>NC_080706.1:49766142-50401824 GCF_943734765.1 Anopheles ziemanni
CACCGTTCCCGCCCCAGGACCCCCCCCCCTCCCTTTCCTCTTCGAACCGCGACCCATCGACCGTCCGCCACTCGTCCAGCGACGAGGCGAAAGGTACTCTTTCTCTCGCTCCCCCCTCCCCCCCACCAAAAACAAGAGAACTCACCCGATCTACGGAGTTCGCGGGATCGCGAGATCGTGCACTCACGCATCGTGGAGCTCCGCGTGGAGCATCCATAAAGGCCGCGCTCACCAGCGTGATGGAAAGCGCGCGGGATCGCGAATCTTCTCTCGCTCTCTCCGCGCTTCGGAGACCAACACTCGGAACGACGATCGGTTGTCGCGATCGCGGATTCGATACAATCTCCATCATCTTCGCACGGCTCGCGGTCGCGCAATTTTTCCCCTTTTTCCGTGCGTGTGCTGGGAAAGCGGGTGGCAGTGAAAAGGGCGCCGGTGCGCGAACGAAAAGGCTCCCGCTGATGCGTGCGTGGCTCCCTTTAGCAAAATCAGCTGAGTTTGCTTGCCGTGTGGAGGCTGTGTTGGAAAAGGGGCGATGCTTTAACGATCCACACGGAATGGTAGGATGGAAATGTGGAAAGCGAAACAGAGGACCACGAAGAAAGAGAGCGAGAGGGAAAGAGCTGACACTGGGAGACCTTTGACAGCCAGCATCCCGGAAACGTTTTATGATTGATCGCTGCTGGGCGGCACGGAATGATTTCAGCGGCAAAGAAATTGCTGATCTCTTCGTTAACCAACCCCAACATTGGCTACAATGACGATCAAACGGACAAAAGCGGGCAATGGTAACAAAAAATCAGACACACTAGAGTGTACAAAATCGAAGGAGAATTGAGAATACATTGTTTATCGTGTTTTGTTCGAAGCGTGTTGTTAATAAAACTTTGATGAACGAAACAGAAAAAAGAGACCGTTGGTCTTTCTGAATTTCTAAAACTATATATTACTAGCTTGAACGCCGAAGAAGGGTTTGAGAAAAGAATTATGGTTTTAAGTCTTTACTGGAGAGTGGTGTTATAATTTAATAGTTACAATAACAGCATCCTTAATATGGTTGATATTTCATCGATTTCCCCGTGTTGTATTAACCTGTTGTTGTGTAAATTAGAGTAATATACCATGACATATGTATACATGCTTGTTTTGTTTTGTGCTAGTAAAACTGAGTTTCAAATGTAATTTAGAAGATTTTATCAAAAAATTGTAATCAACCAAACCATCAACTACATCTGCAGTTCTTAAACATAATCTGTGGAAAGGTTCAGAATCGACGGATCAGTAGTGGTCGAGTTTTTAGTCTGCACAAAACTCCATACATTGCATTGCATTGTGTGCACAAAACTCCAAAACTAAAATATATTATAGATTTTCTGATATTAAAATTATGCACTACAGATGAGTATTTCCTCTATTGATTACTTCTGATGATTAATTAAGTTAAATCATATTCGATATGTGGTCAATTTTACTAAAATTAATACAGATTACCCGATTCCACATGTCATTGCCTCAACATTGTTGTGCTTGAACATTATTGAGCGATTCTAATACCTTCACGGAGTGAAAATCATTTCCAAAGCAAACAACTTAAATTAAAATACTTTTAGTTGCAATAGAACAAATATTGCCCGAATTACAGAAGATGCTCTTTTTAAATTGATTTGGAATATTGGCACAAGGCCTTTTACCGAAGAGAGTTTCTGTGACCGAAAGACGGTGTATTATAGATTTACAAGGAACACAACTACCACAAAAAATAATATTATATGACTTAAATATAAATTCATGAATTGTTGCATTGCCTTGTCGTATGAGAGAAAAAAAAGTTCAGACCTTTTCTGATACATTTGTTGATGAAAATCTCAAAGTCAGAAGCTTGTCAAAACTTGATGCTCCCATCGTTCTGCCTTCGCTCGCGAGAATGCGCGATACAAAACGCTGCAAACAAGCATCTACATATTCCAACAACCGTGATTGATTTATTGGTAATGGCTGCCGTCGGCGGGAAGGGGAGGCAAACGAGCTGGACGTGGAATGATCATACGGTAGAGAGCATATCACAATAATTACACCCGCCTTCGGTGTTTCCCGGACGCTTCCAGCCAGCCGCGTGGCGAGTAAGACATCCGATTCGCCACGCGGACGGTGCCTAACGATCCTAAAATAGCAGTTTGCGGTGGAAAACGATGCGGCCGATTAAATTGCCCTTCATTTTCCCAGCCCATGTCGCCGCGGCCGCAAAAGCCTTAAACAGCTAATGAGCATTTGCTCAGCGCTTGTTAGGGTATGAATGGCGACGGACTGTCACTGACGGACCGTGAAATTGGGAGCGAACTTTTTTTCCGTTGGGAAATATTCAAATTTTATTACATTTTTATGAAACATTCGCAGGGCGCGAGGCAGGTTGGGGTGGGAATTTAAAAACCCGTATTCCGGTATTAAAATGTTGCTGCCACGATTTCCACTCCAGGAATGGCCCATTAGGAGCACAACTTTCGTAGCTCCCTTTGGAGGAACCATTTGTGCGATTCCGTACGATAAACTGATCATCATCCGCGTGTCAAAAACTACAGAAGAAAGAACGAAGCGAGACACAGCCGTGACGCGTGTACGCATCCCCAATGGTTTCGATCGTACCCTCGGCTCCTCTTCTATTTCACTCTTTGTTTGATTTGCTTCTGCTCTTCCCGGGCGGCCTCTTCTCCTTCTTAACCCCTCCACCAACCTCTCGGTGGCACGCTCCATCCATCCAAACGATCGCCGCGGACAGGTTCTGGGCCGGGAATGGCTACGCACTTGCTCCTCCTTCGCCCGCCTCCCCCCACGCCCGCTTCGCAAACTCCGCGGTTCCCCCACTGGGCGGTCAAACTCAGCTGGTTGGAGCTGTGTCGAGATCCCCGAACCAGGGATCTGGTGTGGCAACTCCAAACGAAAAATTTCGGCACACCCGGCCACTTTAACCCTCCCCTGCCTCTGCCCCTCGGACCGGGGAGTTCCGCGGGCCCTCCTCTGTCCTCGTGCCATCGGCGACGTGATTTTTCAGCCCTTCTTTGCCTTCAGGGCAACCCTCAGGCGACTCCACCGTCTCCCATCTCGCTCTTTCGTTCCCCATTCACTTCCATCGCTCTCGGCCTCTCTACTTTTCTTTCACTCTTTCTCTCCTACTCTCTCTCTCTTTCCAACGGGACAGTGAAAGGGGGGATGCTTCCGAGATGCGGGTGGGAGGGAAGGCGCGTAAACGCTCTATGCGTGAACCGATGCTCTTCGCGCCGGCGTGCCAGCGGTCAATGCCCTCACGCGCGCGTCAAAAAAGTAGACAACGTTTCGATACACTTTGGCTACACCCCTTCCCTTCCCCGCCGTCCCTCCGCCCGGTTCCAGCTCTTTCGGGAGCTCTGGGAGCGCGTGCGCCAACGGGGGCCGCCCAGCGAGCATCGATTATTAGCATAAAAATCGATCGACGGCACGACACGGCCAAAGCAGCCCGGGTCTGGGCGTACATCGATCGCTCCCCCCACCCATCCCCCCAGCGGAAGTGCAACATGGAATCCGGCTTAGATCATCGCCTGTCGCTGCACTCATTGCAATGCACGATGGCTAACACTTCCTGGCTTTCTGGCGTTTGGGTTTACTCCATCAATTAGTTCGATAACAAGCATGGAAAAAAGTGGAAAATAACCGTGGACTCTCGCAGACCGGATCGAGTACAAGTAATGTATTGGTTTTGGAAACTTATTTCTGTAAACAAATTACCCTTCAACTCCCGTTGTCTAAACTCAATTTTTCATAATAAAAGTTGTTGAATAAAAAAAAATAAATTTCCTAAATCGATAATTTTATAAATTATAAATTAGAAATTTTACGGCCTAGCCGTTCAAACTAAAACTCAAAAATAATTAAGTGGTTGGTAAAGTAAATCAAGAAAATACCATTTTACGGTTCTATTTGACATAAAACTACCGGATCCGGTTTCACATAAAACTACCGGATCCAAAATTTGTCAATAAATGTATCAACATTATTATTATTTAACAAGACTGGGAAATGTTTGATAAAAAAGTTGAATGAGAAAAGAAAAAAATGCCGTAAATTACTGATAGCAGCAATCACAACGAGCAATTAAAAAGTGGTGAACAAGGATTTAAAAACACATCAAACGACCGAAAGTAAAATTAGAAACCAATAACATCAAAAAAACCCATAACGGAGCGGCCACGATTACAAGAAGTTCGTAAGCCGTTGACTTGTTGGTGAGGTAATAACACGCGTGCTTATTGGCATAAGCGAAACGAGATGCAGCGGATAAGTGCATGAAGAAGCTACAGCGGCGTCGTCATCGGATAAACCTGCCGCAAGGTTAGGCGAGCTGGACGGAACGAGGCAAACACGCACCACGATGTGCAGATCCTTCCGCGTGCCACGGACGACCTGCTTTCGCACAGCATAACGACGGGTGGTGAGAAGTGGTCAAAGGGGGGGGGGAGGCTGGGTATTACATAACAGCGCATCGGGAGTCGTTGCATGTGGAGGGGAGGGGGATGCAACCGATCTACCGAAAGGATTCTCGCAGTGAAACCAACCCGAGTGCTCCTCCAGTCCATATATGTGCGCCAGGGCAGGCTGTTATCGCGATGGACACTCTCGCGGCACTCAGTCGGGGCAGCCTCCCCGGTGCAATCCCCGGTGGCTCCATCCGCGATCCAGCTGGCTCGCTGGAGCCTCATCTGAGTGGCTTTAAATCGCTGGCGCGCGCATCTCGTTTGCGCTGCATTCGCCTTCCCTCTCTCTCACTTTGCCCCACGAAAGAGTCGCACTATGTGTGAGTGTGAGGGAGAAGGGGGGAGGGGGGGGTAGATTGGTTGGAACAAGCGGGGGAAAAGCGAAAGAGAGAGAGAGATGAACGGGAACGCACGAAACGGAGCATTTTCCGCGGGCGACTTCCAGAAAACCAGAACCCGAACGCCGACCGGCCTCGGAGGTGAATGCACTCCCGCCGCCCAGCGTGGTGGGCCCCCGATGTTAGTAGGTCACTGCTAGTGCCGGTCAATGCCCCGCATCGTTTTTTTTTTCTTTTCTTTCTTCCCGAGCTGGCCAGCGGCGTTTCGCGAGCCGCGCTGCTAGTTTTTCCTTCCCTAGAAGTTCGGTTGGCGGGTGGGGGGCGGGTGGGTTTTCTGCGTTCCTCCGCATTCGACGACGATTCGATTCGGTTTCTCATCATTCTCGCGGGACGCGAACCGTGCGGTTCTATTTTCTCCCACCCCCTCCATCCATAGCATTACGCGCCTGCGACGTGCGATTCCACTCCTGTCCCGGATATGCTCCCGGAATGGGTGGAACAAAAAAAAAAAGAAAGGACGGCAGGAAAACAGCGGGGCAGCGGGGGTTTGCGACCCGGGCGAAATCGAACCGGGGATGAAAAAGCAACGTTCCGTACGTTTTTTCGCGATCGCTATCTATAATACATTTCATGCATCCTGCATCATTCGTCTTCGTACACACATATGTCCCAACACAGCTTCGGCGGGAAGGGAGGAGGGAAATTAAAGATGGCCACCCCCCCGGGGAAGGAAGCTGCTGTCGCTGGGGGTTTTCATTGTGTTTTGGTTTTTGCTGCCGGCGAGCGGATGCATGACGATCGCTGGATGTCCGCTCGGAGTCAAATTTCCTAGCGTTCTAATGCTGCTCTCGACGAGACGATGCTCCGATCGGCTGCTGTTGCTTGCAAGATGATGCTTGAACCGGTGGCGATCTTGGAAACTGGCTCGATTGACTTTTTCCGCTTGGGATTTTTTTTAGTATTTTTGCCCCTCGCTCCTATGATACTCTCTTCTCCAAGTGCTCCCGAGGACAAAAAAGAAGATCCATTCTTCCGCTAGATGGCTATAAAACGGTTTTAGATGTTTTTTACTCCCATCAAACGTTCGTCTATGATTCCTCTCAATTTCATTCCAGTTTTTTGTCCCCTAGCAACGCAACCGTTGATCGTGATCGGTAGCGGTCGGATTTTGCAGAAACATTATCCGTTTTTAAAATGCCTCGATTTTTTGTCGCTTCGCCAACCAAAACCGTTACCGGGTCTTAGCGTGATGCCCGCTAAGCTCAACCCCTTGGGGTGTCAGTTGTTCGGGATGAAATTGAGCGTCAAAATGGTCGGCGATTAGTGGAATCCGGAGTCCGGAAGGAAATCCGTTTTGGGGAAGCCCAGTTTCGGGCTCGGCTTCAACGAACGAACCTGTCACACGCGATTAGTCAGATGTGCCGAAAGAGCAGGCATGTCACAACAGATGTCCTTCCCGCTCCCCTTCCCGGTGGCCGGCCGGAAGACCGATGTAACCGGAACCTAATCGACGGTGGTCAACGTGAAAATTGTAATTGACGAAACAGTACGATTTTCTGGATCATTTGCGAAGCATGGATCGGATGCCATATTGGAAGCGGATGAAAAGCGGGCGATCGTTCATGATCGGAGTGTGGAGTAATATTTAATTTCTGAACCAATTCTCAGTAAGTCCGATGGAGATTTGATGTGATAAATTTTTGGTAGGTTTAAAAAATCTTTATGTTCCTTGCGAAAGTATTTCCAATTTTCCGCCAATAAAAAGGAAATTTTATCCGAGCGAAAGAGATCTCGTTGCAATCTAATCGGCTAGCAAGAATTTCTAATGCGCTGGCGGGATGCATTAACCTCCCGGCCATTCCACGGGTTATTGACTAGAACCGATGGACAATTTCCCAGCGTCCACCAAGCTCCCTCTCTCAGCCTCGCGCAGACTTCCTTCAGGACGCAGCGATCGCCGACCAACGCCATAAAGCAACAATGTCTATAATCATCTCGTTTTGCCATAAATTTATTGATATTAAAACAGCCACGTAGTTCCCGTCTCGCACCCTCTCTCCATCCCCGCCGACGGAGGCACAGAGTTCTGTGACCGCAAAGGGTTGGACCGGTATCGGCGAGCTTCAGTACCTGGCTTCGGCAGCAGCAGCAACAACATCGACGCAACAGCTTCCGCATACAATATTTCAAACTCTCTTCCAGTTCGAAGGCAGAAGGTAGAGCCGGGGCCTCAAGAAGCCATCGAGCCTCCCGGGGGCCGTCCGGAAAGGGTCGCTGGTTCTACCAAGCGACACATCGACCGGTCGTCGCCTCGGTAGAGAGTCGTCGCCAAACGCGGGAAGACCGCTGTTCGGGTTCGAATCGGTCGATCGTGCTGTGCGGGGAACCTGTGGCCCTTTGCTTTACTTCCCTCCCCAACCGTCACGGGGCGAGTTTTTGTTCTCTGCATTCGCTCTTTAATTAAAATTATACCCATCTACGGATCGCTAGCCCTAACACAAACACACACACACACACACACACACTTCTGCTGAGGTATGATCAGTCCGGTTCGGTGTGATCGTCGATCACGACGACGGAGGCGAAGGCGAACACAATCTCGTCGCACCGTCGCTTCCCCGTTCCCTGGCGGGAGCAGCAGAAGAGAGAAGATGTTTGCATCTTTCATCCGTGCATTCCCATCAGGCCCGTTCGCCCGTTAGAATGCCCTCTCCGGGAACATCGACATCGAACCTTTTATGGAGCTCGTTCCCCCCCTTCGTCGGCACGATGTCCAAGGCGCATCGGATCTTGAGAGGGGGGTAGGGGAATGTTACATAATTCTAGTCCCTCCCAACGCCTTCTTCCGCCTCACGGGCTCTGGGTGGGAGTCGCTATCATACATCATCCGGCCCTACCATTAGAACGTACCCCGGTACGTTCTTTGTTTTGGACGAGTTCGTCGCACTTTTGCACCACCACACCTCCTCACCCGATGCACTTTCCCAGCGTGGAAGTATGCGGGTGGTGGGGGGGGGGGGGGAGTGGGGATAAATCATTAGCGAAAGCAGGATGCGAAGGGTGTCTATGGACGATGGAACCGGAATCACGACAACGACCGCGATGATTCCGAACAGATCCTAGCCAGAGATCGATCGAGCAACGAAGATCGCCCTCCTCCACATATGAACCGAGCTTCTTAAGGATAGTTCGCTTCTTTTTCCGGCCCAGCGAAGGGCATTGGCTGGCCTACATAAAGCGGACGAACACAACTGACGCTCCCACGGTTCGGAACCAGTTTCTTGCCTGCTCCTCCCAGTTGCCTGTTCCTCTCCCAAGCGGAAGGGTACACGACAGAACCGTGCAAAAGTAACGTTATTCCCACCCGCGTTTCCTATACTCTTTCGTTCTTGCGGTGGGACCGATGGTCGTGGACCACGCCCGACCGATCGGCCGACCCTGCGCAATGCAATGCGGAAATGCACGCGAAATCCCAGGGCAATAGTCGACAGGGTCTTTGACGGCAGGGACGGAAGAAGGTTCACGCTCGCCAGCATCAACGGAGCTCGCGGTTCGTGGCTTGTGCTGTTGAACTCTTTCGTTCGACTGGGGTCAACCGGTGACAATCGGTGAGAGTTGTGGAGGAGGGGCACACCACTAACGAGCGCATTAGAAAGCTAAACCCGGAACGAGGGACGCCTACGCCGACGCTTCCCATACGGGACACTCAGTTGCAATGTAAATGTCAATGTACTTTACGGCGACCGGAGAGAAATCCTGAAACCCGCGGGATGACCATCACTCCCGGATGGATATCGTACGCCGGTGGGACAGTTTTGGGTCTGTTGCCCTAAAGCTCTTTGTTGTTCCTTTCCCGTGGAACCCCACACAGATGGGAGGCAGAAATATAACTTTCCGGCACTGAAGAAAGCACTGAAAAGAAAAGTACAACATAAAACATCTCACAACTAAAGCACTTCCTCCAGCTCCATTCCAACTGTACCTTACCGACCGTCGTCGACGTCGTCCATACCGCCACCCCTCACGAGCCCCCAAACTATCCGAGGGGTGTTTGTTGAAATGTTTTATTTCTGCTTTCCATTCGCGAGGTTCAATTTCCGCGTTCAATGAACCTTGCAGCGATGTTGCACCACTTTCACCGCAATACCAGCAGCAACGGCAGCAGCCATACTGGCCACAACGGGTACCGGGCGCGAGAGGGTGCGAGTGAGACAGCAGATGATTTCCGCTCCGCGATTTTGGTGTCTCCTAACGGAATCAGACCGACTGATGTTGCCCGATGCTGCTCTGAGCCCCGCGCACAGCATGATGATATTGTACTCTATTTCATTATACCATTTCATACTCTCTTTTTTGTTGTGCTTCCCACTTCGGGCCTCTCTTACGGCAACAACGCGGAAGGGGGCAGATGCATAACACCGTCCTGCTACAGGTCAGCTACCCACCAACCGTACGGGTGTCACTGATCCGACCACATCTTTCACATGGTACAGGAACGACCACGACATTACTCCCACGACGCTAGACGCACCCCTTGGGAGAAATGGTACGGGGTCCGACCATCCACGAGTCATGCAGCAGCAGAAGGAGGCGCAGATTACCCTTTGTTTGGCTCGCAGCACGCTCGTTCCGTTGCTTTTCCCTTTCCGGTGGGAGGCAGCAGCACAACCGCAGTCGTCATGGCTCGCGTGTGTAACCTTTCCTCAGAGTCTCCATCAGAGGAAACCGTTAGATTGGAGCGCCAAGATAGGTTACCGAAGAAGAACACTCTCGGGCGAAGAACGGACGCTGAACGGAAATGGTACAGAACAAGAATTCTGCTGAATGCGGAAATTGTCATCTAGCGGCGTCGATGGTGGGAAACGCTCGGCGGAGACTCTCCGCGGGTCGATTACCGGTTGGCGTAGCAACGAGATTTGCTGATTGGGGCTGGGGCGGGGAGCCACTTTAGAACCGTTGGAAAGAAAAGTTCAAGAGGTCGTTGCACGCTCGCGAGTGGAAATAAAACATGTCTTGCTAGATTTGCGATTGAACTTCCCGGTTGAACTACGGTTTGTGAGATTCTAAGCGTGTGATAACATGGAAAGAGCAGACATCAAAGCTTGTTTTGTAAAAACCAACACCATGATAGATTCATTTATTTCATTCCAGATCACACCCATCATCAACTGGGTTACAACACTGGGGGACAACTGGCCGTAAACGTGATGTATCTTATGCTCCTCCTCTTTGAGTAGGGAAACTCCTGCCAAATACTGCAACACACGGGACGGCAAAGGATTCGTCCTCACTGAAGGTGAGTGCGGACGAGCGCCAAGATGGGCGAACCAGTTGGCGTATGTGGAACATCTCCAGCACTGCCGGCGATGTCCAGATGTGAATACTTGATCGGAGTGGCGTTTTCTCGCCCGCACTGGTCCAACCCGGAGGCCAGGATCAAGAATGCCGCCGGTCCCTAAGATTTGTGTTAAAAGGACACCGTTAATAATAGTCCCAATTCTCCTATATTGAGGTTAGAAATTTACCTGATGACCCCGAGGCGTGCGGCTCGATGGGAGATTGTTCGCCTGCAGGATATCCTCGCCAATGCCTTTTCCCTTGTGGAAGTCAAAGTCTTCCTTGCGGAGGATGGAAATTTCGAACGGATCGCCAATGTTCTCACCCTCGCGCTGCAGCGTGAGCCCATGGTCGGCCGTCCGTGCCGGACCATTGTCCATAACGATCGCACTATTACCCACGGCCAGCACGGCATGACCCGTCAGCGTCGCAATGGTGTACAGATGCGGCTCGGGCAGTTTCTCGTACAGCACGCGCTCCTTCATCTCGCACAGTGCGTCCGCCATCGCCATGCGACCCTCGGCGTCGGTGTTACCGACCCGGATGCGCTGCTTAGCCCGCGACGTTATAATCTCATCGGACACGTAACACTCCTCCCCAACCGAGTTGCGCACCATGCACATGACGCCGACCACGTGCACGTCAGACGGTTTCCGCAGTTCCACCACCTTCATGAAGCCCGCCACCGCGGCTGCCCCGCACTTGTCGCGGCTCATGCCCGCCATAATACCCCCGGCCTTGATGTCGGCACCGCCAGTGTCGTAGGTGACACCCTTGCCCACCAGCATCACCGTCTTGCGGGCCGGATTTGGCGGTTTGTACTCGAGGAAGATGATCCGCCCGGCGTGACGCTTGACCGTACCGGCCGCCCGATTGACCGCCTGGAAGAGTGGGTACTCGCGCTCGAACACAGCCGGATCGTCGACGATTTTCACCTTAATCGTGCCCGAACTGAACGCCTTCTGCACGTATTCGGCGACACGGGGCGGTGCCATCCGTTCCGGATCTCCATCGCCGATGTCGCGCGCTACAAACCGTCCGGCCTCGAGCATGAGGGCCGATTGTAGCCACGCATCTGCACTAGCAACGTTCGGCAGATACACTCCGAGACTCTGCACACCATGGCCCTTCCCGGCGGTGGCGCGGACCTCCAGCGGTTGGTACAGCTGATGGAGCGCCCCAAGCAAAGCCACCAGCGGAGCATCCACAAAGCGCTCACTCGATTTCGGCAGCACCAGCAGGGGCGTCTTGGAGCCAGCTTTTATCGCACGGCCAACGGCAGCCTGGGCAGCCTCCGCATATCGGCGCACATCGTCGTAATCGGTCAGATGGCCCACAGGGCTGTACACGACGCGCCTGTTGAGCTCTATACAACGAAAACAGCTCAGTTCCGACTCGAACGCCTTATCGAAAGACTTCTGCTGGGTAAACAGTTGACTCAGTGCGGGTGACACCTCGTTCAGCTCCGAAGCGCTTCCATCGAGAACGCAGATCGCATCGTAACCCTCGGAATCGAGCACGCTTCGCTCGACCCTACTCAACAGCTTCACCCGGCAGGGAAGATGGCTACGTCCATAAAGAAGGAGGAACCGAAGAAACAAATGAGTCATGGCAGAAATGTATTTGCATGCTACGGAACTTCTTCAGTAAAATAATAATAACGGGGGTTTTCAACTAACCACGGGGGACTAAACTACTTGTTAGAATTATATACATCTTATAAACATTATATAAATCAAGAATTATCAAAACAAATTTCTGTCAATTATTTGGGTAATCGGGACTTTTGTTAGATAATACAATTATGAAGGAACATCGAGACAAAATGAACTTGTTTTCGTTATTTAAAGTTGCTAATAAAATAACTTATTTTTAACGAGTTGAAATCTGTAATGCAAACTTGTTTCTACTGGAAAGCTGTGAATTTGGGATCCACGGATTATCCATTCTCACAAAAATAAAACTCTTGTTCTCTCTAAAGTTCTCTCTTGTTTCTCTATTTTCTACCCAAGTATACTTGTTTATTTGTTCAACACAATTCAACTGCTTACGTTATCAAAACGACAATAGTAATTATGCAAAATAATCATTTCATTTATAGTCAAAACAAAAATTTTCTGCTAAGTCAACTCAAATAATACCACAATCCCTCACTTCATGAAGAACTAGAATATTTTAACCTCAGTTGGGATTGTCCATTCTGCAACCGTTGTCTCGTCCTACAACCCGGAGGGATTCTTTTACACCGTACAGACAGAGTGTACAAAAACACCCTCACCCGGTGCTTACGTTCACCCGCAGGGAAGGAACGAGTCGTGCCGCAGGTTCGAGAATCTAGGTCAACGGGAACCGAAGTGACCGAAGTTCAAGGAGCCCGAGCGAAAGAAGAAAACCTTCGACGGTGCAACGGTACAATGTTCAACGTCAGCAAAAGAGTGCGGCCGGTCTCGGAGGATGACACTCAGGGGAACTACACCAGAACAAACCCGCCGTCGATCCTGCCCGCCCTCCGAGTGACTTTCTACCCCCATCTTCACCCACGACTGGGGGGGGAGATCATTGTGTAAAGAGATCTTCCACTCTCAAGTGTTTCATTTCTTCGCTACCTTCTGGCCTTTCGAGCGGCGGCAAACCGCGCATTGCATTGCGCGCATCTTCCATCTGATCGTTCGTGTGCGTGTGTGTGTGTGTATGTGTGTACGTACCGCGGGTTGTGTCCCTCGCACCGAGAAGGTTCGCGCATTAAGAAACCCACCGACAACGAAGACACCTGAGCCAGTGCTGTGGGGCCACAGATTAAGTTGGTAGTTGAAGACCGGGCCACCGCTTCCCAAACGGTGGAACTCCGACTCGAATATAAAGAAACCCTCCCTTCACCTCCCCATCTGTTCTTCCGCTCGCAGGGTTCTCCGCTCCGGCACTTAAATAGCCTTAAATCGACGATTCGCTTCCGTATCTTCTGCCCGATCCTTCCAACGCGCCTCGCGCTATCTCTCTGCCTCCATTCCACCACTTGTTGTTCTCCTCTCGCCGATCATTCCTAAGATCCGCGACCGTTTCGCCATAAAAATGAACCAAGAAGGTGGAGGGAAAAAAAAACACATACCACCGTGCGTCCCTTTCAACTTCACCATGGATTCCCACTGCTCTCCTCCTACCAATCCCCCGACGCCGTCGATCGACGCCCGAATCGGTCAAAGCGAACGAGAGAAACAGAAAAACTAGGTTAGGAATATCTTCTGCTAAGTCTCCCCCTCCCCCCATCGTGCTTCCTCTTCGCGGGTTGCTTCCCCACCGCGTGCCGCGTGTCTCGTGACGTTCGTCGTGGTTCTTTGGATGCGTTTCTCCACCACCAATAAAAATAAAAAATAAAACTTATACCAGACGCGTCATGAGCGTACATTTGCTGTAAAGAAGAAGGGACAGAGTAGGTAGTGGGGGAGGGTTGAAGGGGGCCCAACTCAGAATAGCGGTTCGAGGTGGCCGCGAGATACACGGAGTACACGAACGGGGTGAGCGGAAACGAGAAAGAGCGAAGGGAACGGCGCAGTGGTGGATAGAACGACTGCCGCTGCCCAAAGGCCAGACGAAGTGGTGGCCGCGATGTTTAACGGTAAATTTGATGATTTTACCGCGTTTGCGTTCCTCCACTTCGCGTGGTGGAACGTTTTGTCCATCGTAATCTCGACGATACGTACGCTAATCTTAGATGTAAGTTTTTCTCAGCAATACGTTCCGAGTGACGATTGTATGGAGGTGATCTTTCAACCTAGCGATCGATTTCCAGATTGCTGTACAGAATTCAAATAATATAAACCTTGCATGAACTAGCTTAACAATTTAAATTACCCAATATTTCACAACCAAAAACAAAGAATTACCCGCTTGAATGAGGATTTTTAAACTCAATGCATTGGATTACCATCTCCATGCAGTGAATTTCAATGAACCCCGACAAACGCAAATAAGATGTGCCAAACGACACATAACCGGGGTTCTTCCAGAGACACGTTCGACGTTCGTTAAAAAAAGGTATACACGCAGCAAACTCCCTGGTGCAAGCCAATTAACCTAAATTTAAGATGTGCCCCCCACTCACCGCAAACCTTCCAGACTGACCCCAAAAGGAGAAACCATATAATTTTTTGGTCCCATCTTCTATCTGGCGGTTTTGAGAAAGTTCTGCCGGACAGACGAAATTCACGTCACGAAAGTGGGTCACAACATGTTTGGGCCGTGAAGTGGATCCTGGTTGATTTGGTTGTAATAAACGACAAATAAAACCAAAAACAAAAAACAATCGAATGTAATGCGCCTGATGCTTGGTGAATAATGATCTTCTTGTTTCAAATCCAGAATCGTAAAACGAACGACGTATGTGTAAAGAAAGCGAGTTCGTTGTCTGGTAAAATAAATAAACAAAGGTGCTAAGTCTATATTTACCAGCAATAAACAAAATGTTAATACGCGCCAATGCTCGTACTCGATTTGTAAACAAATACTTTGATAAGAAGGGTATGTCGTAGTTCGAATTCTTTTTGGGTCTTTAATGAAGGTATGAATAAGTAAGCTTACATAGACGATTTGGTCGCTTTTATTGAAAAAAAAAACTTGAATGAAAATTGTTTTATATGCTGGTGATAAATATCGACAGAAAAGATAAGTGCGAAGACTCAATTGAGTAAATATACGAACTATGCGTATTTTAATCAAAACTAGGTAAAACGGCCCGGTTACACGGCCCAGTTACAGGTCCCAGTTCCAGGGCCCGTTGGCAGGTCCTAGTAACACGGCCCGTTTACAGGGCCCGGTAACACGGCCCGTTTACAGGGCCAGGTTACAGTGCACGTTTACAGGGCCCGTTTACAGGACCCGTTTATCGGACCCGTTGACTGGACCCGGTCACAGGGCCCGGTAACACGGCCCGTTTACAGGGCCCGGTAAACGGCGGTAACACGGCCAGTTTACAGGTCCCGGTTACAGGGCCCAGTGACTGATCCCGGTTACAGGGCCCGATAACACGACCAATTTGCAGGTCCCGTTTACAGGGCCCGGTAACGCGGCCCGTTTACATGGCCCGATAATACGGCCAATTTACAGGTCCCGGCTACAGGGCCAACCCTTATGGATGTAGTTTTATTATTAATTTTTTTAAATTTATTCTGCGTTGGTTATTTTCATCTCGTTGCCACCTTTCCCAAGAGTAAAAGTAATGTTCGATTCGAAATTGTCCCCAAAATCACGAAAACGTTTCATTTCCTTTTGTATGCCCAGAGAAAACGGAAACTATTTCAGTAAGATGGTGCAAACATCATCACGCATAGGGTACATGGTGTACACGGTGGTGCAAACATTATCACGCATACGGTATTTGGTTTCCCTTAGCAACAGCATAGCGGTTAAGGGGAAATTCCGACGCTGTAAAGGGGAACCTAACGCGTCAGCACAGTGCATCTCATTTTCGCCCTCCCATCGCTCGCTCATTTCTCGCTACTAGGTAAAACGGCCCGGTTACACGGCCCACTTGCAGAACCCGTTTACAGAGCCCTGTAACACGGCCAATTTACAGGGCCCGGTAAACGGCGGTAAGACGGCCCTTTTACAGGGTCCAGTAACACAGCCCGTTTACAGAGCCCGGTAGCACGGCCTGTTTACAGGGCCCGGTAACACGGTCCGGTAACACGGCCCGTTGACTGGTCCCGGTTACAGGGCCCGGTAACACGGCCCGTTTACAGGGCCAGGTTACAGTGCACGTTTATAGGGCCCGGTACCAGGGCTCGTTTACAGGGCCCGGTAAAACGGCCCGGTTACAGGGCCCGGTAACACGGCCCGTTTGCAGGGCCCGGTAACACGGCCCGTTTACATGGCCCGGTTACATTGCCCATTTACAGGACCCGTTTACAGGACCCGTTTACAGAGCCAGGTAACCCGGCCAATTTACAGAACACCGTTACATGGCCTGGTAACACGGCCCGGTAACACGGCCCGTTTTCAGGGCCCGGTAATACGGCCCGTTTTCAGGGCCCGGTAACACGGCCCGTTTTCTGGGCCCGGTATACGGCCCGTTAACAGGACCCCGTTACACGGCCCGGTAACAGGGCCCAACCTTATGGAAGTAGTTTTATTATTAATTTTATTCTGCGTTGGTTATTTTTATCTCGTTGCCACCTTTCCCAACATAAATGCAATGTTCGATTCGAAATTGTCCCCAAAATCACGAAAACGTTTCATTTCCTTTTGTATGCCCAGAGAAAACGGAAACTATTTTTGTACGATGGTGCAAACATTATTACGCATACGGTAAATGGGGTACACGGTGGTGCAAACATCATCACGCATACGGTATTTGGTTTCCCTTAGCAACAGCATAGCGGTTAAGGGGAAATTCCGACGCTGTAAAGGGGAACCTGACGCGTCAGCACAGTGCATCTCACTTTCGCCCTCCCATCGCTCGCTCACTTCTTGCTATTGCTATCTAATGCCAACGTCACCTTTAAGCGCAATTTTAGAGTGGACTAGGTAAAACGGCCCGGTTACACGGCCCAGTTACAGGGCCCGTTTACAGGGCCAGGTTACAGTGCCCGTTTACAGGTCCCAGTTACAGGGCCCGTTGACAGGTCCCGGTGACAGGGCCCGTTTACGGGGCCCGTTGACTGGACCCGGTTACAGGGTCCGGTAAAACGGCCCGGTTACAGGGCCCGGTAACACGGCCCGTTTGCAGGGCCCGGTAACACGGCCCGTTTACAGGTCCCGGTTCCAGGGCCCGTTGACTGATCCCGGTTACAGGGCCCGGTAACACGAACAATTTACAGGTCCCGGTTACAGAGCCCGTTTACAGGACCAAATTACCACGGCCTGGTAACACGGCCCGTTTATAGGGCCCGGTAACACGGCCCGTTTACAGGGCCCGGCAAACGGCGGTAACACGGCCCGTTTACATGGCCCGGTAATACAGCCAATTTACAGGTCCCGGCTTCAGGGCCAAAGCTTATGGATGTAGTTTTATTGTTGATTTTATTCTACGTCGGTCATTTTCATCACGTGAAGCACAACCTTTCCGAAGAGTAAATGCAATGTTCGATTCGAAATAATCCCCAAAATCATGAAAACGTTTCATTTCCTTCCTATTACAAACTTTGAATGAAACTGTGAAGCAGATTTCCGCTTTGCTTTGTTTTATTTTCCAGCCAAGTAACCATCGATTATCAATGTAACCATCGATTACCAAAAAAAAATGTTTCCCCTCCATCCTGCATCCGTAGTATCCTTAGCGACAGCACAGCGTTAAGGGGAAATTCCGACGCTTAGGGGAAATTCCTACGCTTAGGGGAAATTCCTACGCTTAGGGGAAATTCCTACGCGGTAGGGGAAATTTCTACGCGTAGAAATTGTCTGCATCTCACTTTCACCCTCCCTTCACTCGCTTTCCACGGTATTGCTATCTAATGCCAACGTCACCTCTAACTGTAATTTAAGAGGGCGACTAGGTAAAACGGCCCGGTTACACGGCCCAGTTACAGATCCCGGTTCCAGGGCCCGTTGACAGGTCCCGGTAACACGGCCCGTTTACAGGGCCAGGTTACAGTGCACGTTTACAGGACCCGTTGACTGGACCCGGTCACAGGGCCCGGTAACACGGCCCTTTTACAGGGCCCAGTAACACAGCCCGTTTACAGAGCCCGGTAGCACGGCCTGTTTACAGGGCCCAGTAACACAGCCCGTTGACTGGTCCCGGTTACAGAGCCCGGTAACACGGCCCGTTTACAGGGCCCGGCAAACGGCGGTAACACGGCCCGTTTACATGGCCCGGTAATACAGCCAATTTACAGGTCCCGGCTGCAGGGCCAAAGCTTATGGATGTAGTTTTATTGTTGATTTTATTCTACGTCGGTCATTTTCATCACGTGAAGCACAACCTTTCCGAAGAGTAAATGCAATGTTCGATTCGAAATTGTACCCAAAATCACGAAAACATTTCATTTCCTTCCTATTACAAACTTTAAATGAAACTGTGAAGCAGATTTCCGCTTTGCTTTGTTTTATTTTCCAGCCAAGTAACCATCGATTATCAATGTAACCATCGATTACCAAAAAAAAATGTTTCCCCTCCATCCTGCATCCGTAGTATCCTTAGCGACAGCACAGCGTTAAGGGGAAATTCCGACGCTTAGGGGAAATTCCTACGCTTAGGGGAAATTCCTACGCGGTAGGGGAAATTTCTACGCGTAGAAATTGTCTGCATCTCACTTTCGCCCTCCCTACGCTCGCCTTTCACGCTATTGCTATCTAATGCCAACGTCACGTCTAACTGTAATTTAAGAGGGCGACTAGGTAAAACGGCCCGGTTACACGGCCCAGTTACAGGGCCCGTTTACAGGGCCAGGTTACAGTGCCCGTTTACAGGTCCCAGTTACAGGGCCCGTTGACAGGTCCCGGTGACAGGGCCCGTTTACGGGGCCCGTTGACTGGACCCGGTTACAGGGCCCGGTAAAACGGCCCGGTTACAGGGCCCGGTAACACGGCCCGTTTGCAGGGCCCGGTAACACGGCCCGTTTACAGGTCCCGGTTCCAGGGCCCGTTGACTGATCCCGGTTACAGGGCCCGGTAACACGAACAATTTACAGGTCCCGGTTACAGAGCCCGTTTACAGGACCAAATTACCACGGCCTGGTAACACGGCCCGTTTATAGGGCCCGGTAACACGGCCCGTTTACAGGGCCCGGCAAACGGCGGTAACACGGCCCGTTTACATGGCCCGGTAATACAGCCAATTTACAGGTCCCGGCTTCAGGGCCAAAGCTTATGGATGTAGTTTTATTGTTGATTTTATTCTACGTCGGTCATTTTCATCACGTGAAGCACAACCTTTCCGAAGAGTAAATGCAATGTTCGATTCGAAATAATCCCCAAAATCATGAAAACGTTTCATTTCCTTCCTATTACAAACTTTAAATGAAACTGTGAAGCAGATTTCCGCTTTGCTTTGTTTTATTTTCCAGCCAAGTAACCATCGATTATCAATGTAACCATCGATTACCAAAAAAAAATGTTTCCCCTCCATCCTGCATCCGTAGTATCCTTAGCGACAGCACAGCGTTAAGGGGAAATTCCGACGCTTAGGGGAAATTCCGACGCTTAGGGGAAATTTCGACGCTGTAGGGGAAATTTCTACGCGTAGAAATTGTTTGCATCTCACTTTCACCCTCCCTTCGTTCGCCTTCCACGCTATTGCTATCTAATGCCAACGTCACGTCTAACTGTAATTTAAGAGGGCGACTAGGTAAAACGGCCCGGTTACACGGCCCAGTTACAGGGCCCGTTTACAGGGCCAGGTTACAGTGCCCGTTTACAGGTCCCAGTTACAGGGCCCGTTGACAGGTCCCGGTGACAGGGCCCGTTTACGGGGCCCGTTGACTGGACCCGGTTACAGGGCCCGGTAAAACGGCCCGGTTACAGGGCCCGGTAACACGGCCCGTTTGCAGGGCCCGGTAACACGGCCCGTTTACAGGTCCCGGTTCCAGGGCCCGTTGACTGATCCCGGTTACAGGGCCCGGTAACACGAACAATTTACAGGTCCCGGTTACAGAACCCGTTTACAGGACCAAATTACCACAGCCTGGTAACACGGCCCGTTTATAGGGCCCGGTAACACGGCCCGTTTACAGGGCCCGGCAAACGGCGGTAACACGGCCCGTTTACATGGCCCGGTAATACGGCCAATTTACAGGTCCCGGCTTCAAGGCCAAAGCTTATGGATGTAGTATTATTGTTTATTCTACGTTGGTCATTTTCATCACGTGAAGCACAACCTTTCCGAAGAGTAAATGCAATGTTCGATTCGAAATAATCCCCAAAATCATGAAAACGTTTCATTTCCTTCCTATTACAAACTTTGAATGAAACTGTGTAGCAGATTTCCGCTTTGCTTTGTTTTATTTTCCAGCAAAGTAACCATCGATAATCAATGTAACCATCGATTACCAAAAAAAATGTTTCCCCTCCATCCTGCATCCGTAGTATCCTTAGCGACAGCACAGCGTTAGGGGGAAATTCCGACGCTTAGGGGAAATTCCTACGCTTAGGGGAAATTCCTACGCTTAGGGGAAATTTCTACGCGTAGAAATTGTTTGCATCTCACTTTCACCCTCCCTTCACTCGCTTTCCACGGTATTGCTATCTAATGCCAACGTCACGTCTAACTGTAATTTAAGAGGGCGACTAGGTAAAACGGCCCGGTTACACGGCCCAGTTACAGGGCCCGTTTACAGGGCCAGGTTACAGTGCCCGTTTACAGGTCCCAGTTACAGGGCCCGTTGACAGGTCCCGGTGACAGGGCCCGTTTACGGGGCCCGTTGACTGGACCCGGTTACAGGGCCCGGTAAAACGGCCCGGTTACAGGGCCCGGTAACACGGCCCGTTTGCAGGGCCCGGTAACACGGCCCGTTTACAGGTCCCGGTTCCAGGGCCCGTTGACTGATCCCGGTTACAGGGCCCGGTAACACGAACAATTTACAGGTCCCGGTTACAGAACCCGTTTACAGGACCAAATTACCACAGCCTGGTAACACGGCCCGTTTATAGGGCCCGGTAACACGGCCCGTTTACAGGGCCCGGCAAACGGCGGTAACACGGCCCGTTTACATGGCCCGGTAATACGGCCAATTTACAGGTCCCGGCTTCAAGGCCAAAGCTTATGGATGTAGTATTATTGTTTATTCTACGTTGGTCATTTTCATCACGTGAAGCACAACCTTTCCGAAGAGTAAATGCAATGTTCGATTCGAAATAATCCCCAAAATCATGAAAACGTTTCATTTCCTTCCTATTACAAACTTTGAATGAAACTGTGTAGCAGATTTCCGCTTTGCTTTGTTTTATTTTCCAGCAAAGTAACCATCGATAATCAATGTAACCATCGATTACCAAAAAAAATGTTTCCCCTCCATCCTGCATCCGTAGTATCCTTAGCGACAGCACAGCGTTAGGGGGAAATTCCGACGCTTAGGGGAAATTCCTACGCTTAGGGGAAATTCCTACGCTTAGGGGAAATTTCTACGCGTAGAAATTGTTTGCATCTCACTTTCACCCTCCCTTCACTCGCTTTCCACGGTATTGCTATCTAATGCCAACGTCACGTCTAACTGTAATTTAAGAGGGCGACTAGGTAAAACGGCCCGGTTACACGGCCCAGTTACAGGGTCCGTTTACAGGGCCAGGTTACAGTGCCCGTTTACAGGGCCCGGCAACACGAACAATTTACAGGGCCCGTTTGCATTGCCCGTTGACAGGTCCCGGTTACAGGGCCCGGTAACACAGTCAATTTACATGGCCCGGTTACAGTGCCCGTTGACAGGTCCCGGTTACAGGACCCAATTACAGGACTCGATTACAGCGCCCGTTTAAAGGGCCCGGTAACACGGCCCGGTTACAGGGCCCGGTAACACGGCCCGTTTATATGGCCCGGTTAAAGGGCCCGGTAACACGGCCCGTTTAAATGGCCCGGTTACATGGCCCGGTAACACGTCCAATTTGCAGATCCCGGTTACAGAGCCCGTTGACAGGACCCGTTTACAGGGCCCGGTAACATGGCCCGTTTACATGGCCCGGTAATACGGCCAATTTACAGGTCCCGGCTACAGGGCCAAACCTTATGGATGTAGTTTTATTGTTGATTTTATTCTGCGTAGGGCATTTTCATCACGTGAAGCACAACCTTTCCGAAGAGTAAATGCAATGTCCGATTCGAAATTGTCCCCAAAATCACGAAAACGTTTCATTTCCTTCCTATTACAAACATTGAATGAAACTGTGCAACAGATTTCCGCTTTGCTTTGTTTTATTTTCCAGCAAAGTAACCATCGATAATCAATGTAACCATCGATTACCAAAAACAAAATGTTTCCCTTCCATCCTGCATCCATAGTATCCTTAGCGACAGCAAAGCGTTTAAGGGGAAATTCCGACGCTGTAGGGGAACCTAACGCGTAGAAATTGTCTGCATCTCACTTTCGCGCTCCCTTCACTCGCTTTCAATGCTATTGCTATCTAAGCTCATGGCATGGTGTAACAGTAATTTGAGAGTGGATTCTGCAATCATGTATTGACGATCAAATGTACATATAACCATTATTTTGATAGTTTAGGAAATAATCATTAGAGTAGCATACAAAATACCGTTTTTGTGCGATGTTATATAATTTGTATTACATAGCAAAAACGACCCACGTGATACCAAGACCCTAACGGGAGAAAATAACAAACATCCCCCATACGAACGTACCACATTAAATTCTCGCAACTATCAATCATTCTATATCCCGTAATCGCAATCAATCATCACTCATCAGATGGTTTATCAGCTACACCGAATAATATCCAACATGATGGCCAAAAGTCCGCCCCACGATGGTGGTGGGTCGTTGACCGACCATACCAGCTGTGAGACCCCCACGAGCGGGGGGAGAGCTAGCGAAACGATCCAGCTGTCCGGCTTTACTTTCCCCTGGCGAATAATGTTTGGCAGGCAGGGTAACGACCGGCCTGGGATCATCTTTTCGGCGAAATTGAACGTCCTCCCTTAATCTACCTCAACTTCTGTACGCACTCCGCGCGAGTAGCGGCCGGTACTCCGAGCACCGTTACCGAGTACATTTCGGTTAACGGAGAATTTACGAAATTGCGGAGCTGCCGCGTGGTCTCCGGTGCTCGCTGGCTGCATCAAACGGATGGGGGAGTGCTCCGAGCAGCGGATCGGAGGGTTTAAAGCAAGCACATTATTTCGCGATTAATTTGGCCAGATAGCCGACGCGTTCTTGAAGTGGCTTAGCAACAGCGAGATACTTTACGCATGTTTCGGCACTTGAGAGGATGGTTTAGCAGTAAAAATTGCTTATCTCGTCAAACTCTAGCCATCCTTACACGCCGGACGTAAGTTCGGCTTTAACGATCCTCTACTGTGCGTCTTTTCAATACTCATAGCCATCTGTTTGACTAATATATCCCATTATCCTCCTTCAGAGCCAGGCTCGTAGAATCTCTTCATTCATAACCCACAAGTAAGTTGTTAAGTCTACTGGCAGATAAGTTGAATATTACAATAAACATTAAACATTAAAACAACTTACCTTTCAACGCTCATAGTTACACCACTCTCCGCTTCGATGTTGTTGGAGACCTCCGCTGACACCAAGCTGGGCACCACAATCGCACCGTCAGTATTCAACGGGCGTCAACACTCCACTGTATTTCTTGTAATCTACAAACTGGAGTCCCGGCCGTCCAGCTGTCCGGAAGAGATAATGAAGAATGAATGGCAGCGTTAGAAGATTGATAGCGATGGCCGCGCAAGTGTCCCGATCCAGTTGCTATCACAAAGTAAACAATTGCAAACGCCCCTTCATGCTTCTTATAAAGATTTGTTCGTGGTAAATGACCCACTTGTTCATTCTCGCCGCCTGGATCCTTTTACCATCGGTTGCATGATCTAGGGTTATTTCATTGGTATATTTTATTCGACGCAACACGTAATGGTTTCAAGAACACGTCGTCACCACCATCGTGCACCTAAAATGACACGAACAGCTGATAGAACCTCGAGCATCGGCAAACACGATCAGGTGTGAGTCAAGATTTCTTTTGTTAAGCGAGGGCAAAGTTAAACTAAATGCCCTGAAACGTAATTCATAAGGGCACTTACTCATTCCTTCCGCGACGTACTCCATTTTGAAGCAGCAAGTTGGCGATGCAAAAAATCGTATGACCTTTTCATGTTTTAGTTTTTAATTTCGTAAATAAAGTAAAAACGGTTCTACTCAACGCATTGTGCATCATCATTGTAAAATATGAAAATTAATTGATTTAAAATGTTCAACTGTACTACATTCAAATATTTTGTTTTACTTTGCATTGAAGGGTTAACAAGAATTGCATCTGCCGACGTCATTTTAAGTGAGGTTACGTTTATCCATCGAGGATAAATTACATCTTTTGCGGTCAATAAACTCTCCATAAAGATTTAATCTTGAAACATACCTTACCTAGAACCGTGCGAGATGGTAGATGCGGTATCTTTTCGGCTGATTTTGCACTTTCTTCACAATTTACAAACGAAAACTGGATACACTCGAGCGTACGAAACGAACAAGCAAAATCTGCTGACTGGCGAACTCGCGGTGTCAAATAACCAAAACAATAAACAGGCTTGCTTTGCTTGCTTTTTTCTTTCGACATCTGTCAAGCAGACTAGGAAAAAAGGAAAAAATGTGATTTCTGCGAAAACATTCAAATCGAGAGGAACTTTCGTTTATTTCGTTTTACAGCACAGATTAGACACACTCACTAAAATAGTTTGCACGCGGAGAAAAGATGAAATGAAAAATGCATACACTGCTGCCTTACTTGGCGGTGACCGATGCGACCAGATTCTTTATGGTCGACACGATGCCGGGTAGTTTGCTCGCCTCGATTAGAAGCACCTTGCGGAATGGTTGCAGTTCATCGTCCTTCTTCTGCCACTGACCAGCCAGAGCGGTCGTCGTTTCCTTCTGTACGGAGTAATCGAAGCTTGCACAAGAGTCCTTGATGAAGTATTCCTCTTCGTCGTTGCTGTAGATCACCTCGGCCGATTTGTCCCCGGCGGCCGCTTGCTGATAGTATTTCACGAACATCAGGTAGTAGTCGAAAGTGTAGGGCATACCTTTCGAGCGGGCGCGCTCCATTTCGTTGAGTAGATTTTCGCACATCGGTACGCAAACGGCGGCCGGAATGTTGATAAATCGTTCGTTCAACAGCAAACCCGTCGTTTTCGATCCGCCTTCCAGGGCCTCGCGGAACTGTTGAATTACCAGTTCGGTTGCATACTTTTCTGCCTTTTCGAACAGCATTTTCTTCAGCTGGCGGACGCAAGTCAAGTCCTGCTTGTTGGATAAATTGATTACGGACGTCACACCAAACACCACCTGGCTGGGATCTTCCATATCCGTATCATCGTCCTCGTCGTCTTCATCACCATCGTTGTAGGTTTGCTTTAGGACACTTCCCACGTAGTTTTGACCTGAAACCGATTTAAATTACATTCTTCTTCTTCCGATCTCCGACCAAGACCTCGCAGCATGCATACCAATGATAACTCCCGCCATCTCGGCCAGATCGATGTGCGCTTTCACAAACAGTTGGCCAAGCAATTGCTTTATGCCATCCAGATCCGGATCAATGGGATTTCGGCCCTCGAAGTCAACGGTAATTCCCTGCAAAGAGTACCGATTGTTCAAAATGTTTCGTACCATGCACCACGCGGATTCGACTTACTTCGTCACCCTCGTAAACTTCATCGTTTTCGTCATCACTCGATTCTTCACTGCCGCTCTTGGTGTCCATACGACGTTCATCGTCCTCTTCGGCCTCTACTTTTACCTTTTTGCTGGTCATTTTGCTAATTTTCTGAGAAAATGTACCACTAATATGCTTTATTTACAAACGAAATGAAAACACGCGTGGTTTTTGTCGGAGAAAATTTAGGCAAAGTAAACAAACCGCGAGTTGAATACTTCACCACGGAGAGACCGGGTTATCTATTCGGAAGTATATTATAATTGAGTTATTTACAAACATGACCTAAACCTGATCTAAACATGGGCTTAACTTGCAAGTTTAACGATAAAATTGTTGTAAAAACTTTATTTTACTTCAAATACCATTCAAGCATTTGATTTCTAAAAATTAACTAATAAAAACTACAATAAAATGTAAACTACAAGAAACTTCTTTGTCGCCAAATGTCAAAACTGTCAAAATATTCAGTTCACCATTTCCACTTTCCAAAAGCGGTGTTCTTTTTTCATCGGTCGGGTGGTTCGAGAAGGTTTTCGTCGAAAAATAATTGTAAATTACAGAAATGGCATCCATTAGTTTGTTGAATCCGAAGGCTGAGTTTGCCCGTGCTGCCCAAGCGCTGGCGGTCAACATAACCGCTGCGAAAGGCATTCATGATGTGATGAAAACGAACCTCGGACCGAAGGGAACGATGAAAATGTGAGTAGATCGAGATGTAAATTGGGAATGCACAACTGCTCGCAAGAAACCGCATTGAATGAATTCCATCAATGAAAGAGCCTCTTGTGGTTGTTTCTTCTGAAAAAGGGTCACGTAAACGATCCTTTTGCCTTCGATTGAGCCAGATGGCGAGTGGTATAGAATGAAAATTTATACATGACTCACCTGACCCTTTCTAACCTCACTTTCTGCGTAGGTTGGTCTCCGGTGCCGGCGACATCAAAATCACCAAGGACGGCAATGTTTTGCTGCACGAGATGCAAATCACGCACCCGACGGCTTCGCTGATCGCTCGGGCCAGCACCGCCCAGGATGATGTTACCGGAGACGGAACCACTTCGATCGTGCTGATCATTGGTGAGCTGCTGAAGCAGGCAGATCTGTACATCGCCGACGGTCTGCATCCGCGCATCGTTGCCGACGGTTTCGATCAGGCTCGCCAGCAGGCACTGGAGATCCTGGAACAGATTGCGCACCCGATCGAAGTGAACCGGGAGAATTTGCTCAACATTGCACGCACGTCACTGCGAACGAAGGTTCATCCGGACCTGGCCGATCTGCTGACGGACGTTTGTGTTGATGCCGTTCTGGCCATCCGCACGGAAGGTAAACCGGTCGATCTGCACATGGTGGAGCTGATGGAGATGCAGCACAAGTCCGCAACGGACACGCAGCTGGTGAAGGGTATCGTGATGGATCATGGCGCTCGCCACCCGGACATGCCGAAACGCGTCGAAAACGCGTTCATTCTGACGTGCAACGTGTCGATGGAGTACGAAAAGTCCGAAGTGAACTCGGGCTTCTTCTACAAGACGGCGGAGGAACGCGAAAAGTTTGTGCTGGCCGAGCGCGAGTTCATCGAGGATCGCGTCAAGAAGGTGATCGAGCTGAAGCGCAAGGTGTGCCCCGAAGGTTCGAACAAAACGTTCGTGGTCATCAACCAGAAGGGCATCGACCCGATGTCGCTGGACATGCTGGCCAAGGAAGGCATTATGGGGCTTCGACGGGCGAAGCGTCGTAACATGGAGCGTTTGGCCCTTGCCTGCGGTGGTATCGCTATGAACTCCTTCGACAACATGGACGAGTCGTGTCTCGGCTATGCGGGACTGGTTTACGAGCACGTGCTCGGTGAAAACAAGTACACGTTTGTGGAGGAGTGCAAGAACCCGCTCTCGGTGACGATTCTCATGAAGGGCCCGAACCGACACTCGCTGGCGCAGATTAAGGACGCGATCCGAGATGGACTGCGCTCGATTAACAATGCGGTGGAGGACAAGAAGCTGGTCCCGGGGGCTGGTGCGTTCGAGGTGCGTGTGCACAACAAGCTGCGCGAGTACGCCAAGGGCGTGAAGGGCAAGACCCGGCTCGCGATTCAGGCGTACGCGGACGCAATGCTCGTCGTCCCGAAGGTGTTGGCTGTGAACAGCGGTTACGATGCACAGGACACCATCGTGCGCCTGCAGGAGGAGGGTCTGTTGAATGAGGAACCGATCGGACTGGACCTGTCCACCGGAGAACCGATGAAGCCGGTCGATATGGGCATCTTCGACAACTACATCGTCAAGAAACAGATTCTCAACTCCTCCACCATCATCGCGGTCAACATCCTGCTTGTGGACGAAATCATGCGTGCCGGCATGAGTAGTCTTAAGGGTTAAACGCCTTACTCGTGAGAGACCGGGCGAGCAAAGCGCGCCCCTTTCCCTACGCTACCCTCCCGCTTAATTCGAGCGTCGTTTGATGTGTCTTGCGTATCGTATTTCATTTAACATTGTTCATTTAAATATGCTCTAAACCACACACACTACTTACCCTTAACAGTTTAAATGCGGTGCATTGTATTCGATAACCACACTCGCAGTAATAAACGCACCATGCTTCATTTTGTCTTGTACAAGATAACTAAAAAACCAGGTGGCATTATGGCGATTTGAAAGAAAACGCAACGCGAACGCGGGCGGTCATTGATTGGAGAGAGGTTATTTATTATTATTCTTAGACACGGGGGGTTTCAATCACATCGAAACATTAAGGACTACTACTCCAACTCTCTCTATTTCCGCTAGATGATGATTTATGTTTTTTGCAAAATATCTGTACTTGAGTCGACGGCATTACAATATCCATGAGTAAGTCTCGATTCTACAACATCTATTCTACGCAAAATACCATCGATACGACGAGCAGTGTGCCCTACAATAATAAATATAGGTTTGTTTTTACTCTTCATTTGAAAGCAACCACAAGCTACCGCCATTAGGGATAGGGTTTTCCTTTAGTTCGAAAATATGATACTTTCTATGGGAAGAGAGGGGGAGGAAGTCAATTCAATATGTCTCACACAGGTGTCACCTGGAATGTGCCGTGCAATTGTGTTTTGTCCTTTCTTGACTCCTCTTCTCCACTCGTTATCGTTCTAGCAACGACGTGTTGCAATTCAGGTGCGGTGAATCCTTTTTTATCAGCAAAGGGTTTATAAAGTTCAGCTACTTTTTGTCTACGCCACTTAAATACACAGGTTAAACACATAAAATTGTCCCATTTTCGTCCTTTGGCATGGTTAATGGATAGCAGTGAATAGTAGAAGTAGGTTAACGACACGATTTGAACGTTTTTTCCCCCTTTTAAACACTGCCCGCTCTAGTGTACCACTATGGCTACGGTTGCCATGGGGAGAGAGATGCTTTGATCCATGTTCTTTTCTGGCAATTAAATGTTCGTTAAATGTAACAGCAGTTTAATTAGTACGCGATCCTACTTGAACCGGGAAGTGTGTGCTGTTTCCGTTTTTTCCATTTCCAACCTGGGTGCAGTGCACGCCTTATTGCGGTTTCTTGTTCGACTCGCGCTCCCGTTGGGCAGCCCTCTCGGCGACATCGATCACACCGATATTGCAGCTCGCCACAAATCCGTGGATAACCGAGATGCCCGTTTTCACGACCGCCACCGGGAAGGACACGATTGCCAGCAGCTTGAACGAAGAGAAGCCGAGCAGCAGCGGACCCGGGGTGAAGTGCAGCAGGTACAGCGCGGCGTAGAACAGCTCGTTGAACAGACACATGAAGCCAAGCACGGTGCGGTTGGTGTAGTAGACGCGCATAATTGGATTGCCGGACATGTCGATGAACTTGTGGGACGTTTTTCCCTGCAGGACGGTGCTGGAAGAGAACAGGTGGGTTTGAAAATCGATTTTATGCAACCGTCTAATCCCACAGCGAATCGCCGCAGGGATTTGCTTACGTGTGCAGGTAGAACCAGTGGCAGGCCACATCGATCGCCATCGAAAGCTGGAACCAAAACATGTACTTCGGGTAGAAGTAGCTCAGCGTCACCAGGAGGCCGCATGTTCCGCATCGGTCCGTTAGCTGATCGAGCATGGCGCCAAACTTTGTCGCTGTTAGGTGAAAAAAGAAAAAAAAAACCCTATTAGCTATCACTCTTATCATCGACACTTGTATCATCGTGTTTGTGCGGATAAGATATCCGGTCAGTATAATCCAGATAATGAGGTTCATCGATTCACCACTGTTATGCAACCGCAACGATGATTGCCACGCAACTTAATCCCAAATTGTATCGATTTTTATTCCGCTTCCGGGGAGCCAAGTGCTTTTCCGCATTGGCAGTTCCGCAACACTTACACTGATTAAAATGCCGCGCCGCATGTCCATCGAGGGCATCAAGGAGCACGCTGATAATGTAGCACCAACTTGCGATCACGTAGTCCGTGGGCATATAGTAGAAAGAAACGATAGCCAGCACGATCCGTGCGTAACCTACAGGAGGATTAAGTAAACAAACACGCGAAAAAATGTTATGCTTATAGTTCCACCCTCACTTGGAATGCGAACAGCTTAAATCACCATACTTACCGATAATGTTTGGTACGAATAGGTAAATGTTTTCCTGCTCTCTCTTGACTTCCATCGTGATCAATTTGACCGTGGGCTGAACTTGCTGGGAAACGTTTTTCACCTTTTCACGGTGGAACTGCGCGGTAGATTTCCCTGCTTCGTGGTCGGTTGACAAGCAAATGTTTAATGAATAGGGTTTTGCAATGTTTACGCTAGATGGAAGTAAAAGAGGGGGGTGGAAAGAGCGGGGATGATAACGAAACTGACAGCAGTAGTGTTGGGTCCTATGAATCTTTCGACGAGATTCATTCACGTGAATCTTTTACGGAAGATTAATTAAGAATCATTCATGAATCTCTAGGGATTCATAAATCTTTAAAGACTCATGTATTCTTAGGGAATTCCTAGAGATTCATGAGTCCCTGAATATTAATGAATCCCTGAAGATTCATGAATCCCTAGAGATTCATTATTTCCTAAAGATTCATTAACATTCATGAATCCCTTAAGATTAATGAATCTTTCGTTCAGCGACATACATTACACAGATACATTAATTTTGTTGAAAGATTCACTCCGATTCATAAACCTGAATCTGAATTACACAACTCTAGACAGCTGCGTAGGCTGAAACCAAGGTTAGTTGTACAAGCTGCATGGAAGCACCTTGGTTAGAATTTGAACAAACCGTTGGCATGACCATGTTGTTTATAATTTTTTAGTTTCTCACCTGATCTGATTAATAGACCTCTCAAATGAAAAGTCTTTTTGAAAAAATAAGCTTTGTACACTACATAATGTCCCGCAGATTTAGGTTTTGATAAAAATAAAAAATAAATAAAAAATTAGTATCGACTATCTAGTCCTAGACATGAAGTTGAGAGATAACATATTGTTAAGATACATCGCTTATTTCAAAGTAACACTTTTTCATCGTTTTGATATAGTTTTTATAGTTTTAGTTATACTAATTTGATTTAAACTAGTTAAAACTCTAACTCAAAGGACTTTATTTGACACAAATTCGTAAGACTTGTTTCGAATATTACTTGCTTGGTAACTACATGACAACAATCGATACATTTGCAACACCTACCAAATATCATAGGAAATGCATTAACGCAAATCTCTGTCAAAATAATGGATTCATGCTTGTTCTATCTCACCATCCTCCACGCATGGTGTTGGATGTGATCATGTTCCACAGAATAAACTGACGGTGCCGGATGGATGGATCGTTCAACATTCAATTAGTGCATATTATTCCACAGCCCTGTTGAAGGCTTGTGGTTATGCTCCATCGAGCGTCGAGCGAGGCGTGGGTAGCCAGTCGGAACCATCGGTAAGCATTGATTAATGGCCTCGGGAATCCGTTGCTCGCCCCAGCAGAGCAGCTGATTGCTGGAAAGGATTTAGTCAATGGAAAGACGCTTCCACGCTCGTTTGGGCATCTTTACAGAGCGAATGTGTAGGTTTTCTGCTAAATAGATGAAATGAAGTACACAAACGCCATGGGGGAGTGTGCAAATGTAAGCCGTGGGTTATTTTTTGACTTGAAAGCAAATTTTATCATGGTAATTCCATGAATAACCAGGGGAGTCAAACTGAATTTATTGGCTTTTGGGGTGGTTGTTAACAACTTCTCAATTTGCTTTAAATACTTTGAAAAGCCTACATCTGGTTGGAAATATAACGATTAGAAGCAAATTTACACCTACTAGTATGCATGACTCTGATGTAGAGCGATGTAAAAACGCAACATAAAAAAAGTACGAAAAACCGTTTCCTAACACTCATCGTGTAACGTGCTTCAGCCACCGCTTCCATCACTGTCCTGTTGAAGTAATGCCAAATAATCCCCGCTTTATTTATCTTCTATCGGCACTAGCAATTTTTTTTTCTTTACCATTCGTAATCGGCATTTTGGGGTCATGATGCTTTTTTGCCATCACTTTCATTGCCTACGTTTTGTATTCGATTTTCCGGCTTGCGGCCAAAAACCCAACGCTCGGAAAGTTTTGCAAACCACGCGCGAAGGGTCGATAAAAAATTCCGATTTATCGACGTCGGGGTTTTCCGCTCCCAAGAGGTGACCACGGGGACGTGGTTTGGGTATGGGATATTTTATCTTTCCCGTTTGTTCAAATAAAAATATCAATCTCTAACCGCAACAGGACGCATGGACGGCATGCTTGAGGCGGGAAAGTATCGACAGTACTCACGCACGCACGCACGGTACACAAATATTGTATCCACTGTTTCCTTCCGCTCGCAAGTCCCGCGCGCTCGCATGCATAGGGGATGCTTTGTTTTGCATAAATCGTCCAAATAGATGCGTACGCCATGTGAGTACAAGTTGGTGGAAAGCGAAAGAAAAACGTGGGAAAAAATACATAGATTGAATTCAAAAGCGAGTAAGGGCGAGTAAGGGAAACGTGGATGTGGACGGTGGACGGATTTCCATGACCTGGCCCAACGATTCCGGTCGGTCCGCAATGTCCGTGGTATTGTCCTGTTCGGTGGGTGTTCCGTAGAAAAGCCGCGTTTTCCGGCCGAGGGCAGAGAGCGCATTGCCAGCAGCCAAAGCCACCGGGGCAGGGGAAAAATGGGTGGCCAACTGTTCGAAAGGGGAAATGGCACACGCTGCGCTGACGCACAAGCGCCGATATCGTTCGAGGCAGGTTGGAGAAATGGCACCCAGGATTTCGGTTTCGTCGATTCCGGTGAGTTCCGTGCCCGGTGTGTTCGCGCCCGATCGGAATGTCGCAATGTCACCTAAAGTTTTGGCCACCGATGAGCGCGGCCTTTTCGGGCGGCCTGCTGATGATGTATTTCGTCGGAGCGTCAGCAATTCGGAGGGTTTGCTGCAGCTGGCGCGCGCAAGGACTCGACCACTCTTTCAAGGTTACGACGATGGCAGTCGCGTTCGCCATATTCTGTCCGTATCAGTTGTTGCAAATGTAGACGGGGGGGCATTTGTCACACACCGGTGGAAGAGCGGCGTTTGGGTTTTGTCACGTTTGCGTGCCACAAGGTCCTGCCCGCCCGGCGGTGGCAGGGTGGGGAAAGTGAAACGTGGAACTGGCATGGCTCATCCTAGACACACGACGAAAAACGTTCACCATTTTCGACCGGAAACACGTATTCCAACCCGCCACTACTATTACATCGATAAACCCGGGCTGCGATCGGCCCAACGGGAACGGGGGGTCGCAGTCCGGCGAGGCAGAGGATTTTAAAATCCGCAATGCAGCACAATGTGATTGTCCTGGTTAAGGACTCGTCCCGGTTTCTGGTCCCGGTTCGGTGAGCGCATCCTGGAAACGAGGGGGGAGGCGACCGGTTGGGGAAAACCTCTCACCGAACCACAAGATGTCGGCAAACGGTACTGGCCTTCATTTACATCGCACCGGCCATCAGGCCTGCACGCTGGAGGTGATGATCAATCTTCTCGACCGAATCCCAAAAGTGCCACATGGCCGACCCTTCCCCCACCCCGGAAAGGAAGGAACGTGGAAGGAACTGGGGGCCCAACTCTTGGGAATCGAATTAGATTCACTTGTGTCCATACCGGTTTTCACACTTGCCGACTTGCCTTTCAAGCTGCTGGGCCGATGCGTTTTCGAGTGCGGAAGGAAGGCAAAGGCCTAGGGGACAAACTATTTCATAAATTAGAAAATGCAATTTTCATGCATTTGTTAACAAGAGAGCACGTACCGGTCGGCTTCGAGGGCATATGGACCCCACGCCGTTTTCCATTTGCAGCCCGTTTTTCCCCCCGACGCAAGTGCTGATACATTTTCCGCTCGGTATGTATGAATGAAGGGCTTTTGAGAAATCATTTTACACGTTTTTCATTTCAGTTTCCAAGCAAGATAAATGTCCCGTGGAAAAGTGAAGAGTTCTTCAAGTAAATTAATTTGTTTGCTTTAGTAATTTTGTATCAACAGATTCATTAATTGACACTAGAGTACATTGCTTTGGAATCATGCTTGAATGCTTTTTAGCGGTCATTTTGACAGCTTCGTCGCTGTTGAAGATTTTTCTAATGCGTACACGATCACTTTTTAGTATATTAGTTGACAATCTTTTAACGTTTTATAATTGTTTGGTGTACTACTTCATCGCTCCGTAAACCGCTGCATCGTAGATGTAAAAAAAAGATAGAATTTCACTGAATTTATTTTTTTCTTAACTTTTGTTTTTTCAAAAAGTATCATGTAAATTAAGAAAAATGAAACGCTTTTATTCTAAGGCACATTTGAAAAATAATTTCACATTTTTAAGGTTAACAAATGACGCCACAAATTGATCTTGAAGATATGGTTTTTAGAATTTTCCATGTGTTGCTTCCGTCCAAATCGTTATGCAGGATGCGTTACTATGGAAATTGACATTATTTTCGATGTTTGAGGCCCATTTATAGCATCATTTTTTATCGCAAAATATGACTTTATTTTTAAACGTTGTTTGATGTACTTTGTTTCTAGTGCACACTTTTTCCTGGATTTGCGTTATACATTTTGAATTAAATTCTTTAACGCTCTCACACTCTTTTACATCTTCAATGCATTTTCAGCAAATAGCAAAAGATTGTAAAACTCAAGATACTGTAGTTCTACCCGGATAAAATAGGGTTAATCAGCTAGTTTTGAATAAATAAAAGCAGAAAAAACACAAATTCGAATGAAATGATGATGATGAAGCGGTGCAACGAAAAACCAAAAATGTCAGAAGATAGTTAACAAATATACTAAAAAGTAACCGCTGAAAAAAATCTGAAAAATGACCGCAAGAAATCGTTCCAGAGATAGTCAAGTTGGTTCTCGGAGCTAGTCGTACCGAAAAATCTGAAATTATTTTAGATGTAGCTTTGGAGCCTTTTTTTGGTTGAAATATTCAGCCATTTTCGAGATATTAAAATCGAAAATAGAGTTACGGTCAAAATTACTGCTGTTTGGATTCTAGTGTTATAATAATCCATAGTAAATAGAATTGGAAAAAATCGAAAAACTAAATCCCAAAATGATCCACTATAAGTAGTAGTTTAATTTCATGCGTTTGTAACTCCAGCGAAACTTTATCTATCTTTTCTCTTCTCCGCCCTCTGGACCCCGTTCCGTTGGAAAATGTGAAATCTTTTGCAAATCCGTTTTCTGCGGTTAGTATCCCGCTCCGGTTGCAGCCGCCGGAACGGAAACAACGGGATCCGGCACGCTGGTTGAGCGATGTTTAACTAACTCGATAACGAGCGAATGATAGCGTGCCAGTCTCCCACGGGTGTTAGCGACCGCAGAGACGCATCGCACGGCAGCATCGGAAAGCAAGAGACAAGAGGTTGAGGGAAGCTTGGCCGAAACCACCCTGTGTTTGTGTTCCCTGCATGGCGGGCGGGAAGTGGGCCGGGACTGTGGGGAAAGGGATTTATGCTTCCACCCAGATGAATTCAAAATGAAGTGCAAACCGTCACTGTTGGATGCTGCTGTGCTGCTTTTGCCCCGCGTGCACGTATTAAACGCCGGTGCGAGTTTTTTCCGTAATCCACTCACTTCGGAAAGTTGACGTACCGACGCTGGATGATGGAACGGCGTTAAATACTGCTAAGTAGCTCTCGCCGGTGGAAGTTTCGCGATGGTAAAAGTGTTAAGTGGAGTTAGCAAACACTTCGGGTGACACATAAATCCGAGGCCGTGTTTGTTCATGACTCATTTAAAAGGGGAATTCTTTCCGCTGGTGTTACATTTTGAACCGCTTTCCATTTTGTGTGTCTATCACGTTCACTTTTGTCTTGTGTCAACATTCACTCTCGTTAATTTACTGCCAGTCGAACGAACCTGTCGGTATCGTTTGTTCTCCGGCAATGTTTATTGATTTCTTATCAATACGAAAGTCACTTTATAATGCATGAGGATCTCTGGGCGAGATTGTTCGACACATAAATTTCCCCCTCGCTCGGTAAAAGGTAAGAGTCAAGTAAGAACCAGTTTTACCGTATCGTCTGGTTCTCTCGGTGGCTCGAACCCGGGTGAATCAAACTTCCCAGCACTCCAAACACAACATTTAATTATGCATACGCTGCTTTGCATACACCCGCCAAGATCATCCACGTCCGCAGCCGCCTTGAAAGGTAAGTGAAACTTACCAGGATTACCTGCCAGGGATGGTGGAACCGAAGCTACCTAACACAAAAGTTAGTAGATGGGAAAATTCTGTACCGTTCCTGTAGCTTGCTTTTTTTTGCCTCCAAAGTGACTTCCTGTTTGTGAAAAGCACCGAACCGAGCGCCGTACGAGCACACTAACGTCTTTGCGGACGCGATGCAGCAGAATTGGGCCCCCGAGGGACTGAAGAACGACACTTTGAGCACACACACACACACGCGGTAAACATTTGTGCAGCATGCAAAGTAGCGCCCGGGTTCCGATTTTAATTTCTTCCGTTCGGTGCATCGGGGCTTGGAGTTGCGCTATTCCGCGGAGAAAGCGAACCACAATCAAAACCACGGAACGTTTTGTGGGGAACAAGAACCCGGGAATGGGTGGTCCGTGGGAAAGGTAGCGAACGGTGACCTTCGTACATGGTTGTCAGGGTTGTCATTAGCTGCACTTCGGGTGCATTCGCTCGTACTGATTCGCATAAAGAGGCTTGTGTGTTGCAGCAGCATGCTGTCAGTAAAGTTGTTTAATGGAGGGAATGAAAAGTGGTTATTATTTGACGAAAGTGTCTACACAGGGGTAGCAGGAGGTAGATCCTGCCTCATATGAAGAAGCACAATTTAAATAACGTAAGCTATAAAGCTTCATGACTTGTAGAAATGGAATTCTAGCATCTTAAAACCATCCAAACGCGGAAAGTGCATGGAAAATCGTGCAATTTACGGTATCTTTCCAAAGAATCGGTCTACAAAGCTGGAAACAAAAAGGGCTGCAACATGCCGGCCGGTCCGAAACCGCACGGAATGTCGATGGAAGAAATACTGCCTCCGTCCTCTGCCCTTTCTCCGTCCCTTCGTTCACCTTCTGCTCATTACTCCTTTGCCGTTAATAGCGCTTTATGGTTTTCGAGCCATAACTAACTATAAAACTACGCGTTGCGAGTTCTGAACTTCCCCCCCCCCCCCCCCCGAGCACCCCGCCCCCAGCTGCGATCGCATGGTGTCGATAAAGCCGTGCCAGCTCTCGTGCCAGACGTAATGGTTCCAGTTTTATAGCCCGTATGATTATAACTCGATTAAGATGGCATTATGCTCCCGATGCTGGCTGAATGTTCTGTGTAAAGCGTCGGTTGGGGTCGGGTTTTTTTCTTCCCTTTTATACTCTTACACAAACACTTACACACACACATGAGCCAATCGTAAGTTCCATCGGCAAGGAACGGGACGATCGGTGCAGTTTGATTACGGAAAGGATTGTGAATATAATCCGTTCTCAAGCGGCGCATTTATGGGTAATTTAATGAAAGTTCCTCGACCAGGGGGTGAGGGTGTGGGACTTTTCCGGGTGGTTTTCGCTGCTCCTGCGATGATCTCCCACCGACCCAGCTGGCCATTGCTGTTTGTGGCCCAAGTAAAGTAAAGCAGATAAAGTGGTGCGCATTGTTTGTTTGCACGAAAACTGAATGAAAAACAAGCATAAATCTTCCCATTGGCAACGCGGACCGGTCTGTATGTGTTCCGGTCGTTACTGGCTGGCAAACGGCTTGATGTACTTTAAATGATTGTTACAACGCCGGATTAAGCGGTGCAACCGGAACACAGCCGGGATCGCAACAATGGCGACTCCACTTAGCTGATCCCTGGGCTCGGCTTGCCAAGCTTCATCCGGATCATCAAAGGAAAATAAATTCATTTCACCACGGTAAGCCACGGAATCAAGCGGTTTCGATTGCAAATCCTAAGCATCGTCCCACGTGCCCACTCTCTCCCTCCCCTCTTCTCCCAGTTCACTTCCTGCTCAAGTCGGGCAAATTGAAAAGTAATTTCACCGAAAGAAATTGTACCGTAATTCCCGCTTGATTGGATTACTGTCATGTTGGCTGACTTTGCGACAACGTAAAGCGTCGAACGACGTACCGTACCGGCAGACCATGCACCCAGGAAGGACCGATCCCATCCACGAGCGTGTGTGTGCGTGTGTATGTCACGGTGCATGCAGTTCCTGGTCTGGAATGGGCGAAGGAAAAACATGGAACGGAATCCGTCTTCCCATGGGGCCCATGTGGAACCGTTCCAGCCGTTTTTCGCTCGTGGTGTGGCCTCGGTTTGGCAACGTGCTGCCCGGCTGATAGACATGGTTGCAATGTCGCCGCAATGGCCTGGAATTTGATTTATGACATGCTGTCACACATTTCATGTGTCTGATGCACTTTCGAACCAATTACTGGATGTTGCTGGAGCTTTGCGGAACGGGCGAAGTAAACAACAATTTGTTTCTCGAGTCTTTTTGAGAAGCGTTTGAAGAAGTTGTTGCAATCGACAGCGTTGAGTTGTTGCATGGCAAAAAAAAAACAAGAGTTAAATGAAAAGGATATGCTTATGGTTGCAATTTCCGGTAACGGCGAGTTGGGGGAGTTTAAATATTTTTTTTTTCTCGTTTCAATAATTTCCCCATAACTGAACATCCTATTGATCGGGCTCGATATAGAACCCGTGCAACATGCTCCAACACTGTAGTCCGCTGCATCGATGCACGGTCTTTTCTCGGCGTACGTGAATCCTTGGCACGGCGAGCCTTTCCGACACAGGGAAACGGTAGAAAGAGCAATCCGAGGGGATAGAAAAACCCGGAAAAAGGCTCACTCACAACAACGGCCCGGCATGCAACTGCATCCGGAAAGCGTATCTCGACCTTTCCCTCCTCGAAAAGAAAGGGACGACAAAGGGTCGAAGAAAGAGGTGGGCGATTGAAAGCATTTCGCATTCGAAGCCATGCTCAGGGCTTAGCCCTTAGCCGGTTGGATAGGGTGGATCTTTGTGGGGAAAGCGCGTCGGTTGGTCGGAAGGCTATTTTTGGATCCACTATTCGTTCTCCGGTGGAAAACGGGTGGTCCAGGACGGTTGAAAAAAACGGCGAAAGGGGGAAAAATCGATCGCTTCGGCAAGCATCCAAAGTCTGAAATCTTCTCCGGAGAGCTGGCGACTAAACACCGAAAACTTAACTTCATTTAGCGAAGGTGGAGGGACGCGCCCGGGGGAAGGGTAGGTTAAACGGGGGCAGATTAGAAGCCGGGTGAATCGATACGGAGCGTAATTTGAGCTTCGGAGTTGCAGAATATCTCTGTGGGACGGGAGAAGGAAACTCGGGAAAGAAAATCCATCGAGTGTTTGTTGCTGCTGCGAAAATGAATCTTCTCTCCAGCGGTCGTCTGTTGTTTTCGGTGTGCTAGAAGGGGGTGACTTTTCCCCCGGTTCCTTTTCAGAGAACACCCCTCCCCCTTCCCCCCATCGAACCTTACCTTCATCTTCATCCCCACCAACGTGCCCCATTTTTGCTCGCCTTTTGTTTCGCCTTTCGCCTCGGTTAAGTTGCAGAAATATTGGCCAGCCAAGCCACTCTGGGCACGAAAATGACACCGGAGCTAGCCCATTACGAGCTCCCGCCTAGAGCCGCTCGGTTTTGTGTGTGCGCCCCTTGTTCGATGGTGTATTTGTGTCCTCCTTGTGTGAGGAGTCTATTTATTTGCTTCTGTTGTTTACCGCCGTAACTAACCTCGTCTACGGCGCCGTGGCGTAACACTCCTGTTGCTTCAAAGGATCGGATGTTGCCATTTTGTTTTTGTGTCTGCCTGGTGCCGTGGTGGGTTTGGCTCGACCGCACTCCCATTTGTGGCTGCCGTGAAGGGTTGAGTGAGTTTGCCGTTCGCCAAATCTAAGTATCTACCGGGAGCGTATAATTTCGTAGCTTTCGGCTTCGTGCTGGACACTTTCACCTCGCACCACAATACAGAAAGTCAACCATCAGAACCGGAGGTGTGGGTGTGGGTTATTGCTCGACGTACAACTTTCACAAGGGTGACAATTCTCCTTCTTTATTTTCTTCTGCATACTTGTTTTGTGCTTGTAGTTTTCGATTAATGGTCTTGGGTTTCCCCTTTTTTTCTTCACTCCAATCTCAGCTGAAGGAAGCTTTCAATGGGTTTCCTAAAGGAAGCATAGTTTTTTTCCGATTGGGAAAATAAGTTGTTTCCGTAGTAAGAGATACTTTTTTCAAAGTGAATCCTTTCTTTTCAAACTCAACCTTCCCAGACGGAACGGGATGATACGGACAGGGTTCTCGATCTTCATTTTTAGACGTTCAAAACACGTGCCACTTTGCCAAAAAAGAAACGAAACTGATCCATTAGTGTAAACGTAACACGGTTGGCTGAAAGTGTCGTAACGCGAATCCCTGAATACCATACGGCGGCTTGCTTTCCGCCGGCAAATGGAACTGGTGTTATTTGGTAACCGGTTTCCCTTTTCTTGTTCGTTCCTACATCCAACCATTTCGTCCTTCGTCAGTAAATGTATGCAAATTGACGAATGTATCATTTCGGCTGCCGGCAGTGATGGAATTATGTAATTCAATTCGAAAGCCGTTTCGCAATGGGCGGGCGAGTTCGAAACGAAACCTGCAGATGATAAAATAAAAAAAACTGGCGCCGATCGGTATCGCCATTATCCACGTCCTCGGAGCAAATCAGCAGCAGATAGAGCGAGCTTTTTTTTATCGGAAGTTGATTAAATTTGCCAACGACTGGCCATAGTTGAATACTAATGGGGACCCCTTTGGAGTCGCCAGTGAGTGGAGATGTTTTTGACGTGTTTTTATTGAATCATTTAAAACACGAATGAAAGAAAACTACTGAGTGTTGAATCACTTGACTTAGCTGCCAGGCAAAAAGCATATTTCACATCGCTTGTTGTTGAGTGGATCGGTTCAGAGTGTGAAGTAATCCTATTTCCACACGTACGTTCCACACATTGTACATAAGTACAGTCTCTTACAACAAGTCTAAAAAAGAAGATGTTGGTACTTTAGAAACAGTTCCAAAATAAGCCATTTATCTGTAAGATGCCATTTTTATTGCTAGAAAGGTCCCGATGTATGCATAATTTCGCTAACAAGTATGTTATAAATTCATTGTTGGTAATAGAATGTTCATCTCTTTTTTAACGAATTGAGTTTGAATTGGAAGTACTTCCAGCTTTTTTAGGAATCTTTTCGATATAATTTTACTTTAACTTGCTCTAGAACATGTTAGTTAAATGCCTAAATCATAAATTCATTGTTCTTCATAGAATGTTCATGTTTTTTTCAACGATTTGAATTTAAACTGGAAGTACTTCGAGCATGTTTAGGAATCTTTTCGATATCATTTTCTTTTCACTAACTCTGGAACATGTTAGATAAATGTTAAAATTATAAATTCACTGTTCGTAATAGAATGTTCATCTTTTTTTCAACGATTTGAATTTGAACTGGAGGTACTTTGAGCGTGTTTTGGATTTTTTTTTTCATTTTATTTTCACTAACGCTAGAACATGTTAGATAAATGCTTAAATTATGAATTCACAAATCGCCGTATAATTTTCATCTCTTTTTTAACGAATTCAATTTGAACTGGAAGTACTTCGAGCATGTTTAGGATTCGTCATTCATTTTATATTCACTAACTTTAGAACTTGTTAGCTCAGTGTTTGTTCTTATGTTTTTCCTATTTATGTATCCCAAAACTATTCGTGGGAAAAATTTAAAAGAAAAACTCCTACATTCAGCGAAATGCTGTTTTTTACAGGTGCCAGTAAAGAAAAGGAAAACATATTCAACCGAAATGAAAACATTGATTTCAAAAACATACCCCTAAGCTGGCCATGCTCAAGATCATGGAAAGAAGGCAAGACGCCTTCGCGTCCATCCCTCCTCTTCTCTCGGGCAGCAAGGTGCTGAAAGGAGAATTTACTGCAAACGAAGCTCACCGGAGTCGGTGCGCAAGTGTCTGTTCACATAAAATTGTATTGTTATCACAGCAACTCCTCGGGCCTCCCTTTCGGCACTATCTCGGTCTGCCTTCCAACACCCGCAACCCATTTCCGTTTCGGACGCACGGAAGGACAAAATCAAGCGACGGAACTTGGAATCTACCGAAAATTTATTGTCTCACTGGATTCCTAGCGTTCGGCTCGTGCTACTCCCTGGGTCCGGGGTTTTTGGATAGCATTTGCATACGGCAAGCCATCAGTATTCCGGGGCCGCAGTGAAACAGTTTAGTTCAGTGCTTGCGCACTTTCCCAGAGAATGGCGCGGTGGGGAAGGACGTGGGTGGTAACGGAACCTCGACGAGTGATTGTAATAAATCTCCGTGAGTATCTTCTCCCCGGTCGCACTGGCGTTTGGCCACGATGTATGCACGATGCTACGGCGGGTGGCAAGTGTGTGTGTCCGGGAGTTCGTTCACCGGTGGTTGCACTTCGCGGAGGGTGGGGGCGGTGTGGGCGCACTGAACATGCTCGGGGCGACGTGCCTTGCGTGCGCTCGGTACGTGGAAACGCTAAGGATCATCAACATTAAAAAGCATGAGCATCTGCACGAACTTGTCGCTCGCTCGAGATGGCGGTAAGGCACGTTCACTTATACGTTTGCAGGATCGTCACCGAGCGATGGCGTCGTTTGTTCTCTTGTGCCGGGTTTTTCCCTTTTCCACCGGCGACTTCCTGCCGGTGCCCCGCGGCACCGCGCGTGAGTGGTCGGAAAACGGTTTAAATATTTAATGATTATATTTAAGTCGAGTACGACACATGCCGGGTGGAAAAAGGGAAGGACGGAAATGAAAAAGTGAGCAAGAGAAGGAGAGAGAGTAGTAAAAAAAAAATGAAAAGACAGTCTCGGATGGAACTGCCTGCGGGGACGCGGGTTCACAGCGGATCCGTCGGTCAGTGGTCCCGTGGAATGTCAACGAACAAACGTAGGTTCCGTTGGTTCCGTAGATTGGCAAGGAGCGCCCCGGGCTGCATCTTCGCATCTTTCACGAGTGACGCTCAGCTTTAGAGGACCTGGTGCCACTCCTTCACCGTCCCGGCCCGCCGGCTAAATGGTGTCCTAGATAACCCCGGTGACGGGCCGGGCCCGGGACGTTTTCCGGGCAGGTCGAAAAGAGCCGGATGCTATTCAATCAAGCCCTCTCTCGCTCGCTCCCGCCAGCAAATGTTTTGTTCCATTTTCAATTTCCCGAGCAACAATTGCCGTTTCCGCATTCCGGTTGCGCAGTGAAGCGGCAGCGTTTTTTGTCACCAACACACACACACAGAAATAGGACACGGACATTGGGAAGGGTTGGATCGATGTGCGGTTAGTTTGGACACTGGTTTGTACGGGGGTTTTGTTTTGCCGTGCAGAAACATTCTCCAAAGTCGGGCACAATCATGGCTGGGACCAAAACGAAAGTGTTGTTTATTAGATTCATTAACGGAATAGCATCTAATAAATTAGAGCGAATTCAACAAACCACGAAGCATGAGCGAAATAAATAAAAGAAATTTGGCTTTCAAGCGGCAGAGTATTGCGTTTTTGCTACCACTTTGAACAGTGCTATTTTTCATTCAACGTCCGCAGGTTTTGTGAGACATGGTTAAACGTTTCGTGTGCTAGTTTCCTATAGGTTTTAGGATTTTTGTTTTTTTTTTTCAAATGGCAAAGGTTTCGGATAAAATCATTCAAGTGTGTTATTTTTTGTGTTTTGTGTGCTGCTTTATATCAGACTAACCTTGTTGAAATATAACGACTTTAACTCTTGATACAAGAGTGAAAAATAAATATCAAAAATAATCTTTTATTACAAAAATGTTACCGTTAGAAAAATGCAGTAAATAACTCATTACAGGCGTTGTCAGCAAACTTTATTTTGAAAGCGTATGATTTGGCCTCTAACGCACTTTGTTTTGAAATAGCTCGTCGAATTCTGTCTCTAACGCATCTGCCTTTGTCGCTAACGAATCTAGATTTGTTTCATGTCAAAACCAGGAAATAAACAAAGCAATTGAATGCTGCATTTTAAAACTTCAAGAATAATTGACATTATTATTTTTGAATGCTTTAAAGCTATTCTTATGGAATTTAAAATGATTTTCCGTACAGTTTTTTAGATGTGCATGCATATGCACATCAACTAAGAAGTCGGCATTGTGGTGTTTAACTCGGTGGCATAATCGTACTTGCTTGGCTCAATCAATGTCACTTGACAGCAAAATAGAATACTGAATGTAGCACTAAAGTAAAATTATCTTAAATTATCTAAAGTATTAAGTTTGAAAAGAATAAGATAAACATATTTCTCCTATGAAACTTGAACAACATGATACGATTATCTAGTCAATAAAAACTGATCCATTGATCGTGAGAGATGAGAAACTTCAGATAAACTTCTTTCGGTAATAAAAAAGTTTCCTATTGTGTTTTGTACTGTTTCCGCCGAATGTGAACTCGAACCGAAAACCCAGCGGAGCCATAAAGAACCAAAACGAAATTAAAGATTGCTAATGGAAGCCTCCCACTGGGCTTGCGAAGAGGTTCACGAAATGTTGCCTGCCGATTGTAGTGACCGAGAAAACGAACCCGCCCTTCCCCGTGTGTGGAAACCGTGTTGGTAATTGAAATTAAATAAAATTACCCGGAAATTATTGATAAACAACGACGCTATCTCGAGCTGCGCTCATTTGGCGCAGCGCAATGCTATCGCATCCGTTGAGGACGTGTTTTCGCCCGCCCGTTTCGAAAAAACACCGGAACATCCGGAGGGCATCGACGCGAATTTGCGGAACGTGGAGCGTCGAGTGGCGGGAGCCAACTTTTTCTCATCTCTCGGGACGCGGGCCGTGGGAAAGGAAAATGTTTTTCTTATCCGTGCAGCGAAATGAAGATACATTTGGACCGCCGCCTGCGAGGTTGGATTACGTTCGTGATTGTTTCGCCGGATAATTATCCGGGCTTGTTGTTATTCTGCAGGCATCAAAAGACGAATCAGCGCACCGGATAAGATGCCGCCGTGTCCCCCTGTGGAGGGTAGACCTAGCGCATGGTTGCGGTGTGGTGTGCTGCTGTGTTGTTAGGCTCCTTCCGGATCCGGGGTTATCCTAGGTTTCGCTCCGTTCTCCTTTTTTGCTTTCGTTCTATCGTCCCTTCTCGACCGAGGGGTTGCCGTGCCTTAGCTTGTATCACACTGTGGGACCGAATAAAACCGATCGTTCGTGCCGTGGTTGAACCCGAAAATCTGCAAGCAATCTTCAATCCTCCACCACCACCACCACCACCATCACCATTAGCAGATGTCCCGGAAGGGCTCGTCTTCTTTCGTCTTTTCGAAGCGAAATGGCGTGCCCGGAGTAGATTACCTTCTAAAGTGGCGGAAAAATTGTTGGCAACTGGAACGTGATCATGACCGGCTCCTTCATTTCTCGTGAAAAACATTTTGCCCTTCCCTCCCCACCGCGGAAAAAACAGGCTTGCGAAAAGGTAGCGAAATAAAACATACATGTAGCCCCCCCACACACACACTCATATCCTTTCCTTGTGAGTTTCTTTTTCCCGTTCCTGCACGAGAAAAGAAAGCGCCTGCACGTGTTTTTTGTATGTGTGTTCGGAGCAATAACAGTGCACAATAATGGTTATCATTGGGAGGCATTGCTGGAACTGGCCGCTACGTGCCGTACGGTTCGAGCGGCACCGATTGGGTTTGGAGTTTTTTCCCCCCCCGTACTCGCTCGAGCCATTCCTAATTCCGGGCGGTGCAATTCCGGACCGTTTTGTTATGAGCTAGTGAAAGCAATTTAACCAATCGCTTTCAGATGTTCGGAATTGGATCAGCGTTTAGGGGCCGAACGAGCAAGACGCTCCCGATAGAGATAAAATAAAACAAAATAAAACCAAACAGTTGTACGATAAACAATCAGTTCAAATCGCATTAAGCGAAGGCGTTGGCGTGGCAGATTAGCGACAACTTGGAAAATGCAACTTCACATGAAATCACCGCTTCTTTTTTCCAACCCAATCCTCTTTTTCTTTCCTTTCCTAGAAACCTCCCGCCGCAATGCGGGTCAAATTCGTCTTCCGGGCGATTCGGAACGGAAAAGCGTATGGCGGCCGGTGAAGCATGCAATCCCGTAGTGTGACATCTTTTTTCACTCCCCAGCCAAGAGAGGAGGAGCGGGGACGGGACAAATAAATAAACAAACGACGAATGACGTCCCTAATGGATTGTGAAGGTGGAAGATGGGGGAGGGAAACCCATCCCACGCCCAGCGGGACACGAAACGAGTCGCGTAATCCATTGTGTGTGCAGGTAAGGAAACAAGCTAGCAAATGTGTGCTTTCTCGTGAGTGTGTGTGAGAGAGAGGGATGGACGATGAATGCGTAACCCGGGGGGGAAGTTTTCCACGCGATGGCTACGGCGCTCGGTCACGAAAAAATATTTTCCCCATCAGGTGCTTTTCCGCTTCGAGTAGTTTGGTTAATCTGTTTGCGTTCGGTTATTAAATCATCCTTCAAGCGGTGAGCTCCCCGGGTGTGGAACGGAACGGTAGTGGACAGGGTGGAAGAAAGCAACGCGTCCGTCCGTGCCATCTTCGTCGGAAGGAAGGCCGTGCCGTGTGTTTGTATGCGAAGGAGTGGAGAAAACCAAACGGAGCCCTGCACCGAATGGACCGCTTTCCAGCTGACGAGTTCCAACTGGGCGAGTAAAAAAAAAAAACGGTGGTAAATCATGCACAGTGGAGTGGAACGGATTTTTCCGAATTTTCCCCTTTCCGCTCTGATTGATGAGCGGTGATTTGTGCCGCCCGGTGGCGGGCGTCCCGCTTTGGCACTATTTGTTTTGCCCAATCGAGGGTGTGCCCCTCCAATCGATGCTCGCTTCTCGTCCACTCGGTGTCGTCTGGTTGTCTGTGTGGTTGTTGTTTTGGCTCCGGCTCGGCGTTTGTGCTGAAGCATGTCTGGCGATGTCTTGTGACCGAAACCCGGCACCGGTGGCGGTGCATGAGAAAAGGCCATTCAACATAATGGCACGTTTTCACTTGGCTCAATTTGCCCACCCGGAGGGGGACCCAAAATCGCCCACACGAATCCGAATGTGGACAGTGGTTGATCGGAAGCATCGATGTTGTCGAACGAAACCGAACTCGAGTGGGTCTCCGGTTCCCTTCCGGCGAAGTGGGTGCGATGGGGTGGGCGTGAAACCGCGATTTGCTTTTACAATGTCAATTGAGACTGTCGATTGTTTGAGTGACACAAATCACGGTACTTGAGGGCACAACTATCGTCGGCTGCCAACAAGAGGATGCCGTTGAAAGGCTAATGAGTTTGGATTGATTGCGATGCATAATGGAGCTTGTGGGGGTGGAAAAGGAAAGCAGCTGGGATTTCAGTGCAGCGCCAGAAGCCCTTGGGTTTCCAGCGGGAAGGTTAGCTGCTGTTGCAACATGCCAATCGTACGCTGATGTTATAAAATAAGTTGTCCTAATTGGTTGCTTTGTTTGAGTGCCATCAAACTCAATTATGGAGACAATTGAGTCATAATTCCATCTAAACTGTTTACCTGTTTATTGTTAGTAATGGCGCAAACTTATCTTGTGATCATTTGGTTGTTTAATTAGTGTAATGGTAGCAATGTTTGGACATTCATTAATTGCTATGATGTAATGCCTAATTGAGAATCTTATTAGCGAAGGACTGTCCGTGTATTAACAAAAGTTGTAATTATACTTTTTAAAAAGGAGTTTAAAATTCGAAAAATTAAATGAATAACTTCATACGTTTGCTAAAATGCCAATAAGATTAACAAAACTTCCAATATAAATTACATTAATAAGCTATCGGAAAAAATCGTCAACTGTTTTTGTTTTGTGGCTTGTAACAAATGTTATTTTTCATAGCACCTAGCGTTCAAATATTTTATAAAGTCCTATTCTGGTAGTCGAATTGAGCATCAAACCTCTTATTTCAATGGGTGAGTCGAACTTTTGAAAATGTTCGATAGTATCTAAATGTTCATTGTTTATTTCAAACGAATTTTTGAATGTGTTCGATAGTAGCTAAATGTTCATTGTTTATTTTAATCGTCGTTTTCATTGCAATGAGAAATAGGCTCTGTCGATCGAAATGATACTCGATTCGACTTTCAGAATTAGCTCCATATTGTTGCTCTTATTATAATTTTGTTGAAATGTGAAATTGTTTATCGAGCAAAGAGAGTAACAACCGATGTTCCAATTAAACCATTCTCAGAATAAATTCAAAATGAAAGCTCCTTTGAACAAATTTTAGAACAAGCCGCTCCTTTTTTAAAAACGTGTGTTTCATTCGTTCCAAAATAGATATTCCACAACGATGTCTCGTTGATTAACAAAAAACGATGCAAAATGAATACGATCAAAACAAATTTTGAAACCATTCGACCATGTTCTCCACAAGCTGTGACAATGGATCGTGGTAAATATTTTTCCCAACGCTAACACCGATGCCAATGTTTCCCGGCCCTCGTGTCGCTGGTCAGTACCGTTCCCCTGCCTCGTTGCCTTGTTAAACAGCGCTTCAGCAACAAATCGATGGCATCGCCAGCGCTGGCAGTGACCTCGGGCGGTTCGCTCGACACCTGGTGGACATCGGCGTGCGGTTCGAAAATCGTGCCATTGCATTTGAATAAATTTTACCCTCGTTTTTGCACATTCACACCATCGATGGAGGCGCCCGGTGGGTTGAGTGGTTTACGGGGCGGCCGATGGAGGCGCCCGGTGGTTGACAAGGTTTGTCTCGGTCGGTCGCACGCTCGGACGTGCACTTCGCTAGATGCACCGGTCGGTTGGGCGGTCGGTCGGATGGGATGGTTGGCGGTTCGTTCGATTTGTGCTGTTTTACGAGCGCATCGATACGGGCTGACACTATTAGCGTCGGATGCAACCGACACAACATGTTTTCATTTCGTTCTGCTGTGCTGCACCGTTTGGGGGAGATGGGCGGTGAGAGGCAGGCGTGGAAGACGGGATTGAAGGCGGGTCCTTGCTTTCATCAAATATTTACCGTATTGTGGTTTTGAACCTGTTATGCTGTTTTTCAGCAGATGAAAGCGAGGATAAAGCTAATATTGCTTCACGAAAATGGCCTCGGGAATGTCGTTATTTCCCTCGGAAAATATGTGTAAACTAATCGATTCATTTAAGCACTTTTCTAGGAACGCTTTAAAGTTACCGTAGTGCAGATTCCAGAAGGAATACCATGGAGCTTTAATAAACTAATAAATTCCAAACGAGTCATTAAATTGTAACGCTCGATTGCTCTGATTCCATCGAATGATGTTGTGATACGGAAAACGCCTATCAGATTTAATGATTTATTAATTGGTGTTTCCGAGGAAATGAAATGTGGAGGGTTCTGTAAGGAATGATAAGGCTTCTATATTTACCTTTAAAAATATTTTCAATATCATACATGATATTTAATAATGTTGTTCACTTCTTCAACAACTCTTAAATTGTGCTTGAGGTAGTCCCTTTAACATTGTCGTAACCATAATGATGCCGGCAACTTGCAACCGGAACTTCGCCATATGTCATCCGGTCGGGCATCTTACGGACGGTTCGTTATTGAAATTTTCGTCATGCTCGGCCACATCCCGTCGTGTCCGTATCGATCAGGCGACAGCGGACGTCACACTTTCACCGAACTTGGATTGCCCGGAGTAACTTTTTCAATTTAACTTCCGAGCAATTTCGTCTGCCCCACGCCTTCTGTCATATTCATTCTCCGTCCTTCGACTCCCGTCGGCGAATTTAATATTCGGTTGCGCACGGTGGATGTGTGGTGGACAGAAAATTCTATAATCATCTCGAAAAATCACGCATGACGAATGGGAAAGATGCATGAATTCGAAAAGTCGTGCCTCGGCGACGGTGGAAAGCATCATTTTCCACACCGTGTCGGGGGTTAAAAATGAAAGTTTTGCGTCACGTTTTCAGCGAGCAACGCGGTGTTTATCGGATACGATGATCGTCACCCATGCACAGATAAACCTCGTCGAATCGGTGGAGGAAAAATGACGGAAAATGAGCTTTTATTCAATTTCCTACAATAATTCTACCAACCAAGCCTTGGGCATGAAAAGCGGGCGCCCAATTGCCGCCCTTCCCTGTGCTGGCCGTAACAAGTTTGCTTCGAAATTTATAACCAATCAATCAAAATCAATCAATCGGAGGGAAAATCATAACGAGTAACATTACTCTTCGCTTCTCGTCGTTCGAAACGGGGGAGGAGGATTTCCTAGGACCATGACAGGCACGCCGATGTACAAGGAAATGATCATTTCAACGCCAACGACGGGCGGTGCGTAAGTTGTCAGACCAACCGGTTTCACCAGGCAGCAGCAGCAGCAGCTTTTGCGTCCGTTAAGCAAAGTGTCGATGATGCGTAGCTGTCGTTTCCTGGAACGCGTTCCGTCGATTCAGTTTGTCGGTTTTGTAATCTCTTTCTCGCGCAGCTGGGAACGATGGGAGCCCTCGCCAGCCTTCCTGGAAATAAGATTGTTTAATTTGCGTCACGAGACAGTTTTCCAGTAACTTCCAACGGAGGAAAAACGATAAATTCATTAAACTGATAATTGATTCGTGGAACGGTAAGAAGGAATAGTAGTGATAATGCAATTTATTTAGAAATTTAATTAGAAAACATTTTATTCTAGGCGTACAATTGTATTAAAAATGTAAAAATTTCTATGCGAAAATGTGCTTTCAATCAGTTAGCTCTGGGAAATTTGTTGAAACAAAACAAAGGAAGAGAAGTATCAGTTTGAAACTAAAAATACTAAATGATAAAAAATACACAAACGGTATCAAAACTTGAGCAAAAAACCCAATTAGCAGAAGAAGAGTCTAGCGTAGCAAAAGACAGGAACAAGGTTAATGTAGTGACAGTGGTTTCAGCGACCTCCTTTAAACCGCACCATAGTCAACTAAAACCATTCACCACCAACGGGTGCCATTTTTTATCATTTCGCGAAGCTTACCTTGGTGCTGCATTCTGCTTACAATGTTAACCGCTTTCGCTGCATCGACCTTGCAGATGTAACGAGGGCAGCGAACGTTCAAGAAAGCTCTTGATGCATTCAAGAAGCTAAAGCAAAACTGGGGCACCCAAAGTGGAACGAAAAGAGCGATAGAAAGCGCACATAATGCCATGCAGAAAATTCAATCCCATTACAATAATAAACAAAGAAGCTGCTGAAAGAAACATGAGCGTAGTTTAAGGGTGTCTTTGGCATGGGAAGGTAGGTTTGCGCTGCACAATCTGGTTGCCAAAACCGAAGTTTGTTTGCATAATTACACACGAGAGAAAAATGGTCTCCTGGTTTGTTTTTGGGATAGAAGTTTGCACATTTTGATGATTGTTTTAATTAATTCAACGAGTGCTGGAGGAAGCTCAAATTTATCTTTTCGATTTGGGAAAGGAAATAAAAAAGGGGTAAATATGCAAGTAGAACTATCTTGACAGGGCGTTCGGGCGAACCGAAACGATTGTTCCGTAGTTGTGTTTTTCTAATTTAAAACCCTCGAAGAATTGAAGCACGTCCGGTTGACGCACGTCGAGTACCGAATGCTGGGCCCCCGCTTCCAATCGAGCTCCGAAACCGTAATCCGCACCGAATCGGGCGCACCTCATCGGGATCGACACGGCCTCGGCGGTGGGACATAACTTTTACCGCTTTATTAGAATTGTCTTTTGTGGAAATTTGACTCTCGTGCTTACGTGCCCACGGGTGAGCCCTTCGGAAGGGCTTCCGACCTTTATGAGCCATTTCACGGTGGAATCGTAAAGGTGCACCACAGGCTCGTTTCGCACAGCCTCCCCCGTGCCATTCCGCTCACAGCTATACAACGCACTTCCATTTGGCGCCTGCCACTATCGTCGGCCACCGAAAAGCCACCGTCAAAAGGCAACTACATCGCCCGGGACGACCCGATGGACCGATAGCTGCCGATGGTAAAAGCCGATGATCATAATACAGCCGGGTCAAAGATCCGGCCGCGGCGAGCGTTTCAGGGCTTCCGAACTGTCCCAGTTCCGCCGGCTCAGTTCATTTTTCATGTACTTTCTCTCTCTTCACTCTTTTCTCTCATTTTCTCTTTCTCTCTCTACCGGTGTGCCTCCGAATGGGGCAAGTCAATATCGGTTACGCTGGAGATTTTTTACCTCCCAACTCCCAACGCCCCGGCGACGCCAGGCCCCGGAATCCGGAGTCCGAGTCCGAGATCGGTTCGGTTGGTCTTTGGAAAAGCTTCCGTATGAATAAAAAACTAGGCACTGTAAATTGCCCTCATCTAAAATTCATGCGGCTCGCTCGCAGTCTCGCTCGTTCGCGTTCAGGCCACGCCAAGCCATGGCCACGGAGTTTGTCTGTTTTTGGAGCAAGAGGGGACCTTGGTGGTCGGTCAGCTGTGCGAAGGCAAAGGTAGAGATGGGTGTTGAGCCAGGTTAGACAACTTATGGCCCGAGCGAGCGAACTTTAAAAGGGCTTGCGCCGGAGTTAGACGATGGCTTTTGGCTTCTTAACTGGAAACCTCCGAAAAACCCACCCAGGATTTGTACCGGTGTATTCGTCCAGTCGTTTGCTCTCTTCGGCCAGGTGGAATGGAGTCACCGGGACGATACCATTTGGAAATCAAATTGTATCTTTTCGTAGATACCGCCCGTTGTTGGGCAGCGGGAGGAAGGGATGAATGTGCGGCAGGGGTCGCAAACGGTACAGTGTGTACTTGAAATTTCTCTCATTGTTGTATTTTAGCAACAGAATATGTATTCGATGTTTATTCGAAGAACGTTTGGAGAGGAGCCATTGCAGAGTTGACATCGCTAAGTGCATTGCTTTGTCTTGAATAAATAAAAATTTTAAGTAAACTACAATGTTGGAAGTCCTAACTGTAAAATTGTAGTGCAATGGTCAATGTATCTTTAGTAATTTTGTATCATATGATATTTTAATTTTGTTGCTCTGTATAAGTGTGGCATGTGCATGTCAATGGTTTTATTTGTGTGTACAATGTTCAACAAGATAAAAACAAACATTAGATGTGGCTTTCGTATTTTCTTGATTTTATTTTTGTATAACACATAGGGTAAGTGCTCCCATAGTGGAGCTAGTACCAATAGTGGTTGTAGTGAAATAAAATCCTAGCCCTACGACGAAATAAATACTAAACAGATAAATGCTCCAGGATAAAATATTCTTTGATCTTCTGTGGAGTGGTCAAAAGGTAAACCATCCCATTCCGTATTAAATTAACGTTCTAAAATTAATATTTTCCAACCCGGATGTACTAATATGCTGGATTTTTAAAGAATTTATCAAGTATGCCATGATTTCCTTTAGGCTAAAAATTACTGCAAAATGCATTCGTCTATGAGCGTTTTATGAGTTTATGAGTGTAATGTGAACCATTTTGCCACTCTGTTTGAAATATGTTTAAAAAATAAGATATAATCAAAATACATTTAGTCTTTTCTTTTTTTTCTGTACTACCACCACTATTGATACAAGATACCACAACTTTCATCGGTAGGAACCAGAACCCCAATTAAAGGAACAACCAATTAGAAAGAAATATACACTTTTTTCGTGGTTTAAATTTTTTGTGGTTTACAGTGTCAGAAGAAAAGTCGTATTTCGATTATAATTGGTATAAATTTGTTAAATATTATGTTCTTGACAATTATAAATTATATCATATTTTTAGTTACACGACTATTGGTACCGTTACCCAATAACAAAGTAAAAGAATTAGAAAACTACTCTCGCTGCATGTCATAGGGTTTCCTGTAAAAAAATACATACTTCTGGGAACAATGTTAACGGCATCTAAAGCAAGTATCCCGTAATAAAAAGTAAGATGTTCCATTCGTTCACCCTCCCTCGCTTTTACACGTACAAAATAGAGAAAACAGTAGTACGTTTCGCTGCACTCATCAGTTGGATCGGTCCAAAAACACGCAGGTGTTCGCTGGAAGTGTAGGAAAATTTGATGAACGACGATAAAAGGTGAACGATGGTGGGCCGGCCGTAGCCCAGCGGGAGGGTAGCATGTACCTGCATGGGCCGGACAGTCCGTAGAACCGGGCGCATTTCATGCTCGGACCCGGCAGGAGCCTGCACCTAGTAATAAAGTGAAATTTATGACTTGTGGGCAGCGGCAGCCATACCCAGCGGGAGTAGAATGAGCTCCGGCACGGCATGGGAGTGATTTATCGATACTGGAACTCGATGGGGGAGGAAGGTGCTCGGACAGGGAGGATTGGGTTCTTTTGGAGCTTGCGAGAAGCGAAAAATCACAACGTTGGATGGAAATAGAAGAGCGAACTAGTGTAGTGCGTTTTGTTTGTGCTTACTGATCAAACGAAAACGCCAAGTGTGCCATTCCAGTATCGCCTTAGCGTTGTCAACACATGCAACGGTTTAAGTGAGTGTCACAATGAGAGTAAAAACGCGACTACAAACATCTTCCGCATGATCAGACGTTAACATCAAACGTAATTGTTCACTGCTGGCATTCAATACAATTAGTGCTCATTAGATTCCATGTTAACCTGCAATCAAACACTACAATTTCTCATCAGGATGATTTCCTTTAATCTAACGCTTCTTTTGATGAAGCCGACGTAATATGTTTCCATGTTTGAGACGGATTTCAAAACATCCAAGCATATCTTCTTTTGGAACTTAAGTTACAAATAAACTCGATTCGTTTTGTTTGCTTTAGTTCTGGGTTGGAAACGGCTCCGATAATGCAGTGGAAGGCGTAATTTGTTATTTCTAACCTCAGCTTGAAGCACCTAACCTCAGCAAAATGGTACCAGATGAGGGACAATGTTTGCTCACTCGATATCAGAGAGTTTAATGTGATCTCTTTGCCGGATAGTGTTTTGATTCATTTATAGCTTCTGTGCCAAACGAGCCTTAAATATCCACTCCTGATTCCTAAGCCTCTCGGTAAATACTCCCATACCGTACGGACGGAACCTAACACACTACCACGATAGTATAATCAATGTCGGTTCAAGATGCCCGTACGATTGGAGCTATGTGTTTCTTTCTCCTGCCATCATGATTCCACCGGAGCCGGTGAAGATATCAACCATCATTAGAAGCCTTGTAGTCGATGCTTTGTGCATTCTAATTGTACACATCCGGTGTTCGTACGAGCTAGGGGAAGCAATGGTAAGCCTTCCTATCGTCTACGAAAGTTAGCTCACACCGGTCGTGCTCCAGAACGACAACGATCTGCTTCCATCTGCTTAAGAACGAGTCGGTTTTGTATGAGTAATGAACTGTAGTATCGAGTTTCTACAGAATTGGTTTGGATCTTAGTTTTAGAGTTTGATTGGTTTCATTTACGTCGGGAAAACTAGTACTTCTTTGTGCTGGGAAATACGGCTTGAATGGTATTTTAGCTTAATCATCTATTTGTTTATTTGTTGAAAAGAAATGATTAATTTAACAAAAGGCTTATGCTCTATGATAAGAACTCTTTTCCATTGTCATTTACTTTGACAACTTGAGAAAATGGAACGTGGTTATGGTTTATTCCTTTCGTCTATTAATTGTGCATAAAGATTGCAGAACTGCAGCAAACGAGTTAATTAATTTATGAGTTTCTTTATTTTATTTTTAATACATTGTAAATTTGATAATTGGATAGAGAGTTGGTTGTTGTGTCAAAGAGATGTTTCCACACTTCTACCGAGCGAATCATTTCGCTGAATTAAATTACAAATTCCCATAGAAAAGAAAAGTTATTAATTAGTAATATAATGCACGAACTGCAAAATCCATTCGGTGTGCACAATTGTCAGTTAAGCTGGATGAGCTACTCCAGGGCAACTGCTATGCTTGGTTGATGCAATTGATTGAAAAACGTCACATCATTATCTTGTTGCATTCCACCTGGCCCTCGACCCGATTGGGGACATTTCATATCATTCCATTTTCCACCGTAAGGGAACGAACCGAGGGTCAAACTTATTTTTAACTGACCTGCTTTTCGGGGTTTTCCATCCGCTTCCATCCATCGTTGGCATTGTGATCTATTATTTGCCGGTACCTGGGACGTGGGGAAAAACCGGGAAAAACTAACGTACAATAATTGCAACTCTCGGGACGGGCGCGATGAATAATTGAGTGGCCGAAAGTGGCCGGAAGGGCCGCGGCGACATAACCCGTGACTTCTGCCCGATCAGGAGCGGAGATTTTCCCGGACCTTTTAGTGGCGTTTCTCAGTGTTCGGTCTCGTTTTCGGCCCGGTTTTGTTTCCCCACAAAGGAAGGTCACCACAAATAGGAGCCCAATCAAGTTAATAGTGCTACGGTGAGAGTGTTTTTCCTTTCATTTGTTTTTTTTTCCAACGACCCGGGGAAATTATTTTTATTTTCGCTTGTACCACTTTTCCCCGGCAAATGGTGCAATCGGTTATGCATAGTTCATGAGCTCCTCACTCTCCGGGCGCGGGATGGGCTGGACGTAAATTGAGTGGACAATTTGTTTCAAATTTTCATCGAGTTTGAAAAGATACCCTTATCAATCTGTGTGTGTGAGTGTGTGCCAAAGGCGAAGGGCGGATGGTCTATTATTGAGTGATCGAAATAATTTAACGACACCGGCCAAAAGTGTACGTTCCGAAACGAGTTTCCTTCGGGAGTCGAACGTTGATTTCGGTCGACCAAAGCAGGGAACGGGGCACGAAAGTCTTGCCCAAAATCCTGGCGGTATAAAGTTTTCCAACCTCGGTCTTTTAAAATTTTCCCCTCACACCCGGAGCGCTTTCCTACCTTCGCAAGGGGAGAGGATAGAATATGTTGTTTCGACCGTAAAATGAAACTTCCGCCAGTTACCTTCGGAAGGCGAATGACAAAGTTTTGCTCTGACTTCCGACCATCGCTTCGGTTTGTTTGTTTGGTTTGGTTCGGGACGGGGAAACGGTTGCAGTTTTCTTGGGTGTTTCTTATTATTGCCTCCGAGCTTTGCGATGAAGGAAAAGTTTGCTTTTTCGGAACTGGCAGTCGGTGTTGCATGTTGCAGGAATATGAGTTGTGTAAGTAACTGGATGGATAAAACTTTATTTGTTTCGTACCGATCACGGAAACGTTCGTCTTTTTTTTCTATTTCACATTCATAAAAATAAATTACGTGGTAGAAGCATGACATCGCAACTAGCGAAATTTACTAAATTTAGATAAATTCCGGTGTGCCACTAAAAGCAACCACCAGGCGGGAAATCAATACTTTTCTGCTTCACAGGAACGTGCTCAATCGTTCATACGAAATATGGACCGCCAACGCATGGATGTGTGAGTGTTTGCTTGTGCGCTTGCCATCAGCTTCCTTTCGTATTCTGACGTGTAAATGCGCAGCAAGACGATTGAATTTGTCCGGGGATTATTCAATTTCGGGGCTTCCAGCTACGCAGTGAGAAGGGTTCACTTAGGCGTGTCCGGTTGTCATGTGTCCGTCCGGGCGAATGGCGATGGCCCCGGGGTTTTCCACTGGAATTTCACCAATTTTCAATTGAATTAGTGCCTGGGATGTGCGGCACTTTTCATTGATTTTGTTTTTCCGCCCGAGCCGACGGGCGTCGGGAAGTGTCCGGAAATGCTTTCGCTTCGACTCTCCCGGGGGGGTTCCTTCAAACGGTTTTCCGATTGTTAGACGTTCGTTGGCAGCGTGTTCCGGGAAGCGGGAAGTTACGGGATGGAAATTCAATAAATTACTCCGATCATTTCGCTTCCTGAGCGTCCATTTAGCCGCATCGATGGTAAGTAAGGGATGGTATTGCTGGAAAATCTTCCTCTGAGCCTCTTTGATAATATGTTACTCCAATGCACAAACAATTTTCAACTCAATGATTGGTTCTCAATCTTCACAGATGCGTACATTTTCAGTTTTGCTCGCTCGAAAACCCGCTTGAAGTGGTTTGAAGTTTACAATCAAATCTTTTATTCATTGCCGCGTCGATGACGGGCCGCCAAAAGCCCAATAATGTCTCTAATAAATGTTTTGGCTCAGCCATGGTCACGTTCGGCTCGTATCGCGTTTGCTTCAGTGCGCCAATCTGCAATGCAGAATCCGCGACGACCATTACCATGGCCCCGGGTTGACAAAACATTCGTCTCGGCTTTCGGGAAAGAGTGGACGGTACAAATATAATTTCCTCGCAAATCAATCGTAAAACGAAAAACCTGAACGGTTTTATTTCAGCTGCACTAAGCGCGGCGAGCAGTCCAGCTAACGCCATAACTGATAAACGAGCCTCTTTTTCTCCCTCTCTCCCTCTCTCTTTCCTTCGCTACCAATCAGCTAAGCGTTTTCCCGGCCGGCCAAGTGCGCCCGGCTACGGCTCATTTGCAAACGGAAAGAAATCAACCGAATGAAAAGTAATTAAGCAATTAATAAATTATGGTAATTATTCTTCCACCGTCGTTCACCGCCGTGTGCCCCGGTGTCGTAACAGAATGTCTCAAAACCGGTGGGGGGGGGGGAGGGTCAATGGTGCGTGGAGAACATTCTTGGTAACTTGGTTAGTGGAACAGTGGTAGACCATTGGCAAACTTTCGAAACCGGGAGGCACGGCAAGTTCGAGCGCAGCTGGTTTCGGGTGGAAATTAAAAGCACTCTGCCATAATTATGGCAATCGATCTTTGCCCTTACCTTTCGGCTTTACGCTCGCCGCACGTTCGGGCGTCGCGCAAAGTTGGCGGTATCTTAAATAATTCCTTTGTAATGGCAATATCATTCATAATGCCAACCGGTTACACTACTTGCTATAAGCTGGAGTGATTTTTCCCGGGGAAGTTTTGTTAGAAAAATATTTCCGATGTTAATTTTCACTTCGTTTTCTTTCTGTTCAAACATTGAGAGCTGCTAAATTAATTCCAGTTGGTTTGCAGAATTTTCACATGCCCGAAAGCCGTCTATAATTTCTTGTATGTAAAATAAAAAAAAGGATACATTTGTTCGTATTAATTTCATCCTTTATCGACTCCCTCGATGTAATGTCCATTGATATCCGATGGACGCACGAATTGGTTGCTGCAAGTGACACTTACTGCGTGCACCGCTTCCTCCATTGTCCCCTTGACGGAAAGTTGACAACTTCATTATTTATGTGTCATTCACACGGCGGACGATTGCAAACACACGTATGCGCCCGTTTACGCACAATTCAGACGGACATGTGTGCATCGTGGTTTTATCATGCTGCGGCACCGTCGAACACAATCCGTCGGCTCACTTTCCCTGCAATCGTGCCCGGTGTATCGGTTTCGGGGTTTTCCACCGGCGGTTAGCATTGTCAACCGCACACCGTTTGACTACACGCAACCGTGTTTGGGAAGAAAAGTACGCCGCAAGATCGGCTAAAAGTTTGTTGAAGCTGTGCACATTCAAATGGCGGAAAACCACACTGAGCTTATCTGACGGATGGATCCCGGGTCAACATCTCCACCGGAGGGGTAAAACATCCGAAGGCCAAACCGAAACCCTTTTAGGCATGAACGTTCAAACACACACGCTTGTACATCCAAATCCAACCACTCGGTCGAGTGGTAAGGAAGCTAGTCACCTTGTTGTGCTGGAAAACACTACCAAGCGAAAAAAAAATGGCTGCTGGAAAACCTCGACCGGGAAACACGACATGGCCAGATGTGGAAGGAAATAAATAGAAAGTGAGGAGAAGAACGCGATGCAGACGACGCCACACGCGGACCGACCAGGTGGTGGTTGTGCAAGGGGCGGGGAGGGGGAGGGGGGAGGGAAACCGACGGACAGAAATTGTCTGCATTGCAGTAATTGCTCTCGTCGGTTGCGTCGGGACGCGGGGAACCTGCGGGAAACCATGACGCGAGACATGACGGAACGACGATGAAGCTTCAAAAATTTCGTTCCCGCGACCTGCCCTTTCCTCGCATGTATGTGTGTGTTTTTCTACCTCGCAAGCCGCCCCTCGTACCGCATCTTCGACGACTCAGGTTAACACGGAATCCAAAGTGGAACAGCGAGTGGAATCTCCTTCGGGAACACGTCCCATTACGCTCCGGTTGGTCACTTGATACCTCACGGCGCACCGGGAACGTTACTACAATTGGGAGTCCCGTACAAGTTGGTGGGTTCTGGGTCAGGAGCACGCGGTCGTTAGGAGCAGATTCACGCAAAGCTCAATCAACGAACGAATGGCCAAGGTGATGTTATTACTGAGTGTGCTTGCCATATTTTACAGCATATCGTGAGGCTTGACGGGGTTTTTCTTTAGTGTTTGCTTTGCGAGCTCATATGTATGCACTCTCGACGAATAAGGGATAAAGGATAACGAATTCAAAATAATGCGGAGTAAGTGGCTCAAAAAAAAAGGGAGATGGAGAATGCAGAAGTCTTTTCTTCAATCGTACGAATGCATGCATGAGGTAAGAAACCAGCTATAAAAACCGTATAGCGTTCCATGAGGACTATTGAGTTCATAATTAGCAGTTTTCAATTACCAATGGGACGGTTTAATTCTGCCTAAAAACAAAACATTAAAAGAACATTTGTTGGTCATGTCACATATAACAAGTTTGATTAAAAAAAATTAAATCTATTTTCACCTTGTGACGTCTATCAATTATATTTAATTAAACTTCAAAACAATATTTGTTAGTAATGTTAGATCCTTGAGGTTTGAATTTATTTTGTTTTTAATAAATCTAACGTGACTTTATGATATTTATAAATCATATTTTCAAGAGAAAAATATTTATTTTAAATGCTTAAAAATGGACCATGAGTAGATTTATTGATATGAAAGATTCTTCTTGCATGTTTTCAGTCTTTTGTTTCAAAATTGTAATATTATTATACTGTTGCAAATCAAAATCTAAAATTTATATTCATAATTAATTTAACCTCAAGTTAGACAATTACCTGCTATAATGTTTGTCCACAAGTTCATCATTTATATTTTATCATTTATATTCTATGGATTTTCTACTGTGCACAAATGTCATGTGCACAAATCAAAAACTTGTTTAAATTTGGCCTAAACAAATAACATTTCTTTCGTTTGATAGTTTAAATAATGGTTATTGGTTTCAGGTTGAAGGAAAACCATCAGTTTTGACCCGTCAATCACACTAAGAGGGCCCATTGTGCAGCATTATTTCCGCCGGAACCAGCACACACGGGTTCGTGAGCACGCGGTGAAGGAAGTAATGCTTCATAACATTATAACGTGCACGGTATGATTGCTAACGGCACACAATCGCGTGAACGCCAGTGCCGCGTCCCTTAGGAAACAACCAAAATATAAAAAAGTGGTAGCAAAATTGTAAAACAAAAACAACACCGGAATTCCGTAGCTTGATTTTCCTGCCCTAGGGGAGGAAAAGTGCAGCAACGTCGGCCGGTCTTCTTGCAACTCGAGCCGTCGCTTATTCTTCGCAACTCCACATCCTTGCCGGGGTTGAAGCCGGCGTGCGGTATCGGTACGGGCAAGGGTATCACCGGGGAGTGTTGGGGCCTCGGTGAGACGGTACCGAGAAGGATTCAGTTGCACTTTGCCCTCCCCTGGGTGCACTATATTTTAGCTCCTCGGTGGAGCAGCTTCGGGGTTGGGCTTGTTTTTTTTTCGTGGTCTTTCGATTGTTGCAAACGTTACCACACTTCGTTTGTATGCTTTTTCGCTTCCCCGCGTTGTTGTTTTGCAGTACCTCACCGGGCTTTCCTTCCCTCGGGAATTGACCTCTTACCGGGGGGAGGTCCGGGGAACGGGCGGGATTTGCGTTGCATTTTCGATTCGGGTTTCCGTGCGCAAGATGCGGCCAGAGTGCCGATGGTCGAAGAAGAATTTAACTGTTTCCGCATCCAGCGGCGACAGGACCGGAGCACAAAGCGATACCCGAATGCTGTGGTAGCCGGAAGGTTTGACTGTGGTGGTGGTGGTGGTGGCGAGAGGTAGAGTAATGGACACCCGGCCTCCAGCATCCCGCGGTTCCGGTAATGCGGCGCAAAGCGCGAAGGGAAAAGTGTTCGCTGAACAAAATTCCTGACAGCTTCATCGCGTGCTTACGGTGCTTCGGATTTACTTGGCAGCACAAAGGTAAGGCAAAAAAAAAGGATACCACAAACCGTAAATCTTTGCCCGGCGCTCGAGAAGTGCATCGGACTGCCCGCTCGCATCTCCGGCCATTCGAGATGCATGCAATTTATGCGCGACGGGCGATGGCGAACGGCCATTACATGGATTGCGGTTTCGCGCGGTTAAGTGTTTCCACACAATGTGCAAAACGATAAATGGTTTCAATGACATATTCATAAAGGAGGTGGCGATGGAGCGATGGTTTCACTTTGTCCCTGTTCCTTGTGCTCTTATGTGAGGATGTACCGGTGCTGGTGCTAAATTAGACGTAAAGGAGGGCGTCTTGAACAGCTCATACTTGAACGTTTCACACGCGCGCGGCGCAAAAATAGCTCGGGCACCCGCTGTGTGCAAGTTGTTCGCTGACGAAGGCTCTGGGGAATGAAAACGTAAAGTCATTTGCAGCTATTTAGCTTATCATGTTAGCAAAAGCTAGCGAAGGGTCTCAAGGTGCTCCGGTTCAAAGCTGCTGAAGAACGACACCGTAGACTAGACACGATTAGGCGGCGATAGGTAAAATGGGAAGTCGACCGAGCGTGATAGCGATGCTAACAACGCCCCAGACCCTTGGTCGAAGGATCAAGGGGAAAGGTAGCGCACGGGAGGGGGGGTGGGGGGTAGCAAAAAGAAACATGCAAATAATTCAGATTATTAGTGATGAATATTCATGGATCCATGTTTCATCCTTTTGCGAAATCCGGTCCAGTGTCTAGAACGTTTCCAGCTACATGCGATTGGGTATGTGTGTGTGTGTGTTTGTGCGAAGGGAAAGGCTCCCTTCAGTTGGAGCCCATTTTGGAGCGCGGATCGTCGATGGGAACCCGTTTCGAGCCGTTTTTGATGGCTGTCGATGAGCGCGCAGTTGAAAATTGCAAGCACGAGAGCAAACACTTTATCCGTCATGCTGTCGGTTTCGTTTGATGTGGGGAGAGGCCCAACCCGTGTCCGGCACGGGTGGGGTGGTAACCGGGCAGGAAGTACACCTTCATTCCGAATGAATGCCCAACCCCAACCCCACAGACACCGCTTGCGGCACGGAGCGTGGCAACATCTTATAAATAAATCTTATTTTGGTTCAATTTGCATAAATTTGCTCGATACTTCTTCTGCGAACATTCCGAGGCCACGATTGCGTGCTCCGTGTGTGCGTGTGTTTGTGTTTACGCGCTGTCTGTGGTTTGGTTTGGTTGTTTGTTTTCACCGCGTTCCCCTTTTCCCCTTTTGCTTCAAGGACGCACCACCCGCCTTTCTAGGACGGCCGACCTACCTGTCGTTGCTAATGATTTTCCGGATCTATTTTTCGCGCTTTCCATTCCATTTCCCATTTCGCTTCGCCTGGCTTACCTGCTTGCTATAGTACTTTCCCGTTATGAAGGCTAGATGTTATGCTTTCCTTTTCCTCTTCCAAGTGGCAACACTCGGCTTGAAATTCATTCCTTTCCAATGCGTCCCGGAAAAAGCGTACCAGTGTTTCCCCCGGTGAGTTCCGCTGTCGCGGCTGATCGTTGTCTTTTAGAAAGCATCCCAAGGATGAGGAAATGGTGGCTGGATAGAGCAAAGGCCGCAGTGATAGTGGGAAGGATAAGAGCCTCTGCGCGTAGGAGCGGTTTCCATTACCGTAAAACCCCGTTAAGACAAGGGCCCGGGCACGATACGGCAGGGCACACTTTAGATAAACATGATGACATGACGATGATTGCATAACATTAGCGGTCTCTTTGGAAGGGGTTGATTGGGGGGAAAGGGCGGCCGTGGCGTGGGCGCCCACCTTCGGGAGATGATGGAGAGCGTGAGCAGGTCGGACGCATATCGGCGGAGATGCGGAAACGTGAAAAAGGATGGCAAAGCGGAACGGAGCGTGGCAGCGAAAATAGTAACGGAAAGCATAAGTGTCACCCAAGCAGGGGGGAAAAGCGTCGTAGGACGTCGATCGTGGGACGTGGGTAATATGTTAAACAGTGTTTAACTTTTTCAATTTAAGTTAAATCGCCGCGGTTTCCGCCTGCCTGCGTCAGGGTGGTACAATGTACAGTGTAATGTGCGTAAAAGACGGAAGGAAAAAAAAGCGGCAAACACGGATCAAAGGCGTGAAAGCATGTTATCCTTGCTCCCGGGCCCGCAGTCACGCGCACTTTTTCGTGTCCGCCCATTTTCCCAGGGATTATCTCTTGTACGTTTGAAACGTACAACTCTTGTTGGTTTAGTATTACGGTGCGACGCCCAATGAACATGGTGATGACATGCATTCGAACAAGCGGCAACGGCTTGCCATCCGGAATGGGAAAACGGCCGATTCCGCGAGGACACCGCGGACGTGCTCTGCGTCGCTGTTTCGCGGGCCGTGGGAAAATCAATAGCGTGTGTGAAACGATACAAATGTGGGCGATGATCGTTGCAGGGATGTGAAAAACCACAGGAGTTATTTTGTATATTGGGAAAAGTACATATTGTGCTGCATGGTGTTATGCTCTAAATATATTTGGAAGCATAGTTACGTAGGGCAAGTCGTTTAAAAATGGAGAGTTTAAAACTTTTGTTTTGTCCATGTTGTTGACAATGCGTAGTGATGGCTGGCTAGAACAAATGTGTTTCAGTTTTGGAGCAATTTACTAGACGAGTCTTATATATCTGATTCAGTTAATCAGAAAATGTTAAAAAAGTAAGTAAAACAAAATTTTTTAGATCTTTTTTTTTAAATTTTGCTTTGATGTGTTAAGCTTTAACCCCTTCACAGTTTTCCCGAGTGTTTTGTTCATTTCGAGGGCACTTGTCGTCCTGACGTAATTGTAAATGATTTTTTATTATTTATTTGACACTATTCGATGCAATTGAAACAACATTTTTCGTTATTATTGCCAAATTATTGCTAATTACAATCACAAATAATACATATGACAGAACACAAATATTTGCATCGTTACTTGCAAACAGACCATTATTTAATAAATAAAATCTCAAAATAATTTGAAAAAATATCAGTTTTTCTTATGTTTTATACCAAAAGCTATACAAACATGTAAACAAATACGCCGAAAAATTTTAGCGCCATTTTCTCGACATGGTAGGACAATGAAGGGGTTAATATAACAGTTTGATCAAAGGTAGAAGAGATGTTGAAATATTCTCGTTTAAAGATATTAAATTACATTGCAGCTCTTTATTTTATATGTTTGTTTCTATTTTGTTCAACCGAGGGCTTTTTTGCTTCATTTATTTTTTAAATCGTACATCGCACTGTCCGATAGTAGAAAACCCTCTGCCAAGCGTATCGCCTGCGTGAAGCTAGCCTTTAATGGCGAAAGAAATACTTTCGCGTGAAAAAAAAATCAGCCCGTTCATCAGGGTGGCCATAAAAATTCACGCTTCTTCCGTGCTTTTACGCTTTGTTATGTAGATGTGTCGCTCCAACCTTAGGAAAGTGCGTCACTAACGGTGGATCGGGAGCGAGATTTATGTTTCCCATGACGGGGGAAATTTGAAAGACAATCAAAAAACACTTCACCGAATAGCGATGCACTCGGGCTAGCCAAACCGTGCCTTCTACCGAGCACCGTTTTAGGCTAACAAACACAGATACACAAAGCATCTGAAAGAAAAAGAAAGAAAGAAGAAAAAAAGATCATGACACTAGATTGGCTCTGCAACGAGCGGGAGAACTGTTCAGATTAGAGCAAGTTATGAATCAAATAACGACAGTACGCAAATAAGTCAATTCGAAGAATGGCTATCGGATAGTCAAATCCTAATCCTTGGTGTTGTTCCCAAATGGGAAAACAGACAATGAAGATACCAATATCCAGCACAGTGGATTAAAGTCAAAAATAACGATTTCTGACATCGTTAAAGTGTGGCAAAGTTAATCGTTTTCACCCAGCGGAGTCAGGAAAAGTGAAAAAACAGGCGTGGATGTCAAGAGTTTTGTTGGATAGTTGGTAAAAATCGAGATTTCGTGAGCTCCTTTTTTGTGCTATGCGAGGAAGTTTGATAAACTTGTAGGAAAAAATGTTGAACCATCTAACAACGGGAATTATCTTCACACCAGCCAAAGTTTATCAAGCGAACGGAGAACAAAGCCTTGCGGCGGATTTAACGAACACGGGCGCAACTTTAAATGTGCAACTTTTGCCAACAAAAGCCTCAAATTAAAGCCCGTGTAAGGTTGGTTTTGCATCTGTTAACATCGTTCCGGCAAGGTGGAGCAGAAACATGATTCCTGTTACCGCGGGATTGGGAACCGCGCAGAGACGCTTCGAGTTGCGTTGCGGGCAACGGAAACTTTTTCCGGTAGCGAAAGTTTTATGATCTGTGGTCGTAAGTTGGGCACAATTTACGAGATTATCTGTGAAAAATTACCAACATATTTATGCATTATCTAGAGGTGCTCTAAGTGCACCGTTGGGCGCACGGAAAAGCGTATGAGCCGATGTGGAGGAGCGTTTTGTGGTAGGGAAAATATGGAGGAAGCATGCCTTATTTATGCCCCCACATCGAGGCCACGTGTGGGCCGCGTCCATGAAGGTCGACGAGAAGCATAAGAAAGCTGCCTTCTCTTCTCGGTGAACAATAAATATGTTTGATATGGAAATGTTTTGGTGGATTGTAATTTTTGTAATGCAAAATTGTTGGCCTAAGAGTGAGGGAGGCAAAGAATGGGACACGGAAAAAGGAGGGGCCTACAATTCGCAACATAATACCTCCTCTGCGCAATCAACCGAAGATAATCATCGGCCCGGAAAAAAAGGGGGACGTTTGGCGGAGGAGGGCCAGCTTTGCGGCAAATTGCGCAAGATTTATGATAAACGTACTCGCATACATTCCGTCCGCCAATAAGCATATTGATTGTGTGGCGGATCGTTTTTCAATTGCTCCCTGATTTTCAATCTGCTTTCGTTGATGTCGGTCCAACTCTGTCGCCTCTAGTTTCTTTTTTCCCACCCCCGCTTTTCCCCCGCCGGTGGCTTTGCATTATCGGATCAATAGGTTTGGCTGGCTAAAAACGAGACGGCAGGTAAATAGCTCCAGCTTTCGGGCCAGCAATAGTAGTGTTAGTAGTTATGCTTGTGGGAAAAATGAGTTTATTTTTCACTCGCCCCCCTCCCCACAGTGGCAATTCGGTGGAAAATGGTGCCACTGTCGATTCGATGTATAATTCACCGCAGACATGGATGAATATTTTAGCACATTTGCAGCCCGCAAGCCTCCCGGCCCAGCCTCCCGCTCCCGGTGTGGGCCGATTTTCCCCACCCACACACTCTGCTGGGATTTGGTGGAATTTCGGGATCGCAAACGAGAGGAGTTTTCGGCGCCGGCTGTGGGGTTTTCCCGGGAGAGAGCACCGGTACATGGCCGAAACAGATGCTGCCCAAATTGTTTGCCTCCCACCTCCCCTCCCAATTCTTTGCATCCCGCGGGAGCTTCCTTCCGATTGCCGTACGACGTTTGAGTAATGCTTAAATGTTTTATGGTGACACAAATCGATCCGAACGGGTTGGACGGTTATCTTTTCGGCCCGACCGCTATCGATTGTAGTCCCAAGGTGAATAAAATCAAATGGGTATCGATTTTTCCATGTCCATTTTCCTGGTGCTGGGAATATAGTTCAATTCACGGGAAGGATCCGCTTTTCCACGTGAAATAAATGATTTCGGAAAAAAGGTTGGAAATAATTGCATAATATAATAGTGCTCACGATTTCCGTGAGGTATTTCCTTTCACTTGTTCACTTGTAGCGCAAATGGAAAAAAATGTGCTAGTTCATTCTCACGGAACGAACGGAGCGAACCATCCGACGCGGACGAGGTTCGCGATCGTTTCGGGACCAAGGTTTTCGGTGGCGCAAATTGAAAACCGGAGATGGCACGGTAAATAAATCATTGACAGTTTGCTCGCAGCAGAGGATGGCAAATAGACTCGAGTGCTCCAAGGGCCGCTGTAACACCAACCTGGAAAAGCAGCACACAAAACAAACCCCCCATCTCACCGGGGAAAAACTACTTTCAATTCCTTCCCAACCAGCACACGTGCTTACGTTACATCGGGCACGCCGTAGGCCTAGACACGACCGTCACGTTGGAGGCCGGTGGAGTGGTGGAAACTTTCCTTCTGAAAAACGCCCCCACCTCCCCCAGCTCGAAGTCATCGGAGTGACGGCTCGCTTTGAAGGGAAAGTCTTCCGCCCAAAAAGGCGCCCCTCGTACGAAAACCATTTTACGGAATCACTCAACCGTCACATCATTCGCTGAGCTTGGGAAGTAAATCAAATTTGCCGGAAATTGCTACATTTGGAAGCACTTAGGCCGGGAATGCACGCGTTCGACAGTCGACGGGGTCGAACGTGAAAAGGCCGTACGGCGAAGTGAACGTAGCCGGGAAAACTACCCACCCGGTGTCTAGGGCGATCGATCATTGGGAGGGTGTTTTTTGAGGAGTGATTCGAAGGGTTGAACTACGCTTCGAGCCGTTGTGTGGAACGTGCTCGTAAAGAGGTTAACTTAAAGTCAAGGCAACGGTGTCATTCTTTCACTGGAAGTCGAATGTTTAAAGGTAGTTCTTTGCAAGATCTTTGATCTTTGAATTTTCTCCAAATGTAGTTATACAGGAAATGCTAGCTTTCCTTTAATTTTTCCCTAGCGTCCATTCTTTAATGCTAATGAAACGTCCAGCGTTTCCTTCGCAGTACCAACGAGCGAACAAATGGCTTGCAAGCACGATGAAACTGCATTCGTTACTAATTGATACTTCGACAGCTGCAGCAACGTTCGCTGGAGGGCCTCTAACGTGCCTAGTGACCATTTGTTTGCTGCACACTGCACAGCTCGTGTCGGGGCATGGACATAATTTTAAATTGAGCAGTTAGAGAAGGGAGGGAGTGAAGTAATCACTTCGAGGCCGGAGGGACACTGCGTCACGTGTGAAGAAATGTCACATTAATGAGAAATAAGTTATTATTCAACGATGAATAATTGGCGCCATTTCGGGGTGGGAGGTCCGGCACACGCAATGGAGCAATAGGATGGGAGGTTTTGTTGGTTTGCATGTTGCGTGGAAGTACGTGAGGAAAATTGCATGTTTACACTTTGCCCTCGACGGTCCGTGCCTGCGAAGGATAATGAGGAACAGGTCCTGCGGTGTTTGCTTCGGTATACTGTTGTGAAGAATTTTAAAAGCAAGGGTTGGGTGAAAACATGATGCCAAAGTTCCCACGCGTGCTTCTGGTAGCGGCGAGTATTAAATTACAGTAATTAGCACCGCAAGGTAACATTTTTATCACTTTGCTTTTCCGTTTTGATCCCTTTGCGTAAGGTCAGGCCGTTGCACTTGATATTTTTATCACGCACTCGTCGCAGTTTCCAAAAATAAAAAATATCAAAACAATATATTTTGTTCTGCTGCTTGGTTTCAGTGTTTTTGAAACATAAAATATCCTTAACCAAACGACTGCACAGTCTTAACTATACTAGGTTAGTGAAAAAGTTTTGAAAGCAGAAATGAAAATACAGCTTTCTTTTGGAGGTTATCATTTTTAATACTCAGTATAGTCTTCCAGAAGATCAAAGGACTTGATCCAATGATCTTCCATCTTTTTTAAGCCATCATGGAAATGGTTTTCAGTGGCATGTTCTCAAAAGACATCTCTAAAGCACCTAAAACTTATTCATTTATTGAAAAATGTTTTTTTTTAATGATGTTTTACAATGTTTTCGGGAGATCCCGTCCCGAGCGTGACTCGTCTTCAACGCTTGTTTTCAACGCAACTAAAGGAGAAGTTTTCTTTAGTAATTTCATTATCTTTTCATGGATCTCAGTCGTCAATATACCCTCCAAAACAAATAAATTGATCACAGCGCGATATCTAGATTTTTCCATTATTGCACAATGCTCCAACCCATCAACTTCGAAACGCTTGTATACACGAATGAATTGGCGGATTGAAGTGACATTTGGAGCAAGTTCATATAAAAGATGAAATATTAAAATGGCAAAGGAATTGCTTATTTTCTACTACCCCATTGCTCCCACTTTCAAACCTTTTTGACTAACCTAGTACAGCCTGTTGTTGAACCGTTTCCTTATATTATGGTTTCAAACTCTCTCATCGAGCAGCATGCCAAGTTGTTCCGTTTCGCGTTTCGCACAAAAGTCAATCGAAAGCTCATCGTCCGCTCGGGGAAAACTTTTCGGGGTACTTTACACTACCGTGAACCCTTTCTTGCGCAACTTAGTACTTGTGAGCGGGTGAGTTCCTATGCAGCGAGTCAGTTCCAAGGCAGACAACCGGAAGTGCTTTTTCCTGTAGACAACTTTGAAACTTGCCTCCCCGAGAAAGTACCCCGAGTGGAAAATAATTCATTCCACTCCACGCTTCCGGCGTCCTGGTCGGGTTTTGGTGTGTACAGGCACACACACACACTCTGACATCTCATGTGCTCGCTGGATTGTGGCCGGAACCAACGGAAGTGGCGTAGAATTTCATAATTATTCATTAGATGTCCCGAGCCACCCAGCGTGTGGGAAATCGGTTTTCGACGTAGTATGTGTGAGTGTGTGACTGACTGCGATGGCCATGCTGCATTGACATTTGTAACACGCCTCTCCCCCTTCCCCCGTCCCATGCACTCCCGTTGCATTGTACAAGACGGTGGACTGGGGTTGGTACGGTGTCTTGGGCGGTTATCGAGTTCGTCGTGGAGATATAAAAGCCTTCAGCGGTCCACCCTGGTGCTACTACTCGTAAACCAGTGGAACTCAATTAACATCTGTTGAATTATTAATTCTAATGATATTGCAGCATTAGGACCCCGTCCATCACCACCCTCCAGCGACGGCCGTACCCTGACCGCCCCGCTAATCCACCGTCACATGAAAAGGAAAAACCCTTGTAGCAGAGGAAAGATCACCCAAAAGGTTCGCCGACAGAAGCGCACGCCCGGCCCATTTTGGGGCACGATGGGTAATGCTTTTCTCAATAATATCTTCACCTGGCGCTCGCCTCCCGACTCGGCCAGCAGCAGCTGTCTCAGCCGGGTTCTGGTGGTGGCGGCGGCGGCGGCAGCTTCGCCGGCTAGATATTAGACAAATTTTTATTGCTCTTTTGAATTTGTTTGCCGGCATGGGACGTGATGGGGATGGGTGGGCCGGCTCACAACTACTAATGGGCCACCGGAAATGGTTGACCGAGCGCAAAAGGTAATCTTCCGCTCGCTGGCTTCTCGCTGGCCGGTAGCCGGCTCGGCTCGGGAAAGAGCTGGCCGGGGAAGGTAATAAAATTATCATAATCAAGTAACGTTAATTATCCCATTTCGAACCGGCTGAAGAAAAGGGCCGCCACAGGACAAAGGCGGCGAGCGGTTGTTTGTGGTTCCTGTGTCGGGTTTGGTAAGGTTAAGAAATCAGCCTCAGGTTGTCTCTTTTTCGGAGGGAATGTGGAAAAACAAGTGTTGCTGAGAGTCGTCTGGAAAATTTAGCACAGATTTTACGACCCAAAGGAGAGAGGCAGTGTGGCTTTGAATGTGACACATATTTATTGAAAGTTGGTGTTTGAATTAGAAAAAAAATCTGTTAATTAAATTAGTGGTTTAGTTTATGTTTCACAGTGAGGCGAAATGTTAAGAGATTCTTTGTAACTGATTCACCACACCCGGGTACCTTTCCAAACTTTAGTCACGTTTGATTTTTAGTGGTTTTCCACGATGGGATGGGGATCCTAACCTTTCGAAACTTTAAATTTAATGAACCATTTAACTGTGTGAATGTCTAAAAAGTTCATTTTGGGATTAGCAAACCTCCCGGGTGTGACGTACGAAACCTTCTACTCTGGAATTATTGATTCCAAGTTTCACACAAATCATGGTTTGCGAAACTTGTTGCCGGAAATCTGGAATCAGAATCGTACTGGCGCTTTTGAAATCGAGCAGCGGATGTCAGCTTCCCGAACCTCATACTGAGCCAAGTCCGCTTCGATGTGTTTCATATTTGTTCAAACGTCATTCGCTTCCTTTTCATACCGATCCTTTCAAAAAGATCCTTCCTCGATAAAATCACTCGCCGTACCGGGGAACATCACGTTGCTGCTGCATCATCGGTTGGGTTTGGCAAGACGGCACAACGGTTTCGTCAAATGAATCAGAACCGTGCAAATAGTGCCACGGTGCAAATAAACACGCCTCACAGCGCCGAAGAACGCCGCTTTTCGTCCACGTTGCGAGCAGGAAAACAAATCGCCTTCCGCTTCATACTACGCTGGTACTAGATTTAGGTATTACGATGCGGTCGTATGATGATTGGATGTGGTGAACCGGGTTTGTCCCGAGACACATCAAAGAGCATCGCCAAGTGGGGTGGCAGCTAGTAGTTTGGTTGACGCGACCAGACGAGCCGTCCCTTCCGGGACGTTTGACGGATCGAACGTCATTAATTTCGTGGAATCGTTGTTTATCAATCATTAACTCACGCACTCGTGACTTCGGCGGGGGAATTCGAGCATGACGATGGGAATGATCGAATTCATCATCAATATGTATTGGCGGCCGTATCCCGGTTTGAAGCTGACGGGACTGGCTCAATTCAAAATTGTCAACATTTCAGTAGTGTGCTTCAAAGGGATGCAGGTTCCTCCCAACTCATATCGAAAAGTACCTTGGATAGCAAGGTTTCGCCTCAAATAACTTAGTGATCTTACGAAAAGCTATGAATTATTGACGAGGCAATATGCTTTGAAACCTTAATAAAGGTTTTTTTAAAGGTTTTTCCAGACCAGAAAAGACCAGAAATGTAAAGTCTTGGATGTTTAATTTAACGATTTGTAAATGCTTAAATTTTGAAGAAAAATAGAATTATGAATTTCATACTACGGAGTTTAAATCGTTATGTGCATCAGATTTCAAATTAAGACAGTCTAAACGAGAAACACCACGCCAATGCCACATCATACAAAGACAAATACAAATATAAATAATTAAATACTGTAATAAAGTAGTTTATTGGTTGGAATCACAGAATTCATCCAAAAAACGACAGTAATTTACATCTCACCGACTAGCTTCTGTCTGTCTGAACAGCTTGTGGATGAATGTTTCCATGAATTAAGTTCCTTTTCGCTTCGCAAAAGTTTTCCCGGGACATAGAGGCAGACAGGAAGGCCAGGAAACCGAACCAGCTGATGTCGGGGGCTGCGTTTAATTCTATAAGTGAAACAATTACAACCCTTCAAGAATGCTTGGCGCATAATTTCCCATGCCCCAACGAAAACTTGCCCTCTTCCAACTCAAACTGCGATGTGATTGGTAGCAAACGAAACAGAGTACTGGACGGGGGAAAAAAACAAAACAACATCCACAGCGAGGAAAGGAAGCATGAAGTAAACTTTAATCCGATTATGTTAAAACTTTCCAGCGCTGCACGGGCCCAGATGAGCTTAGTCTTTTGCGTGTGGGTGTGTGTGATTCGCTTTTCATCCGAATGCCGGGTTTTTCGGAGCCCCGAAAAGTCTAGGTCCGGATTCGGCACGATTTCAGGCGGGCCTCAGGCAGGGCTTTTACTTTTTCCCACCGCTCAAGGTTGACCGCGCGTTTCATTCCTTCCCGTGAACGGCTTCGCTTCTGCACAAAGTCATTGAAAAGTTTTATCCTTTTCAGCCCGGTTTCGGTCGGTTTCGGTTTGTGACTTTCCGATGAACGTTTGCGACCCGGCAGGAGTTGGACGCCAAGGAGGGATGGAATGCTGCCGGGAGGGGGGAGGGTGAAAAATACTAACAAACAATAAAGGAGAAACACCTTCCAAAATCCTTCCGACAACCGGGCGACGTTATGCAAACAAGTTTGTCTTCCGGGGAAATGCCGACAAAGCACATAGGTCATGCCGACATCGATTCTGCAATTGCATCGGCTAATCTTTGGGAAATAACGTATTATTTATTAGTTCGAGTGTAGAGTGTAGAGTGTACGTAGAGAAAGGTCACACGATTCCAGAGCTCCCGCACACGTGAGCAATCGAACCTTACGATGTGGCTAATAGGTTTTCAGTTTCCCCGTAAGCACCAATCAATTTTTACGATGGCTTCGTGACTGCCGGGAATTCTAGTTCTCGGATATCCCGGTTTGGAGATATTATATGTCTGTCAGATTTGGAGCCCGAACCTAACATTTATTGTATGGGAATATTCGTGGGTCAGATGGTGTGCATTCATGTGGTGGAAATTTCGAAAAGGAACTTTTTAAAGAGGCAACTTGAATAACACACAAGGAGACAGTTATTGAACGTTTGATTATAAAAGTTGAAGGTGGAGGAACTAGGTTTAGTAAAGTTCACCCGAATGGCATTCTACTGTACGATTGGAACTTCCCAAAGAGTGCAGGGACGAACGCTTTCATATCCAAAGCCACTGCGCCTCGGCGCTCATCGGCATCGCATTAAACTTTGATGAGTGCATTAAACGAAAGAAGTAAAACCCGTACAAAAGCTCGTGCTGCATGCCTCCCGGATCCTGTTCAACCCATCTGGCAACGCGTTTCGATGCAACATTGGCGCAACTCGGCGCAGCTGCCGGGCGCAAAGTTAAACGAAACCAAACAGTGGCATAAAATTTTCAAATCATTGCTCACGAACGCACCGCGACGGCAGACCGTGCAACTCGTGCATGCATCCGCGACCGGGGTGCATCTGCTGAATAATGCAACCCACGGTTGGGGTTGTGTGTGTGTGCGTCGAAAAGTTTTTCTTTTTATTTCTGTTTTGTTGCTGACGGTTTGGCATTTCGTTCGTTCGTTTCGCACGGTGAAAGTTGTGGTTTTACGTTACGGGAAATGCGTGCCGACGAGGTGGATGTCCGGTTTTGTTGTGCCTCTTTTTCAACCATCGACCAACATTTCCAGCAAGGGAATCGACGTGCCTGTTGTTTTTATTGAACTTTTCCGGAGTGATTCCAAGAAGAGGCAAATTTATGTAGGTATATTTCATGTTTGTTGACTTTACTGGAATTATTCGTACGTGGATTTGATGGGGTTTTCGAGTGACACTGATGTAAAATTTCCGTTGGTGGAGATTTGAGGTTATGGTTAAAGTGATGACTCACAATGACATTACGGTATTCATGAACATTACTAAAAAGTTATAATAAATCTACAGTGTTCCTTTAAATTATAATTGTTAACATCTCTCAATTCTAAAATGGGTTGTTTGTCGTTCTAAAACATAAATGTTAAAGAATATGATATGATTTTTTTTAAAGACATTACCATTTTCTATTCTGCAAAGAAGTATTTGAATTTGATTTCTGTGGGAACTTTTTTCACTTTTTCGACGGTATGTTTTCCACCCCACAAATTTAATTAGGAACGTGATGGAAAACTGGTTTCGAACATTCATGTGTTTGCGATGACGATATAACAATATTTGTGAACATTGCGGTAAAGATATGAAAAATCTTTAGGTGTCTTTAAAATCATACGTGTTAACTTCTCTTAATTTTCATAAAATGTTACTGGTCGTTTAAAAACATAAATGTTAAAAAACATGTTTTATAATTATTTAAGGAATTATGGTTATCCAATAAGCATTTGAATTTCCGTGAGAACTTTTTCATCTTTCCCACTGGATGTTTTCCACCTCACTTATTTAATTTGTAGCGCGATGGAAAACTGGTTTCAAACATTCATGTGTTTACCGATTTTATTAGCCCGGAATTGCACCGATCGCCGAGAAGGCGACCATCCTTTGTTAGCGTCGTAATTGAATAACCATTGACCTTCGGTCGGTAACTAAAAGGCGACGGTCAGCGTTTTCTCCCCAGCCCCAGAAGCTGAAACGCAAACGCGGTGGAACGTTTAGGGCAGCGACGGGAAGCGCTGGCCGGCCCGGGCGGTGAGTTTGGCCGGAGATGCAATTAAAACTTCACCCGAATACCTGCAATGCAGACAGTGTGCATATGCATACTATCATCCGGGCGTCCGCGGCTGGACGGTACGCGGCTGGTAGCACGTGCTCTCACCATTCGACAGCTCGGCGAAGACGAAGACGACCCGCTGGTTGGCCAAACTGGCTGGCCCATTTGTTGCCCATGTTGCCTGCTCCGATGTTGGCCGATGGTGTTAAATGCGCCACGTGTTGACACGCTCGGTGTGATTCATTTTCGAGCATCGTCGAGTCGACACTCGCCGCCGTTCCGGTCATTCGGATATGGGTCACTCGGGGGTCGTTAGTGGCGGGTTTTTCCGGCGGAAAGGAGACGTGGTGCTTTCCCGGTGAGAGCCTCCCGAAATACACGCAGTGCAAGGATCAACGGCTTGTGAGCGCCCCCAGTTGGACGTTGGTTGGGGCGTGCGCATCCAATGTTTTCGTCGACATTTCCCCAGTCGCATCGACCTAGCTTGGGGGGTAAAAGGTTCCTTGCTCGTGGCTGAGTGGCGACCGTTCGTCGGATGGCTTCACGTGCCGGGCCGCGGATGTCGAGCAACGGCATCAGCTGCGCCAGTTCGTCGTGAGATTCGGTCGGTCGCGGACACGCTCGTGCTTGTGCTCGTGGTCCAACAAAAATAGTCTCCGTGGTGCATTTCGCCGCTCCGCTTACGCGTCAGGGTGCTCGCGGCCCATCAAGCGTCCAACCCGCGACAACCGTGCCCTCCCTCCGGAGGGAGAAGCCGTGGCCAAAGCTGGCCAGTTCCGTCGGAAACGCAATCAAAAAGTCAATTTCCCTCGACGGGTCGACGACATGCTGGTGCGGTGTACACAACCGACAGATGAGGTTCAAGTAGGATCAACAACCGAGGGGACATGTTGTGCGGTGCAACCGTGCAGCCTCCGGTGCATTTGCAATTCCAGCATCCACCGAGTGGCATGCCGTTTCCCAAGAAGCTTTCATTCCTGCACGCAGCACCGACCACTACGAGGGATTAATTGAAGCTTAGGTGTGTGCTAATGTGACGGTCGCCAGTATATGTGTGTTTTTGGATAGCTGTGCTCGCCGACTGCACTTGCAAAATTGTACGACTCCTTCTACGTATGGTGAAACTCAAATGGAAAAGCCTCTTAATTTGCTCAAGAGCACTAGCGAATAACATCCATCTTCCAATATTTGCGGAACAAAGCAGCGGCATTCAGTTTTCCATGCTCAAAGAACGGAGGTAAAAATAACGGATACTCAACAATTAATTCTACTGGGTTTTTAAAGTGAATACTCATGGAATACAGGAGCGATAATTAATTTTTCGTGCGTACGGAACGTTGGCAATAAGAATGGAAATTCAACAAATACGTTCCAGCACTTAGTGCATCAGTGTTTCTGAATAGCATTCTTCATCGAATACATACCCCTGTATACTTGCTGCGTACAGGAGAAATATCTAATTCTTTATTCGTGGAAAAAATACAGGATACACAAAATAAACATCCCCCAGGAGCATTCCGTTTATTTCGCCGCCTACTCAAACTAATTGCGTACAGCCAGTTCGTTTCCATTTCTCGCGCGCGTGGAAACTCCCTCAACTGTGTGTGCTGTCGGAAAAATGTGGCACGTTGCAAAAAGATAGACGGCGAATGTGCGAAACACACACACTTTAATCGGCCCATTTCGTCACTCTCCTGATCCAGCAGGTCAGCCGTTCGTGCGTATGTGCTTTAGCTGCTGCTTTTCACGTCCTTCGGCTGCTTTTCCATCCTGCGGAGATCATAAAAGTTGCATCGCATTTCGGGGGGTGGCGTGTGCCGTTCGACGTTCGAGTTCGGGTTGCGTATTTGCCGTGGCCGAGTTGTTTTGTTTTCGTTCCCTGCGCGTATGTTACAAAATTTCCGGTTCCGGTTTCGCAGGTTTTTTCCTGTGGAAAGTTTTTAATGAATACCCAGTGTCGGTGTGAGTGTTGTTTGTGTTGTGCTGTGTGGAAGGAGTGAAGCATTGGGACAACAGTGAAATTTCTATCGCGGCGCGTCGTGGGCTATCGGGCGAACGAATCGAAGTATCGCGTTGCTAATAACCATCGGGAAGGTTGGTGGAAATTCTATTCAACCTCCGAAACGGAAATGTTCCCGGTGGAGACAAACAAGATCACACCGAAGTGTGGAAACAATATTAACCGATGGGGAATTTAATTTAAATTTCACACAATCCCCACTGGAGTGGCGTGGCGATGGGAGGTTGCGCAATGGGATGCAATCCTTGGAACAACTCAACTCCGGCATCAACGACTCTGATGATGTAGAAACAAGGCACAATTTACCCCGTAATTACATAAAAGTCTGAAGAAACAAGCTTGTGACGTAACCGAAACATATCATTTTCTGGCAACGTGGTCGGATCGGCTTGCAGTGTCTATAAGTATAGTGTACCCCTAAGGTAGCGCCTTTAGAACCTTAGCATCTGTGCAAAGAAATCGTAACATATCGTATGAATGTGATTCGCCAACGGTGAAGGAAGTTTTCCGTTCTCAAAGCATATCATTCTGGGCAGCAAAAAGCCGGAAGTTCCTGTAAGCACTTTGTGAGTGTGGCAAGCATTTAGTGTCACCGGAAGGTGTTCCATTTTAAATCCAAGTGTAAAGTTCTCGCCAGCCTCGAGGAGCTCAAGATCTACAAGAAAGCAGGCAAAGGGAAAAAGAAAGCGGAAGTGAAAAGTTTAAATCTTCTAGCATCAAACGTCAAGATAGAAAAGCCCTGAGGAGTACGACGGGCGCCTTTGAATATCGCAGGGTTTGGGCTCTTGAAGTACGGCTAAGGCTTTTTGATCTACTCGAGTGTTGTTATAAGCGAAGCTTTACATTGCGCATGTGAATGACGAGTGAAGTACGCACTTGTCAGCGGCCGTCAGTGTGGTGCTGTGTATGTGTGCTGGTGTATTTGTGCGAGTGTGTGGCGTTGGAGCGGCCTTACCATTCTCCAGAGGGTGGAGTGTGGCTTTTGCCGATTTCGAAGTAGAAAAGGTGCACCAACAAGAGAAGCGAAAGGAAAGGAAAAATCGCGCCCTTGTTGAGGGTTGATACGTTTGAAGAATACTCAATCGATCGTGAAGAGTAAGAACCTATCGGGTGGATTTTTTTAAAGCTCAGGAAGTAACAATACATTTCATCAAGCGTCAAGGATTTGCATAAAGTTGGTAAGTATCTTACGTACAGTGTATCAAAAAACAAAACTACAGAAAAATTAAGCGCGACAAATTGCACCCAAATTTTTTTGTTAAATATGGATAAAATTATATTATTAATCATATAATTAAATTATGGAATATTATGCATTATTTTTATCTACTAAGTCTTGAAACCGTTTAACATTATTTTTAACGGTTCCGTTTAAAAACAACAGCTTACGGTTACCGGGCCGTCTTTTCAGGCACAACAAAATGCTGTAGAAACAATAAACCTCATCTTTTACTGCTATCCTGAAGCTTGGTGGTTGCTTCACTGGCGCAAAAAAATGTTATTTTATACTTCCCTTCGCAACTGTTGTCGGTTTTCCATAGCCGGAGGCACAAGTCTATCGTTTTGCTTCCCATGAATGGGCACGTAATGACAAGTTTTTTCCCGAGCGTTCCATGAATTGCTTAGGGAGTAAAATTGTCCCTTAAAGCGTCTGCAAGAAGCTCGTGCCAGAGGGAACCAAGTGTCCTCCCTTCAAGTGAACTTCTTGCCCGCACGCCGATAAATCATTGGCAAACGAGTCGAATCTCGTGATCGAACGAGGGCGGAAACTATTACGGATGAAATCAAACGATCGGATGACACGCAGAAATCTGCAGTGTTTCGATACCGTGCCGATATGTCTGTCGGACGGCCCCGGTAGGCTTTACGTGTCAGCCGCGTCCGGAACGGGTGTCGATTACGATTCGTTCGTTTTGGCCTCGGGCCGTCTCCCCACGCACGGGATTCGCTCGGCAAGCCTCCCGGATCGAACCTCTCGACATTTCGGTTTCGATTAGATAAAGTGAATCTGTTCGTGCGTACGCGGTGTTTGTAGCTGTCAGGTCCAATTGGAGTGTCACTCGTCTCCGGATGGCTGATGTAGCGGATTCGTACGTCCAACCGCCCGCATTCTAGCCACTCACGCCTGCCGCTCATTCCATTTCTGCTCCTGGCAGGGATCTCGGCATCTGGAATTGTTGTCTATCCCCGGAGGCCGCGAGGTGAGCTTCTTGGAAAAGGAAAATGCAAAAAAGGACGTCTCTCGAAACCGTAAGAAAAACCCCAAACCAGTACAACACACACACACAAAAAAAACTGAAACAGGATTCAGCAACCTCCGAACAACCGAAAGTGATTTTGATTCAATTTGAACGCAAATCAGGCCAACCACTCGAGGCCGTCTTGCCGGCGTTATTCAGTTAAGAGCTGTCACTCGCAACCGGCCCGACGGTTGATACTGTGCAGATTGTGAAATTTACAGATTTCCATCCATCCGATCCACATCCCTCGGTGCTCACCCTGCATGCTCTTCCGCTCCACCCAACCTGGCCCGAGAAAGATGGGAAACATTATTTACTGAAAGCGAGAAAGACGACGGGAACAGTTTTCCAAAGTCAGATCGTCCGCCTCCGGCTGTACCGGGACATGTTCTCCTTCTCCATCCTCCCTCTGCTCCATGTCAGTTAGGTCCAGACCCGAGGGATCTGCCCAGCACCTCAATGGAGAGCGTCCCTTGACACGGTGCGTACGGTGCGCAGAATATTTTATGAGACAAACAGAGATTTCAGCGTACGTAAACAACTTTTCCGATGGGAAACTCCGTGCTCCGAGCCGTCCATGGTGGAAAGCACGTCGGCACGGAGGTGCTACTTTAAAAAATGTAACTCACACCTCTTCGGGCAGTACGGTTTAAAGAAGTTCGCGTGTCCTCTCCGGGCAGGAGGGTTTTGGCCGAGGGAGAAAAACATAAGCGGAAAAACTGCGTACCGTTCGCGCCAAGTTTGATTGTTGAATGTTTTTTAAACGGCGCTGGTGTCGAAGGTGTTGTTTGTTTGTTGCCCGCTTGGAGCCGGGCCTCTTGGGTTGGGTTGTTTTTACGCGAGCTATGGAAAATATTTACTTCGGGTGTTGTTGTTTTAAGTTTCCATTGAGCTCGATTTGCAATAGAGCGGAACAACGCGGAGGTATCGTGCGGTCCCTGATGGTTGTTGAGAGGCTTTCCGGAGCGTTTTGATGTAAAAAATGTTAAAAAAAAATAATATTGAGGTTGTTTACGAACGTTTATAACGCTGTACAAGTATAAACATTTGGGGGACATTTTAATTAACAGACAAACTTATATGCAAAATCGTTTCCCAGAATTCAAGAGCAAAAATCATAGAGCATAGAAAAACATGAATCCCGTGCAATATTTTCATGACCCTTAAAAGTATTTACGAGTTCTCAGTCTCACATTTTAAAATAATTAGGTGAGATCGTGCAACTAGAAACCAAAAACTATTTGGTTAATTCATTAATGCCAGAGATGATTTAATAATGTAATACTAGAATTTAGATTGCGTTGTATCATAATACGTGAACTTTGATTGTGACTGAAATGTAGGTCAAGGAGGAGGGTCAAATTGAATGGAATTGCAGCTATGAAATAATGATAAATTAAATCCTTATTGTGTCTGGTGACTTATCAGAATGCACAAGTCTATTTTAAGTCAGGAAAATAGTTCACATGAATCATGGAATATCAATATCAATATCAAAGGCTTTTAAAGTAACACAAGTAAAAAGCGACCCATTTTTAGTAGATTTACTAGAGTTGTGTAACTCAGCTTCAGATTCATGAATCTGAACGATTCTTTGTTCTTAAGATCCATGAATCTTTTATTGAGAGATTCATGAATCCGAAACATGCATAAATTGGTGAAAAGTTTCTGTTGCTTGATCCACGCCAATGAAAGCATCATAGAGATTCGTCAAAGATCCAAGAATGATTCATGAAGATTCATTGAGGTTTCAAAAGATTCCGAAACGTTTGAAGATTCCATCCGAATGAATCTTAGTTGTAAGATTCATATGAATGAATCTCGCCAAAAGATTCATAAGGCACAACACTATTATTTACACAATAAGGATTCGCGAAATCACCATTCCCAAATTAGTAATTTCATTCAAAGCTATAAAAATGGGAATCATTAGGAAATGATTTTTAAAATAAAACAATCGCAACATTTCACAATAAAAAAAACAAACTGCCTGGATTGCTGTAGATATTTGTTTGAATTAGTGGAAACTATTTAAGGATGAGTTCCAGTTGCGCGATTCCCACAGTTGTACAATTTATCAGCATTGAAACGCAAGTCTCGTAGAAACGGCATACCCTTGAAAGCACGTCAAAAACCCATTACGTAGCGAACGGAAGCAATAGTCAAGAAGTTGTTAACATCATCTGCGGAGGTTTATCACCTCCGTAATGCAAACGGACCGAGATCAATCACCGGGGTAGACAATTACGGCATGGTGCGTGGTGGCATGGGGCACGCGAAATGGCGTTCACCTTTTCGGTGCTGCGTCGCTGCCCTCCTTCCTCGGGAACCGGTCATCCGGTGATCCGGTGGAAATAGGTTTCGGCCCACAAAAGGTACGCCTTCCGACACACGGTATTCCCAGCACGGATCGAAATCGCGCGAGCGCCTCGGCCTGCGCCGGGGCGAAACCCAGGCCGTCCATTATCCGGCGGCCTGCATCCTGCTCCGTTTTTGGTAGGACCGGAGGAAGATTTCCGTTCGTTTTTTTTTGTTCCAGCAACTGTTTGGAAGCTACACAGAGCAAGGGAGGCAAAAAAAAGCTCGCACTCTCCAACCAAAGTACGCCCCGAAGAATGGATGTTCGTCCACCGGCGAAAAGGTTTGTTAAAACAATTTATGACCGTTTTCCGGCGAAAAAATGGGAATGAATGGGTGGGCACCTCCGAGGCCCGTGTGGTGCGGTGCGTTCGACGGTGGCTTCGTTCGAGTGCGAAATTCGTTGGCGCACTCGGTATGGCGTTCCCGACCGAAGACCGAACTCCCGGTGGACACGATGCGCCCAAGGTGAACGGCTCGTTCCGGTGGTGCGCGGTAGGGTGTGGTAGCCGCGGGGCTAAATGACTGGGGTGGAAATGGGAAGGGAACTCGTAATAATCTTTTTATTAAGATAGATGTCGAATTTCACGTTTCCATCGGGCCTTTTTCTTCCTCCCTTCGCCCGGAACTACTGCCTGTTGGATTGTCTCCACTGATTTGTGATTTTTCCTAACTTTTTCTCCGGTAACTTGTGGGAAAAACGTGGGTAGTGGTGCGTTCCGGCCAAAGGAAACACTAACCTCCACCGCCATCCCATGTGACCAATGTGGCATGAGCTCGATTTATGTTCCAACTCCGTGCGGCCTTGCGGAGGGAACGTACGTTCCGTGATTTTATGTCTGGTAAGAGAAACCGCTCTTCTACAACCTCCTCCCCATTCAACTCCCCCGCCACCCAGTAATCGAACACAAAACGTGAGTCTCTAACGAGAGTAGAATAATATTCAATATGTCCCGTCGAGGCGAACGAGAAGCATCTCTTAATTAAACCATAACGACCCCTTTTTGACGCAGCTGGCATGGCCTTTGTCGGACGTTGCGGAAACGGGTCGTTTTTCCAGCCATTCAATCCGTGCGAAGTCATCGATCCGGCCGGCGGATGGGTGGGTGGACGTTGCTAAATGTGGCCTATTATCGAATAATTATAGGTTTATATATCAATCGAGAGGCGTGTTTATTGCGTGCCTGGCTTGACACAATGGACGTCCTCGCTGGAGCGGGAAAGGCTAAACATGTTGCTAGCGGTGCCATTTACGTGGGCATAATATCCTCGAGTCTCGGGCGGTTTGTGCATGAGCTCCGAGGGGGGGGGAGGGGGGGGGGGGCGTTTCCGGCCAATACAGGTTTCTGCTATGAAATATGAGCACCACGACGTGTCTATGGCAGTTGTTGGGTTATTGTTTATTAACTGCCTCGAATCACCGTAATAGATCCTCATGTCTGTTTTTTAATAGATGAATGGCGTGTGTATGTCTGAGCCTCTACAAAACCGATAAACATATTTGTTGCTTAAGGGTATGTGTTCAATTTCAGAATTCCAATAATACAAGTCCTTTTGTTTAGCTGACAACTTTCCATTCTTCTCGATACAAATTTCAGGTACCATCAGGTACGATTAGACGCTTTAAAAAAAAGGAGCACAATACCAAAAACTGATTAAACAACAAGAGTTAACATGTAGTAACCAAAAACATATGTATCGTTATTCACAGAAAGCGTGATCCGGAAGATGTGGAAGGTATTAAATTCTAACCCCACAGGTTTCAACGGCTATTGTCAAAATATAACAAGTAGAGTATTGATAAATTCCCCATTTAACGGATCGGTTTTTGCTCGAATCGATTCGTCAGTTGTGCTCAAATAACCGTACAATCTGCAAATATGTCTAGCAACATTTACATCGATGAGTCTACCTTTTTACACTGTTCTAGAATTCATCTCAAAACATTCAATTTCTTCCAGTCTTCTTCGATCTTTCGTGTCGAACTGCACATTTCCAATCTCCATCGACTCATTCTCCAAATTTAACTCGACGCCGAGTTTATCATATCGGATTACTTACTCTCGGGTATCGAAGCTTCTTTCGCAGCTGCATGACAAAAAAGCAAGGTGCATACAATGTACCAGGTAAGGTGATCTCGAAATTTATTGTTTTCAATATCAAGGAAAAATAAAGTACAAAACAGAACAGTAGAAGAATCGAACCAAGTTTATGTAAACTTGTTGAGTTAAAAAAGAGTGCAATGCGACACTTAACACAAAGGTTAAGTTTGGTTACATATGAAAAGCTTATAGTTTACGGGTGACTGGAAGCAACAGAGTGATTTTTAGGGATGTTAAACAGATGATTTACTTTAAATTGGCAATAGTATTTTAAAGCTATTTGGCATACACTTAGCCACTATGATATGATTTGATGAAAGACAAAGTTGGATTGAAACCAAATTGTTACGATCAATTTTTGGTTGGAAGTCTAATTTTCTCCAAAACTACCCTCTAAAGAACCAACCTTTTGAGCAATTTTTAAATTTCCGTAATTTCGAGAAGGCTTCATAACATGTTTACGAGCGTCCAATGCAACCGAAGCATCATCTAGTTCTGACTGAACTGGATCTATCTTACCCAGACGATTATATCACTCGTCTAGACCGGGATCGGTAGGTTGAGCATTCCGTTCGGTTTTCCCGGTGCTGGCCATTTCCGCCCGTACGATGCCCCTTAGCCTCTTGGGTGCAGCTCGACCGTATCTAGTCCGCAGCTAAATTTAACCGAAAAGTGGCCCCATCCGTCCGGGTGAAAGGTTTTCCACCCGACCGGGTCGAAGTTCACCGTGTGCGGTGGCCAGCGCCGCACTAATGATGAAGTATGATCCGAAGGGAACCCCAAAACTTCCGGTACCCAATGGGGTTCGGACACCGCTCCACATACGGCCGCTCCCTTCCCCCGTTCAGAGCACGCAATCGCTTTCTCTGTGTGGTTTTTTGGGTAATAAGTGGCCGTTGGGCCATCGCTTCACCCGGCTGAGCCCGGCCGAGGACATTCGATTAGTTCCATCTTCACCGGCCTGAGGTGAGAGGGGGAAAAACGCAGGTCACCGGAGGGATAAAAGGGAGGGACCTCACCGAACCACAACCCGAATAACGTTTTATAACATTTTATCACGCAATCAGAATTGTTTTCCCCCAACCGGTCGACCATGCGGCCATGCGAAGCTCGAGGCAAATGGAAACGAGTGGAAATCGTTTTGCAGGTGGCCGGTGTGTGGTAAGGGGAGTGGTAGAGAAGTGCATGAGACAGCTGTTTTTATTCACCCTTCTCGAAGTGGACGAAACCGAAAGTCGTTCGTGGAGTGCAAGGAGCTGCTCGTTCGCCAGCATTTCTCTTCTGCACGCGCGGCCCTGGGTTTTGTTTATTATTTAAATGCCTTTTTCCAACAACGACCCGTTTTTTCTCGCTCTCTCTCTTTGCCGCATGAAAGCATAAAGAACATCGTCCTGGCGAACTTCACCTCGGCGTGTACGTAAATTTGAACTTTTCAGCAACGTTGCGTGGATCGGTGGACGGAAGGTACCGGGGGAAAGCAGGGTGGCTGGGAAAAAGCGAACGTATGATTAATTAGCGACTTCTCCATTTCACCCCAGCTCCCGTTATTGTTATGGTGTTTGTTTTCGCTGGCTTTCCCTGGTACGCGAAGCCGCGAGATACCTTTTTTTCTTGTACGTTGTTTGATGCCATTGCGACTAATAGCAAACAAATGTTTTCCGTCAGCTCTGGCAACGGTTTCCCCGCTTCTTTCCCTCGTAAGACATTTTCCCCAGCCGTTCACTTTCGCTACACTTTTGCCGACGCATTGTTGTTGACGTGCCGGAATGCCGGAAGCGGACCGGCGGTTGGCAGTCGCTGGCGAAAGAGCGACTGTCGCGCGACCGTGGGAAACATGAAAACATAATAATTTATTCCCGATCCGTATCGCGCCGGAAGTCGGCATTTTCTTCCCCGCCCATCGGCCGTCCGGGTTGCCAAACTTTGCCCTCGATGGGAACGCGTCGCTGACAGGAAATGTAGTTAAACTCCTAAAGGTACCGATAGCCATCAGGGGGGCGAATCGGTTAAGGCTGGTACATTTTTGCGCAGCGTTTAGGAAAAGCGAGGTGCTTTCGATGGTGGTTTTTAATAGCTTGAGGTAGCTGACATGGCTGAGAATTTCATCCGAAATTCCGAGAAAGCGCGGGCGTCCCCTAATAGATTTGGAATTTCAACATTTCATTCAACCCTGGGCCTGAAGTTGAAGAGTTATTAAAGCTAGGCTTTGCTTTCGTTCCGTGCCGTGTGAGTATTCCGGTAAATAACGATGAAGGATTGCCGGCTTCGCTTTGATGATTATTTAAGACCAAAACCAAGAACGTGCGTTACCATGGTCGTCGTTGATTCATCGCGCGTTCGTGCCATGGGCCTGAAGGGCATCATCAACAAATCTAATACGTGCCCCGAAACGCGTAAGCCGATTATCGGTCAACGTCGCCTTCCGGTTCACGGAGGACATGACGGACGGACCCCCGGATCAGATCATAAAACTGCATTGCTAACGAAAGGCCACACCGCGCAGTACCTTTTATTCCCTTTCATACGGCGCACAAATTTGGGTCACAGTCGGGCAACAAGTCAAACGGAACAAACCGGCCCGCTACCAGGTTGGTCTGTATGTAGGCTGGCAACGAACAAAACGCAGAACTCAAATCAACCCTAGTAAATGTAGCAGGCTCCCGGAAACGGCCAGGCAGGACACGGCGATGATTCGCTACCTTCGCCGAGGAAAACGGATGGAGCGAAAGCGAATGGTGGAGCTAAAACTCTCCGGCCGAGGGCTTTTTGCTGCAGTCGCGCGTAGTTGCGATGAAAAATTCAGGCAAAGCTGCGAAACCACTGCAGTGCCGAAGTGAGTCGGGCCGGCATCCGGTGTCGTTTTTTCGGCAGTAGCTCACCGACCTCGGAAAGTGCCCGGCTGCCTACTGATGAGCCATCGCTGTGAGCGGCCGTATGTCGCGCTGTGCGGTCGTCACTCGTTATGCCGTGGTTCCTCCCCTGGCAGGGGATCTTTTCCGTGGAGGTCCTTCGCCGGGTTTGCTTTTCTTATCGTTGCTGCATATCTGTTATTCTGTGGGTGGGTGTGTTTTTTTTTTTTTTAAAGAACTCGTTAGTTTTCAGAAGGAAAAAATATATCCAGCAAGCTGTTGAGCAAGAGATATATGCTCGGATTGTTATTAGAGTGTAGGATGATTGTGTTTCGATAGAATGACAATTTTCCAGCAAAAGATTTAAGGAATGACATGCGAGCGGGAATCCCTGGACGTGTTATTTTTATCGTCCATTTTGCGTGAGAAATGTGTTTAGTTTAAAATTTGTCTGCTCACATTCAATTATGCGAATGAATAATTGTGTTTAATCAAAATAAATTTGTTCAGGATTTAGAATTTTCAATTTTGTGCCATTGGTACCAACTTGCATGTATATATATTCTTCTCATTGTATCATGCGATTGAAAATGTTTCTATTTTAAGGATTACAAACTCATGAAATTAAGAAGAATTACAAACCAAGAATCGCTTCTCACTAATTTTTAGCGATATTAAATTCTTTGACAATCCATTGCACTACTGTTAAAGCTACAAATTAATGCTTTATTTGATCTGAAAATTCTAATGAAAATCCACAGTTATTAGTTTCTATTTTGTTTTGCTCAGATTTCATCACCACAGTGTGTTAGGAACATTGTAACTGCAATTTTCAAAAATTTTTTTTCGTTGCTTTGTTCCCTTTCCATTGAACTTGTTGTGTTGTCTGAACTTGTTGATAAATAAAATTAAACAAAAAATCTTTTAACTTTCCATTGGAGCTTCCTCAACAAACATTTAATCAACAATAGAGTAGAAAGTTGATAAGAAATTTAAAAAACTGATTTCAGTTCAGTGCTATAAAATATGTATTTTACATGTTAGTTTCAACCATTAAAGTTTCCCATTTAAAATTTCTACAAGTTCGTAAATTCTATCTCGCTTTAATCTCGGCAACGACAAACAACTTGTGAAACACTGTATTAGTTGATTAAAGCCGCTAACTATCGCTCTTTTTGATCTATCAGGGATAAAACTTTCTCAACCGAAAGATCAACAATAATTAGCCAATGCTAAATCGGCGCCACTGAGTAAACAAATCAAAGCTTAACTGAATACATACACATTGCCATCCGATTTCCACCGAAGCACGCGAACCGAATTGGCTGACAGTTCCGAAAATCTCTGCTATTAGTGTTTGCTCATAAATTGTCGAAGCGTTTCGTAGATTTTTGTGCCAAACTTTGAAATCAAGTCAAACATCTTAAAGCGGATTTCTGATTAATTCTTTCGCTTTCCTTAGCGTTTCGAATCGATCGCACAGGTTCGTGTATTCAAAATTGAAGCCCGCAATTAGTTTCGTCGAAAATGTGGAATGAAAATGAAGGCCAATTAAATGTCTCTTCACCGGTTTCGATGATTTGCAGTCGCCATCCGTCGACGAGTGTTTCGTCAACGCCGTGGTTCTAATTTCGTTTAAAGATTTTCCAGCGCGCCGTTGCCTGCCGAGCGTTCATTAATTGTTTATTAATGTCAAAGTTATAAAGACGCCAGCCGGGGAACGTCACGATCAGCCCAAAACGTGAGCCAAAACTTTCAGACCATGATTTTGGCCATCGTCGGCGGGAAGGGAAACCTCCGCCTGTCATAGAACGAAATGTCACGGCGGAAAGTGGCGATGGCCTTGGGGTGTTTTGGTAGGGGTGGGAGGATGGGAAAAATTAGAATTGAAATGACAAACATGTATTCCGGTGTGCCGAGGGAGGGAAGAAAAACATAAAAGCGCCCCCAGCGAAGTCGGTTGTTTGTTGACGTCAGGACGTTTTTTTTTGTGGAGAAACCGTATCCGGATCGCAGTGGTGGAAAATCTTCCCCTACTGAGGGGGTGGATTTGTGGCCATTCGCTGAACGATTCCAATCGGAATGCCTGCGCAAAGCCGCTGTCAACTGGGTTGTATGTCATGCGGCTAGTTTTGTATAGCACATCACGAAATTAATCGTAATCGTTGTGGTTATAAATGGGTTTTACCAATGGACACCGGTGAAACGTGATAACACCTTGCTCCGAATGCTTCGACAATAGGTGTTTGTCGGTTGACGAGGCAATGGGAAACAACTATGGGACGGAACGGGAAAGGTTAGACATTGGATAGCCACATTAGGAGTTACCTGATTCCGAAGAATCGAAATCAGACTGATGATGTGCAAGATGTTTCCATTCTTCTCGGGCACGTTTGCCAAACTCTCAGACTGTCCCTGGTCCTACGAGGGGCACGCTATCAATCATTGTCCAGGCAGAATTGTCCAGATGATGTTGAGAGTGTCTTATTACGTCTCTGTCTACATCAACATGATTGGCAATCGTCCAGTGACCGACCTGGTGGAGAAGCAATTTATTTCTGGGACAATAATGATACATGATCCGAACCGAATGCTTCACGTATGAAGGAAGCAAATCGAGTTTGTATATTGTTGGTGATGGAAGGGATGCCACAGGCAATGTTTTTGCAGTCCATTTTATTTACATCAAACATGTTACTATCAAAATTGTCTCAGGTATTACTCAACACATATTCTAAGCTTGTAAACATGCGTGTATGCCTCAGTTGTACCCGTTGGATTCCATTGATTCACAATCGGTATGCTATGCACGTCCCTTTGCTTTTAGGTGATTGATTATAACGATGATAATTTCCACGGAAAAATCATAGCTTTATCAAAGCCATTCCGGGCCGCAAAACAGGTTGCCAGAACCGTCACACCTTCAATGAAAGCTTGCTTTATTATCAGTTCCATCTGTCACAGCGCAGCCGTCCACATCGCCATCGATTCGAGCGGACGGTGGAACGAAAATGTGTGTCACATTTATTTAATTAACATAATTTATGAAAAAAGCGACGGGCGTTCGCTGCGCGCCTCTGAACGACCGTTCCGGTAAAACACAAGCGCCCGTTTCGAATGCTGACTCACGTGCCCATTAGATCAGTGGGTCGGTGTTACGCCTGTCCGTTTGAGCCCCCCGCCGAACCGTGGGATGGTTAATTCATGGTGTGTTTGTGACGGACCGAAAAACATGGCCCACTTCAAACACTTCCCGGCACCGCCGGACCGCCGTGAGTGGGAAATCGTTTCGCTGCGTCAAGCCCACTGGAAAAGGTGTCGTGGGGGGGGCGCTTTCGACGGCTAATGGTGTGACCGGTTTTTCGCGTTGGTGTGGGTGACGGTCGGTCCGACCCCCGTTCGAACTGCATACGGATGAATATTTTAACGCGGATCAATTATTCCCGGTTCGTCGATCACAGAACCGTGGCTGGGTTCGAAGGCCCCTTCCTTGGGGGAGGGTGAACCGAATTCGTCAACCGAGCGGTACAGCTGTGTAGCGATTCCGAGCATGTTTCCAGCATGACGATGTGCGGTAATGTCGTGATTAAAAATTGACGATAATTACGGCATTATTTTGCTCATGTTGTAGGCTACTCGCGTGGGACCAGGTTGTCAATTTGATGCTGTCTGTGGGTGCGAATTAGGACAAACACGTGCCCGTACTCACCAAGCTCAACGCTTGGTAATAGCTGTGAATCAGAAAAAAAATACGCGCTCTGGTAATGAACATGACAGAAGTGTTGTACGGTAAAAAACTTATCGATTCGTCGTGTTGTGACTCTTTTGAGGTACAAGAAATCACCAAACTCAATTGTTAAGTTTATTATGCATTTTATCAGTTTATATTAGAGTTGTGTAAATCAGATTCCAATTCATGAATCTGAAAGATTCTCTGCGTTTTAGTTTTTTGGGATTCATGAATCTCTAGACGAAAGATTCATGAATCCCAAAGACACAGCTGATGAAAAGTAATCAGCTAAAACTGACTAGAGAGACCCCCTTGTTTTGGTCGCATGGTCCACGCCAATGAAAGTATCGTGGAGATTCGTGACAGATCCATGATAGATTCATGAAGATTCATTAAGGTTTCGAAAGACTCATTAAGCTTTGAAGATTAAATCCATCTGACTGAATCTTGGATGGAAGATTCATATGAATGAATCTCGTCAAAAGATTCATTAACCACAACACTAGTTTAGATTCACCAACAATAAAGTACCAGGCGCCTCCATTGGGTTATCCATTGCGCCATCGTGCGCCTCCATTAGACAATAAATATTATCAAATTTTGTTTTAATATTTTCTCACAAGTTACTAATCAATAAAAAATCAATAACAATCGTTTCGATTTTAAACTAGGTTGGGTTAGTTCAGATGGTGCATACTCGGACAGTTTATTCTTAAGCGCAGTAAAGTTTAAACTGGTGTTTTATCTCTGTTTATGAATGAAGTTTGGAATCTTGCTGAAAATTCAAAACAAATAATGCACACACATGTCGGCCTTTTAAACAAAACGAATGGAAAATGATTACCAAAAAACTTGAGAAAATAGTTTCTAAATGAAGTGTTTTATACACACTGTTTAACTGCTGAAGTTTCTGCTGTAGCCTAATGTATTTGAACATACGTAGAACAGAAAAAGAAGACCAAAAAAGATGTTCAGTTTCTCAGTGATGTAATACACGAATGTGTTAGGCATCAAGGAGCGGTTTCTATACCGTTTGCATTATCCCGAGGGACAAAAAGCTACCATGGTTGCCCGAAGAAAGTAATTGAAGGGTAATACGGTGTGGTTGGAAGCGATACGCTGCTCAGCAGGGCATCACTTTCGTAATCTCATTATCACATCACTTTCATCTAATTGCTGCCATTTACACCGATCATTAAAAAGCGCTCGGCAGCTCTCATCAATGCTCCTCGAGTCTCGTTTAACATGTCCTCATGGTGAGATCAAACGGAAGCTCTTTGCTTTAGAGAATGTAAGAAAAAAAAACTCTATTTCAATAAAAACCCTTGCTGAAGGAGCGATAATAACACCATTCGTTTCCCCCGCACCGGTTCGATGCCCGCCCGTTGTGCGGGAAAAGTAAACAGTATGATGGAAAATTTTCACCCGGTTTCGAAGGGCGCACTAATTACGATCAATCCTTCCGGCACAAGTGGAAGTAAAATGGGGCCTGACGAGGAGAAACTTTGCACACACATCGAAACCCCATTCCTTTTGGCCAACCAGCGGGGCGTGAGTGCAAAATGTTGAAGCTATTTTGTCGATGAAAAATCGAGTTGCTTTTCGTTTTTTCTTTCACTCGGTATTGTCCGTTAATTTTAGTGCCTCGAATATCGATTATAAAGGGGTTGCTTCCTGTTGAGCATCACTGGGAAAACAAAAAGCTCCTTCCTCTCCTTTTTATTGCCAATGGATGGGCGCAGGGTGAGGTCGCATGTGTGTCGACTTGGATTGCCAATGGAGCCGGAAAGCACGTTGAGCACCGGAAGCAAATGCCCCGTTCCATTGTTTTGGTTTCCCAGGGTCAGGCTGGGACGGTCGATCGATCGTGGCTTGTAAAAACCGGCGAGGTGAAAGTAATGTTCTTTCATCTCTAACGAACCATTCTATCGAGTTTTTCCTCCTCCCATCCCGGTGCGCTTGCTCCACTCCTCCTTCCAGCTACGGCCGATCGGGAACTGTCAAATAGTTGTAGGGCCCGCTTTAAACATTAATGAAGCAACTCCATCCAGAACCGAACCAAGGCCGAACCGAAAGCGAGCCCCGCGTGGAGAGCGGCCTCATTCTCTCCATCGCCGGGGCAAAGTATCGATCGAACGTGATGATTACATTTCCCGTGCAAGTGAATGGAAAAGCGAGTGCCAAGGAGGAGGAAAAAAAACACACACAGGAAACACCGTGGCATGTGTAATGGGGCTCCTTTCTGCAACGAAACTTCACGCTGGGATGGGAGGATGATGTTCAGCCTGTTCCGGGCGCGAGGTCACGTGAAGATGGATTGGAAAGTCGTAACCGTCCGGGCTGCACACCCGGGAAGGGAGGAGTGTGCGATGATGGTGCTTTCCGTGGAATTACCATCGCTTCAAAAATCACCGGCATATGGGGCTGCTCCAGATCGGCGTGGTCGTAACGGCATCGACCTGGCAGAGGCCTGGGTGGGGCAAGGAATCGCGTGGCTGGGGGGGTTCTATTTGGCTTTGGAAATTGATCGAAATCCCGCGGGAGCTTTTACGCCTGCTTGAGAGGATGGTTGGGTTTTGTTTTGCTTTTTCTCTCACCACCATTTTCACGGATTTTCCAAAACGAAGCACGTAGGTGGTAGGTAGCGATGTAGCATCAATAATAGGTCCTAAAAGAGAGGTGGAAAAACTAAGAGATTCGGATAGGATTTCTTTTCGAAGCACGGCAAAGGGTATAAATCTTGCAAGTTCATTAACGGTAGTCAATTAGGGGAGGAAAGGTACAGCGGGAAAAGACAGAAGGGATGGTATTCGTAAAAAGCAAGCCGTCAAAGAACGGAACCGAATTTGAAAGTCAATTTAATCTGGCAATGGGCTGCCGGAATCGCTCGGAAAACAACCGAAACTGTCATCTGATTAGCTAATGACGTGAAGCGCCCATTAATGTAGTAATTTTATTGTACACTTTCCGCCTCCCGAAATTGCGTATCATATTGCGTGAGCTAATTAAAAATCTCAAATAACACCCATTTCCCGCTTGGAAAGACCTGGGCTTGCTGTTCGCTTCCTCCCCCCCCATTTTCTCTTTGTGGTCGGTACAGTTCGGTGCAGTGGCAATCCGAAAAGATACTCCAGTCTGGCGCAATCAATTTGAATGGCAAGATCCAAACCCCGGTGCTGGCGGTCGTGCCGTTGTGTTTGCTAATTAAAAGCTTTTCCCCCAGCCTCCATCCAGCTGCCCGCCGGTGTCGGTTGGATGCGGGGAGGGAGAATGATGAAACGAGTCCGATTGTGGCGAAACCGCAAGGAAACCAAGCGGCACTCATAAGCACACCGATATCCTTCCCAAGGGCTGCCAAGATCCGGCAGCTCTCCGAGGGAAAGATGATCCCATTGCCCGCGGGAAGAGCGCCGAGAGGGTGGAGGGTATTGTACATGGAAAACTAAGCGGAAAAGATAACGCCTAGCCTTGGTGCGCCAGGGGGAAACAAGGAAATGGAGGAAAGTCTTGCGTAGCCATCCGACCAAATAAAACCTGCCAGCTAATTTGCCATTTCCTGATTAAATTCATCGCTCTTCCGGCCAAGAGTCGAATGGGACGAAAGGGGCCATAAAATAGAGGGGAGGGAGCGGGTCTCAGACGGCTTATTGAGGTCCGAAGATAAAAGATTTGATTTCTGATGGGCCCAGCACCGTGGGCGGCGTGGTTCATCCTGGCGGAGCACTTAATAAGATTCACTTTTGATCTTATAAATTTGCTAAGTGAATCTCGGCTCACTTGGAGGAATGCCAGGGCAGGGTGGTACGGTCGTGTGAAGGGAAAAAAAAACTGGACATCGAATCAAAAACCGGATTTTAGGATTGCGTCCGACCCATGTTTCAGCTGGTGCTGGTTCCACGAAAGGCGGAGAAGATTGATGGTCCAATAAACATGCGACAGATGGGAACGATGCAAAACATCAGCAGCAAAAAAAAACAGATGTCAAATGAAGGAAAGTTGACTAAGAATACTTTTTCATTGTTTAGAATGTTCGCTACAATTTTCTATTCTCAGTACGACCACAAAGCAACGAACATCCTTTGGGGCAAAATTTATAAGCTGCCCACAGCTTAAATTGTTATTCAAAATACTGTCACGCGCTGTCCATCTGTCCAACACGGACAAAAAAAAATGTTATAAATTAACTTAAATTTCTTTACGACCTCCCATTCGGTGGGTAGAAACGAGATGGGGTGGGAAAGAAAATCGAAACACGAACCGGGAGCACTGTGAGCAAGAAAATATGTGTCGGAAACTTGGATGAAAAATAAAGCTACTGGGCAACAACAAAAAATAAAAGCTACCATAATCTCATCGCCCGCATATTTTCGGACGCTCCGTGCGGGAAGATTGTTGTCTTGTTCATCTTTGACCGTCGGTGGCTCGCTTGCTGATACGTTTTTTTTTTATCAATTTCGGTGGTGGTCAAAACAAGAAGGAAAAAAGTGTAAGACAAACCTCCACCTACACTGGGATCTTTTTTGCTAAAGAGCCAGGTGGGAAAAATCTCTCGAAAAAAGGAAAAGTTGAAGTCAACTAATCCAAAACTCACCTCAAAAGTGTCTTTTTGTGTTGACGAGCCCAGACGAGGCCTTCTCCTGGGCCAGGGTACCGTAGGCTAAAGTAATGCTATTTGTTGATTTTGTTTTGTTCGCTGTTTTCTTCTCCGGTTTCGGGGTTTTTTCTTGAGCCACCACACGCCACGGTACGGTTTGGTGAGCGGAAATGAAGACTGACAGGGCGAGAAAAATTGACAATAGCATGCACGAAACCGAGAAGCGAAACAGTGCGCAAATAAAACGAATGAAAAATAGATTAGGCGAGTGGAAAATCTCGCGGTAAGCGCTTTATTCCTAGGGTCACCGTTGGGTCCTACCGTGCCGAGCGTTTGTTGTAACTGTTGTTGTGTGGAAAATGAAAGCATAATGCCGTCAACATTAAAAGCATCAAAGTCGACGGCTCGACGTGTAGCGAACGAGAAACCGAAAACAAAACAACAACAAAAAAAAGATTTATATTTTAATTTGCCGCCCGCAATGGTTTTGATTTTTGTTCGCCATTTGAGCGTGAAATGGAATTCCATATTCGAGTATCAATCACAAGTGGAGCCCGGCGTAAACTTCCCTCACCCGCCCCACAACATTACTTACGCCACAGCCACCAATCAAACATTCCCACCGAACCTGTTGGTGTGCCCGCACACTGGCGCGCCGTACCGATAGCCGGGCCAGCGATGATTGGGTTGGAAATTGTTGCATAAAATAATCATATTAATCCAGCACCATTAGCGGCGTTTGGGTACAAAAGTGGGCCTGGTTGGAGGGCGGTTCTGTTGAAACCAATGCCGTTTGATTGTGGTTGTGCACTTCCGCTTTTAGAGTTCAAATAAACTGACCACTTGCAGGCAGTGCTATCGTGAATTACTTTGAATTTTATTAGCATTTGGTTTTGTTGAAAAGGACGTTTTGGTTTCGTTCTTTTCACATCAATTCAAAAACCGTCCAATCGGTGTTTAATGCTGGACGACCAGTTATCGGTAAATGGAAATGGTTTAGTATTTAAAACTTTTACCTTTCTTTCTCTGTTTACTCACATGCAAATACTGAACATCAATGTTTTACCGTTTAGCTTCTTGTTTACACTTGTTTGATTTTAAAATAGATCAGATGTTTAAACACAATCAAAATGAATAACTCATATCAAAAATATATCTCGTGCTTAAAACTGTAAAATAACACTATCAAGCTACCAATGAACGCAGGTAGTTTAGCGAAAAAGGTTGTCTCTTTTTGATAAACCAATAACTACAAAATGCTGTAATAGGATCTGACATTTTCATTCCACCTAGAACGGTCGTAAAACTGTAGATTAAATCAAATCGACGACGGTACGGTGCCCTTGCCCACGGCTTAAGTCCAGCTTTACTTCCGGTTACAACGGAAGCGGCGAGAACCTTCCTCACCGCGAGGTGGGAGGAAAATTTATTGTTTGATTGATCATCGTCGCCACCCGTTGATGTACGTCCTGTCGGGGGCGCTGCCAACTCGAAAATAGGGAAGGCAAACAGACCACCTTAACATTTCCACCCCCTCCCCGCTGTCCGCCGCTGTTTGTCCTTCCTCCGCGCGGTCTCAAGGCCAACGACTGCCGAGTCAAGACGAATTAGCATTTTTATATTCAATTTGACGTCTCTATTCGTCATTCGTTTGGCGGTCGTCGACTTGCCGACGGTGGGGAGGTCTCTTCAGTGGACACCTGCTGGTAGGGCGCGTACCAACTCTCCCGAAGGGTCCTTGCCAGGCCGCATTAACAGGCAATCGTCATCGTCGTCGTCGTCATCCTGACCAAAGACGGTCGCTTGGTACTTCAGAACGCATTTGCTCGTTCACCCGATGTGACTCACTTATTGAGTGGCTTATTTACGTTTCATTAAAACTGTTACGATTCACCTTCCGCCTTCAGCGTTTGCAGGCGCACCTGACTGGGGCTCGGAACGATGTACCTTTCTGGGGAAGTGGGACAGACGGGTTGCACCGAACAAAGGTACTGAGACCTCGCGACGTCGATGGAAAAGGAAAATGCAAACAATGTTTATCGATTACCGCTATATTTGTTTGCTTTCGCTGATTGGAGTTCGGAAATGCCCCACGGGACCACGGGAAGGGTGGAAGTAAATGTTCCGAACAAACACAGCGTTCGGCACAAGTTGCGTCACCGTCGTGGCCGGTTCCGTCGTTCGTTCCTTCGCCTTCAGCAATTCGCCAACGGAACGGAGAGACATTCTGGAGCGGGAATACCGGAAGAAACGCCATTTAAACGAATCATTTCCAACCGTGCGCGAAGACTGAAAGGTTCATCGTCGAGCCGAACGGGTTTTGGAAGCGAGTGAAGTAAAGCAAGCCCACCGGAAACACGCGCCGTCGTCCGGAACGTTTAATGAAAACTAATGAAGTGGGTTCGTTGGGCGGTGGGTTATAGGGGTGGAAATCGTAAAAATCTTAACGACCGTTGGCGGTTACGAAAAAGAAAAACCAGGGAGGTTTGTTAAACAACCAGCAAATAGGGCAGGACTTATCTAACGATCGCAGCTGTTTGCATGAAATGTCGATCGCACGCACACTGTCAGTTTTAACGCACGACTTAATTGAAACCACGTTGTTCTCAAGATGTGCTAATCGTTACGATCAAGATAGAGTTGCAACTATAAAATTGTATCATTAAAATATAACGGTTTATTGTTTTGTAGTGGTTTTTGTTTAATTACATGTGCTATATTAGATAATTTTCCTTGTTACTACTTCTGCAACCCTCTTTAACGTTTGTGTTCCTTTAGATCTTGAATAAGCTTATGTGTTCACACACCTATTTAACAGCCACACCTATTTACCAGTTTTCAAATGAAACCAAAACGATTTTTGTTCAATTGGATATGTTTTTAAATAATGCTTTTCTTATTTATTTTTTTTCTTGTAAATATATATTTGTAGATTGATAAGGGCATTTTAAATATACGTGCCAACATTTTTCCTATTTACCAACCATAGAAACAGTGTTACCAAATGAAAATGAATTTCAAAAGGATGTTGAAGCTCCCTAAATCCTTTTTTTTATATGTTGCTTTCAATTCGATAGCATTATTTCTGTTCATTCTCACCGATATAACAAAACCAAAATAACGAAAGCGAAAAACTTCCTCCCATAGACAGTCGACCAGTCAGTTGCAGACCGTTAACGAATGGACACAACTTCCGTGGCCTGTAATGTTGAAACATAAAGTCTATTCTTTCCGAGTGGCGCAATCGGTAAGGGTTAACCTTTCGTACCTTCCGGTGTACCTGTGGGCCGGCCCGTTCCGGCCCGGTCGGAGGCATTTTTATGCGAATGCGTACGAACCGGAGCGTGGCTCGAAAGCGGACTAGAAAGCAGAACTACACAGAGTGGCAAGAATAAAAGCGACGCAGACACAAAATCACCGCTTTGCAGCGCTAACCGAGCGGGTTGCCCATTTGGTTGTTCCTTTGCGGTCAGGTACCGCACACAACAATGGCGTGGAGTCGGGGTTTTTTTTGCTATATCGTCCAATCCCACCTACTAAATGACCGGGACGCAAAAAGGACTATGTTTCGAATGATGCACAAAGGGAAAAAATCGGACGTACGAAGGAGCACAACAATGAACAAAACAGAGGAAAAGCGGACCCGAATCAGTCCGACCGGAAAACAGGTTCACCCACGCAAGGGTCTCGCAACCTCACACCCCAAACACCGTCGGCCCGGTGACAATGGGCGAAAGGACCCTGCGTCCGGGGAGAAGGAAGTTCAAAAATGAGTGTCAACAACAGAGCAGCTACAAGACTAGATGAGTTTGATCGAAAGCTCCCTGGCATTGCTGCTAGATCTTGCCAAATCAACAGAGCCGACTCTGCCGGGGGGGAAGGAAGACGTGTTTACTCATAGACACCTCGGTCAACAGCGGGGGGTTCTGGGGGTCTGGAAAATCATAGTGCAAGCCGGCACGACAGCCTGTTTGTGGGGTTGGCCGTGAGAGGAAACATCAATTATTTAGATTTATGAGCGCCGCAGTTATAAAAACGGAGGATTTATTTGTTATAAAACTGCTTTGAATATTTCAACAGGATTTACACTCTTACGCCGTGTCGGTGGAGACTTACGTTACGCACCGACCGAGCTGGGAAAGGATTTCACCTCGTGCCATCCTCCAATGTACCCTGCTCGTGGAGTGGACGGCATTGTTTCCTTCGACCACCGTCGGAATGCTGTGAGGCGTTGTCAAAAATAGGATCCATCAACGGTCGGTTCCTAGGATTCAACTCCTAGCGTCCGAGAGGGGACCATTGTCGAAACCGGGTGGATTAAAATGCTGTCCCACCGCCGACGGATCAAGGAACCCACACGGAATAGAAATACCCAGCAACCGAAAGGATACCGAAATTAATTACATGATTAAATATGTATTATCATAACTTCTACACCTCAACAAACAACACTTCTACCCCTCAAACGGCTGGCACTCGGGGTGATAAAAGAAGTACCCCACTCGTACCGGCACACACACACACACCCTCACAAGGGCATTCTCAACCGGGGGTGCGATAAAGATTATGGGACGGGTTGAACCACAAAAGACGGTCGCACGCACGTTTTTCCTGCTCGGAATCGTGCAGCGAAGGCGGAAGTGCTTGGAAACCGGAGTGACATTTCTGCCGCGGGAGGCGCGGATGCGGGTAGACCTAGTTAAGGGTTAAGCTGTTGTTCAGGAATAAAATTTTATACCTCTTAAGCAGATTAACTACCGTTTACGGCCGTGGTTTTGCGTCGACGCTCACCGTCGCTGCCAGTTTATCGACATAGCGTTACGTGACGCAGGTGGGAGCAGAATCGCATGGTGTGTGTGTGCCTCGCTCTACGTGCCCTTTTTTGGGGGCATTGATCGAGGTGGGTTTTTCGCAACACAGGCCGATTTTCTATGGGAATCATCCGGCAAAGATAAACATTTTTGACAGAATAAGTATGCTTCAATGGGTTGACATTTGGAAAGGCGAAATGAAATGTCAACGACTTTATTTGCTTATGAAAAAGAGGGAGAGCAATGACGATATTCAATTATTTCTTTATCGTCTTGGGTATGAGTCTATTTTTCCTAACTAGGTGTTAACAACGGAGGGCTGGAAAGAAACTCCACTCATGCAAAACTAATAATTTTCACTACATTTAACCCCTCGCTGGTACCGTTTGGTGACTTCTTTTGTTCGGGGCGATGATTTACACGAACAGCAAGAGTGTCTAGTGCTGGAGGAATAAATTTGGGACACCATTTGCTAAATTATTGATGAGCGGAACTGCCATGAGCTGGCAAGAATCGAGCAGCAAACATAGCCGCCGGGAAGGAAACATAGTGGCGTATGAGAGTGATTCCATGGAAGCCAAAACCGATTCCGAGTTTCGGAGTGGGGCAAAACGCAAAACCATCCCCGAGGAAAAAGGGGTTAAAGATCGGATCTCGAGCGGGCCTCAAAAGGTTGATTGCGAATTTTTGATTAACTGTCAACCGCCCTCGGTCGCTCCGAAAACCCCTTTCGAAAGCACTCTCACCTGTTAAGCAAACCGCAAAGGCATCCAGGCAGGTCGAGGGCAGGAAGAAAGACAAAACGATGCGAAGTTGTTGGAATGAAACCGGACCGAAAAGGTACACCCGACCGCGCTGAGGGATGCTTTGGGTGTAGAATCTTAATTATTTACTTTCACATTCTGACCTGCGGGCTTCTGAGTAGGAAGGGGTGATGGGGTAAAGTCTCTCAGGTGTGGTAAGAATGTTTGGAATGACTTGCCGATGATTAGTGACTGGTATCACGCAAAAGATGTTTAAGGACTGTGTGATTTGAAATTTTATGTTGAAGGGTTTGTATAATATTAGCTTGCACTGTAGATGAAGAATATAAAGTTTACTGTTGATTATTACTAACCTGAGAGATTCATATGCAATTAGCATTTTTTAAATGGGAGTGAATTCACTATGCACACTCCTTTACGAAGCATTTTCATTTTCCAATCAGTAATGCTTCACAAACGATTCGGAAAAATGTTCCGTTTACGGCTCATTTAAGAAAATCAATACGTAGCACTATTCGTCAAGAATATCCTCCCACTCTAGCCGAGAAATACCAGGTTTGCCCAATTCTGCCCCCATCGAACACGTTCTCGACACATTTTGCCAACTAATATGATATGTATGTTCCACATGCGCCTCATTAGACACCTCGTTCCGGGCGGGAAGTTCGACGGCTTCGGGAGAGTTGGTCAGTTGGTCTTCCATTCCTTACGGCACGTCCCGGAAACGAATGTTCGTGCTTGAGTATGATTTGCAAATCGAACGTGGAAAATAGTACCTCCCAACGCTGCTTTCCGAAACGAAATCCCACTCGAAACATGGCGCTCCAGTGTAAGTGTGTGTGTGTGTGTACGGTTTCGGCGTGAGACAGCAGAAAGGGCAGCGCAAAATCAATGCCACAGCGTACCATCCTTACATGTATCACGAAGGTGGGCACATCTTTTACCTTCCCCGTGCTGTCCTCCACTAGATCGGACTACCTTCAATTCCGTTTCGAGCGTATCGATTAATCTGAAACGGTAGCAAGCACACTTGAACACTTTAGATCGTCCTTTTCAAACGGTGGTTTTGCTTACAAGCTGACGTGCGCTGTCAAAGGTCGAAAGCGAGGGTAACAAAAACAAGCAGGCAGTAGCGTCATAAGTTGCTAACATACAAGAACAAACGAAGTGGAACTTTTTGTCAAGAGTAAAAGGATTTCGTTGTTGCAAATATTAAGAAAAATAAAAAATCCTCAACATGATTCATTTAGTAACAGCTATATTTCATATTGGCCCTTTTTAAAATGAGCTCCGTGTGTTTATTCCGTTCGCTCAATTTATGCGTTCAGAACATGAATGAATAGCCTATATGTATGTACAGCTGGCGACCGGAAAGCTCTTACCCTTTCAAATAATTGACTGCTTATTGCCACAAAAATGAGCGCATGAGAGCTGTTCCCTTTAGACTTGAAAGAAAAGCCTATGTGTTAATGTACGTTCTACAATGATGGAATTCTCTTCATCCAATTCCCTTTCACTTGAAAAGCACTTCTAAATCCCATTCTTTTTATAAGACGGCTTTTCATAAAAATTACGTCAAAGGCAAACTCCTCCAACACAATATGCTGTGGTTGCATACATATTCATTGGGACTAATTTATGTAAACATTCGTAGAAAAAAAGTTGTGATAATGCTAGATGCTGCCAATGAATAACGATATTGTGTCTCAAGAGCAACCATTGCTGAAAAGCCTACACTTATAGAATAACGTTGACCTAATTACGAGGACTGTTTGAACCGACTAGCCGATTGTGGCTGCTGCAATGAATGCTAGAGCTGACTTTTCAGATTCCAAAGAAGGTTCACATGTTTGTTTATTATTTTTCTTCAATTTTTAAATGCGCCTCAACAAATTGAAAAAAACTCACCTGGTTGTTAAGGATGTGTTTTCAGCGTTGACAACATAGGTTCTTTAATAACATATTCCATTTCATAACATTACAAAGCTCAAACTTGTCCAACGTCTTAGTGAGCAGTTATGCGTGTCTTAAACATAAATAAAAGATGATTCAACCGAACAATGTCGAGCCTCTTATGTTAAAAAAAATACTGCTATTTTGAACCTATAGAACAACCATAATTGAAGGGCCTTTATTCATCCAATGCGGTCGCTTTAAGAAATGCCTCATATTACCCCAACGAAGCTCATCAACAGCTGCATGAGTCAAATGAAAAGGATTGCACCGTTCCTGCTCGCATTCCCCGGAGATGACATTTGGAGGGTCTAAAAATCCCCAGCCCTGCCATAAATGTGTCTCCATTACGGGCGGAACCACTTGGCGCCGACCGACCTGCTCGCGGTGCAAGCGTGCCTCGAATTCATTTCGCCCGCTGTCCACCGGTTTTCGCCTTCGAACCCCTTCAGGCCGCCAGTTTCGCTTAACGACCCTTAGGTGATACTCCGTTTTAATCAACCGGCGTCGCCATCCCCAGGATGATGAAAACGGCGTCCGTGGCGTTACGATTGCCGTACGTACTTGCGGCGCTAAATGGTGATACCGGTTTTTATGAGCTTTTTATTCATTTGGTGTCTTCTTTTTTCTCTCTTTTGCTCCCTTTTTCTCATTTCAAGCAGCGCGACCATGTGTGAGCCGTTGGGTTAGGTTGAGGACAAATTATTCTTCCATCCCCACGCGCCACGAGACGACCGTTAGACAATTTCTGGTCGGTGAATGAAACGCGACCGGGAGGACAAAAGCAGCACCGAACGCAGTTGCGCCATTTCCCGCGAGCCGCTCGCGAAGTGTTGACAGAGTGGCCACGAGCACAGCTTCAAGGATTACACCCGGGGGGTGGCGCGAAACAACCACCACGTAACAGTAACGAAAACATATCACCATGTTAGTGACACTGCTGAGAATTTTCCTCATCGTTTCCATTCTCGGTAAGTAAACAAACCATGTTTTTCCAGGAACTTGAGGGATGAGCGGGGCGAAAAAATAAGACCCATGATGACGAACGAAAGAAAATCCCCTCCATGGGAGGGTAAGGGTAGGGACGCGGGATAAGTAAAGCGGAAAACAAATCATCCGTTCGGTGTCAGCCTCGCGTTAGAGGACGCCGAAAATTAAGCCATCGATGGTACGACAGCTAAAGGCGCCGCGACTATAGTGACGGCAGGAAGGAAGGAAGGAAGCCATTTTACGATGGGTGGCAGGTGCACAAATATTGGATGACCTTGAATGAAGCCGGTTGCCTACTTTTTCTGGGTTTCCCTTCTCTTTTTATCAATGCATCCTGCTGAAAAGAAAATCCACAAGCTTTGCATGCGATAGGAAAGTTGGCTTTCCACAAAGCTCAAAATAATGTTTTATAGAAAGCAAATTTTACCCCAGAGCCATCTTTGCTTTGGAATAGAAAACAGTACGGCCATAAAGCTTTTCGCAATGCAACATCCTTATGGAAAAAAGCGCATGCGCCAAAGCATGCTAGCACAGCTTTTGTCCCAAAAGAAGTACAGCGGTGTTTTGAAATGTTTCGCCGTGTTTGAAGGTACATATTGCACGCAACTGAATGGTTCACTGAACATGGTTGTATAATTTTGCATAACTTGGTTTTAGAACTGAAAAAAGCTTTTTTAAAGCAGAGTGAAAGTTCATTAATATTGAATGGAAATTTGTCGTGGCACCGGTAATAATTTCCACAACGAAGCTTTTTGGCTATTTCAAGGTTTATAAATCCTTCCACTTTACACTTGTTTCGAAAAAATATTAGTAAGAGAAAGCATAATCGTTAATAACGGTTTTGATGGAGGCGCATGGTAGTTTATTCATTTTGATTGCAGCAACGGGAATGCATGAATATTACATGCGTTTTGTTTCTCATTACGTTTAACCATTACGAATTTGACAAAAAAAAAGCGGTTTTCAGGAATGTGGTTACTTTAGTTTAGTAAAGGTTATTCATAATATTCTCTGTTTTATGACAGTGACACGGGAAAGCTCCCCTTAAACTGCTTCAATCTGTCTATCAATCTATGTTTTATATCATTAATAAAAATATTATTTATACTTCACGAAACATCGTAACCTGAAACCTCCATATTCGCACCCGTTAACGATTGTCATTTTCGGAAAGTTTTCCTCACATTTTTCCGAGTGGTTTTGAGGGCGGATATGAAATCGAAATCAGCAGACAATTTATGGCACTAAGTTTGGGCCGCAACGCAACGGTACCGATTCCGGCTGGAGGAATATGTTGTGTATATTTCGTGCCCTATGGGCCAGCGTAACCGCCAAATGAGTAACAACGGCACTCTTTTCCGGGCACCAGGCGTTGCGGGGTTTTCGGCAAGGGAAACGAAAAACGGCGGAAGAATGAATAATTGTTCACTTTTAAAATGTAGCGTACGAAACATGGACGACGCCGGCCAGCATGTTATAGCATGACGCCGACAATACAGGTTGTTTCCGGTACTGTCGCAACTTTGTGCTCCCGGGTCCGTTTCCAAAACCACCCAGCCGCCAACTTTTACGGCACCTCCCCAAGCCGAACGAAAGAATAGGAAAACAGAGGGCCAGCAAAGGGCCAACCCTCGCGGTTGGACGGTCGAAAAGCTCCCACCGAAGGAAGCTTTCCCGGTCAGTTGGCGAATGGTGCAGATGCAAATTTGTACGATTAAATTATAATTAGCCTTCTGTGCACCGTGGCGAGGTCACATTTCCTGCGCCAGCTCACTCGACTCCATTGGCTTGCCACGCCGAGTCGTGTGCCGACTGCAATGATTTACCTACTCATGATCAACGATTTTTAATGGTATTTGTACAATCGTGTTCGTCGCTGCCGGTGGGTGGGGTGGCGGAAGTGGAGGTCGGAAACGGGTTGGAATATGGTTTGCCATATTTTTAATGTCGCTGTCGTTTCTCGTTCTCGCCCACCTCGCACCGGGAAAGTAATATTTCTGAGCGAAACTAACACACATGAGTTACGGTACATTGGTTTCTCACATGATTCCCAGCAAATGTGTTCCGAGTGTTGTTTTTTCGCTTGTTATTCACCGTTCACTTCTTTTGTTTGCGTTTCCTCACTTTCGTTCCTGAATGTCGGTCATTCAATTCGATTGTATGAATATTTAAACTATGTTTCTCTGTAAGACCCTCCATTTTCTATCATTTTCTGCTTAAGTTCCTCCTTTTTCTCTCTATTCTTACGTGGTTTATTCCGGTCTCTGCGATATAATATGAAATAAAGCACACTTTCAAGTGCATGTGATGCAACCACGGACGATTCTTTTGACCACCAACTGGGATCCGTTTTTCGAGTGTAGCCCTCTCCACTCGCTGGATGCTTTTCTCTGTTCACTTTTCCATCCATCCTTGCGCTCGCCCCTTGGACAGAACATCAGTCTGCAGCCGGTCGAGCACCGTCGGACCATTGACAACCATTAATGTGGAAAAATTTCATTATTTTCGTCTCAATTGATTGATAATCAGCATATTATGTACGGCAGCTGTCCTTCGTTCTAAGCGTTGAGTCCTTCCTCCCATCCATCGTCCACCACCCTAGCGGTATTCATTGTTCGACTTCCATGCTTTTCCATGCCATTCGCCGTGGGAACTGAGCGGTACTGACACACATAGCCTGCACGTGCATATCCTTCGCTGTTGAAAATTAAGATTTACCCAACCGACCCTTTCCCGTGCACGGGGAAAAATGGCTTCACCGAAGCGTTGTTAGATCTGGTCAAATTAGCGTTGAGCCAGCGGGATCGATCCGGTCGGGTTTGTGTGCTGGATGCCATCCGTTTCAGCACTTCCGCCCAGGATCCATGCCCTTGCACAAGGGCTCGCAGCATGTGACTTTGGCGTTGCATCGGGATGGCCACTGCTGGTCGATAAGTGATTCATTATTAAAGATCCTCTGAAAATAGCTCAATTGATTATTTGCCTCAGAAGCGATCGGGTAAAGGTTGAAGCTATGAAAGATATGTTTTATTTCTAGCTTGTTCCTCGTGTGCGGTGCATTTAGAGTTTTGAATATTGAATGAAAGATTGTTAACAGATTTAGATTCGTAAAATAAATTGATTTTTTAATTCCAAACTAAGAAATGGCGTGGAAGTTTTTGGATTAAAACTAACCTAGGCAATTATAATAGCCAAAATTAGAAGTTTATTGTGATCGTTCACTGGTAGATATCTTCAAAAACATATGTAAAGTTTCACAATTAAATTTTTATTTATTTTTATAGAGACTGCGTGATTGGAAATGAATTGTTTTTATCTCTCTAGTTCATACCCTGGTGTTTTATTTTATTCGCATACGAACTGGAAACGTCAAATTTAGTTCCAGAAATTAATAATTGAAAACAAAGATGTGGATTAGGAGGAAAGCTAGTGGAAAACTCTATGCAATGACCAATTGCACCAGATCGGTGGCTTATTTTCTAAACGGTCGAAAGACTCATAATCCGTCATTTAATCGCCGCCGAAAACATTCGCTCGTGGCACAAATCCACTGACAACTGTGCGACACTGACACCGTTCGGTCGAGTTTTCCACTGCCAAAAATCACAGAAGCGTGTCCATCCGACGGCGCTCGGCTTTGGGCGGATGAAGTCAACTTTACGACCATCCCCACCCGGGATGCCGTCGGACGAGCGAAAGTCCGGGAAATGTCATACCGCTGAACGGCGTGGGATTAGGTGGACTTCATCGGCATGTCAGGTCAGGTCTTTACGCGTCCTCGGAGCTCGGACGTCCATTTCCCCCCCTCGGGTGAATGTTTTTCTTTCCTCCATATTTTCCTGCGTATCCCGGAATGTTTGCTTGGAAGACATAATTGACACAAATTGTAAACTCCGCTGCACTCGAGGGACAGGAGCATTTTTGTTCTTGTCTCTCTCGCATTTTTGGGGATTGGGTCAACGTGGGCAGGTTAAGCTGGGAATTATCATTATCATCTGTGGCAGAGTTTTTCACACAAAAAAAAAATGAAATAAACCTAGGATGGCTGATATTTTCTTTATCTCCATTCCGCAGCCGACGGACGTAGAAGGATTTACGCGCGAACAATCGCAACCAGATTACAAACGCTTGGAGTCGCCTCCGAACATAAATTCACGTAGAACCGGGACTAAGCCACTGTTGGAGTTAATATAATCTAGGCTTTGTTGCAGACCCGGGATGCCTGTTTGTCAACTGATATCGATGTTCCGGAAATCGAAAGAGATGTCTTAAACTTGATCTGCTCGTCCATTGCTCATCTTAATTCTAGATAAAAGCATAAAGTGAAGATTAGTTTTAGTGAAAATTTGCTCAATTGAAACCAGGTAGTGGAAATTTATTCGTTTCTTTTTAAATTATTAACAGGTTTGCTTGTCAATATTCTGTATTTATGGATAAACCTCACGATTCAGTCTTTTAGTCTAAATCATAAACTATTATTGTACATATTGTCGCATTAAGAACTGCTTTTCCTAGCCGGTTTCGTTGCTATAGAAATCTTTTGTAACATTTCTACTATCCAAAGAAGGCAAGAATTATCTCTCCAAAAATCGTGCTCTAGATGGACACAACTTTCCTGATGGTTTCCGATTCCAACATACTTAAAATTCTGAATGTTCTAAATTGTTTTGTCCACACACCCTCGACGCCTCGCTTCACTCCAACAGCCGAGAGGTGGCTCCAACATGGGTCAGCTGAAAATAGAACAACACGGGCAACGAATTCCACTTGTCCCGCGATAAGGACACGATGTATTTTTGCAAATAGGTTAAAGTGCACCCTCTCTCCCACGTCCCGCTAGAGTGCAAGTTGGCATGTTTAACTCCAGCCACCCTCCGGCAAGGGTCGAAGATTTATGGTAAGTTGTAGTGTCACCCCATTTTTCGGACTTCTTCGGAGTGCATGCTGACTGTTTGTACCGCCTCCCGCTTTTGGGGTGCGGGGGTGTGTTTGAAGGAGTTTTTTTCCCTCCCAGGTAGGGGTGCTTGAAAACCACACACACACACACACATACGTCTCCCTGCCTTGCGTGGTCTTTTTAGCAGTCCTTCGCTTTCAATGGCACGCGTCTTCTGACAGCCCGCCATGTCCCGTTGAATAATCAATGTGTGCCCGTGCGACTGTACCTGTGTAAGTGGCACGGGGTGTGCGGTGCCATGAAAAGAACGCTTAGACACGACTTATTTACCACCGAGAAGTAAACGTTTACCATCGGATGAAGTACGGGAGGGAAAAAAGAAGGCAAAAAAAAAAGTTTCCGTTACATCACGGCCTGCGGCGTCTCAGTTTGGGGCAGGTTACGGAGCACGATACGTTTATCGCTGGGAATTCTTTTGTGGTGATCGAGACTGAAGCGGGGGAAGGAAGGGCTGGGTAGTCGAAGGGATTGAGAAAAACTCAGCCACAATTCACGCCCAAGGGGCCCAACCGTGAGCGACGTTGTGTCGCACGAAAGGAAAAGGCGACTCCGCTTTCCACTCGAGCTGTTACACTCACACACAGTTTTTCCGAAGCCAATGCATAAATTTCCACCCTACACGCAACCTGCAACAGTGCAACCGGGCGGGTGAGCGTGCCGGTGATTTCGTGTAACCGTCGGGAGCGCCCACAGTCAGAGGTCCTTCGGTCACATTCCGTGGAGTTGGAGGAGGTCTTGTGGTTTCTTGGAAGCTTGTCGAAATGATCCCTTGAGGGCGAGGGTGCGTTGGCGGGGAGGCAGTGGAGAAGTACCTGATTTGATTAACCGTCAGCCCAAGAGCACCCAATATCTCGACGAGGAGGTGCTTGGGAGCGTTCCTCACTGAAAATGGCCTTCTAGAACTTAGACCAGAGTTATTTGGTTCACGAATTGCAAATTTTTCCTTGCATGGGATTGAACCGACAGTTCTTTATAATGTCCTAATGTTAGAATTGCGTAACTTTATTTAAATTCTTTATAAAACAAGAGAGCAGTGAAAGCTATTTTAACACAAAAAACCAAACAGCGGTAATTTTGACCACAACAAGTATTCGATTTTAATATCTCAAAAACGACTGAATATTTTTACAGTAAAAGAAGATTTTTCCTAAAATCCAAAGCTACAACTAAAACAAACATTTCAAATTTTTCTGTTCTACTAGTTCAAGTACCTTTTTAAAACCCTCTTACTTCGCTATTTTTGAAGAACGAACGGAAGGAACGAACAAAGCACAGGATGGTAACAACTTATGAAAAATTCTAAATTCCACATCTTCAAGGTCAATTTGTACCGTAATTTTTTACCTTAAAAATATTAAATTAGTTTGTAAAGGTGTCCTAGTATAAAAGTATTCTAGCGCATGATTTCATAATGATACATTTTGATAAACTAAAGGTTACAAGGGATAAAAATCCGGTAAAATTCGATCTTTGATGCTTTACACCCATCAAGCGGAGTGATGAAGTGGTACATCAACATTAAAAAACAACCAAAAGATAACTGTTTATGGATTTGAAAATTTTTTAAAAATATTTAAGTTATAGAATGTTAAAAAGGGCGGTCAAAATGACCGCATGAAAAGCATTCTAAAAGATTCCAAAGCAATGTGTTCTAGTGTTAATTCTATGTTCAGATTCATTTCAACCTAAATGGGTTCAGCAAATGAACGCTTGTGAAATAGAAAATATGTTAGCATTTATAACGCTTAGTTTGGTGCTTGCTCAATTGTGCTTAACTTCCCCAAATATGTGTTAAAAACTCACACAACAATGATTTTCCCTAATTTGAACCAATAGCTTCGGCTAATTTGCTCAACCTTCGTCTGATGATGTATGGGGTCAAGTTTTGTCCATCAGCAAAACCATTCGCGTGTGTCTGCTTCATTCCGGCGCTGCACAGAAACTCACGCTTTTCTCATCGTATATATTCCAAATCAACCCGTGCGCCCCTTCCCTCTACTCGCTAACTGCTCCCCTGCCGTAAATCCTATTCGAGAATATTTAACAGTGTAATTGTCGTAACCGTTTTAGTACAGCGAGCACGATGCATAACTTTCCGTCGTCCGTCCGTCTCGGGGTGGGTAAAAATCACACACACACATTCATGCAAACGTGGTCGATGGCGGGGAAAACCATTTTCCCGACGCAACACAACCGGTTGTCCTGCTCGCCGGAAAGCTCGCCGGATCGGTGGAGCTTTCATCGACCGAGTTCGGGCAAAAAAGCAGCACACGCTTTTCGCTTCGGGTGCGTTCGGGGCCTTGTTTTGGTTTTGCGCTTCTGTCACACATTTCCACGCTTTTCCGTTGCAACCAGCGCGACGCAGCGGGTCCGTTGCAGGAAAACCCTTCGAGCCGAACGGGACGGAGCGTTCCGGTTGACGGGAAAGCTTTCGAGGCCGAGCGTTTGTTTTGGTGCGAATCGTGCCCGGATGCGGGGCAAGGGTGGAGGAACTGACTGGGATTCGGGTGGCAGGGAAACCGACGGGTTCGGGCCCCGAAGGAAAACCGCCGTCGACGGCCGGAGTCAGTTGCGAAAGGACCGTTCGAAGTGACGTGAGCGAAAAAACCCCCGTGTTTGACTCCGGTTCGGGAAAAAAGCGAGTTGCAAATTTTTGCGCTGTGTCGCTTTTTTGTCAGCTCTACCCCCCTGCTGTGGTGTGTTGTGTGCGTGTTGTGTTTTTTTTCTCCCCCATTTTCGTTTATACACTGCCTCTCGATCTCGCATGGCCGGGAGGGGGAAAATTTATGATTTTTTGAGTTCGTTATGAACCCCGCAAAGCATTGCAGTGAATTCTGGGCGCAGTCGATGAAACCGGTCCGTGGAAAGCTACGATCTCGCTGTCTTGGTGGTCCAAAATGGCGAACCGAGGAACGGATCATTGAGTGCACTTCTCATGGGGAGCGAAACGAAATAATTACTATTGATGTAACCGCAGTGCAAGCATTCGTGATGTTCGTATTGATTGGAACGTGCAAGTTCGGGCGAAGCTACGTTGGGTGTTTGTTTTCCAGAATTTCACCGAAGGAGTATCGTTGGAAAGCGAAATTTCACCGCAATTTACCGCAGCTTTAGATTTAGAAAACAATTTTGTCATTCAGTACCAATGGGTTGAATTTTCTGAAAACGAGTTCTACAAGATTCCTTTCCAACTCAAGTGGCCATTTCATAAAGAACAATTTTGTTTCATCAATACCAATACCACAAATAAAGCGAAATGGAACACACTGACTCCCCAGCGACTTCACTTTCGGCTCCAGAATGACCAACCAAGCCTAAGCCGAAAATAAGGCCACTTGCTCACGTAGGAAAAGGCAAACACCAGTGGCCCATGTTAGGGGTAGGTGGGAAAACTTCCTGCTTTCGGTGCGCGGCGGCTCGAAAGGGATTACAAATTTCGCGTGCACAACCGTGCGTTGCTTGTCGAGGTCACGAGCGCACGGTGAGGTTCTTTGGCACGCAATACTCAACCCGAACCCTAATGGACGTCGTCGATTCCGGGGAAAAGTGGTACCATTTCAATACACAAAGGAAAAATCCTTCAAGACAGTCAAGGCCAGCGTTGTGACACCTTCGACGAAAGTATGCTCCCATCGGAATCGATGATTGAGTTGCTGATTAATCATCGTTCGGCGTTCGTAATGAAGTTCCACCGGCAAAACCCCGGGCTCGAAACTACTTTCTCAAACGCGCCCTCACGTGTGTGTGTGTGTGTGTGTGTGTTGGCTAGCAGGATTGTGCCACAAATTATTCAACACCTCAATACCCTGTGGCACGAAGCGTGAGGAGGAATTTTAATTGCATTCTTGAAGGATTGTGCAGTTGCGATTGGATCGGATCGATAGAATGCACCGACCGGGACATCGAGACCATTATGGGGGTGTGCCTGAATGTGTGTGTTGATTGCACGGGATGATGACATCATTCAACTGTGGCCGGAAAACTCCCACCTCCCGCGGAATCACCTTAGCGTGAACGGTTGACACTTTCGAGTTTCGATTCCCTTTCCTTCGTTCGACTGCCTCAAGGACAACATTTTCCTCCGATCTCCGGGGCCGTGCTGGCGGTATCTTCCCCCTTGCGCGCCAAACACGGAAATTCGTGCCCGTCGAAGATAATTAGTTTATTATTCTAATTTGAACTTTGTGCGCCCGAGAGTTTGGCCAGTAAATAACGTCTCCGTGGCGCCAAAGTGGACCCCGGATGGTGGGGGCTGGAATTGCGGACCAATTGTTGGGCCAATTTAGTTTCGGCATGTTTTGTACGGCGCAAAGTGAAACAAGAACAACAATCATGGAAATTGAGTTTCACTAAGGTTTTGTGAAGACGAAAGGAACGAATAAAACCAGCTGGCGGAATTTGTGTTTCATTTTTTCGGAACGATTGTGAGTTTGCGTTCAAGCAAAACACATCTTCTCCCATTAATTCAGTGTCCTCTAATGGGTCCTCACTTTTTTTCTTTTTTCCTTTCCGTGTACTAATTGAGTGTCAACGAAAAGGGACATTAGTCAATTTTGTTTGTAGTTGCGACTCGTTTTTCAACTCACTCTCTCTCGAAAAACTCGCCAATTCGCGATTTCAGTCGAATGAATGGTTAACTCGTTTTTGATTTGCGTCCCAAGCGCACTCCACGCTCATTCGAGATCACTCGAGTCAATCTCGGTAATCAGTGATGGATCGGAAAACAGCTAGGACACATTCACACCCACTTTTTCGCCCATTTGTTTTAGTGAGTGAAAATTACATTCACTACTTTTTTCCCATCCACGCTCGACTTCAATCACGTCGAGTGTGAAGACACTTCCCAACGGTTAGCGGGACTTTGTTTGCCAATGAACGGGGAGGGCAAAAAAAGTCGGAGTCCTTGCCAGGAATTTCCCGGCTCAGTTTCGAACGAAATGAACCGTTCGCGATGGACTTTGGTTCGCGCTCGAAAAGCACCGAGCAGAGTTGGTGACGGCAAAATGATTGAAGTTTTTGAACACACTACTATCCAACGGGAAAACGACAAAACCGGTCGATGGCTCAGTTTTCGATGGCCACTCGGGGAAGGTCGTTCGGAGCCAAGGGAGGCCAGCGGGTGGCGCTGTTGCTTGCTGGAGCTGGTAGCGAATTTCGCGTCCACTTCTGAACTCATCAAACACTTTGGCAACGGTTCGCTTTTGCACCAACATGGTGCGATGGCGTCCGTTCGCTCGAGGTGCGGGCACATTAAATCACAGTCAGTTCATTCGTTCCGTTTGGAGGATAGGAAAAACAAAAACCCAAACCGGGAAAAGCGTGGACCGATGGCGACATGTGCGCGAACCCGGAAAAATCTAATAAAGAGTCGCAAACACTCACAGAAGAACGACGGTCTGATGCCGCTAACTGAAGCACGATGCACTCGGGGGGTTTTTTTTTGGACGGGAGCACTTTTCCACTGATCTGGTTTTCTGCAGCGAGGGAAAATTCTTGGAAAAGTGTGCTGTTTTCTGCCCACTGTTTTAAAACTCGTTCTCCTCCGAAGCGAGTCCAACGAGGTCGAGGTCGGGAAAATGGGAATTTCGTACCCGTTCGAAAAAGGGCCCCCTTGGGAGCCCTTGGTGTCCGGCCCGTGGTGGTGGCGGTGGTGGCGGTGGGTTAATTTAACGTCGAAAGGCTGATAAAATGTAAACCATAAACCAATCGGAAGGAGAGGAGTCCTTTGGACCCAGTCTCTCGTCCAAAACGTTGTACGGCGCTTTCCTCTCGATGGTGGTCGAGTTGAACGGTTCCACTGTGTTTTCGATTGTGAGTGTATGTGTGTTTCTGCCTCGACCCCATTGTGAGGTTAAAAAAAATGGCCCACAAAATGGAAAGCGCCATGGGCTTCGTGTGCGTCGATTCATTGTTATTTTTTTATTTCCACGTACGTGTCGCGTGTTAATATGTGTTTATAGCATGGCCATACGTCAGTGCTTGTGTGTGTGTCTGTGTGTATGTGACTGTATGTGCCCGAAATGTGGCCAATTTGAAAAAGTCGGCAAAGTGAAGTGCGGCCACTGTCTGCCATTTAAGGCTCGTTCTGCACTATGCCTTCCCTTTCCCCACCCTTGTTTTCCCGTGCGAATTTCCATGCATTCGATTTTCCCCCACCGAGCGGCAAATGCAGGTCACAAAAAGGCGGGTCCACACCGTTCCGCACGCATCCCCACCTCCAGGTGCCGCACAGATTGACGTGACGTATTGTGGTCGTGTCTGCGGGAATGTCGGCCAAAACGTATGCGAGCGTGTGTGTATGTGTGGGTCACATAAATCCCCTTCCCTCATGTCAAGTGCATCCCGGGAAAACCCATGCACGGGGGACAAAAAAAAACAAACAAATCTGGCACGAGGTTTTTCACGCAAGATTTTTTGGGGTTCATTAAAGGTTCCACTCCATTAGAGGCGTTTTTCATCGACCCTTCACGAATAATGAACGACGCGTCGAGGCTTCCACTCGAGCGTATGCGGGAAAGCGTCCCGCCGACAGCGTGACAAACACTCCAACACATTCGACCGAGGGGTTCGAGGACGCGGGAAAATGTGCAGTTGATTTAGGCAGATTTGTCCCGGGGCCTGGAGCCCGTGTGGTCGTGTGGTTTAGTTTCCTTTTTTTTGTTTAGATCCCCTCTTTTTCCTTACCATCAACTCCACTGACCTAGTCCTGTCAGTTTTTCCTCATTTTGTGAACCAATTTACCCCAAAATGGCGCAGGAAAGGTGGTCGTGATGGTGGGGAAAAAGGGCTATCGTATTTATGAACTGCCCGGACTTTCGACTTGATTTGCTTTCAAATCTCGCTAGTGGTCCGGATCGACACAATCGTGTCGTCTGGCCATTTCCACCATTTCCACCCGCACCCGAGCCGCAACAAAGTAGGAAGGCCTACTATCGGCCGAACGGGCAATATTGTAGAAACCCATTGCAAAAGCAGATCAATACCGTCTGGTGGCGTACGGGGAAGGGGGGAGGGGGGGGGGACGAAGGAAAAATAAAATGAAAGTGGCCTATTGTTTTTTTCCCGGGGCCGGACGGAAAGCGGGTGGATTTTCCCACGCCCAAATGGGGCCCACTTGCAATCAACGTAAAAGTTATGTTACAACTATACGGCCCCCAACAATCCCCCCAACAGTTTTCCCCCTCACTCTCTACTTTCCGCCTCCATCCCAATCCCGGGGTAGCGTTTTGCCGTCGATCTTTGCGTTAAGTGTAATGAGCGGACTCAATTCCGGCTGCGGTTCGCACCTGAGGCGAACGTTTTTGATCCCGATTATGGTCACGGCCGGCGAGCCCGAGCGGGTAGGATAAGGAAAAAGGGTGGGGTGGGTTCGGGAATAAACCCAACCAACCTCCCCACTCATCGCGGGGGATGGGTTATTATTTTTAATGTGTTCGCTAGTGCCGTCCACCCGTCGTTATCCGTCGTCGTTTTCGGTGGCCTTGAAACGCAGCAGGAAGAGAAGAAAATGGACCCACTCCCGGGAAACAGTGAACGGAACGGTTTCCCTCACCACAGCCCAGAAGCTGGCTACCGACGGCCTGAGTTGGGTTTCGCTGTTGCCCTTCTTTTCGGTGCGCTTTCCCAACACTGCGGCCTGCGGATCGATCGAAAGCAAACGAAAATTGACCGAAATAGCTCGCCCGTTCCCAACGGTTCGTTCTATTAATTAACTTTTACCGTAATGGTAATGGGCCTCCGGTCGACGGTGGGTTCTCGGGCCGGGGAATCCTTTTTTCTCTGCGGTCTTCCGTCTTTGTTGCTCTGCCGGTTGTCGTCGAGGTTGTCGGATGGGTTGTGGTTTTCTTTCCCCGGTTGAATAACGTCACCGTTTCGCTCCACAGTCTAGCGACGTGCCGTTTCCAAGCGGGTAGCTCACCGGAAGTGTTGGTGTGAAAGCAGGAAGGAAGAAGGAATAGAATTAGCGGCGGCCAGCAAAAAAAAAAAAAGGAATAGCGAAAGCGAAGCCCGCGTGTGCCCCCTTTTGCCTCACTAGAATGAGCTGGCATCGAGTGAAGACGAGCCGCGGAAAATGAGAACCAGATGCAACGTCAGCCGCCGTCAGCGATCAGAAGCAGCCGAACGGGAGGTCCTGCGGGGTCCCAGCATCGCAGCCACGGCGAGTGGTGAAGCCGGCGGGAGTGTGGAAGTGTGCGGGAGGAGTGAGAGTGTTGGCGGAGATGCTTACAGATCGACGACGCACGGTGCAAGGACGAGAGGGAGGCGCCCGAGGCCGCGGATGTCGGTCGGGCTTGCCGTGGCGCTGCTGCTGGTGACCCTGCTGGGAGTGCGCGGCAGCGAGTTCCCGGAGCGTGAGTGCTGCGACCCCGTCTACCCACCGATGCCCGAACCGGATCCGGACCCGGGCGCAGTCCACCCGACGACGACGATTTCCTCCTCCTCATCGTTCCAGACGGGCCAGACGGGCGAGGAAGGCGGCAGAGGGCGCGACAGTGGGACGGCCCTCGGCGGCGGTGAGCACGGTGGAGGAGGCCCGCCCGGCACGGGGCCCGGCAATCATTTGTCATCTTCGCGACCGATGCACATCGGTTACTCGGGTGAGTTTTCCACGAATGAAGGGCCGTTGGTGGGCGAGGGAAATGGGTGAGGTGGGACGTCATCGGCGTGTCTCCATTAGTTTCGCCAATTTCACAAATTGCTAATTACACGCCCGCTCGCCGAGGACGCGTTGATATTGCTGGGAGGCGCCATTTTTAATCGATAAGTGGTGGGAGGAAATGATGAACCGAAGAAAGAAAAACAACATGTTGGCAAATGGGAAAACGTGGTACACAGAAGCGCTTTCCACTATTTCAGATCGACGGTAGAATATTCATCTTCAAATCGGCATTCGACAGAAGTCAGTAAGATGTTGTTCTTGAGATTCGCCACAATTTGATTTTTTCTCATCAAGTTCTATCAAATATTTACTTTATTTTATTACTTTGGATTATTTTGAATGTTTTTAACAGGAAGCGTGTGTGTTATTGAAGTAACCGATTGGTTGCGTACGACAAAGCTGTTATGAGTTAAAATTTCTCATGTTTTAAATGATTTGTTGATGCCAGAAAAGCAATTAGGATATGTTTTCTTTTCTAAACATTTTTCCATCATTTTTGATATTGTGATGATGTTTTTTTTTAATTTGTGATTGCGTTTATATACCAAATTAAGCTTTGACATAGATATTAAAACTGAAGAAAAATTTTTGTTTGGATATTTTTCTTTTCGAAAGAATGTTGTTCCATCAGATTTGATATTGTAATGATGTTGTTTTTTATTTGTGTCTGCATTCATATCCCAAATTAAATTTCGGTACATATTTTACATCCGTCTCTGTCTTTGGATTATTTTAAATGTTTTCAAATGAAAACGTGCGCGTTATGGAAGAAATACATTGGATGCGCACGTTCAAGGTATTATGCGTTGAAATATCTTACGTTTAAATGGTTTACTAATGTTAGAAGAGCTATTAGGATATTTGTATTTTCTAGCAAATGATGTTCTCATGTTTTTGTAATTGTAATTACATATTTTTCCAATTTGTGTTTGCATTTATATCCCAAATTAAACTTGGGTACAGATATTACGACTAAGGAAAAATTATTCCTGGTAGTGCTGAGAATGTTTTGCAAGCTATGTTATTTTACTATAAAACAAACTATTTGAAACCCTTGTATTTATCTCGCATGGTATTGGCCCTTTATTTTGCTGCAATGTCTTCCCAAACCCCGGATGAGTTCGCTCGACAAACTATTCTTTTACCAACAAAGCGGCGAAAGGACAGACCTGTATCATATTTCATCTATTTTTAATACGTTCGCCCCTTGTACCGCCTTCGCTCGGGTTGGCGTTTGCGAGCGATTATTTTTATGAATTATACCCTCCGAATGTTTATGGGTCATTCGGTTCGGATATTTGTTCACCTTAGTTTTCAGCTCGCTCCTCGGTTCGCAGCTTTTTTCCTTCCGACCGAGTAGAAGGATCCTTTTTTTCTTGTTCTTGCCTTGCGTGCTTTTTTTTCGCTTCCCATCCAAATGTGCTTTGTCTCAAACCGGGCTAGCCATACGGTCTGGGGGCACGAAACCCCAACACCCGACACGAGGTCGACCGGGTGCCTCCGTTCCAGGTGCTAAAAGGCCTCGAAAACCCTCATTTTTAGCTGGCTTTATCGAGTGTGAATATGTGTACAGGTGGGCGGCGTGCTGACCCGGTGTTAAAAATGTGTGTGTGCGCGTGTGTGTGGCCTGCCTTACAAAGCCCCTTTCCCAACATAAAAAGGTCGGGTTATGCTCCGGAAAGGTTACGCCCGGCGTAGGCCTCCCTTCCACCTACCGGATCTTCGCCAAGCATTTCCCCCAACTTCCTAGGGTTTTTCATTTGATCCTCGGACAAATGCCGACGGGTTCAAAGTTCCCCCCTAGGATCGAGGCTGATAACTACGAGACGAGAATGCTCTCGCACGACCCATCGACGTACCATTTTGCACCCTGGAACGGTGTGCCGAATGGGTGTAAAAACTCTGATTGCCGCAAATTGTTCCTCTCTTTTTCCCCGTTTTCGTTTTTGTCGTAAAATAAACATCGAACTGGTCATGCATGAGTTTTCCCGACGGGAGAAGCCGGAACAGAAAAAAAAACAAAAAAAAATGAACAAACAAAGCGAAGCCATGGGGCAAGGATGTGATTTGCGAGAAAAACTAGGGTATTTGGTTTCCTAGCAAAGTTAGGAGAAATAGAGGACTTTTTCCGTGCCTTTGCGTTTGTGGATACTGATATGTGCCAGCGATTCAATCATACGATGAATAGTGTCGGGCAAACAACATAAAAATGCTATAATGGACTTGATTGGATTGAAAAAGCATACTCTCGAAAGCGTTTTTTAACATGTTTCTCGTAATTTTAGCCATATTGTTTTGTTAATTATGTAATAACATTGAGAACTATGTTGACTTTATAGGTAAAAAGTTTTCTGTTTCAATTCAAATTGAGACTTTGGCTTGCATCTTATTATATTAAACCTCTATTAATACTATTGCCCAACGTCTTTTTAAATCTTTTATTCATTTTCAAGAAAAAATATATTAACTTTGTAGCTTTGTTAAGCGTTCCTTTTACTATTTTATCGACATTCAAACGTTGTGATAATGTGCTGGTGACGTACTTCAATCAAACACATCGACAAATGTCACCTTTTGTGACAGCGCACCGTTTGATGCAAACATTAGACACATTGGCCTTCAAATCTTATCCTACGGTCTGCTGCACAATCCACTTTGTCCATCCATTACGGAAAAGGGCAGCCAATCGGCCGAGTGTGAAATTGGCATGTGAGCTAACAAAATGGCTAACTATCTGCCTCGGATTGATTGATAGTAACCGATTCTGACGCGACACTCGAAAGGGCATCCGGTAATGTTCGTATGGAAATGGTGCTTCCTTGTGACGACCGCGTTGAAGGCTGGTAATTGTTGAATTCATGTCGGTAAGCAATTTTCACCGGAAAATTGACACAAAAAAATGTAGCGAAAAACTCATTCCCACAGTTACCACCTCCCTGCGCCGAAAATGTCATAAATGCTGACGATGTTATTCGAGTCCAAAAATTGAAAATTTGTCATTATGAAGCCTAATTGAGTCGACGACAAGCTCCGGAAGGCTCGGCTCATCGCGAAACCTTTTTTTTGTTGTTGAGATCTACACGCGGCAGATGTTTTTATTTCATCCATCTCGCCTCCCTCCCTTTTCGTTTAATGTGCCACAAAAAAAAAAAAAAAACGAAGTGCGCGACGGGCCAATTTTCCCGAGTCATTTATCGTGATTTGCTTGCAGGCCATTTCTTTTCCATTAGCTTGCCGCCCATTTTCCAGCGGCAGGGGTTTCCACGAGCGCTATCGGGGGGTGCAAAAAATAAAAACCGGCATAAAGAAATTGAAGGGAAACATAACCATTTACCCTCCATCGTGAAACAAAAGCTCTCTCTCTCTCTAAATCCCCAACAATGCTGTATTGGGGGGAAAAAATATTAAGAGGATACGCTCGCACTCGTCAAACAAAGGGAAAATTTTCCGCAATCCTCCGCAAACGAGCTTCAATTGATTTCACAAGCAGGATAAAAAAACCCCGTCGGAGCGCTAGCTGTGAGGAAGGAAGTGAACAGACAAAACTAGGGCGGGGATGATACCAGCAGATGCAATATTTCGAGTTTGTCTTCCGACGTCCCCGGCCACGCGCTTGCCGGCGACGACAAGGGAAAACCATATTTACGCACGAGTTCGACCACGGGGGAGGAAAAACTGTCAAATATTTACGACGTTCTGTACGCCTGCCGTCAACCTATTCCGACCCGGCCAGCTTAACGGTGACCGGAGGAAGGCGTCCGGGGAATTGGTCTAGAGGGCGGTCAGAAGTATGGTCTTCAATCGTATCGGAACGATCGGCTCCGCGACCGACGTTATCGGTTTGTGCTGGCTTTTGCCTTCCATTCGCATCGCTGTATTTGTGTTGGAAGCCCCAAAGAGGAGCCCCTAAAACCCACCAGGAAAATATCCCTCTCCCTGGCACAACTCTATCTTCGAAGATGAAGGAAAAACTTCGACTCCATTGGGCCTTCGGGTTGCGAGGAAAATCGAACTCGGTCGCTCGAGTTGAGGCAAAAAAAGTGCAAAAGTAGAATGCGTAGAAGCGAACGGACGCCAAATGAAAGTAATGTCATTAAGGCAATCAATGATCCCTCGGGGAAGTGTGTCATCGGCATCATCATCATCACCATCATCATCATAACAAAAGCGAACTCGAGTTGGGTAAAGGAAAAAGAAAAACATAAAAAAACGCCAACCGATTGTCAATAGTACTTATCCAATTGGAAAGTGCGGGTGGAATGTTTGCTTGGGAGTGGTTACTGTTTTGCGTTCGTTTTTGCCGCCTCTCGCTTTTGAAGTTTTCCACCAGCACCATTTCTGGTATTTCTAGAGGAATTTCCACACCCCAGAACCGGGCCGGGGAAAGGCGCGCGGCCGGGTAAAAGCATTCGGAAAATCCTGCAAGAATTTATGATAATTTTAATGGTAGATTGAGGCATCAATGGGACGGAAAAATGCGTGCACTGCTCCCGAGCCGGGAGGTTCGAAAAAGGTTCACGCAAAAAAACAACCAAAACGTAAAAAGAGTGGATGAAGAGAGTATTGAGGCGCACGAGGGTGCAAAATATTGAAACCGAAATCGTTCGAAACACTTTAACGCACTTTGATTTCGCCATCGGGAGGGAGTGGGGGAAGGTTTTCGCCGGCGATAAAGATGGGAAAAAGTGGGAAATTAGTTCCCATTAGTTCCGGGGAAACTCGCCGATTTCCGCCCTACCCCCGGGGTCAGGGTTGTGGTTCTGGTTGGGAGTTTTTCCCCCCGTTCCGGAAGCGAACGCCTACAGGACGGCGTCGGCCTCAAAAACCACCCGGAATGAACTAATTATGTATATTGACCATCGACGATCGCTTTCCGGTACGCTTCGCGAGTTTGTTCCACGCTTTTCCTTTTTTCCCATTTTGAGCTCAGCAGCATCGACGACCTTACAAGCGGTACGCAAAGCAAACGGGTTGAAGCAAACAAAATGACAAAGTTTGGCTTTCGCAACGGTAAAGGAAAAAGGGGTCTCGATGGCGTTGGGATGGAAATGTCTGCGTGATAGAAAAGTATATGGCCAGCGCGTTTTCCCAGAGGCTCGCTTCTGGTGAGCTTTTTGTGGAAGGGTTTTAAAACGGCCGAGACACTTGCGAGACCGATTCGGTTCAATTGGTTGAGGCCGAGGCTCAATTTCGCGTCCATTTGCAACTTTACAGATTAAAGAAATAATTAAAGCATCGCGAGATGTGATATTACGAATTGTGAAAACTCACTCAGCTTAAACAGTTTCGAAAAATACGTTTTGAATGAAAAGGTATTTGAAACTATTTAATTTTCATTTTATAATTGTTATCAAAACATACAGTTTAAAAATGGAGAAAGGTGAAATTCTGCAGTAGAGAGAAATTTACCCAGCTTTTGAAGGTTCAGGAAAGTCCTCTGGAATGAAGAGTACTCTAGAAAGCATTTTGAAGTGTTGCGTAAACTGTTTCGTTTCAGTTAAAATTCAAAATGAAACTTTTTTAAACAGAAAAACGAAGCATTCTGCAGTTGACAACAATTAACGTGCCATCGAGAAATTTCTCTTATTGTATTTTATGTTTCATTCAAAACCAAAAGTATTAAAATGAACTGAAAATAAATAGAAGTGACAGGGGTTCATCTCTTTCGCAATCAAAACGCTTCAATTGCAGCAGAATGAACAGCTTCATAATGATCCCAATCATACTTAGCAGCATACCCACAATCCATATGAGCGGAATTACATAACGGTGCAGTTTCTTTGTGACCAAGCAATTATGTTGGCTATGCTCCAGAAATGAACAATCATAGATCTCTTCCTGCACCCTTTTCTCCCTAAGCCCTTCGTCGACATCGTTACGAAATCGGCCAGCTTCAATCATCCAAAACATGGACATGAACAGGAATTTTCGTTCTCCAGCCACACAGCTCACCCACCGCCGCCCGTTGCTTCGCCGCTTTCTCTTTACTCTACACCCGGTTCATCTCTCTCTCTCTCTTCCCCTCTAGCAAGTCTCCTGCTTCATGCGGCATTCCTTTGCGCGTGGATCGAAATGACCCGCGGTCGAGACTTAATTGAATACACATAATTCTTCCGTCCCGCCGTCCGCCGTTCCGCATACAGAATGTATGTCCTTGGCGTGTCGAGCTGGCCGTAGCCGTGGGTGATTCTATTTCGCATTTCACATTTCGAGTGACGTTTTCCCAGTGCGAAGCTGGTCGACGCTGGTGGCGTTTGATGACGAGCCGGATGATTCGGGAACCCCTCCAGTCAAGTCGACGTTTAGTCGAGGCGGGTTTTCAAAGGGCACACATACGAGCCGCGGGGAGAATGAACATGGGGGGGGGAGGGGGAGTGTTTCAGTTCCGTGCCGGACTTCATGATGCTCTCGTCGAGCGTCGTCTATCAACAGGCTGTTTGGGGACTGCATTAAATCTCTCTTTATATTTTCATTACCACCCTGCCGGAGGGTGGCTGGGAGAGGGAGAGGGGGTCCAGTATGCTCGCCGGGAAAGTCGAACCGTTGGTCGAGTGGTGCAAAGTGGCATTAGTGAAGGGTGAGTGAAGGCTAGAGAGTGATTTGCTCGCTGCGATACGATTGTGACCGCCGAACGAGATGTTAAGTGCCGTAGAGCAGGACATGACTCTATGGCGTGAGGATGTGTGTGAGAGGGAAAAGTATTTGGAAAATGAGTTTAAAAAAGGGATATACAGCAACGAACGACTGGATGTCGAGAGAAATGCGGAACGTGAGGTTGAGCTAGTCCAGCTTAAATGGGAATTTTCCACAAAAGCCGTGCGCTCTATTTTCTTTGACAACAAAACGCTGTGGGTTGTGAGCGAATAATTAGTACAAGCTGGGTGATATACCATCGTTCCGGTGCTTGATATAATTACACATTGTTTGCATGGATTGTTATGTCTGAAAGCATGAGTTTTAACATCAGCTTGGCTTCAATGTTTGCGTTAAATGGTCTTGGGGAGCGTTTTTGAAAGTTTTATTTTCTTTTTTAAATTAAATTTAAATTTAAAATGTTAGGATTAATGTAATACAAAATTGTTAAGAATATCATATTTAATTAAAATATTTTTAAATTACATTCAAAACTTGCTCAATGAAACTGAATTCACAGCATAAGAAAATTAATGGACAGCATATTAATTAGCCCTTTGTATGTAAAGGTTGGTATACGCTTTGCAATATAGTAATGCTCTCCTTCCAAAACCCGTCGAAGATAATGAACAGACTCGTTGAAACAAATCCAAACATGTAACGCTCGCCACATTTCGGCATGCAAACCAGTAATCGAGGTTGCTTTAATCAATCGCCACAACTCCAGTCCCAAAACCACCCGGTTGTTCGAACCCGGTGACCCGTTTTCCTAACCCCTCCCAAGCTTCGGCCTCGATGGCCTAATCAGCTCAAGGTAAGGCCCACCGTGGCCGACGAATTGGCGTGGGAGCCAAAAGGTGGTGGCGTTTCGATCGGAAAAGCGCTCCGAACCTTGCCGACCGAAACCAGGCCACCAGGGAGGGTGCGACGGGTGCGTTAGGATTTGAGCGAGCGGACGACGCACGGTGGTTCCTTTCGCTTCGGCCAGCTTCGTAGCCGCAGGAAGGAAAGGGCAAGAAAAACCCCGACACAATAAGGACGGGCGCGAAACAGAAAACGAGACCGCTACCGGACGAGGGAGAATAAAGCGTGTGGTTAGCCGAATTTGTCGGTTGATGGAAAAGGTTTTCCATTTCCGTCGACCCGTGTACGTACTTTCCGTTTGTGTTCCGCGCTTTGCGGAGCCAAAATCGGGACATCGCGGGAGCCCGAGCAGGTGGGTTCCTTTTCCGCTCGGCGGGCATCATGAATTATTCGATAAAGCTTTCCCGCCGGCGACCGGGTTGCGCACCGGAAAATGCTGGAAAATTCTGTGGACGGATTGGCGAACTGAGGGCAGGGAGGGGCGGACAAATTGTTCGCAAAACTAAATGAAAATATGAACCCAACGAAGCAGCGTATCTTTACGTCGAAGAAAACAAACGTATAATGTGTTAAAGGTCTCATAACAACACTGAATATAGCAAAACAATCAACTGATGGTAGTGAAAAGGAAACATAAAGAAAGAAAACATGATTCTCTAAATGGTTTCATATTCATAACTGCACAATCATATCGTAGTTGTCCGACATTGCCAATAATTGTCGAGAAATCGATCGCTCGAATTTGGCACGACGCGGGTGTTGGCAGAATGCCAGCTGAAGTTTTTCCAACCCTTCTCGACACCATTCGAACAAAGCAAAATATAAAAAAAAACGAACCGACCTCAAGCGACAAATGTAACAAACTGCCGTATCTTAATGCTCACCTCCATTAGGCGTAATCCGCGACATTCTTCTTCCCTTACATGCGAGAACTCCTTTCAACCAATTCACTCTCGTTCGTGGGAAAGGCGAAAAATCAATACCCAAATATCACTTAACTTGCTGCTCCCGGAGGAGCATTCCGGGAAAAGCGGGAAAAGTGAGCTGCCGCCGGATAAACACGTCCCGGAAAAGCCCACTCGATACCCAAGCAAGTCTCGTTTCCACTCGTCGGGGCGGTACGATAAGGGTAAGGAGAAAGAGGATAAGGTTGGGATAAGAAATGGCGACCTGTTTTATCGGTGCAAATAAAACTGGTGAAGGGTTTTATCCGCTCCGTGCGTGCGTTCTGCTCGCCACCTCCGGCTCGTTTACATTCCACGCGAGGGCAGGTTGCGCGAAGTGTAGAGGGGGGGGGGGGGAGGGGAGGTTGTGGCTAGAAGCAAGTCATGGAGGGGGGAAGGTCGTCACAATTCTTGCCGCTCGGAAGCGAACGGAACGCGACAGCAAACATACGTCATGGCGGAAAGTGGCTCTTTGGATGGGTCCTACCGTTGTGAATCGGCAAACACGCACATTTTTATGTGTGTGTGTGTGAGTGGGTGTGTTTTCCAAAGACGTTCGGAAGGCGAGGCGAAGAAAGAACTGATTCTTTCGGGCGTCGAATGGCAAAAACTAAATCCCCCCAGGAGGAATGACGATTGCAAAAGGTCGCATCGTTTCCGTCGCTTCCTTTCAGGCGGGAAGGTGCAGGGGGCGTGGAAAGGATAAGAGATCCTTGGGCCGGGGTGGCACGATTTATGTTTTCCTGTTCGCCATTTGTCTCCCCGATGCAATGATACGCCCCGCAGCCCGGCAAGGAAAAGGGAAAGCGTAAACCCCCATAACCCGAGATAGATACCGAAGGAAAAAATGCCAACCGGAACCGGGAAACGTGCGGCGTGGCACGGACCCGGAAACCGAAGGGCCGAGAGAGCGCCGTGGGAGGTGGCGTTGCCTTTTGACTTGTTGTTTTCTTTCGTCGGTCGTTCTTCAGCTCCCCGGGTCTGTTGTCATTCGATCCGGTTGGAGCTGATTAGATGGAAAGTTTTCGGCGAACGGAGGCTAGTTTGCAGATTGAAAGTTTTGTGCCCGTCATGGTGCTTAGAATATTTTTGTTCGTGATTATTTCCGCACTTCCGCGCCTTTGGCTGTCAGTGAGGCTTCCGGGAGGCAAAGCGGACAATATGCTGAGTAGTGCGGGGGGAATGTGCCGAATGTTTCGTACGATGGAAAAGAGGCTCTACTCTAGCGAGAACTCGCTATTCAAATCTTATTTTCCCGAAGCTGCACGGAAAGTTCTCACAAAAGCTGTCCTGCTCGTGAATTTCAATAAAGTACAGCCAAAAGCAAAAAGGGTGCGTATGAATAACTGAAAAAAAAATCATGTAGTAGCACCTTGGTATATTCCGACAGTAAGAAAAGTTCTTACTTTATGCCTATGTAGAGGAAAGGAAATAAGACAAAAATCATGAAATCCCTTCACTAAATAATAGAATGTAATTTAGGAACCAAAACCTTGAAAATGTGATCTGGATGAACCTATATCAGTAGTAGTTATCGCTAAAAGTATACTTTGGCACTAGACCAGGGATCGGCACACGTTTTCCAAAAAGGCCAGATGATTTAAGAAAACCCGAAGGCGCGGGCCGGATACTTTAAACGATGCTTTAATGTTTTCATACCCTTTGTAATGGAGAGAGGAACTTTCTAAATAGCAAAGTTACATAAAAAGTGGGTAAAGATAAAGTATTTTAAATAGATATAGATAGATTATCGATGTAGATTAAAATAGATATAGATAGATTATCGAAAATAGATATAGATAGATTATAGATATAGAATAGATTATCGATAAACATATAACAGGAACACCTCGTTTAACAATTTTCATCTTCATTTTTGGGAAGAAAACATCCCAAGCAAATCCGATAAAAATTGGGATGGGTTTTTTGTATGAAGCACTAAAATATTCTTTGCCGACCCCTGCACTAGACAAATAAACGAAGCAATGAAATAAGTTGAGAAATAATATAAACTACGAAAGTGTGAGCTAAAACATGTTAAGTGACACAACCTAGAAACTGAAATGAGCTTGTAAAACATTTACTTACCATCAATTCCTACCATTTAAAGTTCTATTTTGAAATACTAAGCGCTTTTTTAAGACGAACAATTGATTGGAAAACTAATTGAATCGTTTTATATTCCACTTCGATGATGCATCTCTCGTTTTCGAACCATTTTGTGTCACGTAATTTCAAAACCATCCGTCAATTAGGTGTTACAAAATAAAAGAGAAACTGTTTAAATGTCCGATTAAATCATTCGAAACTAAGTGCTGTCCGACACTTGTGGAGCATTACGATGCGAGAGGCACATGATGTAAGCACAATCGGAAAGGTAACATGCACATCATTCACGCCAAACCCCCCCGGGCACGAACGAACGAAGAACGTCAGCCTCGCCTGCACGACACTAATGTCCTTGTAATGACCACCATCCTTCCGGTGCAGGGCAACCTAGAAACGGGGCACAACCCTCCTCGACGCTTTCGAGCATGCGACCGAATCGTGATGCCACTCGACGGAGCAATAATTTGCAGCATTATGTTGTAAAAAGGGGAAACTAGTAATAATCGAACAGCGTGTTTAACCTGGAGCCAAGGGAGGGGGTCCTCGACAGCAAGAAGTTGAAAATCGACAGCCAGTAGGAGGCAAACCCCTTTGGGACATTTATTGTTATGACATGCTAATACCCACCGAGCCGGAGGACAACTTTTCTTTTTGGGGGAGGTTGGAAGAAAGTTCCATTTTCCACGGCGACAGAAGACACAGAAGTAGAAAAAAAGTGTCACTCAACGCACTCGAACCCGGGTGAAAACGAACGAATGGCCAGTGGAGTGGAAAACGCGCCGAATGACAGAGGAAATCCTCCGGCAGGCGTTCGATTGCGTGTCGAAGGTAATTTCCTTCGCCTAGTGTCAAACACACGTTGTCAGACACCTTCTGCGCTTGGGACGTCGGGGCGGTGCGTTCTATCACGCACGCACGCACGCACACACGTACACACATTTTACAAACCCACCCATGGATGTCGTCCGTCCTAGTATCGACCTAGTATTTTTGTAATTCACGGTCCCTTTCGGTCACGGGGCAGGAAAAACGAAACGATAGAAGAAAAACAAAAACCTAGGAAACGGACAACCCTTCGAAGGCTCGGAAGTGCACCTGTGTGCGTGTGGATGGGTCTCACCACGTGAGACAATTTAATTATAGGAATTGGGTGGAATTATGTAATAATTAAGTGTTGAAAGAGAACGGGGGAAATCTTACGGCGGGGGACATTATTCAATTGCTTCGCTGGCCGATTAGTGTTGGGTGAAGTTTAATTATTGTACCTCGTTGAAATTACACACATACAGAAGAGCGCAGGAAAAGTGACAGCATGTTGTGCCTGGGAATGATTTTGGGTTGGAAATAAAATTTTAAATGGATTTTCCAGCTGCTCCAGTTGAAACATACGTTACTAACTCCTTTTAAAGGCCACCAGTGTAAACACTCTTTTCCAACCACTGGCAAAGCCTTTGAATTTAGTTTATAAAGCATTACCCGTACGGTGTTCAGAACGTTCAAGCGTAAGAACTGCTCGAAGTAGCCTTAAACTTCCGCTCGGAACACTTCTTCCGCCAGCTGGTGTCGAAGAGAGAAGGTGTTTCGTGTCGTTGCGTCACTTCTTCCGCAGGCTAGCTCGAGTTTTCCCGGCTTGTGTGTGCATATAAATGTATGTGTGTGTTTGTTTTCCACGGTCGGTCGGAGCGCAACCTCAACGCATCGCAAACATGCACACACATGGCCGTTGTTTGCTCCGTGTTCCATGGGCCGGCCGTTTCGGAAGGAAGTCTCGTTAGAAGGCACGCAAAAACTGGCTGCGTCCAATTTCATCGCCAGCTCGCCTCCGCTCGAAGAAGCAAGCAACTTTTCCTTTTCGCAACATCCGGCTCACCTTAATGCCGGCCTCGATGCCGTCTCTACCATATTCCCTTGCGTTTGGCGTATGTCTTCGTCTGGGCAGGCTTTGTTGCACCGAACCGGGCCGAGTGAGACTTTTTCCCGTACACAAAGTTCCCGTACCGGGACAGGTCAGCGTCTTTCGTCACCTTGTTCGGGCCCCCTTTCGGCGTGTATTAGAGCGCTAAACCGCGGCTGGATCTCCAACTGATTGGGGCGGTATTTTGTGAAAATATTCACGGCATTTTCCCGGTTCCCGTGGCTGACCCCAAGTCCTCCGAACGACGAAAAGCAATACTAGGAAATCAGATTTGAGATACAAAAAAAACTCCATGCCTCCCGAAGGCGATGCCTGTGTGATGGGAAACTTTCTCTTTCATCTTTTGCCGAGGAAGTCCGCAACAAAGATCGGCCAGGGTTCGGTCGAGATGGACCGGAACACGGGAAACATTGTTCTTGGGGCACGGAAAGCGTAACTTTCGTGGAACGAGTTTGGGTTCGGTTTTTTCACCCGCACGCCCGGCAGGGGTGGGGGGGGGGGGGGCGGAAAGCTTCTCCCCGAGGTGAAAGGATCACGCTCCGTGCCCATCTATCGTCGCCGGGGACCGTAATGTACTGTGTCGGTTGGTTGGCTGGTATTTTCCCACCCCTAATTACCACGATCCGTGGGCCACAGTACGTTTACGAGGCAATGTTTGTACCCAACCGAACCCGGGCACCCTTTCTTCTTCATTAGTGGTCATCTGTGGATGCGTAACTTCAGGACGCATTTTAGGACTGTCAGTGTTGGCGATGATTGTTGGCGGCTGTCGGAGACAGGCGGGATGTGTTGGCGAGGTGGAGTATACGCATATGCTATCCATTTAATTGCCCAGTAAGACCGCAGTCATCAAATGTTTCCACACAATTGATGGTAACACGTGGTTGGTATGGAATGAGGATGCAACGTTTTGCGAATTTTAATAGTCGCTTCTTAATAATCAAAACGTTTTAACAATTATTAGTAATTTCAATGTATTATTCTTGGCTTGCCAGTGATATATTTGACCAATCCGACGTTTAAGATGATTCTCGATATTATCCTTGAGGTTTAAATAGTTATAAAACATGAAAGGTTTTTATTTAAGTCTGTCTGAAATAGTGATAACTCTCAACTCTTTTTAAAGATTGGAATCAGAGTAAACAATCGTCACGAGGATTCTAATCTTTAAGTCACTCTCTAGGAAAATGAGTTATTAGTTGTCATAGATATTTAAATCCTAGACTGGGATTCGAACCCCAGAAGAATGAATGAGTGAGTTAAAGAGTTGCTAGTCGTCATGGAGATTCGAATTCCAAATAGAGATTCGAATCCCACGAGTGAGTAAAGGAGTTAGTAGTCGCCATAGAGAGTCGAATTACAAACTGATTGAGATTCGAATCCACAGTTTGAGACTAGTGACTCTTTTACTCACTCTTGGGATTCAAATCCTTACTTGGGACTCAAATCTCTAGTTGGAATTGGGATTCGAATCTCTATGACTACTAGCAACTCTTTTATTCACTTATTCGCTTTGTTGGGATTCAAATCCCTTGAAGGATTTAAATCAAAAAGGAGTAATTAAAAGCATCCGTAACAATTTAAATCAACCATTCAATAGTAAGATTCACTTCAACCACTCATTCTTACTCAGTACGCACATCACTAGTATGAAACAGAAACAGGATGATAAAGAAGGAACCCGGAGTCTTACGCCTGGACATTTTAAAGACGTTTTTCTAGAATTGTAACACATGGATGATTTTAAAACTAAATATATTGTAATCAAGCATCGTTTTTAAAACATTTAAAACAAATTACCCTTTAAAACGTTCTCATTATAATTTCGAAGCATTGTTACAAACAAGCTACTGACATTTTGCTATCAAAATCAACTACGTTTCTAAGAAAACTGTTTGGTCACTTATAATAATTAACTTCTATTTATGATTAACTACTCCACGGTATGTTTTAGGGTCTAACAGGCGTTTAAAAATTAAAAGGTCAACCAATATTGGTCAAGTTTCATGACCTCTGCACAACATTTGCTACGCTGTTCCGCCCCATCTGGTCTGATCCTTTCGGCTATTTTATCTTATTAGCTATCGAGTTTTGTCTGGCCAAACTACAGTCAAACTACAGAAAAGCAAAGTAGGAAAAACTAAACGAAACAGCACAAACCTCAGCTGTTCGCTCGGGACCAACATGTTGGCTTAACTTTCATTCCGGTTCTATTAGTCGAGCACGCTGTTATCTTTTCACGCCCCCCCGAGCAGCGAATTTCTGGCGCAAAGGAAGGGCAGGTGGAAAGTTTGCCAACCCTGTTTGCTACCTAAATGGAAAAACAGGAGTTGCTGTAACTGTTTGTTAAATATGAACCGTTGCACGTGCAAGAATGCTCGTTACGCCAACTCGCCGAACCGGGCGTCCGCGTGTGTAGTTATTGTGTGTGTGTGGAAGCAATAAACTCATTACCGCAACAAAGGCTTACACCTCAAGAGTACCTCATCAGCTAATTGAACAAAATATTCACCGGGGGTACAGATTTCGTTCGTGTAATGTACGCACAGTGTTCAGTTCGGATGCAACAGTGCGGTGAACTGTGTCGGGGAAAGTTCCACCGTACAAAGAGTACACAAACATTAATTCGTTGGAAAAAAACACCGCTACCACTATCAAACGGATTGTTGCGAGAGAAGCGCAAGGACTTCGAGGTTCAACGGGTGATCCGTTACGGTGCAGACTTGGTCGACGTGAACGGTTCGGATGTTTATTTGGGAGTAGCCTTTCCCGCTTCCGTCCGGCCACAGGCCGAGGTTCACGCAATAAAAATAAACAGAGCGTACACCGAACGGACAAGGTCAGGATTTTCCACCGGAATGGATCCCATACGTCTCCGATCTTACGACTGGCTCCGGGGAGGTTGGGGGAGGTGCGGAAACGGTAATGCCTGCTTGAACCATTCTTAACTCTCATCCGCTTTTTGTTTCTGTTTTCCTTTCCCCAGCCTTTTCCGGGAGGGGGACTTTCCGGACTACGGGAAGCGTAAGGGTGGTTTTGGCGGGGTAATAAAAAAAGGGCCACATCCACCAGAATCACGTGCTGGCTTGGCAAGCTTGGCCGCCCCCCCCCCCCCCCTCCCTCCTACAACGACCGGAATCGTTCCGTATTCAATTATTCATAATGCTGTGTTGTACACATTCAATCCTTGGCTCCGCGGCAAGGACCTTCGCACCGGATCGGTTCGGATCCGACGGTCCAAAAGGTTACCGACGGGCACCAGAAACGTGGGGTCGAAGAAAATCATTACCCGGTGGTGGTCCCGCTCGGCCTCTTATCTCTTCTATACCTGTGTTTGTGTGTATGCCTATTTTTTCCTTCTCCACTTTCCTTTGCAAGACTTTGGCCCACAAGGGTGTCATCAGTTCCGGACGGGCGGGCAAACGAAGAAAATCAATTTCCGAGAATTACGACGAACGCAGCAGAAACTCCGTGTTTCCTCCCCCCGTCAGCTCGGAGCGGGTCCTCTCGGTTCGGGGCCCAACTCTTCCTTCATTACGCTTTAATGAGCGAAACGGTGCTTGAGATGAATGAGCAACGGCGCGATTCCCCCTCACGCACGGCACGGGTGTACGTGTGGTTCTCGTTCGTTTACCTTTTCCACCGGTGCGTGTCTCTGTCGGTGTGTGTGTGTGTGTGGTAAGTTATGGTGGGAAACTGCGTGTGCTGACCACCATCGGCTCAACTACAATCAACCGCGCGCCAAACGTTTGTTGCTTGGGGAAACCGCCATCTAGGCGGTGGATTGGCACATCCGTCGATCCGATCCGGGGCTTCGATTCGATCCGTTCGAGCGCCATTTTGACGGCGACGCTAACAAGCGTCGAGCCTGGGAGCGGCTGCACATGTGTGCCGCGTGCGAAACGACTCATTCCGAGAAGTAATTCAAATTACAAGCAAGAAATAAAAAAAGGCTTCCCGTAACGCAATTATCATCAAATGCGGAAGTTTGTTCATGAATAAGAAATGGTTCACTCCGGTCGCAGGAAGTGGTTCAAATTGGAAGAAAAGATACGTTGAAAGCATATGAAGCGGTTCGTTCCGACAAACAACTCGTTTACGAGTTTTCACTTCGGGATGATTGTTGCTGCGAAAGGAAACAAAGCTGTACTAATGATTGTTGGCAGCTTTGTTTGTGTATGTCTAGAAACACATGTTTAAATTTATTTAAGCTCTTCTTCCTTCTTATGGATCATAAGGTTTTACATCTTGTACAACTTTTAAATAAAAACAAAAACAACGAAAATTAATTACTTGAATAAATGGGGTTTTTCCCTCCCAAACTCCCGATAATCATCTGTCCGTCCTTGCGATTAAACGCTTTCGCACGGCACGTGTTGCGTCGATGAATATTTTCCGCGAAACGATGGCCATCCTTATCGCCACCATTTAGAAGGCTGCGGCCATCGGCGAACCAACGTGAAGCAGACAGATCAATCATCACGCAGCGTGCCATGCTCCAGAAGGCCACAAATAAAACCGGTCCACCACGAGGGGAATCCTTATTTTCCCCGGAACGAACGGAGTTCCAATGGAATTGACAAACAAAAAAAAAAGGTAAAACGGCAACGCGCAATGAAATGGATCCATCTTCGACGCCCTCAACCGGGCGGTCGCTGTCATGAATGCTAATCAGTGTGGAAATTGGGCCCCGCCGAAACGGGCGAAAACGAAAAACCGACCGCAACGAGCCGAAAGAAGAAAGGGAAGCGAGTGAAAAGAAAACCCCGAAGGAAAAGAAAAATCTTCCCAAACCGACGCCGAAGACCCAGGGCACCAAACTGGGTTTGTGTGTGTGTGTGTGTGCGTGTGCGTCGGGAGGAAGCGGGAAAAACTCCATTTCCACTCGTTTACACGGAAAAGATAACATCTCTGTTCGGCGGCAAGCTGGAAGCAAAAGCGTCCTTAGAATTCTATTCATGGTTTTCGATTCGTTAATTTGCTTTTGAGGGCCGCTTTTGCGCTCCCCCCCCCTAAGCCCAATTTCTTCCCGCTTTTTCACGATTTTCCACCGTGCTGAGGTTCTCTGCCGAAGTTAAATGGAATTATCGACCGGTGATCAGAGATCAACATTCGGGTTTTGTTGGGGGGAAAACTCGCTCCCGAAACCATCTTTGGCATATTGGATTGGGTTCCCCGTTTTCAATGGCTTTCCCGCGACAAAGGCGACATTTTCTCATCCTCATGTTTACCTTTTCGGAATGGTTTATTATCTGGCACCCGTAACGCTCCAAAAACAGCCCGTTACCGCCCGGCTTCAAAGCGAGCAACAAGAAAGCAAACGATCGTTCAAAAGCCAACCATCGCCATAAAGCAAAGCACCCGGAACAAGCCATCGATTTCTATTTCCGCCATCGACGGCGTCGTTTGTGTCGGCGGTGACATTCCACGGAATCAGCTTTGACACAAATTTGTCAGCTCACTTCCTTCGGCAGCGCTTCCCACGCGCGTCACGCCCTTTCCGTGTGCCTCAATCACCTTGACTTTTTTGTGTGTGTCTCTCCTCGCTCGCTATCCTTCCTATCGAACGATCATCGATAAGCTTCATCGGTAGGCGGCGGTGTCATTGTTTCCGGCCCATCTCCGCCACCGGGTGTTGTTTTTTTTTTCTTTTCGTTTTCCTTCAATCGTGCTCAGTTGCTCTTTTAACGCACACGGGTCTTCCCTTTATGGTAGCGACGGTTTTCAAATTGGAAAGGATTTTCCCGCAGGTCGGTGTCGGAAAAACTGCACGCACGGCACGTCGTCGCCACCGAATGGGGCCTGCCGGTGGGTGGATGTTTCGCTTAGGAAAGTCGCCCGCTTTGCCTTCGCCCAAAAGCGATCCAATGAAGACGTAAACTGACGCGCCGAATGTGAACGTGCGAATTTTCACTCGCCATCTGCCACCGTAGGCATCAGTGTACGGGTGTTTCTGTGTTTGTGTGTGTGTGTGTGATGCTCACTTACCTACTTCCGGCAGCAGGTGGTAGAAAATCCCTTCCTAAAGACGAACACAAAAAAAACACGTTAACCAGGTGGGAAAGTTGTAAGACATTGAGCAAACACACTCAGCCCGCACACAATCTCGTGGGATGGGTAAGTCGATCGGTCGAGGTAGCGATGCTTCATGATGGAGCATCATTTTGGATGGTAAGACGAGCAGACGAAGCCGCCGAAATATGTGTGCATTCGAGCGAACCACTGGCAGCGAAACGGCCCGGATGTTTTCTCTTTCAATCATTGTCTATTATTTATTAACAACCGAGATGGCGGGGAGTGAGACGGAGGGGTTGCGGGTGGCAAGGCCAGTTGGGACGAATTCCGTACACGCTTGGAAACGTCTCGGATGGAGGGAAGCTGATGGAGATGGAAATTCTATGAATACAACAACGAGTCGATTCGACGAACGAACGCCGGATTTTACGATCCTCGTGGGAAGTCAAACAAAATCCAGATTTTGAGGGGTCGAGGAAGAAAACGAGGACCCAGGGAGGGAGAAGTAAGAGGTGGTAGTTGGCTTAGCGTATTGTAGATTCAAACAAACTGCCTTTCCTCTGCGTCTGGTTGGGAAAGGCTCTCCGGGCCGTAATTTTCCCAGCAGACAACCATCGACCGACCGAAGGCTGGAATCAGATCACACTACCGTAAAATCATGGAATTCCGGGGTAGCTGACGCGCCGTTGTATTGTTGCGCTTGCGAACCGACCATCAATCAGCCCATCAATCAATCAATCAATTCGCGTTCGCATCGAACCGGATGTTGGAATGTTGGGGGGTGGTGGTGAGGGGGGGGGGGGTGCTTCGTTGCATTAGAGCGTTGCAACCGGCATCCTTAATCGGGTGATTATATCTATCTGCATTCGATTACGGCATCAAATCCCTTTCCCATCCGAACGGCTTATCACAATCGTCCTCGCGGCAGTACGGTCGCTTTTCCGGAGGGGAAAGATGAAAAAAAAAAATCTGGCCGCTTCCCCGGACGGGTGAAACGTCGGCTTGAGGGTCGGTGTGAGCGTGCCAACGCACCGGGAACATACCGCAGGACAACGACATAATCCACTGTCCGGACGCGCCGCGAACTTTCCACAACCCCGAAGGCGAGCTTTGTTTTGGTGCGTAGCTCGACTGCATAAACGAATCCTTGCTCCCGGGGTCGAAGGGCGTATCGATGGAGTATTAATTGAATCAATTGATAACTGTAACTCTATCAACATAAATTCCCCATTTCCCCACCCATCCTTTGCTCTCCGTTCACCACTGGAAACCGGGCGCCTGCGGTCCCGACCGGATGCTTTATGCTCTCTTGTCGAGTGCATAAATCGTACCAGGAACAGTGATTAATGTTTCACCGCGTGTTCGTAGGCCGTATTTTCGTGTTGCTTCGAGGAGGGAAATTCGAGCCCGGTGCATTGATTACACCGGCAATAATCGAATCGGCGAGCCAGTCGCCAGATGGGTTGCAGCGAGGCATTGGTGGCGGCGGGTGGGGTTTGTTTCGATTTTTCACAACGTTTCCGGTGGAGTTGGCGTTTTGAAGGACATCGACGATTCGATTAATGGAGGAAATGAGTGCGTTTATTTTGATACCCGATCCGGTGCACAGATATTTGCGGGAAATTCCATTCTGTTTGTTTTAGCTGCAAGGGAATGTGTCGGAATTGAAAATATTTATCCGGAGATTGAAATACTCAACAGTGCGACTAATATCGATTCTTTGTTATTTATTTGCAGGTGAGTTTCATTAGGCGAAAACGTTGGCGCTATATTGGATTGATACGAACCGGTTCAGGTGACATAGAAATAAGCATTTGACAGTGATTTTGCAACTAGCCCATAGACGCCTTTTTTAAACCAGGGGTCGACAAAGTCCGGCCCGCCAACTGATTTTATCCGGCCCTTAAGGAAATGTTGTTGCTTCATACAAAAACCCATCCCAGTTTTTATCAATTTTTTTCACGATATTGTTCAATGCTACGATTAAAATTGTTCAACAAGGTGTTCCTGTTATATGCTGTAAAACAAACAAATTGCAACGAAAATAAGTATGAAATTTTTTAAAAATGTTTATAGCAGGGGCGGATCAAGCGGTACGCAAAGTAAGCGGCCGCGGGGGGCCTCGAGCTGTTAGGGGGCCTCGAAGCAGCGATTGTGCCTAAAATTTTTTTTAAGCTGCTCTCACTAACAAAACATATTACATATTATGTAAGTAATCGTAAATTCAGAAGACGAAAACAATGTTACAAAAACAGAAGCAAAATCATTAATATCAAAAATGGAAAAATATGAAACAATCCTAATGACCATTCTCTGGAACAAGATTTTGCAGCGATTCAATGCTACTAGTCAGTCGCTACAATCTGTAGAATGTGAATTATTTAAAGGTTCGATGTTACTTAAATCGTTGAATCAATTTTTACAGACATTTCGTGATGAAGACAAGAACTTTCCACGCGAGCCCAAACATACAAGGAAGCTTTAGAACCTTTTAGAACTTTTTTTGATCGTCACATTTCTTTGGAAGACAATAGCAAGGCATTACAATACTTAAAAAATAGGTATAAAAATGATATTGATGGCCCTACATTAGAGGCAGAATCAAAACACTTTTCTGAAATAATACGAGAAGATGAGAGTAGAACTTATTATAGCAAAAATATAAATATAATGGACATATATAAAATAGCTAGGAATATGTCATGTACTTTTCCAAACGTAGAAATATTGAATATTTTTAGCATAACCTTTGTCCAACGCATCAGGTGAACAATCATTTTCAGTTTTAAAAAGAGTGAAAAATTATTTGCGAAGCACAATTTTAGAAGAAAAGCTTAACAATTTGACCATTCTCTACATAGAGCAAGAACTAATGGATTCTATTGATTCTTCAACTATAATAGATGACTTGGCAAGAAAAAGGTAAAAAAAAAATATTTCAAAGAGAAATTTTAAATATAAAGTTTATTATAAAACTTTCCTGTATCGCTTAGGATTATTTGTAATACTGAAATATACCATTGTATGTGGTATAAATTTGCTTTGAGATTATGTGATAGTGAGAAATTACGAATTTAGAATATGTGGTAGTAATAAAAAAAGCTCTTCGCGCTCCAAGTTTGATTGATCCCAAAAAAACACATACATTTTTTTTATTTGGGGGCCTAAAAATTCCTACCGCTGAAGGCCTCCAGTATCCTTGATCCGCCACTGGTTTATAGATAACATATTAAATATTTTATTGTCACTTTTTATGTAAATTTACTATTGAGAAAGTTAACACTGCATTACAAAGAAATTTAAGCATCGTTTAGGTATCCGGCCCGCGCTTTTGGTTCTCTTTTAACCATTTGGTCCTTTTTAGGAAATGTTTGCCGAGCCCTGCTTTAAAAACTGGCTATTCATTAATCGACATTTGATTCGTTGCTTGTCTAATCGACAGAAATGAATCTTTAGATGACAGACAATCATTTTCCATCATCGACCGCGTCGATTGGTTGTGATTTCAAGTTTAAGTTTAATTCCTACACGTGATTGAACGGTTTTGAAAAAGAGTTCAATCAACTATCGTGCAAACGATTCGTTACCAAAACACGCACGGCGATTGTCAATCAGAGGCTTGGATTATGAATTAGAAAACAGAGTGGGAATGAAAATCCACCCTGACTCGCGTGACGCACCGTTCGGGGTGGTTCGTTGTGGCCAACACGTAGCCAAGAGTAAGTTGGTTGGATTTCGGTTGCGTGGCGTTTGACGAGAAGGCGCTTTTTTGTTTTGTTTTTATTTTTGTACCCAGCGCAATGAACTTCCAGTGGAAAATATCGATTTGACGAATATCCTTTTCAAGCAACATTGGCATTGGGTGGTTAGGTGGCGCTGAGACGTTCGAGGTGGCAACGAAGTTTTCTATGATAAACGATCACCTCAGCCTTCATTCGCGCCTACCAAAAGAAAAAAAGGAAAACAAAAGCCGTCCCTTCCCTCCACTCGGACGCCTTTTCGGTCACTCACCCCACGCTTGGTGGGAAATTTGACGGTTCAAATCGATACGGCTGCGTTTCATTACGCCCTTCGAGGTTCGTCCTTCGATAAGTTCCCAAACCCCTCCGGTAGGAACAGGGAAAATAAATTGCAAGAAAATCCGAGAGCCGCTTACGGAGGCTCGAAATAAATTTGAAGTAATAAATATGCCCAGCCGAGGATGAGCATTGATTTTTTGGCCGCGTCTGTGGAAGAATGATTGAATTTCACTTGTTCTTCCTGGCGGAGTACAATCTCGTTTCCCCAAGAAAGGAATTGAAAATTGATTCCTCTCGGATGGCCGATGTCGAGAAGCTTAACATTGCGAAATCTTTCAAACGGTTCGGATAAAAAGACAGACGGCAGACGAGAAACAGAACACCGATAACCAAATATCCCTGTGGGAGCACAAGCCCGTTGCCCGTTCTTTTTAGAGAACTAGGTTTATGGTATAGTTTTTGTCCGCTGTGTGTGTTTGGCACTAAGGAGAACCACTATCGTACCCGAACCATCTACATCCTTTCTTGAGAAAATCTTTTGATTCTTGAGGGAAGAGGATAAAAGGCACCATAAAACACTTGTCCAGGCTCGGAGGACAGGTCCACCTCCAAAACCTCCCGAGAAGCCACTTCATTCCATGGCGTGGCGTTCCATTATTTTCCGTGCCCAACTCTTTCCCCCCCATGGACGCAGTTTGCCGATTTCCCAAACAATTCGTACGGTCAACCATCTTCGTGGTCCGGCTCTGTGATCTCACGCCAAAGCGAGGGATAAGGATGTTTTCGTTGGTAAGGGGTTTTTCTTCTCTTATTTATTTCTCCGCTGTTCTCCGGAGAGTTTTAGCTCTCGTGTTTCTTCCACGGTTTTTCTCGAGGCTCGGGGCAGTAGGGCATGATCGATGCTAGCAAAAAGTAAACTAGCGACCAGCCCCGTTGAGGTCCGTGTTAAGCTCGTTCTAGATGCTCGAGAAGAAACGATGTTTGGCTTCGGCCTCGTTCACCCCTCCGATGCGTCCGGAAAAGCATCCCGCTTTTCATTCTGCTCTGGCCGACCCGTGGCGTTAAGGTCCTTGGAGAAATTCAATGGGAGGATAATAATGGCAACAATCTTTTCCACTTGAAGCCACTTCCTCCGTGGCATCCGTACGCTGGGTTTGGGGAAAAGTGCAAGTGCAGGCGGGTGTGTCCTGTGGAAAACTCCATTGCGGTGTCGCATTCGGCTCGGTTCTTGCAGCCGCCGGTCCGGAAGTCCATCCTTTCGGTACCTTCGAGCCGTGGCGAAACGCAACTTCGACTTCGAAGAGCCGTGTTTGTTTTTTTGCAATTTCCTGCAACAGAATCCGACCGAAGGGGATGATCCTAGTGGAAAGGTCGAAGTCACTGAAGCCGTGCGGTGAGGGGTGAGATAAACTTTAAAATGGGATTTATTATTGTTCGTAAGCGCTTTGTGCGCTGCGGAACGGCGGGCCGGAACTCATTACTCCTATCGCACTCCCGCCGCACGATGGCCAAAAGTGCAACGGGCAGTACAATGTTTCGGCGTGGAAAATGTGTGCACCACCTTGGCGCCACTGCCCTATTGCACTTGTGCTCTATTAATAATGGGACGGTTGTATGTGAGGCAGAACCGTGCAGCTAATCGGATCAAACGAGATTTGGTGCAGTCCGTTGTACTGCATCGGGATGCGTGGTTCTTTCGCACATTTCCCTGTTTTCGCCACCGCCATGTGGTATTATTTTGCTGGTATTATTTTTGTTACTCCCTGAACTTTGCCAACGCACTCATGCCCTTCGCCTGACGCTTGTGACTAACGAAATACCGTTGCTCGTTCGTGTGCTGTTTTTCCGAAGCTCATCAGACGAAATGCCCTCCCCGTTCTGGCACTTTTATTTCACGCATGAATTATGAACCAGTTTTTCACTCTCTGCCCCAGAATCCACAACGAGTGCTGGAAAGGAAAAGTTTCCATCGGCACCTGTCGAACTTTAAGGATTCCGGTAAGCACTCACTAAAATCAGCTGTAGCTATTCGCGCTGTTGAAGGGCACAAGTAGCTGAAGGATGACGTTAATCCGTGTTCGGAAACGTTAGCATCCTCATGGTTCATGAACGGAAAATGCATTTTAATAGGAATTATACTTGTATGGTGTTAGAACATGGTCTTGTTAAATCTGCTACGAAACATTATTTATATTTCAAAAACCCGTTGCAAACCCGATTCATCCATTGGAAAATTGCCATGGACAAAACGTGTAAATGGAAAAGTTTGCTAACTCCTACGCGGAAATACGCGGGTCCGTGGATTTGTAGAGTTTTACGCTCAGCTATAATCCACTAGAAATTTATTAAACTCGAAGAAAAGTTTGTTGTTCCTACACGTCGGAGGTTGATTCGTTTAATTCCAACGATTTAATTTATATAAATTTAATCAATTTTACTTCAAAACCATGGTAACCCTCCTAACTAATTTTAATTGCATCAACTTAAAACAAATGCGGGCTGAATTTGAAACGGATCAAAATATTAAGTATTTTGAGTGGACAATCGGGGACTTTTAATTTCTGAGCAACATTATTAAATAAAAAATAAATATCTTCGCAAATCTTTCGTCCTTTTAAAGCCTTTCTTAGGCTGTCCAGTTGAAATCAATAATCGAACTGGCTCGAGCCAGGTCAGTGGCTCGATGGTAAATAAATAATTCAACTGTATCGACCAATAACTGCAACTGAACTGAAAACACTGGCAACAGTGCGTAGGATTGAAATAAAAATGTACCAATATCGTGTTTGTTGGGTCAATGTTCAGCCGATCGATCGAGACTTTATGTCAACCTTTTCTTATTTTTCACCCACACGAGCTTCGATCGAATGTTTCACAGAGCTGACGCTAGACGTCACGAGCTGGTAGGTAGCACTTTTGGACTTTTAGAGTGTCACCGCATAAAGTCCGTCAGCGGTCGGAAGACTCCACGGAGCCGCAATGCACCGAAAACTCCTTCATCGAAACCGAGGCCCCTCTTACACAGGCGGCGGAACATCAAAAGATCGACCCGGCATTCACGGTAAATTTAACATGAGCCAACGCTGATTACTTGGGAAAGAGCCCGAGGCCAGGTGAAAAGGTTCCCCGGGAGAGGTGGGGTGGGTGGCGGTGGAGGGCTAACGCAAACCGAAATGGGCGGCCGGAGGATAATGAATCACACTGGCATCCCGGGCCCCGGTCGGAATGGTTTCCTTGGGATGGGGTGGTGCTAATTTACTCGTAACTCAATTAATGTTTTAAAGGTGCTCATGCCGTGGCGATGTGCCATTGCGAGCGGATGATGGAAGGCGTATGATTATTTTTCCGGACACCCCTTTAAAGGTTGGTGTGCTTTAAACTCGGAACGATCGTCCTGGTATGCGCGCCGAACAATTCTTATCAGAGTGAACACATCCGAAAGACAGGAGATGCTCCTCGAAGTTGTTTCTTCTGGAAAAGAAAACCCATCGGTATGTCTTACGGCACACGCAAAGGCGGACCGCTCACTTGAGGCATAATAATCCCGATGTTTAGCGATAATCTCTCCGAAGTGTCAGGATAACGGGCCCCAGGACGGCTCCGAATCTCGCTCCGAGCGGGATTGCCGCCTAAGCCCTTCGCTCACAAAACCCAAAAGCCGGAAAATCGCAAACGCGTCCCGAAGCGAGCAACAGCGATCGAAGTGGGAAAGCTCAAGCGCAAGGCAAGGAAATAACAGAAAGGAAGAAAAAAAAAGCGGTGGTAGAACAGACAGCGTGAAGGGTTCGCAAGTGCAGAAAGGTGGAAAAAGATCAAAGCGAAAAGATTACGCAACAAACACACGTAAGCTGCCATCAGCCGGAGTGATCGGTTTGGGGTCGGATTAATTTTCGCTTCCAGAAAAAACCCCAACAGAAGCGCTATGGAACGTCCCGGCCAGGTGCATTGCCCGGCTTCCCTCGTGATGGGGCGGGGAAAAGCATGCCGAGGTGGAAAAGCGGTGCGCATTGATCCATCGAACGGCAAGTCGGGAGAATTCGGTTTTTCCTTCGGCTTACACACAGTTCGTTGCGTCGACGAAACAACGAGCAGCAAAGCGGACCATCGAGTGACGAACCGAACCGTAAGTCCTCGATTAGACAATGGTAATGGGAGGGGGCTTTTCCCTGCTTTTTCCACGATGTTCAAAGGCTTGCTTACGCCCGTGGCCGATTGCGAAAAGGGTTATCGAAACCGGTCTGCACCCGGGCGGCCATTTCGACAGACGACTCCGGATCTTCTCGATACGATAAGGACGCGCTGGAAACACATGTTCGGGTCTCACCTCTTCATTTTCCTATCGCTTCGGGCCACCGGGCAGAAGTGCCGCGAGCGTAAGCCCCCGATGCCGGGGTGAACTCAATCGAAAGTGGAGTGGTGAACATTCCAAGAAATCGATCGCCCCGAGCCTTATTATGGCTAGACGGTACAAACATTTCGGACCGGGTGCACCACGGAAAGCTGCCTCTTAGAAGGAAATCGAAAATGACAGCATCAGGACCGGGTCTTACAGCTTTCTGGGAAGCGAAATTTTAACATCAGAAGCCGTGAACTCTTCACACCGGCTGCATTTAACACAGCGTACACATTTATTTACCTTCCGAGAGCAGTCCATTAGCGCTTTTCCGAGTCGTAGAAAAAATCACAAATCCCTTTCGGAAACAACTCACGAGTCGCAGCTAGGATTACCAATTTTCTCCATTTTTCCCGACGTATGTAAAAAACAAGCGGTCAATTTTGGAATCTCTATTTTTGAAGCATGCATTTCATAAATAATTAAAATATGCAGAACCGCCTGTATGAGCCAAATTTGTTTTGTGAATGGAACGGTTTCAGGTTACAGCTGCCAATCAAAACGTGCACACGACAGGGAATACGCTTCAGAGAATGTCAAGGCTCGCAATAACTAACACAGAAGTTCCAAAAAGTACGTTCTTGCACGCTATGGGGAAAACTTTCATCCATCTGACATTGAAGTCCGGTCAAAGATCCATTGGAAAGCGTCGGTTTAGAGTTTTGGATTTAAACAAAGCGAACGAATTATTGAACATAAGTATTTTGATTACTATTTAATGATCGAATATGTTGTGAAAGAAACCGAAACCGCTTTGTTTTTTGGGGAGGGTTTTCGAGTGGAAAAACGCTTGGCTAACGGTCGGAAAATCGGCTCTTGTTCGGATAAATCAATCTCATACCTTCGACCCACCATGGCTGGTGTGGGTTGATGAATACCACCAACAAAACGGCTGATTGACGTCGAATGAGTGTGCGTCCGGTGGCAAAGCGGGTAATGCGGAGACACGAATTGATTTTCCACCCGACGCAGCAGCAAAGAAAAAAAAAATAACGGAACCACGGAGCCATCGTTTTCACTCGCAAGTGGCATACGAAAACTGATTAAAAATTGAGCAACTGACAGACAGAATGTCTGGGGCCAATGAATGTTTGATGCGCTCGGGAAACGAAACTTCTGGCCTGACGTTTCCGCTTTTCTTTGTGGTGGACGAAGGCGAAGGTGCTGCAATGGACACATTAGATTTGTGAACGATATGAAAATATTTTGCATTCGTTACTTTTTTATTTAATTTACTTAACTTCCTTGACTTAAAGCATCAGAGTATAGCATTAAATTGAAGGCAGGAATCGTTGCCTGTTGTTCAATTATTAAAACATCATTTAAACATGGTGGATATAAAAACAATGCTACACATTGAACGTGTATCCTTGTAAGCAATATACTAGCAAGAACTACCATAATAATGTATGTTTACATCGGTACGACATTAAAACGTAATTTATTTGATTCCATTTGAGCACACTTCCGTAAAAATGATGTCGCTCACGATGCTCTCTCTCATCCGCTTCCATTTCCTCCCAAACCCACTGGAACCTGGCGTAGTGGTATGATAAAAAACCATCGGGGTACTTTCTGTCCCCGGTAGCCCACTCTCAGCTGTTTCGATGTTCCGGGGAGTCCTCCAAACGACACGATGCTTAATACGAAGCGTACCGTAATGATCTGCAAGGAAGGGTGAATGATGTGGAGGTTATCACCGAGCAAGGATGAGGGGTTTTCAATGGTGGTGGAAGAGGGTGTGGTAAAAAAAGGGAACGGACGGAACGCAACATGGAACAAAAATGAGTGTAACGTAATTTATCGTAATTGATTCAACGGGGAGAAGGGCGAGATACATATCATGTGTTTATATGTGCCAGTGTGTGTGTGTACGTAAAGAGGGGGTGATAAAAGTTAATCCAGTGCAAGTGTTTCTGAGCGTTCGCTCGCCCGCACGAGACATGGGAAATCCATCCTCCGACACCAGGGTGCTACAGTTAGCGGCAAAAAGGAGCCTTTGAAGACACCTCAGGCGTCGGCTTACTGCTTCGAGTAGCTCTCAACCGTAACGCGCCCAGGGAGCAAGGACACCACCCTGGCTGGCGTGAAACCCTTTCACCGAAGGCAGACACACACACGCACACATGAGCCAACTGGCCAGAAGCAAGGCGTGGGAAGGTGGTGTACGTATAAGGATGTATTTTTCCTTGTCTCGTTCGGCAAAGCTACATGAGCACATAAATTTCAAAATTAATTAATTTGATTCAATTTTCCCATGCCATTCGCCCGCGGCGGGTGTTTTCCCCGGGTTTACGGCTAGCTGCTAGTCCCCCCCTCGGGTTGGGTAGAGTGAGGGTACAACACGGTGTGTGACAGTAAAGGAGCTTTTTCTCCCCGGCAACGAACCGGTTCAAGAGTAACGAGCGGCGATGCACCTCGCGATACCGCAGGTCGCCGGTCGGTTGTGTAAAATCTGCGCAATTCTCAACGGGTTTTCCTTTCGCCGGTGAAAAAACCGGGCACCATGGAAGCGGAAAGAAGACAAGGAAAACTCATCACGCCAATGATAGCATCGGCGGTTTTCCCAAGGCGGTTGCGAGCAAGAAGCGCTTTGTGGTTATGCTAACATTTCCTGCACGTTTCCTAAATACACTCGTCCTTGAGTCAAGGCTAATCCCGCACGTTTGCCAAGCTCGTGGGCATATCGGGGAAAATTATGTCTAAACAGATCCACGCTGACTCCCCACAATTGGACTTTCTAACTGGACCAGGGGAAATGTTTTCCGATAATCGAGATCCGAACTCATCGATCTAACCCCGGAGTATTGGCAAACGGCAAAGCGTATATTGCTTGCTTCCTGATCGTACTGAATTATCGCTTGCCGGAAGCGCTTGCCGTGGAATGTCACAGAACTTTTCCTCGCCAAACGGATTGCCGGGTGAATCCGGTGAGCTTACGCGGGCGCTTTATTTCGGCACGCGTCGTTTATCGAACGAAATGTAGCTGCGGCACGAGTATTTATTGCAGCACTTTGCTTTTCCCTATACAAACCCACCCCCACTCTAACCCGCCCCCGAGTTCCAGACGGGGAAGGGTGGGAAATTTTTGCTAGGCCCATAAAGGCAGATCAATATTTTATGTTGAGTTATTCGATAAACTTCAGCGATTTCCCCCCGAGCGAGAGGGGGGGCAGAGATTGTTTGAGAGGAAGTCAAATGTTGGTGTATTTTTTGCCTTGGTCTAATTTGTTCTAGGCTTGGGAAAACTCTTTAATTATTGCTGGAAGATTGCCGAAGGTTATTTCAAAAGCTTGGATGCTTGGATCCAAGGTACTTGCTTTTCATGGAGGTACTTGCTTTTCATTTACATTTCTTTTTCTTAACTTTTCCGACCAAAAATAAAAAATAATTGAAGCAGAGTCTTGAGCCCAATTTTGCTTCGTCTTTGTAATGCTATTCTTGCGAATCTCACATGAAACATGACCCTCGCTAATTAGTCCCAGACGGGCGGAAAGTTGTACGTAGTACGCAGATCATCAAACCATCGTTTAGTTGGTCCCTCAGATCTCACGAAAACCTTCATTGGGTCGCCGTCTTCGCTCACCAGCGGACGGTAATGTTTACTTTAAACCCACAAACGGATAGTAGTAGTGGATAGCCTTTGGCAAACACAAACCGTTACATGTTAGGCGAGCAAACATCGTCCACCCACAGGAGTTGGTTCCGATGACTCACGCAAATCCAACCATAGTGGGATCCGTTTGGGGCACGAGGCGAAATTGAAGCAGAATCGTCACGAATGGCGAGACGGTTCGGAAACCCGTCCTGGATGGGTGGGTGTGGGTGTATGTGTGTGAGGCAAGCAAATATTGACCCCCGTCTTGATGGTGTGGGAAGGCGGAAGGCGGCGGGAAAATGGCGCTAATCGTCTTGACGACTCCGCTGTTTGTGGTGACTTTTCCTGGTGACCGGGGAAAACCGAAGGTTCTAGAAGGGAACTATCTGTCCGGACAATCGATATTGCTTCGAGTCGGCGTAAGCAGGGGGGGTTGGAGGGCTGTTACGCGATAACAATAATGATGATCACCGACGTTCGCCAATCGTTACGTTTTCCTGGGTTAACTTCATCTACCGACGGTCGGTAGGTCGCTGGAAGCTGGCTTAAGGTAAGCGAAAATACTGGTGACGCTCGTTTGCTTCCAAAGCGGCGCAAAAAAAACACGACTTCTTCACCAACGACGACCAACTAATGGCGGTCAGCGGATGGTGGCCATAAATTTCAACACCCAGAACTCACCGTGGGAGGTGGACGGCACCAGAGGAAGAGTATCGGCAGACGAAGGAAAATCGGGCAAAACTCGAACCGCCAGCATCAGAATCGGTACGAACAACCGCCAACAAGACTCCCGGCCGAAGATGGACGAGATACGGACCAGATTTTATTGCGTCGTCAGGCCGCTATATTTCCGGCTGGCTTTCCCGGTTTTCCCAGCTTCCCAGCCTCGACGAGGGACGACGCACAGGATAATGAAGAACCGTTTGCAGATGAGCGAACTAACGAGGTCAGAACGAACGTCAGGCTCGAGGTAAAAAGTGCGTTCGAAGGCAAAATTAATGAACTCGATGCCACCCGCCGTGGGAGGCAAAGATTCCCGGGGAAAATGGGGCCACGCGAGCGGGAACGGAGTGTCATAAAAGTGTTACGTGATAAATCGAGAAATTACCGAACGTGATTGGTTTCGGTTGTGATTCGATTTTTGCTTCGGTTTGTAAGATTTATTCTTTTCTACCGTTCGAGTCTGGATAGAAGAAGGTGTGAGGCAACGACATTCTTTATGGGAGTTCGATAATTTTTTTGCACATATTTGTCACCGGCTAACGAACGATGTAACCCAGTTTTCCCTTGGTTTGTTTCTGTTTTATAAAGTGCCTTTTAATTCACCGGATCACGTTGTTCACCTGGCCATTGAACCACCCATTATTGCACCCGACCGGTGCGTCATTACTTCCGCCACTTGTCGGTGATTTCATTTTAATTGCCCGTTACCGCAATGACACACTTTGAACACAATTCAAAACCGGCTGTAAAGCCCGGCGAAACAACAAAAACTAATAACACTTAACCGAAGCATAAGCTAAAACAATAATCCATCCGGTCAAAAGCATCCCTGGCGGGCGGTTGGTTCGATGGAGGTGAAGCGAGAAAAACCCCGAAACGGAAAAACACAGAAATCCCACCCAGCCACAACCAAAACGGACGCTCACCGATGGGACGTCAAAAAAATAACTTTTCCAACCAATTTTATGACCCCATCAAATAGAGCAGTTTTTCATCGAATTTTAATGAATCATAAAGTGGCCGGGAGGGGGCGGTGTGGAAGGCAAAACAGTGGGTGGGCCAACATCGTTTCGTGTTTTCGGTTGTGGCGGATTGTTCTCGCTTTTCTCAATGCTTTTGCTAACGCTGAAGTCCGTCCGCCGCAAACCCACGCCATTTTTGTACGTTTCCAGTCGAGTTCGATGCGTTTCTTGAGCTGTTTTTCTTTTCCCTCGCCAGTCCAATGTCACCTGATGGCATGCACAGCGGATATTCTTAACTTTTGTGAAGTCACAACCCACTTCCCTCTTTCTCTCTCCTTGTGGGAGTTTGTCTGCAGGCAAACCGTTGTGTCGGTTTTTTTTATCGATCAGTTAACTGCAACTGAGACAAATGTTCATCAACAGGACCGTTTACATCGTTAGTTTCTTTTTGTTTTTAATACACTTCGTCCCTTTTGCCTTCTTCTATAATCGTCCTGTGAATGTTCTTTTTTTTACAGGCTTCATAAATTTGTTGGTAATAATTCAATTTTGTGTGGACGAATCAAAGGTTGTCTGGAAAAATGTTTTTATGCTTTGGGTTTATTTTTTGTTTTGGTTGAAACCTTAAGGATGGTGAGAAAACTTTAACCAAGTTTGACAAACTCAACAGCGTGCCATAATTGAGGCGCGTCATCTGGCCATCTCAGGCTGTTGTTTATTGATTCCCAACCCCGCCAAGAGTTGCACCAACAACCATTAATGAAACGGTTCAACCGAACGGTTATTACATCGGCCCAAAGTGTACTGAACCAACAAAGGAGGATTACAACAAACAACTCTACTTATCATGGAGTTGAGAAAGCATGTTTCGACTACATGCTGTATCGGTTCGGTGAAGCTTTTCGTTGTCGTTGGGGAAATCAGAGCAAAATCCTGGAGCACGCAAAGCGCAATAAATTTCATTTTTGGATTCGGTTCAAACCATGCTTGCACATTTGCTTTGCGGGCAATTCTGTCAGCATTTTTCACTGCAATTGATGCATCTCAACCGATGTGCATATGTTCCACTCTATTTTGAGGATGATCTGCGCGGGTAATATTAATTTCCCGAAGCGGAAGATGAACTCGTTTTGGGAAAGTTCAACCTATCAACGCAAAATCGAGCGCAATGAATGGTGGTTGTGAAATCGAGTGAGTTTATGAGTAGAAACTGCATTAACGGATGCAACAAAGTGCCTACGCTAGCAGTCAGTTTCGGTATCCATTTTACTTGTATCAGGTTTTCTCCATCCTGTCCTTTAGATAAGGCACCGGATGGCAGTGTGTGTGAATTTGTGTGAACTGTGTAGTAATGTTACAACCCGGTATTTGAAATTGTGTGTTTTCTTTTTCGGAGAACAGATTTATTACCGTTGACATGTGGTTGCAAGTGCATCGCCAACAGTAAAAGCAGGGAGAATATAAGGCTCGTTAGGAATCGAGCAACCCGTTTTAGAGGTCGTGGATCGGATAGTCTACACCGTCTTGCTCTTGAACGCGGTAGCTATCAATCAACTTTCGCCCGAGAACCAAAGTTTATGCGCTCCGGTCTGGAGGGCTCCGTGTTCGTCTGACCCGACTCTTGTTTGGTGCGCTTTTGGGAAACGGTTGGAAAAAGTTTGAGGGTGGATTTAGCGTAGAATGTTCGCCGAGTTTTACTTTTATTCTTTGTTAGCAGAAGCTTTACATGCTACCTTATGCTGTCAGATATGAAGTCTTACAAGATGTTGAAAAAAGATTTAAGACAAGGAAAACATTATGTTAGGTCTTGCCTTCGAACACAATGTACTAACCAAAGTTAATGCAATGAAATAAATAAAATGAAGTTTCCATTGTTTTAAATGTATTATTCTTTTGAGATTTAACAGAAAACTAATCTGTTGACAAATCCCGGGGGGATTAACCTTTTCTCGCCATCTTCTAGTCATTCACGGCGTACCGGTATTTGATTAATTCAAAAAAGAGCAAACATGTCGTCAAGGCACGTACCGACACGTTCCCTCGTCCACACTTCCGTTCGGTTTCAATTTGACGGCACCCCCCTTTCGGGGTGAAATAAACAAATGCTGATTCCATTCCGTATCGCAACCGACCCAAGTGCAGCATGATCGAACAGCAGCAGCAGCTCCACCGCAACCGAACGCCAGGCAGAAGGTTCACATTTGCATATCAATACCGATGTAAACCACCGGTTGTAAAGTGATAAAGCGCTTTCTCCTGCCGGTGTACGGGCGGGGTGTGACTACCGGATGCCATTTCCGAGCCAGGGCCGCGATGCAACGTACGTGTGTCCGAGATGATGGGCAGCATAGAAACACACATACACATAGTCTTTCCATTTCTATGCAACCTGGTGACGCTGCATGCATGTCCGAAACCGGCCGTTCACCTTCGATTCGGGTGAGCGAAACCCGGGGAAATGTTGGAAAAACATTAAAAAAAAAAAATGTCGATCCTGTTGTACCGGAAGCGAGCTGAAACTAAGCCGCACATTTTCGGTGCTTTTTTCGGGTTTCACCCCGAACCAGGTTTCACACGCCCCATGCAATTGCGTTGGATCGGTTTACGGTGGCACGTTGTCGTAGGCCACTGTTCCTAAATCCGAAACCCCCCGACTAGGAATGGAACTGCGGTTCAGGACGGACACTGTGGACATCGGAGGTTTGGTCGATTGTTCGGAGTCGCTTCGGAGGCCCGGAACATGTAAAAGAAGTCGATGGACAGTCGGGAGGCAACTCGGGCGCAGGGTCATTTGCTGGAAAGATAAATGGATTGTTGGCAACTGCTGCTCGGGCTGCTAGCTTCCTTTGTGCTGGCCGGCGCAGCTTATCCTTTGCCAGGTGTGTTCGCAGTGGCAGTGGCGAGTGATAGAACCGTACCATAATGTCCACCGTCCGGTACCATCACCGTTTGACGATGACGACGACGATGATGATGATGATGATGATGATAAAAATCACTGCCCGAAAAGGTGAGTACCGGTGAGTGACGGTCACGCCGTAGAGTGGGACATGCACCGAGCTAGGACGTTTCGGAAAAGCACTCCCGAAAGCATGGTTAACCTGGCCGTCCCTAAAGCCACCGCCATCGGTTGTGTTCGGAGCGCAGTTCGACTGATGTTTGACCAGATTCGCCCGGTACGTGACCGGGGGGATCTGTGGTGCATGAGGGCCCTCAGCCGAGAGACCCAAAAGGGGGCGAACGTACGAAGTGCGGAGTCACCGGGAGTCAAAGTAATAACGTCGCAGTGAAGGAACTTCTCGGTCGGTAACTGCACCCGATGACAATGTGACTGCACGGTAGTTTACAAATGCTCACCCAGAGCTGCCCTGAGCCCTGCTGTTTTGTGTACGTTGAGACGAAGGAGGTTGCCAACGACCCTCCCATTTTCCCTTTGCAATCCATCAACTTTCACCTTCGAATGGTGAAATGTATTCTCCACGCTTGCACATGCCATAATTTCGGACCCACCCTCGGGGCCATCCGGTCGTTGAACAAAAATGAGGTTCATTGAATGGACGCCACAATCATGGTGCGTCGGTGCAACCGTACATAGTTCGCCATTTTCCCCGATCCCGCATTATGTCGCATGATTGTTTGCGCACGCACCAACACTAGCACCGCGATGCAACTCCAACGCCGGGCCGGGACAAAAAGGGAGGCCGCATGCCGGGCGAACCCTCGGAAGCTCCTGCGGATGGAGACCGGAGCAGAAATCAACGATTTGATCGCTAAATTGAAACCAAATGCGCTTTGACCGTAGCCGGACGCTTTGATCGTGAAATTTTGCTGATAAGCGCGTCCGGGCGTCCCGTTTGGATTGCATAATTACTGTGGCCCGATCGAAGGCGCGCGCACGGAACACATTTGATTGAGAGGCGACTTGGCGTTGCTGGAGCTGGAGCATCGCCAGCAGAAAATTGCGTCCGACAAGCTTTTGGTTTGGTCGACATCGTTGCGTGCAGTTCGTTTACGTCATCGGAGTACCAATGCACGGAACCGGGTTTGTGTGTCCTTAGCATATTTTGGAAAAGGGCTCGTTTCATAATATGTAAAATATAGGCGTTATTAAATTATTAGTATTAACATATACGTGGCCCACAAATCGCTGTGTTTTAGTTTTAGATTTTAGAAATAGTGTTTATCTAGAATATTCCCGTATTTTTGGGCAATATCAAATTAAATTTCAGCATCTTCTCTGCCATTTAATCTTTCCGACATTAATATAGACTGTTTGATGTTTTGAAACATTATTTACAAAACTATTGTGCACCTTCATAAATGTCACATCGAAACACAGAATTATTTGCGAACGTGCCTCTTCCTGCTTCGCCTAACGGGAATGTCCATTTTACTGTGGAATTCACTCCATTTGCAACGAAGTTTGGATGAGTTTTTATTGCTCCATTCGTGCGGATGCCGCGGCCACTTCACACTGCTGTCACTAACTTCATTACGTGCAAGTTACGTTTTCATTTTGCAAATTTCATGTTCCTTTCATTTTATTTTTTCATATAAAACTGCAGCGTACCGACTGTTTGCACGCTTATCAAATGTTTTTGTTTGTATTTCTGCTGGGATGTTTCTTTTGCTCTTTCCCTCTCCGACACTTTTTTCCGTAAATCTGTTCTCAACGTTCGCGTTTTCCGTTAATTTGACGTAAGTGTAGGTTCATTACGTTCAATGTTGTATTTTTTAATTTAGTTGTTTCTCTTTTTGCCTCCATTTCCGTTGCCTCATCATGAAAAGTTGTGGGAGAAGTTGTAAACGGTGAATTAATGCTGTTGCCAGCGTCATTTAAACGTTGTATAAAGAATAACTCATCGAGATCATTAAGTCATAATTAGGCTCCGGACTACCTGCCAGCTATTCCACCGTGGTCCATTGATTCACCATTTTCTCTTCATTCATTCAAAGCTAATTTTTGCTTTTGCTCGTTTCAAAAAATAGTCAACCGCACATTTTTATTCGATTTAAAAAAACAAGCAAGAAATTACTGGTCGAAGTGGTTGCTTTAGATTGACTTTTGTTCGTTCGTCGACATTTTCGTTCATGAAATAGCAGCGAATAAAACAAGCTCACAATATGGAGCCATTTTGGAAAGCGGTTGGTTTTAGATTAAGCAACCCAGAGCCATATTTGTAGCCGTGCTGGTGTAGTTCTTTTAATGAAGTGAGCTTGCTTCGAATGAGGATGATGAGAAACATTAACCAAAGCGGAAACGGGTGGAAATGGACGTGGACGTTTGGGGCAGGAGAACGGAGAAAAAAGGGTTCCGAAGCTATCATTGTGAAATAATTGGTTTTATGAAGCCGTGCCCCGTTAGCCGCTATTATACGACATCCCGTTGCGGTGACATTTCACAGCGATCCACTCACCCGAGCCCAGGCAACACCACCAACTCCCGTCAGTCCACCCTCTGGACCCCCTTTTTCGGGGCTTACGGTAAACAACCCGGCTCCGATTCCGTAACAAAAATCTTGACACCAACAACCGGCCCATTTTCCGGCTTCCGGTTCTCCAGATCACTGTCCCCTCACCCTTACCCCCAAAAACACACAACAACATCCGACCCCGGAGCTGGAGCGGGAACACATCAGCAATTATCATTTAGTGCTTACAAACACAAAAAAGCCACACCAAACATCCTGCCCTTCGTGCGGACCCGATCCCCTATCCAGGGTGTGTCCCTCGGGCCCTTTGCGGCTTCATCCCAAGCAAACCGCCGGCCGACCCAACTTTGTCCCCACTTAGCCGCCCGGTCTCCCCTGCCCCGCCGAAGTTGAACACAACACACACCCTCGTCCGGAGCGCGTCCCTCGTTTAGAGAACATTTGAAAACTTTTCTATTATCCAAGATGAGCTTCCTGGGGGCAACGTGTCTCTTTGGATGGCAAAATTCATGCCCCCCTCCACCCGCCTTCCCGTCAACTACCGTAAACGTACCCACCACCAACGCTTTCCCCCGTGCAGTTCGATGAGTTTTCCATTCGGATGCGAAAACTACCCGAAGCAATCGGAGAGGTTTGGCCTCACGCGGGTCGCAGCCGTTTTGTGACGGTGGGTGGTGAAAACTCCAGCACAATCGTTTGGCAAAACCGTACCGCAAGCCTGCGTTGCGGGATGACGGTGAGTGGAAGAAGTTTCTACATTCTCAAAAACCGAAAGTACTTCCAGCCGTCAAGGAGTCCCGGGATGCGGCCGGCAAAAGAACACCATCCGGGGCTCAACCGACCTTGGCGGAAAACGGCCGGATACCCCCGGCGGTTTGGACAGCATTTCGGGAGAGCGGAGGTGAGAGGCGGGGGTTTCTTGTCCCAAAACTCATCTCACGTTCATACCCGGTCCCCGAGCGGCGTCTTGATAAAGAGAAAGTGGCATTGGCAAAAACAAAAGTTAATAATTGCTCATATCTCTCGAGGGGTTGTCGGGTGGAACACTGGGGTGGCGATGGGAGGGCTGCGTTTGGTTGAAGTGCTGGAAGATGGAAGCTAGATGTTTCCTTGGGGTTCCCTTTCTGCACGCCCCAAGTTGGTTTGTGTTGGCTTCTCGGTTTGTTTCTTCGCTCGATTTCACTTCCGAACGGAATCGGTTGGAGGACCGATCGCACGGTGGACCGGGGGAAAGGGTGAGAAAATGGGAAACTTCTCATCCACTTTTCGATCTTTGTTTGCCACAGTTATAAATGCTGTGCACACTTTGGTCCTCCCCCCCCTCCCCCCCGCCACCCGAGTAGAGGGCGAATGAAAGGGAAAACTAGTGACGTTTGGAAATGAAAATGCCTGAAGTGCTTCTTCCCGTACTTTTGCCACAAGGGTTACGGAAAAGGTTGTGCGGTTTGCTAAGATCGGCCTACTAAGATTGGTTTGTTTGGAGCTGCAGCAGAGAATGGTCTAAGCCGTAGAAAACATATGAGTAAAGCCATCTTGGTGCTCGTCAAGATGTATTGCAGTATAATTTCGCTTCGAACGTCACATCCTTGCAAGGTTTATTGATTTTAAATAAAATATTTCGAAGCTAGCTCTTTCTCTTCAACACATTTAAATACATTAAAACTCTATAAAATTACATTTTTACAATATGGCACTATTATAAACTTTATCAGCATTTCTTGATGACCATTTATTTAAAATTGTCATTAACCATTTCTTACATTTGTTTCATTGTTTCTTGAATCGTCTTCAGCTGATTCCGAACGTTTTTCAGTTCTTTTGGTTTGTTTTAACATCTTTCGTTGATTCGTCAATGGTTCGTTGATGACGCTTTATGAAATGAACTATGTGATTTTATTCACTTTATAACAAACCGTTGAAGTGGAAAGCAATAAAATTATTTACAATCAATTTGAAAATGGTCAAAAAGAACATTAAACAATCCATCCCGGTGCATGTTTCATTCTGACGACCGTCGGGCCATTGACCAAGGAAAAGTGACCTTTAAACTCCGGACACTAACAAATTTCATTAGTATTTTTATTGGCTCCGAATGGATAAATCATGTTTGCTCGAGCTGTGTCCAACTGGTAACGTTCGTTGTACTTTCTGTTTACCCTCCCGGGGGGGGGGGGGGGGGGAAAATCGTTGTCCTTGAAATGTACCTTTCGTCCTTTCCGCCCTCCGGTTGCGCCGAGTTCGAGATAAAAAGTACAGTGTGACTGCGTAACGAACTGCTGGGAACGACGAAAATACACAAAGTATCGATTGCGCTGACGGCCGTTCCTTCGCTCGACCTTTCAAACAATCCTTTCGAGTTGTAAATTTGGTTACATTAAACAAACGGGAATACAACTCACCAGTCGGATTGTTCATGGCCCTGCATGAAATCATAATGAACTGTGCTGCACACTCCCGCACCCGTGGTCCGTTTTTCCTCCTGCTCCGTGGGCCCGCCGTAGGCTCTTAAGGTTGTTCTCTTTTTTATTTTCGCAGAAGGGCGCAATGTTTAGGTACGCCAAGCTGGAAACTTTCTCCCAATAACCCAACTTCTGGGTGAACCTTTTCGGGGTTTCTTTTCGTCCCGCTGTTTCGCAACCGGGGTTTTTCGAATGTGCCAGGGGCTCCCAAGTGGGGAAGGGGCCGGTGTTTTTCCGGGGTTTCCTGGGCAAATAGAACCGCACCCGACGCAGAACATTCCCGTGGCCCAGTGGGTTTGCGGAACCACATTCCCGGCAGGAGAGTTCCTTTTTTTTGGATTCTCCCTCGACCCGTCGTTATGTGCACCATCTTGTTAAGTTTCCCGTGGAAACAATGGCAGACGTACGGTGGTGAAAGTGAACCGGCATTTAAAATTCACAAGATCATCAAACACTCGCCCTCGGTAGGACAAAAGGAAAAAAAACTCAACCTCAATTTCTTTGATTAACTGAACGTCCTCGCGTCCCTCGCCATGCTGCTCGGTTCTGCACGATCCTTATTGTCGTCGTCATCATCATCATCTCCATCGTCCTCCTGTCGTCGTCTTCATCAGCTCAATCCGTTTCTCGGAAGAATTTCTGTTTGCCAAACAACGAAAATACAGAGCGTATGTATGCGTGTCGGTGTGTGCGGATGGATGTTTTATTGTGTTTATTTTGTTCTTTTGGCAGTATTTTCCCAATTCCGGTGTGCCTTTGAAAGCGGGGGAAGCTTCAGGAGAACGCACCACTCAAGAAAATACCATCCCATCAAATTAAACCAACATAAACGGGGCGCGAAGACGGTGCGAAGAAACGCCCCGGAAGATCGCGGTACCTGCGGTGGTCGGGTTCGTAAATTTTCCCCCACCCGACCGGCAACCGCCGTCCGACGGAAGGGTCGGAAAATCAGCCACATTTCACAGCCGTGCAGCGATGCGTTCGCGGAGGCCCGAGCGGGGCAATAAGGCAAACAAGGAACCGCTGAACTTGGAAGGGCAAGTTTTATTTAAATTCTTATTTAACGACCAGCCCGAAGTGACCTTGCCCTACCAAACGTCCCGGTCTCGCGCGGGAAGTGGGGCACGCAAAAAACACAAGCGCTTTACGTTTGGGAGTTGTTGTTTCACGGGGGAGAAAACAGAAGAAAAACAACAACCTCCACCAACATGGGGTCGGTGGTTGGTCGGCGGTCATCAGCCAATTGTGTTAAAACCGCTCGTTGTTTACCCCCCTTCCCTCACTGAACGTCCCAAAATCAAAAAGCACTCGACCTGCACAGGTTTACAGGTTACAGTTTGGTCGATTCGTTCGAAAGGGTTCGGGAGCGGGGCAACCGTGGTTGGGGTGGGTTGAAAATCCTTTGCGTAATTTCCAGCCCACCACCGCAGGAAGCGAACGGTACGCGGAACATGGATCCTGGTAATGGAGATGATTTTTGAGGCAACTGATTGCTTTGGCCTAATTGATTTTTACTCTCGCGCCCTTTAGTGAAGAGGCACCGAGTCAATAAAACTGCACAATTCTTGGAAGAACTTGAAACCAAACAGAAGGTTTCGAAAGATGTAAAGTCAATATTGTTACGTTATGGCACTACTTTAAATAATCGTCAATATCAATAAACTATTTGATCGACGTCCTTTACAAATAGAGTTTCCCCACCAGAAAAATGAAAGAAAATATAGAGTGATCTGCAAATGCAGTATTAATTTCTCAGCGATTTAAAAGGCGCTTCACTTGAATTCCAGTTACTGCGTAAAGTAAGTTAAATATGGGATTCATAAAAATAAATAAAACCAGAGAACAAAGGCTGGAAAACGCGAACACCGTCAATGAACAACTCAAGCGAAATTGCGCAGAAGGAAATATTATAAAGCAAACATTAAAACAACTAATTGTACTGCGCTCGGCAAAAGGGGGATCGTCCCATGGTGCCGGTGCATAGTTGCGAGATGTCTCCGTATGAAGTGGAAGGTACCCCAGTTTAAAATGGGAGGCCAAACAGCGGCACAAACGGACGAACGGGGCAGAAAGTATGAGTCACCCGTGAACGTAAAGTAGGGCAAAAGTGCGAACCGACGCGCCTGAATGTAGTCTATAATTTTACCGTTTCGCTCGGGAGTTTTCCACCGGATACAACGGACGGAGCCACGACATTCCAGTCCTTTCCAGCAAGCAATTCTTGTTCTCTCTTCCTTCGAGTCGTTTCTTCGTTGCCAACCACAATGTCAGAAGGCAGGAGAAGAACGCTTCCACCGCAGCTTCCATCTTCCGAGAGGCGTACAGTAGGTGCTTGCAAGAGGACAGTTTGTGTGAGTGTGTACGAGATAGAGAAAATATGGAACAGGGAACGCAGAACGGGGAGGGGCAGGAAAACACACTTAACCTTTTCACTTTATGATGTTTTTAGCCATTCGGAGGGAAAGTTTTTTGCCACTCACCTCGAGCAGCCCTTCCTCACCATCATTGCTGCGCTCTCCCGGAACGCAACTGTTCTGCTGCACCTGCTTGGCGCTTCACTCTAGTGTCCCTAGAACATCCCCCAGCCGCAAACCGGGAGCCTTGTCGTTATGCTTTCAGCCTGCCGGATTTTATACGAGGGCGAGAAGTTCCGGGTATAGGAGCGGGGTGTCGTTTTTCCTTTGTTTCTTTTCGAGCAGTTAACGGTTGACTGAACCGTGAAATCCGCGAACGACACGTGTCTATTGAAAGCCGGTGTACACAATTTGTTTTTGAAACTAAGAAACAATAGCGGGTAAAGCACATGATCCCACTTTTTGGCACGAGCGAAACGACACACACCGACGTGTCATACTTGTAGGAGTTAAGGATTTTATGTTGTGGTTGTTTTGGGCTTTGTGCTTCTTTATGTTTTCTTTGCTAGTTGTCTTTCGAAAGTTAAACTCAGTTCGAGTAGCTTGAAAGAGGGGGGATTGTTTTCTGGAAAGTTAAACTCAAAGTTTGTTTTTGTGCAACTGATTCCATTGTTGACTTCTCTTTCTCTTGAATGCAATCCAAACAAGAACTAAGGTATTTAAAAGATTTAGAAAACTTTAATCGTTGCAGGAGTTTACATGCTTATTTTAGATGTTAACCACGGTTTTTGCCACATTGGAAAAATATTGATAAATAAGAATTAGTTAAAGCTGGTAGATTCGACTCTCTCAACGAAGCTGTATCCAACGCTTTACGACGTCTTAGCCAAAGCTACACATTTTCATTCCAGTGTGTAGTAGCTTACCTCGTTACATACATCGTGAGAGTTTTCCAAATAACCTCGACAAGGAGTCAGTGTTGGATTCTGCAGATAGTACTACTGCTGCAACCATCGCAGCATTGTTCCACTTCCTGCCTGGGAGCATCTGGTGCCAAACACTTTTCCAAGGGTGAGCTAAAGCATACTTTATGAGAAGCTTCCCGTGCCATTTTCAAGGAAAAAGAATAGAATGGTGGCCAAAGGCAAAGCCATAGTTAGTGACGTAAGGCGAACCAAGTGGGGAGATGCTTTCGGGAAAACAACGTGCCTAGGAAAAATCATGAACAAAACGGCATCGGGCAGGACATTGCTAGGCAAGTGGCACCGGCCCAGTGCATATGTGTTTTCCCATTTTCCGACGAAAGCATTCGCCATGGTTCGGAGGCCAACGCTTTGCTGCCGAAAAAAAAGGGAAAGATTGCAACGTCGATGAAACACAGTTGGGAGGGAAAATCATGGTCGCCATGCAGTCGACGTGGTGCTGAAGCCGGAAACAGACAAAAACCATACCACACCAATTTCTAATGAGGTGATAAAATGTTTATTACACGCTTGAATGAGCTCCTTTTGCTACAAAACTACCCTTTCGGCTCTTGTGCATAGTTCGGGGAAGGAGGTCACACACACATACAGGCAACGAGGCAGTCGCGGTGGGGGGGAAGTTTGCTGGGAATTTAGTTCACTACAAAACTGAAAACCCACTCCGGCTCCGGCGTTCGTTCGTTGGAAAACGGAGAAGTCGTACGAGCTGAAAATCCGACTGTACGATGGGGCGGAGGTAAAAGTTTTTCCACCCGCCGGGAAACATGACTCCCGTGCCCGCCCTCCGGACGTGGAGGGAACGGATGAACCGAAAGCTCAACTGTTGTCAGAAATGTGGCACACGGGCAACAAAAACGACAGACACACACACACACACAGAGGGAGACAAACCGGAAACGAGCGGGCTTCGAGCTTCGCTTAGAGCACCGATCGTAGTCATCGTTCTTATGTATGTGTGTGTGTGTGTGTGTGCGGTGTATGCTTTCGTGTGTTGAGCTGATGTAATGAAGTGGTTCAAATGGGATAACAATGTTGCCCATGCAGGGCAAGTCTTCAGGGACGAGACTCCGTTCGACCGTTTGCCAGCGAAAAGACGACGAACGCCGGGCTCGGAAGGGGATGCGTGTAAATTGTCTACCAGGGCGGTGGGGTTGGTGGGGGTGGGACGGTTTACAAGGTTGCTTGTTGTTTAGCTGTAATTCGTACGGTCGATAATCCGGCCGCTCCGTGGGGAAGACATTTAAGGTTCTGCTTCGCAGCCGGATTTCCCAGGGAAGGATGTGCGAGAAGGAGTTGAAACTGTTTGCGCGTGCTGTTACGGAAGTCCCAAATCAATTAGTCATTCGAAAAGTACATCCCCCACCCCCCGTGCATCATCCTTGGGTCGGTTTGGGGAGCTTTTAAACGAGCGCAAAGCACAACGAAGGGAAAAAAGGCTCCTTCACGGACGAGTGTGAAAACAAACCGAAAACGAAAAAGTCAAATTCCACACGCACCAGTGGAGTGTGTTGTTTGGTTTTTCCGACAATCGGCCACCTTGACGGGAGGCCATTGGCTGATTGCGTCTTATCGCGGCACTTCCATCTTCCATCCACCGGTTCAAACATCCGGACGGAATCTCAACCGCCTCTCTCCCCGGCCGGGGGTTTTGCGGGAGTCGCGTGTTTTGTTCGGGCTCGGATTTCGGATCATTTCACCTTTCCGTCACCTTGGCCACGGCCCAGGCATCGATCCGGGGTTGTTTTATTTTTCCCTCCCCCCTCCCCGGCCAGTCGTAAAAGTGGGCCCTTTTTCGTCGTAAACAATGTGCGACTCGTTATATTTATTTCGCGCTTGTGTGAAGAACAGATGGCGCACGGTTGCTAATCATGAGTGAAATTATGGAGATGTATTACTTTACAATGTTTACAGTGCGAGCCACAAACGGGAGCCGGTACGTGTTGGTTTTGCTGAATTGCTAACGGTGGTGTGAAATACTTGTTAGGGCATAAAGCGAAAATATTTTGGTGTTTGTTTTCCCTAACGATGGTAGGAAATCTGGTCTTAGTGTTGAGTTTTGTACGTTTTAGTTTCCAAAATAACTCTGACTTTTTGGGCGAAAAACTGTTTGAGAAGATAAAAATTTTAAAAGACAGTAAAAGAGTAATTCATAATTGATTGAAATTCATTCAATTTGTTCAAAAATTCAAATTTCTCCAGGTTTTTACACTATTTAGTTCTATATTTTTTAAATGCTACAAATTAACCTCTTACGTTTCTACTAAATTTGTCGTCTGATTGTTGACTGAGGAAAAACTAAACTTTATGCGAATTTTCTTTCACCCCTGTTAAAACTATTTCACACACTTATTGATTTTTCCATCAACTTTCCCGTCCGTCATACGAGCCGGGAGCTTTTTATCAGGATCTCCAAGACCGATCTGGAGCACGGAAAGGTACCAACCTTTTTCGGGCGCCAATGTCGCGAGGGGCTTCAAAACATTGTTTCTCGTGGATTACCGCACAGCTCCTTACAGCAACTTAACTGAAACCCGCACACACATAAACACACACACAAGCACGCACACGATTACCCCAAAAGTCCAGCCAGCAGCATTAATTTAGCGCCGGCAATCAACAGCAAACCTCCGTCCTTCCGGTCGTGAGCGCGCCGTTCGCACGAAGGCTCGAATTGATTACTTGGCCGAGGTTAAGCCGCCTTTTCCCTCCCACCCACCGCGTGTGGGATTTTCGTGACTCGAGCCGACAAATCCGTCCCGAAGAGCCCGAAAGTCACATAATAATGGGCCTCCCGTTAAGGGCTGGTGAAAGCACTCGGCGCTAATGTGGTGCTTCCACGCATTCCATGCCGTTCCGTGGCGGCCGATGAAGAACGCTACATATCGCACGCAATAACGGGTCCCCCCAGCTCCTCCACAGGCCCTACCGGACCAGCCCAGGTGGCCGGCTCACGTTTGCCTTCGAAGGGAAAAATCACACCCCACACACACACACATACACGTACACACTTACGGTCATGGTGGATGCAAATCCGCTCCGTTCCGTTTCGGTGAAGTTTCTGCACCGACTCCACCGAAGTGCACGGGTCGGGTGGTTTAATGAACAAGTTCCATTTACGGTGGCCACTCTGCGGCCCATCCGGGAAGACCGTTAATTTGTTTAGCCCAACCTAACGTGCCGGGAACGGGATCCGGCCGAAGGGGGACATTTCCACTGGAATGCTTCAAAAATGTACCGCGCATTTGGTGGAAGTAGCTAATGTGTCTTCTCTTTCTCTCTCTGTCTCTCCCACAGGATCGAATATTAAGACTGCAATAGCTATTTTAAATTGTATATTAGCACGACAACTGTGCTTCGAGGATCCATCATGTTCAGCCATCCTAGAGATCATCCCGCGCGTCTGCGGACCAGTGCCAGGTAAGTTCCGGCGCACTAAACGATAGAATAGTTTTCCTATTTCTAAGTTATTTTTCCTCGTAATTTGTCCTTAAGTTGTTTGGTAAAATTTGTTCAATTTGCGGCCCGATGACGCTTTGCCTGATGACTTCATGTTAATTGCAATTTTCACCCTCCGTTTGCACTGACACAAAGGTGACATTTGCTGGTGTTTGTTTCATTGCTGAAAAGAAAGGTCAATGGGACATGGTGACGGGGTTTTCCACCGCCAGTATGTCATCCCGGGGACAGTCTATTTGTCGTTCGTAATGATGGCGTGGTGGGATTTCAAATGCAACTGCTTCCTTTTGCAAAGAAATACAGCAAGCAAGCAAGCGTTGGAGGGAGCGTCAGGCTGGTTCACCTAACAAGGCTGGTGGTGCTTATTTTTGTTCAACCACTTCAATGCACGAAACAAGCGCCGCAAGCGAAGGACCTTGCCTTAAATCCTTCCACCATTCAACGGCGAGCGGTGGAGAGGATTGTTCATGCCACCCGAAGGAACACGGTCGCCTCACGGCAGTTGGCCCGGTGCATTCCGTCTCGTCGTGAGGTGAGCACGGGTTTTCCGCCCCCTTACCACCCCCACCCTATAACAACCCACTGTGGAACGAGAGTTTAATTAAAGTAGACGCCATAAAGTCGGCCCCGTTTCGGAGAATCGCACATATGCGGTTGGCGGGGCGGTGCAACAACTCCCGGTGAGGAGGTGCAGGAGGGGGTGTTTACATGCACCCTGACATGCACCGGTACGGCAGTACAATACGCGGCGACCGGAGGATCTTTTCTTGGCCGTTTTCCGTGGTTGCTTTCTGGGAACGTTAACGATGCAAAACTTGGTGGAAAATGGGATCATCAGGAGCGGGGGATGGGTGTACGGTCCGGAGCGAGGAAAACGTTTCGGTGAACGCATGAAGCGTGCGACTTTATTACACGCGACCGTGAAGGATGCATTTTCCCTATGGAGGTCGTATTTTATTGAAGCTTTTTCTTGCATATATGTTTCCTATACAAAACAATATTTTATTTCTTTTAGAATAAAACTCACGGGATTTAACCGGCTTAGTAAATGTTGTTCAAAAAATCTCCCAAATTCTAGAAAAACTCCTTTAAAAACGCATTTTCAAACACCTTCTAAATCACAGCAACATAGCTTCTTTTTAAGTTGGTTTTCAACGTATTTTATCCACCAAGAACCAATTCAATAGATTGACCTAAACAATTAAAACTCATCGCTCTTCTAAAAAGTCTACCGGCCTACGTCTTGGACTTTACTTGGAAGAGACATTTGACACTGTCTGACACAAAGGATTAGTATTTTAGCATTTCTCCCAAAATTTCCCACCTTACGCTATATTTATGATTTTTTTCTTTTGTATAGATAGATTTGTTGGTTTTGTTAGTTTTCTTCTGTTTTTTGTTTTTTTTTTTCTATTATCTTTTCCTATTTAAATGCAAATGAAAAGTACCAGGGGTTATTTTTCCCCATTTAAAATTGATTATCCATAATGTTACAGTACAATAAACTTCACAAATATTGTGTTAAGGTTCCACTAGCGAGGTTACCAATATCACTCTAATTTTAGTTATTGTAAGTGAAGTATGTAAATTTAGGAATAATAAATATTCTCTGTTACTACTACTTGCATTAAGCATATTTAACTAAACTCCACACGTTTTTCCGTTCCTTAATTGGTTCAAAATATTCAACGATATTAAAATGGTTCACAATCGAAAACCATTTAACAAAGCGCTCAAAGCTTAAAGAGACCACTTTTTGCATCGTTGAAGTGCAGCTGAAAAGTGCAACGATACTTTAAACGGCCCCTCTGCTTGTACCGAACGACTTGGAAAGTCATTAATATTCTTATCCCACCGCCGTCTCGGCCAAATCAGAACATTACGCTCCTCTGGTAACATAACACACACACGCGCGAGTCACAGCTGTGTGCCTTTGGAACAATTGTATACGGCGAGTAGGAAAATCGTTAAGGAAGAGAGGCCGATCGTTCTCGAACACGAAAATCGGCATAGATAAGGCATTCCCGTTCGGCACAATGGTTTGCCCCTCCCGACGGCAGTTGACAGGATGGCGCGGGACTAGCTGGGTAGAAGGCCGCGGGAAAAACTGTATCAAGTTCAAGTGTCGATCCTCCCAGGAGGACCTTCTCCATCGTGAAGAGCCGCACCCGGAAAAGGGAGCAACGCGATGCGCCTGGTGACGTGCGACCGCGTGTGCATTTTGGCCGGAAGTCGCTGCAGGCGCGCTTCTCACATGTCCGTGTGTGTGTGTGTGTGTGTGTGTGTGTGGGTGTGTGCGTGTATACGTGTATGCAGGCAAGGGGTAAATGTATGCAAATTTATGCACCAACTCACCGGCGCCTCTTTTCCATCGAAACCTACCAACCATCGAAAGCGACGGGGCTATCTTGGCGAACAGAATTTTCCGGACCGAAACGTTTCACCCTTTTTTTCCTGGCGCTGCGGGACAACTTTTCCGATCAAACCAGTCAAGGTTGTGGAACGCCGGCGGGAGGGGTGAAGGGACACGAATCGGTAGGTTCATTGGTCAAATGCTCACGAAAATCTGGTGCCCAACTTTTGCCTGGAACGACGACCTGCTGCAGGCGTCGGAAACGGGAGGAAAAAGGCGGACGAAAGTAGAAAAGTGAGAAGCGACTCTATGAGCCCACTGGACGCAAGGAAAAAGGGCACGAAAAAAGGATCCCCGTGCTGACCGAATGAAGTCATGAATGGATATGATGGGTTTACATTATGTAATATTCGGCTGTCAACTTTTCCTTTTGCAAAGTCGTTCCGAACGGAACCGGCCGAAACACGCTTTCGGACGCTACGTGATACATTTCATGTCGTTTGCAAAATTTTAATGAGATACCCGGCGACACCACGCTGCGGCTCGATCGTAGGCACGCGGAATTTTCCAACATTAGGTTCCGGGTTCATTTCCGAGTTTTTCACCTCTACCTGTGTGAGCCGGCAAAAAAGGTCAAACTGCTGAATGCATGTCATTGCTTTCGTTTTTGTCGTTGTTGTTAGCGCCCATATCGCACTGGAAGAGTATTATGCAAATAAACCATCACCGTCATCATCATCATCATCATAGTCAACATGGTTGTCGTTGTAAAAGTCTTTCATCGGAGAGAACGGAATATCTAACATCATCAAGCCCCAATTTTCCTCCAGCACCGTTCGACCGAGGGACACGAACCGGCGAACGCGGGGTTGCCTTTAAATGTAATCTTTGGATGATGAAATTTTGGAACCATTTCAGATAGCGGAACTAACTCCCCTCGTCCTTCGTAATCCGAAGTGAACGAATTTTTCATCGACAAAAGAAGCCGCCGTTCGGTTTCGAGGTTTCGGGAGACGAGACGAAAGAATGCGGGCGAAATACCATGTAAGCTGTTACATTGGCTTTTTTGTCGATGTTCTCTGCCACTGGTTCGAACAACCAGTGAACAATGCCTAATGGGAGCTTATGTCGGCAAGCAGCAGTACAAAAAATAAAGGTTGTATGCTTTGGCAACCTGTTGAACTACGTGGCGTCCGGGTTGATGATGTTTTCAAAATGAAGGATTAAAAGTGAATGCCCGATGAGTGCCCAGATATTTAATATAAAGTTGATCCATCGGGTATAGTTTCTTGTCTTTGCGAAGGGTCAAAAGTAGTGTTGTGCTTAATTAATCTTTTGGCGAGATTCATTCATATGAATCTTTCACCTAAGATTTATTCAAATGGATTCATGAATCTTTGCGGATTCGAATCTTCAAAGCTTAATGAATCATTCGAAACCTTCATGAATCTTCATGAATCTTCACGAATCTCCCCGATTCTTTCATAGGCGTGGACAATGCGACCAAAAACAAAAAGGAGGTCCCTCAACTTATTTTTGGTGACTATTCATCAGTTGGTTTGTCTTCAGGATTCATGAACCTCTCGACGAAAAATTCATAATTCCCTTATAAAGCAGAGATTCATTCAGATTCATGAATCTGAATCAGATTTACGCAACTCTAGTTAAAAGGTGACGAATTTGCAAGATGTAGCAAGAAAAAGGTGCCCTTTTATTTTTTTCAGCGCCTTTTCTGTTCCTAAATGTTTCGCGAAAGAGGGATATTTCGTAACGAGTTTAAGTAACTTAAACCTTCCTAGAATAAAGTTATGCTCTCCATTCTCCAATCAAAACAGAAAACTTCCCTTCCAAACGCTGTACAATGCCGCGTTATTTTCAATGCAAGGTTCACTTGCAACATTCGAAGACGCTCCTCGTAAATCACAAACTTTCGCTTTGCCCGAGCCAATGCAACTGCATTCACTGCACTAGGGCGCCAACACCCAACCCGCACCCGGGTTCGAAACCTGTGTGTTTAGTTATGTCCGCCCGCCTGTTTTTTGCCTATTACTTTTTATTGTGCCAGCGCTCTTCCCGGGAGCTTACGTTGGGTCGTTTTTCAAATGCCCACGGCATTTGACTTTTGCTGCAGTTCAGGAGGCGGCCGAGTGGGTGCAGCAGCGGATCCACCAACGTGCAATATACCTGGCCAACCCGGTGTATCGATTTTATTTTACCTCCTCAATACCGGCTGCCGTAAAACGGGTATGCTTTGTTTGCTTTACGTCTTTGCGGCGCCCCCGGAGGGATACTACGACCCTCACCCTGGTCGGAAGGAACTCACAGGGAATTCATAGCTGTTTGGGTATTCCTTGGAACCCCCTTTGCTGGTGATCCTGGTGGACTTTTGCTTTTTCCCACCCCCTGCTTATGTAACGATTGTCCGCTAGTGAACTGCAGTATTAAGTCCATTTTGGTTTCTTCATTGTGTTGGTGGGTCGATGTAGTTTTTTTTCCCCCCTACCTCACAAACACCAACGCTCGAAAACGGTATGCCAAGGTTCTGATTGGGCCACCAGATGAACGGGACGGATGCCATGGAAGATGCCTCGTGGGCGATGTATCTATGTTTTGTCGCTGGGAAAACTGCATCGGCAGGCATGTTTCGGTTTTTGCTTTTCATCCATTCTTCGATTTTTGCTGCCCCCAGCAATCGTTTTCCGGCAGCGTGGGAGAGTCTTCTACCGTTCTCGGCGCTCGATGGGAAACGTCACCCGTGTTTTACAACCGTTCACTCGGGGGCGGCATTTCTGGAGGGCATTTATTTGCTACAATCGCAAAACTTTTACGAGCATACATTTGCATATCAACTCGAATCGAAATGAAAACGAAGAACGCTTTGTATGGGGATTTTTGGTGGAAGCAAAGGACAAGCTGCGTCTACCCGAGGCTGACTGAGGAAGAGAAAAGGAAACTTTCGACCAGGTGAGGGTGATGAATTTGGAAATTCAATAAAGTTTTCTGATGGACACACCGTGAAGCAGTTGGCGCAAGCAAAATCGATACGAAGTGATTATGTCCTTAGTTTTTGATGTATTGGATTTTTAACTTGTGTTCTTGATAAAGATTATTTTCTCTGTGCCTTGTTTTATCAATAAACATTAACGCACAATTTCCCGAATCCAAAATTATGGTTTGCAAGTGCATTCAGGCATCTGCTAACTTAATATCTCCTTAAGGAACCGCCAAACTGTGCCTTAACAGTGTTATGATGATGTTAGAAACCAATGTTTCGGTGTGTAAACCCAAGCGTTTAGAGATAACACTGCAGACATGTCATCGTAAAACGGCTTTAAACCGAATTGAATTGAGGTGTATTGAGGCATAAATTACCCATAACGTGGCCAAGGAAACAAACAACGCAATAAAAGCGTTCTTCTAAGTAACCTTACGCCACCGCCCTCCCCATTCGCTGCTGTCAATTATGGCGTCCATCGACATCGGCATCTGCACTGCAGCACCCGGGACCTGATTTTCCTGACAAGGGAATAAAATCAATTGACCAGACACGATGGCGCAACGCTCTGACCCTGGCTGACCTCGAATTTTCGCATAAAACTCTTAAGACGACACAACAACCAAAGCACTGACCTGGACCTGGACGCATGTAATCAAAGCAATCCGTGTGACGACCGTGTTTCACCCTCGCCAATGGGTCGAAATTGATTGCGACAGACGTGACAGTGACAATTTTATTAATACACATCCGTCGAACCTCCCCCCCCCCCTCCTTCCCGTCGCCCTTCTACATCACGTTGGATACGGTGCGATGACAATCCGTTTCCTCCTTGTTCATTGTTGTTTTCTTCAGCCCCTTTATGGTGGCGCTAAAATGTCGATAAATGGTTCCGGTTCGGTTCGTCACCTTTTATCGTCACCTGCGTGGGTGGCAAAGGAAAACGGGATCGAAAAGTGATGTTTACAGTTGGGTTTTTGCTGGAAAGGAGGAAGTGCAACACCGGGACAGGAAGATGACTTCGATTCGAAGTCAAACCAGACGGAAAAGGATCGGTTCCTAAAACGGTGCCACTTACGAGTGAATTTTCCACCAGAGTTGCGTCAAACGGTGGAGGTGTTTTGTGCGCCCGAACGAAAGGCAGAATAAGATTGCCCTCATCCGTCCTTCGAAGATGGGTCAATGGTTCGATGAGGAGAAAGAGTACCCGATCAAAGGGTCATGGATGGACGCGTCCTTTTCGTCTTCCATTTCGATCGGGACGTCAACAGTAATGATGGTTTCGGGGAGGAAAAAAAACACCCTTCGATTCGATTGTTGTGTGACACATTTCCGACTCTATTAATCCCTTACACACACACACATACACACATCGTTCGCTGTTTTCGCAAAGAGGATGCTGAGAAGTAAGATCAAAGCGAACCTACGAGTCTATCGATGGACTAAAATAGGATACAATGACTTGACAAAGACTCGTCGGTAGTCGTCATCTTAAACACTGTCGGTTCATCACCTGCCACACTGCAGACGATCACCGTTCGCGTGAAGAAAGAATCGGCAGTCGGGCATCTTCGTTACGATTTGCTTCGATTGCGATGGCGATTAGCATGCGGTAAGACGCAATTTGCTCTGCCTCGACTGACATGAAGTGATCCGTCGGTTCATTACTCGCGCGTACCGAAATCAGCCTGTGTGTTACGCTTTTCTCCCAAAGATTGCCTCAAATCGAAACCTCTTCAGCGTGTATCGATAAACGTTTCAGCGATTGAGGCAATTTTTTTCTTGTCATCCTACACTTCTTTCCGATTTGCTTCGCCATCGAAGCCGATAAATCAGTTTCACTTAACGCGAAAACACCCCCGCGGGGAAGGAGGATGTAATCATCAACCCCTCCCTCCCCCCTTCCCCAGCATTAACCCTTATTACCATCCCCGGCATCGCTTACGGAACCGAACTCGGAGTACTCAAAGTGGCAGCATCATTAGAAGCGAACGCTTTGGCCTCATTAGTGATTTTCTCTGGATGTGGAATCTTTCTTTCTTCTTCGCCTATCTTTTCATGCCACTGTAACGCGCCTAGGTCGAGGTCCGATGCCACAAAGCGAACAAAAAAAGTTGAGCGAAATTTTCCTAAATCAGATCACTCTTTTTTGAGTTCCCGGAAGCGTTTAGGAACTGCAAATCTGCGGAGGTTGATAAAGCTGGCACTTGAGGCCGTGGGAATCCGGATTGAACCAAGCGGTGGGTATTTTTTCCCTTAAATAGCTAAATTGAGCGATCGGTTCACCACTGGGTAACCCTGATTGATGACTCGAATCGTGCTGTCATGCTTATGGTCGAACCGTCTGAAGAAAACTCTTCTTACCACGCGTGTTTAAACACACGAATTTCTTCTGAGACATGTATGCCTCAAGTAATCTCTTCACGAGCCGTTTTTCAACCCGAGAAATTCGTCGAACGTTCGCTAATGCAATCGGCAAATATTTAACCCATGTGCTCCTTGAAAAAGCACCCGGCACTTCACTGTCCCCGCCGTTGTCGTCGATGACAAAAGAAGTTAATTTAAAATCACACAAAGCGCCGAGCCGGGAAAAGTTTTCCCGCCGGTCGTCGATGTTCGGATTTTCCGTTCGGCCGAAAGGGGGCAAAGAAACGTGGTTCCGGTGGTGCCCGTTTTTCCCGCGGGATGTGCCCCGTTTCGGGGGGGGGGGAAATCTGAGAGAGCGGGACCCCATTTCCGGGACGATAACTTCCACCGGAATTCAATCGGTTTCGCGATTCGCTGGAAACGAACGGCTGATGATGATGATGATGATGATGCCGACAATGATGATGTGCTGTAAAACTTACCGTCGGGATGAGTTCGGTTTCGAGTTCGACTTCGGTGGCAAACGACTTAACGACGAGGGAAAAGTATGTTTCTTTTGCCGGGCGAAACATTCCTGGGAATGCCGGATGGCACGGGGTGGGGAGGGAGGTTTTCCAGCTCCGCAGCGTATCGCAACCCCTCGCACCAACCGCAAACCAAATTGGCTTTCTCAATTAGGGAAATTAAGATCTCCGTTCGACGTTCCACGAACGGACATTGGCGTCGAGCAAATGTGGCTTCGACGCCGCGTTTTTCCTCTGTGCGTGTGTGTGTTAGGGCTGTGCTGGGGCGTTTTCATTCTTTCGATTTTCCGCGGTTTTCCACCAATCGCAATACCGAAGGGCGACCGGTGGCTGGACCGATTTCCGTTTTAAGTGTCGTGGTTTGAAAGAAATGAATTACACGTCATTAGACTCCTCGCGCCGCTTTCGATGGGAACGATGATGATGCAGAGAAGGAGCCAGATGATGAGCGTGGAAAGACAAGACATCTTTCGAGACCATCAAATCACGCCATCCGTCCAGCCGACCACCATCCCCCCATTCGGCCGCCCAACCGGAACCGATCGAAGTGCTGTGTCGGTTTTGTTCAGTGCTGGTTTGTGCTGAAATTCCTTCATTCCATTTGCCCGCCCAGCGATTTTTCCCCGCAGATTCGGGTTTCCTTGGGCCAAAAAGAAACGTAAGAGAAACAACTGCAAACGACGATTGGCGCTGTAAAACAAAGCAACCCAGGGCCAAGAGGGAAAACAGGATGGTTCAAAATGTGGTTTAAACACCCTCCCAAAAAAAAAAAAAAAAAAACATCGCACCGACCACCCGGGAGCGAAGAGACTGGGCCGGGAAAATTAAGTGGCAGAACTCATTTAGATGGGAAGAAATTGACCAAAAATAAATTCATTATTGTGCGCCGTCGCCCCGCTCGGGCGACCGTTGTTTTTTCCCTTAATTCATTATCGCCCATCTGGGCCGCGTCCGTCCGACGGCCGCCCGGAGGACATTTTCCCGCGGCGGCAGACCAGCTGCCAAGGGGAACCGTAATCGTCAGTGTGTCCCATTACGCCGCACAGCATCGCACCGCGTCGGGAGAGCGATGATGCGCCAGGAAACGGAAAACGGTCGTAAATAGCAATTTGTCATTGGCGTTTGGAGCGTTAGTTTTTTTTGTTCCCTTTGCCGACGAACAGCAAGAAAAAGCCAAATGAAGGCTGGTTTGGCGGATGACGAATGAAGGGACAGCCACCGGAAAGATAGGAAAAGCGCTAACATGACATTCTTTTCCCTCCCGGCAAGCAACCAAATGGGATGACAACGGGACTAGCACACCTGTATTACGGGAGTTTTCCTCTTTCTAGTTTCCTTTCGCGTGACGTCTTGGCATCTGTTCAGCATTACCGTTTGTTTTCCTCTCGCCGCTTCCTTACCGAGCGCACTTTTTAACATCTCACTTGGGACCGTACGAGGGTGCGATCGGAAACGCACGGGCCACGATAAGCGTGCTTTCCTCGCTGTCCCCGCGTTTTCCCCCACGGGTGGAAGATAAACGGTACATTAAGTTGAGATATTATCAGGTGCAGAAAAGAGAAAATGCTTACGCGACACTCGCGGAGCGAACCGTGACGGAACGGCGGTCCGTTTCTGGGAAAAACGGATCTTTCGTCGTCCGTGTTTGGGATTCGGACACGAGCAAAACGGTGAAAAGATGGCTCAATCTGCGATAAAAATCAGGTTGCCGAGTTGTTATCGGGATTTCGAGGCTGACATTATGATGTGGATATAAAAACGAAAAGGAACGTTATGTTGAAACACTTCAGAAATCATTTTATTTCCACCAAAAAACAAGGAAAAAAACGAAAGCAACAATGATCAATGTCGAAAAGATACAGACTTGTAACTAGTCTTTTCGTAAGTTTCAGATTATTAGCAACTAGTTGGTTTATATACAATATCATTGTAAGGAGATGACTCTAGGCCATTTAAAAATAAGAAAAGAATCGAAAGATAGAACTAAACTAAACTCATGAGCTCAATAAATAGTGAATGGAGTGATAGTAAAATTAAAACGATCGTGTTTCAAATAATTTAATAACTGGTTAAAGACAAATTGATCGATAAACAGTATGAAACTTCAAATGGACAAGCAAAATACGGGAGTAATGTCTTCATAAAAAGGTTCTTGTGAAAACATTATCTTCAACATAAGTAATCAACCTTCCTAAAGCACAAAAATTCTTACCCGAGGGCTCGGAAATCCCTCGACGCACTTTCGTACGTTTGATGGCACCTTTCCGTTTTAAAGCACTCCCCCCCCCCCCCCCCCCCTTTCCTCCCCCATGGGGTGCACTGTGTTTACTGTCACCATCGAAATGTTTGTCGGGCGGTATTGGAAACCATAAACCCCGACCCTCCTTTACCCTCTACCCCCAACAAGAAGTGCACCTAATCTGAACGAATCCTTCCCACCACTTGGTTGCGTTGTGGTAATGTTTTCATGAGCTTCGCTCGAGGTTTGTGGGACAATTTTTCGGTCCCGGCAAGCAAAAAACAATCGACCAAGTTGGGGCTCGGTTAAAGGGCAGATTACAGGCTGTGTTAGTGGTGCCTCACTCCAGTATTGCCCCCAACCGAACTACCCTGCCGGGGTTGCCGCTTTGAGAAGGGTTAATTTCGGTCAGGGCAAAATTAATGACATCGATTAAGCTGGCCAACGATGGTGCGAGATAAATGCGCACTGCTTTTATGGACGGAGTGATTTTATGAACTAGTTTTCGTTAGCCCACAATTACAAACATATTTTACGGCCTTATTACTGCGGTGAGGCGGGCGAGGTGCAGTTTTGAGTGGGTTGAGTACTCATCTGAAACGGTTGGAAATGTTTTCTGAAGAGTTGTTGTTTTGAATTTCAACAAACATATTCAACACGTTTTATCGGGATGTTGAGACGCTTTTCTAAATGTTAAAAAGGTATAATTTTACAAGAGTTTCTTGCGTTAAATATCGTGTAAAAATTAATAAAACCAAAACTTGTACTATTAATCAAATATCATCTCCGGTTTAACCACTTCCCTCCCTGGAGTAGTGCCAATCGCGATATTTCTCGTAATGAAAAATGTTCCGATTTCCGATAGTGGTTACGAAATGCCAGTCATGACACCGAATATCAACTGAACTACCAAACATACCGGTGAGCATATTTGTTCCACTTCGCGAAACAATCGTGCTAATCGATACGACTTCCAGCCGGAGTGAGTGTGCGAACCATGGCAGTGTGCGACCAGCAAAGGGCCAATCCACCGCATACCTGTGCCGGTCGGCGATTGTGGTAGTGATCCATCCGAAATCCATGCAAATTACCCCCTGCTATCGCCGTGGTTGATCATTTGGCTTCGCGCGGTAACCATCGCGTCAGGCACAGGAGAAAGAAAGAGAAAGGAAAAGGCAAATCTGTTCCGAAACTCGTGGCGTTTCGAGGCGAAGAAAAGCCAAATCAAAAGAAAATCAAATGCTTTCCCTGATGGGAGCCGTTTGCTTAGAAAGGGGCACGTGGAAAGGAAACCTGCTGTTTTTCCCTGGCCACAAACAGACACGAACACCGGTCGGAGCGTTCCAGTTGTAGATTTCGCGAACCGATAACCGGCGGTACGGTTTCCGCAAAAGGATCAACCGTGTGCCTTCGGCCGGTTGTGTGGAGCTCGGGGCAGATACAAGAAAGGAAGAGAGGAAGAGAGAGAGAGAGAGACGTTTTCTTTGGTCGAAGCGTTCAATGCCATGCCGGACGATGTTGCTTACCTTGAAACGGCACGAAAGGGAAGGCAAGAATAGACGTGAAAGTATAATTACACGTTCCGTCCGTTTTTCCCGCAAGTTCGCTACGGCCGACTCGACGAGGCTCGCTTGGGAAAATGCTACCTCGCAAGTCACTCAAAATTGTTCGATCGTTCGCTTGACGTCGTCGCAGCTACACCGCTTGTTCGCTTAGCTGGACGTGGAGAAATCGTTCTACTTTTTATGAGCAAATGAGAATCGGAATGTACACGAAACTTGCCATTGTTGCCAGTTCTATAAGCTTTTACATTTTCATTCCTCTTGCATGAGTTGTACCTGGTCACCATAATCATTTCCAATGTGAAAGCATTTGCGCAATCAAATAAAATGATTTTATAGTAAAAAAAGTGAAATGTCTAAAGGAAAATGCTGATTTGAAAAATGGTAAACCAAAGAATTCATTATACATGAAGATTAAAACATTCATTAAATCATGTGCTTTGTTTGAAATTGAATTTATAGAGTAGGCTAAAATTCGTCATACTTCTAAATATGTTAAGAAATTAGATGACTCGGTTAAATATTTTTTTAACAACATACAACTGTTGAAAATTATTGGTTTTTATCTATACATTTTGATTGTTTATTGCATAGGTGCCATGCTCTGTAAAAATCAAAGAGTTCAAAACTCTTTTGGATACCTTACAGCTTCGTGGGAGTTGGAAACTGGATCGATGAAAATATATTATATCAAATCCGACCCAAGTTAACTTAACAAAATACTTAACAAAAAGTAGTTAACTTAACAATAAAACTTAACAAAATTTGTAATTTTTACCAATAAATTAGTTTTCTAGCTTTTGAAAAGAGGCGATTTGTCCAAAATCAACTCACCACGCTCTGTGAAAAGGCATGCTGCTTTAACCGTTTATACTTGCGAGTTGAGATTGCACTTCATATGTCAGTCCCAAATGTAAACAAACAAACCATGACCATGATACAAAATCGTAATTTATTAAAAAAGTATGTAGCTTCCGGACATTTGATATAATCAAGATCCTATTCTCATGTCTAAGAAACATTTGTGCAAAGTTTGATTGAAATTGGTTCAGCCGTTCAGGAGGAGTTTAACCACTAACACCGTTAGATAAGAATTTTATATATGTAGATACAATTCCATAAAAATTGTTCACTGCAATAGTTCGATAAACCTATGGCTGGAAAAATCACCCCCAGCCGCTCACGGCGCTTAAAACCCACTAGGTAAATTCTGGACCACCTCGCCTTCGCCCACTAAGTATGATGAAAAGCTTTCTTCCCACGTCCATGCCCGACCCATAAACTATTCAAAGGCTACACATCGATGGCGAAACGTATACATACTTAAGAGCACATATTTTTCGTCGATGGAAAAAAGTAGGAGAAAGACACGAAATAAAGTGAAACCTTCCAACTGCCCTCCATTCGTGCCACGCCACGCCACGAACACCTACACACACGTACGCACGCGTTCGAGCAAACAGGTTCTTAACCGCAATCTAGAAATACGGCAGCAACACCCCACCACTTCCACCTGTTCTTTCCACCGCCCGCCCGTAGCTCATAAATATGGCTTGTAAATAATTTATTATCGGCCGATAATTGCCTTCCCGCCTGCGGTGGGAAAATCAAGGCTCCCCGGGCCAAGGGAGGAGCAGGTCGTGAGGATTGAGTGAAAAATGCCCCAACCATATGTCCTCTGGGGGTCGTGGGTCGAAAACGTGTGCGTGTGTGTGTGTGTGTGGGAATCTTAACCAAAACTTCATTCATCCTACCCATCCCACGCCCCCGCCGCACGAAGGTCACTGTTTGGTGGGGTATTTTTTCGGTTTCTTTCCTTCCTCGAAGGAAAAAAACGTAATGAACTGGCGGGCATATTGACCGAGGCCCGTTGAACGTTTGACGTAGTTTTCGATCCCACTGACGGTGATGGTGGGGGTGGTGTTGGTGGTGGAGGTGATCCCTAATTTTGCACGCTCGTAATTTAATGTTGCCAGGGTGTTCGAAACGCGGCTAAGGGAAATGATGGCATTATAATATGAATACGGCTGGGGCAAAGGATAAAAATATCATTTTTCATCCTGCCATCGCTGGAGTTGATTAAGTGACTTTGGACTTCCACGGTCAAGCAGTTCCTTTTAGCGCTGCTCTTCGCCCGGCCGATGAAGGATTCACTTTGACTTTTATAAGCAAAAAAGAACACACGCTTACAATTAAATAAAGAGTTTCCGAAATAACCAGCACCAGCATTAAGAATGTGACGTGAATAATCTTATTGGACTACATAATTATGATGCCCTGTCCTACAATGGGTTAAGCAATGAATCATATTCATTCTGATGGTATAATATTTCTGTATAAAATATAATACATTGTGCCTCTACAACAGGTGTATTATTTTTTAATTTGAAGACACGTAAGTTTTCACCAGTCACGTTCTTCTCGAGGTCATTTTATTTTCGACCGGTACTGGTACTAACTTTTCAGCACGAGAAACTTAAAGCTAAAGCTAAAAATGTTACTGGCAAGCTGCATAACGAGACAATTTTTCCCGTCTCCACACTATCTCAGATGTTCTGAATGGGGATGAAAAAATAGACATTGCAGAACAACTTTCACTCAGGCGAAAGAGGGCGAAGATCATCCTTGGTGAAAGTGGTACACAATTTATGCTCGAACTCGTTGGATAAGAGATGGACACCCCGGGAAAACCGTACGTCTACGAGGAGGGTTCCAGTGACATTCGCCTTGACTATGCAAAATGGCCAACGGAAGTGGATAAATTATTCATAAAAATGTCCTTCCAGCACTTCAGCGACGTTGGTGCGAGAAGAAGCTTTTTATTTATTACCTCAAATGACAAGTCCTTTCGTGGAGGAAAAACTGGAAGCAAAAATGGTATTTGGTGAAAATCCCTCGGCATGCAATTGATAGGAAGGTATAGTTTGCTAAAAAAAAAATCATTTACCGCTCCGATAATAAAATAAGGATACCCTTACAGGGATAAAAACGGAAACGCACAAAACTGAGTAATTGATAAAATAAGCCAAAACCATTTCGGAGATTTCTTTCGCTTGCAAACCCTTCGGTCCGGTCCGGCTAGGGGAGACGAAAAACTTCGCTCTGACAGCACGGAGTGGACCGAGTGGAGTGCTTTTAATAGGAATTAAATTTTCATTTTCCACCACCTGTGCCGGGTAAAAGATAAACCGCAAAAATTCAATCCGCAGACTGGGCGAAGGAGGGCAAAACCGCGTTTCCTTCCTTTCAGCAAACCCGAACCTCACCCAAACTTTTTCCTGGGGAGCACTCATAAAAATTCATTGACACATTTGGGGTTGCCAACAAAGTGGTCGATAAGAGGGTAAGAAGGGGAAAAAATGAGGTTCGGAAAAAGGATCGAACCAAAAAAAAAAAACGGAGGGTCAATATAACGAGACACGGGAAGGGCAAAGATATCGATTCGAGCAACAGGGAAAGCAGAGCCAAAAGGTGCGAACGAAAAAGTGTACAAAATCGTTTCGAACCGTTCGAGGAACTTGAACAGGGTATGTGAGGGTGTAGGATATTTGTTTTTCTTTTAATTTTTCGGTTAATCTATGCCTTCGCAATTTGAAAACTCCTCTTCATCCCGGATTCCGATGAATTATTTTTCAATCCTTCTCAACTTCCTTCAGGTACATCAACAAAAACAAAAACCAAAAGCCCGCAAAGAAAATATAATAGCTGCGTAAGACGTGGAAATATGATTAAATAATCAAACCGAACCAGCTATCCCTAAACCGATCAGCCACACACTAATGTTTCTTTCCCCTTTCCTTCCAGTCGCCTGCAGCACCGTCACCGTTACGAAATGCCAGGCCGCACTCCGGACGCTGCAGGCGTTCCCATTTTTCCGGCCCACCTGTCTCTGCAAGGAGCCGGGCATCGATCCGGACTGTAATTATTTTCGGGATTTCCTGTTCGATCATCCTTGCGGCTTCGTGTCGAAGAAAGGTAAGTGACGGGTTTCGGAAAGAGTACGAAGGGTACGTCAAATTTTGATTGAACACATTTTTTTTCTTAGCCTCAGGGAACCGTACGCCTCGACGTACGAGGATAAGGAGATTAAGGATTTGGTTTTGACAAGCATCGAAGGAGAGGAAGGAAAAAATATGTGTTCAATTAAAAAACAGGCCTTTAGCGAATGTTCTTTGAAGCTTTTTCAAACATGATCAACCACGGTTCGTAAGCAGTGCTTTGTTCAAGTACTACCAATTTGATTGTAATGCATTTGATACAAGTGAAAGAAAGTGCTGATGCATTTTCTTACAAAACTTTCCACTAACTGAATCCAACTATGAAGAGCTTCGAAGAATACAAGTGCTGCTCTCATCCGGTGACTGGAAACCACACACTGCTTACCGGAATGACCTCTTCAGTCTGCCATTCAACTTCGTTTAATGACGTACTTGAGCAACTAGTTGCAACTATTTGACGCGTTTGTAGCGTTCTTCTTTGGTCGAAAAATGTTACCTTGCAAATGGATGCTCTTCGTTTACCAACCTTTCAACTTGATACAACTAAACTTAGTGTTCCAAATCGAACCCATAGTCATTACTTCCGGCACGCACCGTTAGATCGCACCGTGTGCCGGAAAACGGGTGTTCCTCTCGCGAAAACCCAACCAGCCAACATGCACTTCAGAGCCGAGCGGCAAACAAACCCGAGCGAACCGCTTGGGGAGTAGTTTTGGAGTGACTTTTCAAAGATCTAATTATCTGCTCGTCAGAAAAGGACGCGACGTCAGCGTGCGCGCGGTGACACGCGTCATCAAACGGGAAAGTTTTCCACCCAAGCGGAGGTAGAACGCCGGTGTCAACTGTGGTGGAAAATTAGTAGCACTCGGCGACGTGCGGATGAAACCACCGTTTTCCCGGGACGTTTCCGGCGGTGCGCGGAAACGGGGTGCACGTTGAATGTTGAACCCGGTCGCTGGTCAAAGGTTAAAACAACAGAATTGTTGTTCTTAAAAGCATCTTCAGATACGCTCGAGCGCTGACGAGATGATGCCAGCTGTATTTGTTAAGTGCATTTCGAGACTTCATTACCTTAGAACAATGTTGCACACAGTTCACTGATGCTTTGCATCGTTAGAGCCTCGCTTTTTCTGGTGCCTTGTATCGCAAGTGCTTTTATTTACTCCTTCCCGAATGATTACGACGATTCCCCAATGATTATTCAAAACATAATTAACTTAAAGCATTATGCAACCTTAAGTACTGCAACAGTTTTCAAAATATCTTGCGTTAGATCTACAAGTGCTGAGTAAAGTAATCATTTGTGATTCCTTGTTAAATAAATCTATTGGTAAACTCACTCGTCTTACTTATCGTTCACCGAATCGTAGAGCCACTTCTAATCGATAATCTAGAAAAGTATAATTTTACGCCCAAAATATTTTGCTTATGCAGGATCTGAATAAACCTCTCCCAAAATGATCCTCAAATTCTCCGGGGAGCTTTATTCTCTAAGGTTACTGCCCCATTCGACCTCGTAACTTTTTACGCTGCAGATCGAGGGCACGAAAAAACACTGGAAAAACATATAATTTCCTGCTGTCCTCTTTGTACGCAAGAAAAACAAAAAAAAGATAACTGGATCACGGCAGCACAATTTATTTATGAGCTCACAAAAAGTTCTTCACAGACCGGGGGAAGAACTGGAAAAAGGAGGAAGGTTCTCACGGTGCGAGCAAACTGAAAGGAAGGTCTTCCACTCTTTCAGTGCTCTCAAAAGCTGACTGACGAGTAGACTGAACATGACAGCGTATTATGGTTTCGGGGCGATGGCATTCCAAGCCGGTGGCAAACCGAAGAGCCGAAGGACGAAGGCTGAGTAAAGGGCAATGTTGGAGGACGGGGACAAAAAATCGCATACTCGTACACACACACACATGCATCCCGCCGCATGCCGGGTGCAGAATCGGGTAATCCTTTCCCGTCAACTCCGATGCCGGGAAGCTTCAAGTAACCGTGTTCTCCGGACCGAGAGCTCCGGCTCTGGTTATCTTCTCGAAATCGATCAGCGCTACAAAATTACGCTGTTTTACACGGCTCTGGTCGGATCAACCGGTGGCGAATGGAAAGCCTGTAAGTTTCAACTTTGTCTCCCGCCTGCCCGCTCCACCCAGCGAGACTTCGCATTGGCTTTACAAAGTTTTCGTAATTCTTCAGCGGTGTAAGGAAGCGGAAAAAATTGCACGGTGGTTCTGGGCACCGGTTTGACGGCCGATTGGACACCGTATACTTCTTTTGGCTGCCAGGGAAGCTTCTGGTTTTTCCCGAAGGAATCACACTTCTCTTGAACTTGTCACATTTTCGAATGCAACCAGACGGGGGAAAATTACGAGTGCAAGTTTTGTGTCTTTGCTCTTGGGTTGCTTAGGGTAGTCGACTCTGGTTCTCCGTCGATGTTACTATGGTTTTGTGGAAGATGCAACCAAAGTAAGCGTTTTTGCAGCGGAATTCATGTCGAAAAACGGAAAATGTTTGGAAACAAAATAACATCGCTTTGTATCCTTTCTATATTAATTCCGCCTGAAATGGAACTGCAGGAATATTCATGAACAATTTATAAAACTTTTTCCCAACACTGCAATTTCTAAGAAAAACTGAAATTTATTTCAGTAAACTTATTTCAATTGCACAATGATTCTTTAGAGTTTTCATCACTCGCTCAGCACATGAAGTGAGTGAGCTACAAATCATTTTCCACATGCATAATTGTCATAAATCAGCATCATAGTACCTTTTTCAACATCATAATGATACAATAACGGTAGGCAAACACATCAGTGCTGAATAAAGGACACTCGCACTCTTTTCACCGCGCGAGTATTGAAAAAGAACCCTCTTAAGGAAAACCCGGAAACGAATTGGTTCGCAAAGCGAAGCCACATTCGCGCTGGTAGCATAATTTTTTCGCTCCAATTTATTGCTCTCCCGTGCGCGGTTTAGCGCAGCGTGGAAGCAGTTCTGTTGCCATATGCGCCAGGAGCGGGCCAGATCTTCCAAGGACAGCGTGCAGCGCGCAAATTCAAATCACGTTCCGTTCAACCTAACCTAACACTGGAACGCGCCGAGGAACCTCGATTGCACAAGACCTTTGCGGATGAAGGGAGTTTTTTAAAAGGCACCTTTCTTTCTTCACCCCAACGATGCCGATTCCGATAAGGAGGAGAGCAGCACACCCAGAAAAGTAAATGTGCACTTGGTGTTTCCGCGTTGCAGCATGCCGGTCCCTGGGTTGGTTGAGCAAGCGAGAAAAATAATTAACGAAACATGCTGACACCCGTTAGCTTCCTTAATATCTTTTCACGGGCAGCATTTCTGGGTGTGTTTTTCTTTTTAAAAAACCACATCCCCCCAAAACGACAATGTGTGAATGAGCTCCTGTTTATTGCACTTGTCCTACACGCAAACCAGCTCACATGCGACTAAGAGGCATTAGTGTCAACCGGGACGTGATGGGATTCGATACACTACTCGACTGCACTCGAAGGCTACCTCGCTCTGGAGGACCCCTTTTTTCGCGAACTGAGGGCAGAGAACCCCAAGAAGTTGGAACCAGGCAGAGCATTGGACCGGGGAAGACAACACGTACGGGACGTTTGTTAAGAGCAGCGAAAAAGCTTTTATTGCCTGCGCTCTTCAATCGTGCTCCGTCCGCACCGGGAGACCTCGAGACGTCCGCATTTAACTTTGCGCCAAGAAATGCGATTTTATGGTGGCCACTTTGCACCCGACCGTATTGGGTGCAGTAAAACGCGATGGTTTTTGCCTCTGGGGCCCTTTTGGCCATTAAAGTCGAACTTTACCTATTTGAACGGATTTTGCTCGTCGTCTTATTAGGCGCGCAATCAGCAGACTCAAGCGAGAGGAATGCCTTGAATGCAATAGACGGTAAATTAAATTAATTCTTCAATAAGAATTACATGTGTACAAACAATGACATTTACTTAACGCTAGAATATATTGCTTTGGAATTTTGCTCGAATGATTATTAGGGGTCATTATGACCCCTAGTTTTAATACGCTATAACTTCACTATTTTGTAAGATTTCGCAAATCTGTAAACTGTTACTTTGTAGTATATTTGTTGACTATTTTTTAACGTTTTTGATTTTTTAATGTACCATTTCTTCATTCCGCTAGCTCGGTGCAAAGCAAAAAAGATCGATGTGAATCGAATTTTAATGCTTTTTTTTTAATTTATCGTGTAAATCCAGAGAAAAAGTGTGTAACGTGTATTTCATTTTTTTAAGATAACAAATGACGCTACAAATTGATCTTGAAGATGTAGATTTTTAGAAATTGTCCATAGGTTGTTCGGTCCTGTGCTTTGTTCTGTTATCCCTACGCGAGCATTTCGAAACGTTATACACGATTTATAGCATAATTTGTTATTGTTAAAATATGATTTTAATTTTGAAATGTTCCTCAATATACCAACTTTCTAGTGCATATTTTTTTTCTGGATTTACATTATAGATTTTGAATAAATAAAAGCTAAAACAAACTCATTTTCAACCGTTTTTGCTTTACACCGAGCTAGCGGAATTATGAAGAAATGCATGAAAACCAGAAATGTAAAAAAAGTCAACAAATATACAAAAACGAAACAGTTTACGGATTTGAAAAATCTTCAAAACTAGTGAAGTTATAGCGTTTTAAAAGTATTGGTAAAAATGATCCCTAAAAAGCAGTCTCGGGATAGTCAAGTTGGTTATCGGAAACGATCGAACAGAAAAATCTGAAATCTTTGTTTTAGATATAGCTTTGGAATTTAAGAAAAGCGTTATTTTTTTGATGACCCCAATTTGAATTCTAGTATTAAGTTTAATAATCAATCTTCTTGTTGTGGTTCTCCTATTGTGAAACTTGAAAGCAAAAATGGATAGAGAGTTTTATGCATTCAGTTATTCGAATATTGTTGATAACCTTTTTAATGATCTTATCACACAATATTGTAATTTCTTTGAAGCTGTGATTTGAAATGTAAAATTATTCCCATGAATTGAATCAACCTCAGAATGGCTGACGAGTCTAAATTGTTTGTAGAAAAAGAAACCCCATGACTCCACAAATCAAACAACCAAAAGGATACGTCGTCCATCTTCCACCGTCCGTTTAGGAAGGCATGAAATACGATACGGTCAAACAGTCCCTTTGTTCAAAGTCGTACCACAACGGAAGGGATTCCACTGCAGCATCAACCGGGGGGCTCCGTTTTGGAGGGTTCTCCTCGCTTTGCTCGCTTATTGTTATTTTAGTGTCTTCGGTGCACATCCACCCGAGGAAACCCCGAGCGTCCGGACGCGTGTGCACTGTTTAATCGTGCTTGAACAAATTTCCCTTTTCGTTATATGATTACTTTTATGCTGCCATTATCGTCCCAGCGATCCACCATCGTCAGCCGAACGAGCGAGTTTGGCCCACGGAAGGCACGCGGAATGGCGCCCTTTGTGGAAGCAAATCGCCCTCGCGCGGGCGGAAATGTATGAAAGATTGCTTTGTTCGCCCGGGAGCTTCCATCATCATGCCGGCCGATACCGCTGCCAAACCGTACGGGGCCAATCGTCGTCGTTGCCCGGTTTGAGAGGACGTTTGAGAGGGCACAGATTCCAGCGAAAGACTTTTCTCCTCCCGCTCGTTTTCGAACGACGGACGCAGGAATGTTGAAAAAATGGTTGCCCGAAGTCTCCTCGCCCACATGTCGGGAGTAATAAAAGGCGCTCACCAAGAAGGAGAAGGGTAAAACGCGGGGTCAAAAAACATCACAACCACACCGGATGACGGCGACTAGTGAACAGATTGCATAGTAAATTACTTCAAGCAGAAATTTATTGCAAATAACAGCTGCACGGGGACTGCAATCTCCTCCGCTGGGCTTTGGCAAGAAAAGAAACCGCAACGGCAGGAGCCGGAAAAGAAAAAAAACCCGGAAAAATCCCCCCCCCCCCCAAGCGGATTGAACATGCACACTCCTCGCACAGGTAAGCGGCAAGAACAACGCTCGGGTCAATTTCTTTTGTTTGGCTCAACTTTTGCACAGCGTTCGAACGAACGCCGGAAGTGCATTTTTCGAAAGCCTTCCCGTTTCGGTTCTTCGTTCTTTTTTTCTTGCCCCAGAGCGGCGATGCGACAAAAATTGCAGACCTCCGGGAGCGTGGAAAGCAATGCGAGCCCTTTCTCCGGTGGGTTTTGCACAGGAAAAGGGGTTTTATTGTTTGAAAATAATCGGACCAGACCGAATGGGCTTCCGGGTGTGTGATGGTTGAATGTTTTCCTCCACAATCGCATTTGATGTTCCAACAACAAAAACAACGAAGCAGCTGGTGGAGGTTTTCGCATACAATACGTATGAAGTTTTCCGGTACTCAAAGTACATGCTTTTCAAATAGAATTAATTATTATCCCATTATTTATTATGCTGCGTGACGTCAAATAGAATTTTACATTTTAAAAGGGAAAATTAGGGTAAAAGCTTTAATTGTTCGTCAATTTTTATTTTTTCCAACGATAGGAGGCACACATTTGCAAAAAAAGTTCCAAAGCCACTAGATTGTTGCGTTTGTTATTTATTTCCTCAGTTGACCTCCCAGCGCCTTTTTGAAGAAGCATATTTGTTTAAACCTCATCAGACCACAATGCAACCGCATTGCTTATCTTTACGGAAACAAGGATGAAAAGGAAAAATGGTATAAGAAAACATCCACCCCGGGAACTTGTTACCAGTGATTCGATTCATCGTATGCATGTCATGCATCTGGGACACCCCGATCGGGCACGGGCGCATGGCATGCAAATCGAGTGCCGTTCTCCGAACCGGGACGAATCGAACCGGGACGAGGCACTTGGAGATTGGCTCTCGTGATCCCATTGGCGAAGAGTAAAGAGCACTTCCGAGCGCGCACTACAAACTGCTAAACATCTTTAATATCAATAGAACGTAGCAGTCCCAAACGAGCGGAGACCGTTCGAGCGGAGGCCCTCCTTGAGTCGTTCAAATAATCCACGTTCGGTGAAGGAAAAATCAGGCCAGCGTTCAAGACAACGTTCCCAGCGTCTGGCCGATCTGGCGTATGGACGTCGTTTTTCGTCTTCCCTCCCCCGAGATGGTCGATCGATTGTTTGAACTCGTAAAACCTATCCACAACCTCCCGTGCACCGAAAACATGTGTCCTGCACGGTTAGTGGAAGCGATCGGTAGAAAACATGGGTGGCAAACATTATGCAAATCAGGGCAGCACTGTCTCTCCGGGAAGGAGCTGCTTTTCTGATATTCTTTCCAAGACATCAAACCAAACATACACAGACACATTCTAACTCAAACGGAGTACACACGGAGAGGTCCTAAGCTTCTATTGGAGCGTCGGAATCGGCGACATGTGCTGTGGACAAACGGTCCACTCGGAACGAACTGGACGGTCGATGGTATTAATGAATTTCTTATGAAGCAGAAATATAAAAATCTTTGCCTTCCGCCCTCCGGGCACACATTGTCCAAACGTCGACCAACGGAAGGGAAGGATTGGGCTGTATGAGGGATTTATTTAGTCATATTTTCCGCTTATCTGTACCTCAACTAACCTATTTTTATCATTCTACCCATCCCTTCTCTCACTCTATCTCTCTCTATCTCTTCTTTCTCTGCCCTCCCTCCCCTCTCCCTCTTTTCCTCCTTCTCTTTGCAGAAAAAGACCCGTACCCGGTGGATGCACTGCCGACGTGCAACCATGCACTGTCCGTGTGCCAGCAGGAGCGAAAGTGCATAAAATTGTTCGAAGATTTCAAACAACACTGCAAAGTGCGGGAAAACAAGTGCCGCATGGAAGATAGGTATGGGTTGGGTGGCGTGGCAGATGAAATAAAAAGCAGATAAAAGGAGTAACGCGCTGGGGAGTTGGAGAAACTCGGGCATGCTGGGTCGAACAGAGGGAACAACATATTTAATTTCCGATTCTGTACGATAAGAATGAAAGTCAATCACTCGTGGTGATACGTGATTGAAAACAATTGTTATTTTTGTTTCTGCATAATTTGAACGTCTCTTGAAGTTTTATCTTGAATTATACTAGACAATATAAATACGATTGTGAAGAACAGGTGAAGAATGCGCAAGAACTATTTTCATGTTTACTTGAAGTTGAATCCTGTTCTCCTTTGTTGCAACTTCATGAGGCAAAACATTTCTTAAAACTCCGCAGTTCCGTAAACTAACGAAGATTATTGTTATTTTAAATTTTTAATGAAAGAATTAAGGACCGACAACATTTTACAAGCGTCTAAATTACCTTGTATAAAGCGGTTTTTTGTATTAGGTCTGCAACTAAGTTCTCTCTGTTTTTCTATGAAAATGTTTGTTTATTTTAAAAATAATGGTAAAAGATTACTCATTCAAAGTCAATTACTCGAAGAAATAATAATTTAAGCTCGAAATTCAACATTTTCCAGTTAATAAAACTATTTTATGTAACACTGAAATCACCAATCTGGCGATACAGTTTGTTTACTATATGTCTAAGCTACAATTATGACGATCCAGGTACGTCAAAACTGCCATTACAAGTGATATTTTTTTACAAACAGCGAGAAGTTAGTTGCAGACTCAATATATGATTTTTGAAAACTGCATAAGGTATAGAAAAAAATACAGCTTGAAAAATAGCAGTTTGTTTCATAGAACATTTATTGACTAATTTTACTATTCATTTCATATTGAAATTATTTCGAAGAAACCATAATTCAACCAAGCTAAGTATCAGGCATTAAGTGACTGAACAAGACAAGCAAGAATGCTGAAACAGCATTAATAAGGCCTGGCCGTTCAAACTTAACTCAATAATAATAATTTTACCTATCGAATTCAGTTCAAATTCAATCCATAAAGCCTGGGTTTCTCCAACTCCATCTCGATTGCAAACAAAACGCAGCGCTTGGCATTGAACGTTGCCAGCGGCCTCCGATGTATGAAGTGTATGTGCAGTGAAAACCGAAGCCAACTCCATGCCTGAAAATCGAGGCCCGTGCCAAACGCCATGGTTCCGACGAGACCGTGGTGCGGCGCTCACACCGGAGACGGAACACACCGAACCAGCGCTGCGTTCACGATCACTCAACCGTGTTTCTTTAATTATACCGTATATTCAACAGGGATTTGTGCTACGAGGCGTGGACTAATCTGAGATTATCGCCGATGTTCGGCTGCATCTGCCCGAATAATCACATGAAGCGTAGATGTGATAAAATATTTAGCGTTGTTAACCATAATCCTTGCGTCGGTAAGTTTCCACTAAACCACACTAACAGCATATTGCGTTCTGCGATCGTCCCGATCCGCTCGAAATGTTCCCTCCACCTTGGCCGGCGTTGCGGTCGTGATGGTGGGCTTGGACGTAGGTGAAGTTGTGCTGGTAAACCAAAAACACCATTCCATACCCGGCGGACAGCTGTTTCCCACGTGGAAAGCAACTTTCGAAATGGAAAAAAAGCAAACCAAACACTTCAAACGGCCGTGGCCGATTTCCCGTGCCAATTGGCTCGATGGTATTAAGTTGCTCGCGCTCTTAAACACCTCCACCTTCCAAATCACCACCATCACCACCACCGATGCCTGATTTGGCCTGCCATCGGTTTTGCAAACTTTGGTGCGAACTTTGTGACTTCGAGCAGTTCGGGATGATTTGTCTCTTTGTTTTAAAGTTTACCATTGGATTTTGTGTGTCTTTCTTCTTTTGCTCCACGCTTTTCCTTCTTGTTCGTTCGGTGTGTTTGTTGTTTTTCTTTTTTGTTATATGTTTTTCCTTCCCTTCATGCTTTCGTTTCATGGCTCCGCGTGCAAAACATTCCTTTCATTGGATGTGTGAAACACATCCACGCGGAAAAGAAAATCCTCTCGGTGGAACGGAAAATCTTTCCTTCCTTCCAAACTTATTGAACAACTTTTTCTTCGTTAGCTTTCGTTCCCAAGGAGGTCTTTTTTTTTTCCTCCGATTTCTTCTTCTAAGTTCTTCAGTCAATGCTTAGTGTGAGTTTCGTACATACCATACCATTCTTCTCGCTTGCATCCCGTTCAGCGCCGAGCATCGATTCGCGCGAGCAAACTTTACCGGCTAATATTTACGAGATTTCTTTAACACTTCTTAGCAAAACTGTTTCCCTATTTCCTCCTTGGTCCCGTTCGACTACCTTGCTGTTTTAGTGCTTGTTTTTCTACTTTGGCCACTGTTTACACACTCACCATCCGACTTCTAGGCCATGCCTCCCGACCAGCTGTCAGTGAGGGATTGCTTTTTATTCATTGCCAGCGCATTGGAATAAAGTCATCTCGAGTTTTCTTTTGCATTTGCTAACGCTTCCGTTTGTTTTCGTTTTCTTATCAATATGTTTTTTTCCTTTGCTGGATATCATTTTTCACCTGTTCTACAGCGGCAATGCATTGCCATATCTGTGTTATTTCACCTGCCTGTTATTCCGGGTAGCTTTCCTTCATCACTCACCGCACCGCAACACTTCTTTCAACCATGCAAACGCCTCCATTATGGTTTGTGTGTTATTTTTCTTCCCTTCTGCGTGAAATTATCGCCATTACCCGCCGCCCGGAAATGGCCCCATCGGTGGGGAAGGTGTTGAAAAGTCCGTCTTAAAAATCGCACCACATACATATCCGTCATCCTGCTCAGTTTTCCATTATGTCTTGGGTTGTTTTGTTCGGGTTGTGAAACACACAAAACGCGCCATTTCCATAAACTGTCCCCTAAACCGGAGGAAGGTAGCATGGCGCATTAAGAAAAATAAATAACATCGCAGGGAATGTGAAACAAAACGCGTCAAACTGTAGGGATTACGTTGCGTCGTCGAGTTTCATCCATCATATTGTTTCGGGTGTTTTGTAAAAATGGTTAACCCCTCTCCTAGCGAACACCCGGAACGGAGAAAACGTGTTACGTTTGCAAACTCACCTGTTTGAAGAGGGTTGTAGAAATGCGTGTTAATGGTTCATAAACCAATGTGAACCAATTTAAAGACCAAGATATTTTACTGAAGAAACTACCTTTACTAATGATTCGTTTGCCCCACGTCACGAAAAGGTTCAGTCAAAAAATATAGAAATTTTAAACGAATGACGTTTGTAATGTATAATACACGAAACTAATCGGTGCATGAAATGGATAAAATATGTAGCTCTCATTCTATTCTATTTTTAGCTTAAAGATAAGATAAACGATTGCCAAAACAGTTATTATAAAACAGCGTAACAAGCAATAGTTAACCACCGGAAGGAAAGCTAGAAAAAATATCAAAACAAAAATCATTCTAAAACTTTAAATTTGGAGAATAAATTTCAAAGTAAACTGTGTTAAACTGCGCCCCAATGTGCTGGCGCTTGTGTTTGCGGTCGATGATGTACGATGTGTTATTGCTGCAGCGAACAATTTAGTGAGTGTCGATGGTGCAAAATTGGCCGCATACGTCGAACGAACATGGCGAGGCGTCCGAACGAACCATAAGTCAAACCCGCCGGAAACACCATTCGCTTCCATCGTTCGGTACGAACAAAAGTGTATACAATGCCGGAAAATAAAAACCCCGGAGGTTTCATCGCTTGCGAAACTGCGGGGGCAAAAAAAACCCTTTTGATTTACGTCGTCGGCAAATGTCAGTTAGCAAAAAAAATGTGGCTCCATGGTTTGTTTGTGTGTGTATGTGGCTACCATGGCTGCGACAACATCCTTATCAGCATCTACCTGCTTCGAAATCCGGTTTCACGGCTCGTTTTAAAAAGACGGAAAGCGTACGAACAAGCTCACTTCTTTTGCCCCACCCCTTTCTCGAGCCCCGGCTCAGCGCTACTAAATACACCCACTTGTACACGCGATCTAATTAAGCAAAACTTTCAAGTAGACCCAAGCCCCTCGGGCTGGCGACAAGTGGCGTATCCTTTCGCGCGAAAGGCCTCTCCCGTCTGAAGCCTCGGGCAATTAGTTCTATTGAATCGGCCAGCGGATGAAGATGTATTGTTGATTTTCCCGTGAGTTGGCGATGAGTTTTACTGCCGGCACGGCCCCCAACCCTTCCCCCCCCCCCCCTCCCCCGGTGGTCGAAGGCGTTGTTTAGTTTCGTTTTATCGTCCATCGCGTGGTTTGTTGGTTGTTGAACCCAGCGCGAGTTGAGAGGCGTCATGTCAAGTACGGAGGAGCGAGTTTTTGAGCCGTGCTAGGTGCTATGCCGTGTGTAAGGCTTAAAGTACAGTACACATTGTCGCAAACATCACGCACGTGGAAGTGCCTACAGCCCACCACATCAATCGCGGGCGGGCGTTCTTGAGCAGGAGATTCATCGCTTCCACGGCCGTATTATTTCGTGGCAAAATAATAGATCCACCGTTGGTTTCCTTTGGCAACCCTTGGGAGGTGGGAGGTGACCGTCGCTTTCCGGTTCGGGCCATACACGCATACACCCGGGGGGCAACTCCGTCACCGGGCGACACATTCCATAATGGAACGTGTGGAATTATGGGCTTCTTAAATTCCACCCACCGGACGACATCCCGGGCACGCAAACCGTGCGCCCTGGCCTGCGTGGGAGGGGGCGGGATTGAGGTGGCGGTTTTCCGACAGTGAATCCTTTTCCGGCCCGCGGCCAGCCAAGCGTACATTCCCACCGGGACCGTATCTTCCGTGCGCCGGAGATCCGTGGGTCGGATTTCGGACCGGTAGGTCGTGTGGTTTCGACGTGTGTGTGGGAGTGTATGTTTTGCAAATGTTTGTGTACCCCATTTTGTTGCTCCCAGAACGCATCGTCCCACGGCCAGCGCATTAGCGAAGGGATCTGCCGGAGGTCCACACGCACGCACACGCAGGTGAATCAATTACAACGGAACGCTTCGGGCGTGTACCGTGTTGTTTTCCATCAACGTCCACCAACACCACGGCAAGCGTTTGTGGGATGCTGATGGGGGTGATGAGAACACGAAAAAAATACATTGATGCAAGTAAATAAAAGAAAAGGCTCAAGCCACTTCCTTCCGTTTGCCGCTCGGATTCGCTCGTTCTTCTGGCACGGGGGATTCCATGCGTTGGGCACTGCGGGGCGGGTGGAAGATAATTGAGTTCCTGCTATAGTGGGTATATAAAAACAAGATTTAACGGGTCACGGGAGGCCCACCACAAAAGGTTTAGGCGCGTAAATACCGCTACCTTTGGCCTGGTTGGGGGAAGGAGTTGGCCGGAATGTTCCGGCGTTGGATTGTGCGGGTGGTTGAAGCAATGAAAATTTTAAGCTCCCATATCTCCCAAACGTAACCGGGGCCATTTTACACCATCCACCCTCCGCGTTCCTCGTCGGCTTGGGGAGTAATTTGGTTTCGGTCCCCGGGATCCCGAATGGAATGCGCGCGAGCGACATTGTGTAGTTTGCTTCCGAAACGGACGGCTTAGCTTCTTCGGCCGAGCAATAAGTCACGCGCCGGTAGTTGGGACGAGGTGCGTAGCGGTTGTTGGTTGCTTGGTTGGTTGGCTAAATCCACTCAAAAGCATCGATCGACGCTCGGCACACTCGCTTGAAGTGTCGTTACGCCGGAAACGCCCGGAACGTGCGATTACGTTAGAGACGCTGGAATGTGTCAACCGGGTCCGCCGGGCACCGACGCCCCGGGGCGTGATGAAGCGTGAGGCCGCCCGTGTCACGTACCGCCCTTTGCCCGTCAAGGAAAATAATTGGTTGAGAGCAGGGCGGTCCCGGGGACCCGAAAGTAAACAGGATACGATCGGTAAAGTGTCGCCGTTTGCACGAGGCGACGCCGAGCGAAAGTTATTAGACGGAAGGGAGTACGCCTTTGTGCTGGTGGCCCTTGGCCCTTTGCTGCAGTTTCGCCCGAGGAAGATGCGCATGGATGTGTTTGTGATCTGTGTGTGCAAGAAGCATGTCGTCTTCAAGTGCAACGCTGGACACGAGTAATCGTTGTAGACTCCCGAGTGACAATTCAACTGATGGGGCGATGCGAAACGGTCTGGCCATACTCGTTGCCGTTCGAAATTGGTGAAGAAACATTCCAAGGTATGCTAGTAGGTGTTAATATAGAGAGATGACTTTCAAGGATTAAAGTAAGCATGCATAAATATGAAATAGGTTGATAAATATAGAAAAGCAAAATCCAAAGTATTCTTTGTTGAGACAAGCAAATTACAATTAATCGAGAATCAAGAACGAATTAGGTCCTATTTCCTAAAAAACACTTGTATATCTTCTTTCTTCTGTGTATATAAAATTCTTGTGTCACGGTGTTAGTGGTTAAGCTCCTCCTCAACGGCTGAACCCATTTTAATCAAACTTTGCACACATGTTTCTAAGGCATGAGAATAAGTTTTTAACTATACCTCAAGTCTGGAAACATTATACTTTTTTTAATAAAACGTGTGTTCAAACATTAATGTCGCTGATAAACTCTATTACAAAACTACATGTATTTAGTCCAACACGCTATGATTAGTATCGAGGATCTTTGGATGGTAATTGAAAATTTGCCGCTAAGTTATTATTATGTTTTAAGTTCGCCGAATCGAAGTGCATCTAATTTGATGGACACTGAAATAAGTCGTGAACTGCAGCATAACATTGCAGTCATGTTGGATATCGTTTCTCACAACGTATCAATGTTGACTGATGAACAAGCATATGTTTACGAACGCATTATCGCATTAAGCTACTTCTAAACATCAATAGGAACCCAAAAGCCGTATGAAACATCAAAAATCAATCACTCATGGCCTAGGTCATGGAACAGTGAAAATAAAATTATCTGGGAAAAATGCACCATGGCAAAGAAGCATTCTCTTGAGGCGCTGTACAGAACACTCAAAGACGTGAAGTGTAATAAAGATTGTTCCAGTAATACAGTAGGTCCCTGTAGTAGGCTATACTCGATATACGCGAATTCGCAATTCGCGAATTTTTACAACTGACAGCTCATAGGGTTGCTCGACTTCTGATTAGTCAATTTTACTTTGTTTTGGTAGAATGAAGTTTTTAATGTGCACTTTTTAACAGAGATAGGGTAACTGTACCAATAGTGGTGCACTTAGTACTGTAAATACCAAATAGGTGTAATTTATGAGTGTTAAGAACACAATATTCTACATATTTGAATCAATTATGATCGAAACATGACGTTTCTTCTGAAAAACATCTATTTTCACCGTAAACCATACAAAAATCACGAAAAAAACGTAATTTTCTTCCTAGTCGGTTGCTCTTATTATGGTGGTATGGTTCCTATAGTTGTGGTATCGTGTTCCTATAGTGGTGGTAGTACGAAAAACTTGAATATATTTTGACTATTACTTATTTTTGAAGCATATTTCAAACAGAACGTTAAAATACTCCTTGACCAATGCGTTGTCATTGAAAAGACTGTATTGTTTTACCGAAATATGTCCAATTTTAATTAATAAAAAATGCTCTGAATATTACAGCTAAAGCTATAGTATATGCTTTATAGCGTATCCTACGGTCGCTTTCTTTTTTCTTTCCTCTGCTTCTTCTGCTGAGCTTTCTCTCCAGTTCCGCTTTGTTTATTTTGTAGAAACAGAATAAAATCTCTAAATTTACCTGATTATGTTGGCCAAAACCGGAATAAAACTAAAATATACTTGTGAAAAAATCTATGGCTACTATAGGAACAACTCTGGTTTTTGTGCCTATAGTGGCACTATAGTAAAAGCTATGAAAAAATAATAAAATTATGCTAAAATGCACTAAGTTCGTATAAATCAATTATATTGGGGTATGTCAGTAGCGAAATCATATGGTTTTAATGATTTTGTAGTGATTTATAACCTTAAGGAAATCATGATATTCGTTATAGATTCTTAATGAATGCAGCATGTTGGGACAACCTGTTTAGAAAATATGAATTTTGGAGCTTCTATATCACAGAATGAGATGGTTCATCTTTTTAACACTCCGTAGAAGATCAAAGAACATTTCATAGAAGAACAAATAACTCCATTGTATATATATCGGCGTAGAGCTAGGATTTTATTCCACTACATCCACTAATGGTACTAGCTCCACTATGGGTGCACTTACCCTATAATGATACAAAAAAAATGGAACACTTTTTAGTGATTTGGATTGAAGATATGTGAAATAAGCGGTTCCCTCTCAGTGTCAACTCTTCAATATGAAGTATAAACGATATGGCAGAGGAAATCCACAATACGCGAAAATTCGATATACGCTATTGCGTTCAGTCCACCTATGCTGGTAGTGCCACGATCCACCTATGCTGATAAGATCACCTGAACTTGCCTTACTCATCGGTGTTGTGGAGCAATTTTGAAAAACTTTAGCTAAGCATAAACAGGCACGTCCAAATGCTACAGGATCCATCAGCTTCTACTTTCTCCAAACAGTTATTAGATATCGGCAATACACCTTAGCAGATTCTTAAAAAGCTCTAATAGAAACCCGATTTAGAAAACTAATATGTTACCAGGCGTACATAAAACATCGTTCATTCAATTGGTCTGCTTGATTAATAACAAAATAAGGATGATAATCATTAGCAGCCTCACTATAAGCTTATTACGACGTAAAAAGTGTAAATAAAATGAAATTAATGTACTTAAGAAATATAATGTGACCTTTAAACCAATTTTTAACAACATCAAACGGGTCAGCTAGTCATTTTATAAAATTTTTGATTGTTTTCTGACAAAATAAACCCCTTGCAGGTAAATTCCTTTGCTTCAAACACAGTTTTCTACCCCTTTTCTCAAAATCACGCTTATCTACTAAAGTGTACATTCGTATCCGGAAATGCATCACGACGTTTGATGTTACGCATTCGAGATCTTTCTCACCTCAGCGTTGTTGAAAAGAGGCACGGAAAAGAATGGAGCTACGCTTAAACTTGAAAGCTAAAATGGAACCATATACTCCACCGATTGCACGTTTGGCTGCCAAGCGAGGTTAACGAGCAGCGAAATGTCAAGGTGATAAGTTGAATGCCGGTGAAATGGAATGTCATGACGAAATGAAACGATGCACCGACCAAGCCGTTGGAGGACACTATGCTGCCCGAAAAAGGAACTGGCCGGTTTCCTCCGGTGCGCGCTTCGAAGCAAAGAGTCTACCCAAAAGCGAATGAAATCACGCAGCTTGTGGCCGGTAACGGTGGAGGCACGTTTCCCAGGCGAAATGCTTCGCTGCGGTGCTTGAGTATTCGTTTCTGGCGGACAAAAACGGTCAACAATAGGCACCAGGCGCAAACGTTCACACACTTTTTTGCCTATTTTTTTCAACGAATGCCAAGTAAAAGGAAAGTCATACTAGAAGTTGTTGGGCAAAGAAGGAGGAGATGATTTTCATTTGGTTAGACACGTTTCATGCCGTGCCTGGCCGCTTCCTGTTCATGTGCGAACCTGAACTGGATAATGATATTGAAAAATGTCCTCTGTGGAACATCAAAGCACAATGTTTTGTTATCCATTTGAAATAGGAAGGAAAGCATTTTCATGAAAAATAGTTTACTTTGAAAAATGCTCTCCTCAAATCGTGCAAAAGACAATCAATATTCACATTTCATACCAATCATACAAACGAGACAAAAAAAAGATTGCTTATCATGTGAAAAGTGTTGTTGATAGGATAGGGTGAAAAATAACCGGGCCTACATCAGCTCGTTTCCGAAAGTTTTCCCATTCATCCGCATCGGGCACGTGCCATCCTTAAAGGCATAACATTCCCATCGAACCGTTTACTTTCCAATTAAAACAAACTTCACCCGACGAATTGTTGCCAGATAAAGTTTTCTGATAGTGAAACCGTGGCGTGGAAAGGATGGATGGCTGAAGAACGAAGAACCAAACATCATACGCAAGAAACACCTCATTCCGGTCACTGCTTCTCGGAATCAGCGAGGCAAAGGAAAACAAATATTCCGGAAGAAACTTTCTCCTTCGACCGTGCTCGATGGCCAAGAAGTAGCCTCCTCAAGAAAGGATGTGTTAAGATCCGGAACCATAGAACAAACAGAATGCACGCCCGGTTGTCTGCTACTGGTTTGGGTGTGTGTGTGTGTGTATCCATTTTTCATCTATCCAAGCGTAAATGAAGGGTAGAAATGAATTTTATGAAGGTTTTCCATGAGGCAAACAACACCAAACCCGTCCCGGAAAGGTAAAGCGTTCCGAACCGACCGGAAATGAACAAACGAAAGCGAATCCCATGCCCAAGACCGAGGGCCGAGCTGGGTTCGACCGGGCGAGTTTCGCAACATTTTCCCTCGTTGCCACAAGGAACAAAACAAACGCTTCCCTTGTGAAGGTGCTACAACGAAACAGATACCCTAGTCGATAGGGAGGACGACGATCTTCGAGAAACGGTAAAAAATAAACACTTTGTTCCACGGACCCGGCACATAAGAATGACGTGATCTATTAAAGTAATTTGTAGTTTCGCTAGAATGCCCCTTACGGTGGGCGTAAGTTCACTTCCTTGAACGGCGCAAGGAGCGCAAGTAAAATGCAGCCCCGAGGCTTCGGGTATCGTTTTTCTGACGTCCCCCTATTGGATGATAGCGTTTTTGAAAGCATGGTGGTCGACGCAGTGGTGTGATGTTTTTTTTTATGTGTGTTCAAGACGAAACACCACAACATCCGACACCCGTAAGTTCGTAAGATGGAAGACCACACGACTCCACGATGATGGGCCCGCGTTGAGGAGTTTCTTACTAAAAGAAGCATCGTGCACTTCAATGAAAAATTCTGAAGACGAGCACGACGTATGTGCACCTCGTTTGCCACACGATGGGTTTCAACTTCGCTGACAGAGAATTATGAACGTGGCAAGATTTGTTTCATCCTGCTCACTCGTCCTCGACCAAGCTCCGGTTGGACGAATTGTTGTCCACAAGTCAGGGATGCTGAAAATGAACTCTGTTGGAAAACTTTTACTTGCAATAAACTACGAGCGGCAGTAAGTAGCATCATATTAATAACAAAATTTGTTTCAAGAACCAAATTGTCAGACAAGTTTTTAATTTTTTTCTTGTGGTTTTAGAAAGCAGGAAGGAGGGAGGGTTGACTGCAGTAACCATGATGGAGTTACTGGCATCAGCAAACTTTAAAGCCAAACATCACATATTCGTGTGCGTTGTTTGTAAGCTCCAAGATTTTCTCCCTTCAGTTTTGCATGGAAAAAATAAACTAAAGTCATGGGTGGATTGCAAAGATTTCCTACAAATTGTTTTCAAACAATTTAAATGAATCGGACATGTTTTTTAATGGGGTTTTATACCTTGAACAAAATTTAAGCTTTTCGAAATATTTGCCTAAAAATTTCTTGTTGGTTTGGGTTTAAATCTTCGTGTTGAATGTTCTTCATTATAAACTCAGAGGAAAAACAAAGCAAGACCTCTTCATATCTTTGGAATTAAACCTATTCGAACCAAACCTTTTGCTTTAGTAGTTATCAATTGCAAGATACCACACACGTGTTCGAACATGTACTTTTCCTTAGTTACGACGTTATTTTTGATGATTTAATATTATACTTGTTGAGAAAATATTCATAGACAATATACTGTTATGCAGTGAATCATTACGATGAAATGGTGTTTCCTCGTGGTTTGGCTTTCGGTTGTTCAAGATAAATGAAAATAAAGAATGAACAGGATAGTTATGATGAAGACCCTTGATAGTTCCGAAAAAAGTCAACTTAATGTTTTGATCAAAAATATACATCGGTTCTGCTGCACTCTATCCATAGGCAAACTCCGAATCAACAAAACCAACCATAAATCAATTGAAACGAATAGTTTCTTCATGTGTGTGTGTATGAGAGAGAGTGTTTGTGTGTGTTATCTGTTTTATTGTCTTTCTTCTATATTTGCACCATCCTTTCTCCGTTCCAGATGTGCTTCCCTCTGCACTCGATACATCTTCTGGCACCGCCACCAACTCCATCTACCCGAACTTCTATCCCTCCGATATTATCGAAGACCCTCCACCCACCAGCACGTACCCGTACTTCCTGTTTCCCTCGAAAAAGTATCCCCCCTCGGCGTTCGGGTCTGCCACCCTCTACCACGCCACCGTCGACTATATCAATCTGCCGGACGGTGGTGGCGTCGTTGTTGGTGGCTCCCCGTACGCCAACGGCACCGATCATGAGCACTCTTCCACCTTCTCGCACCGGCCAAGCCATGCCGGCACCGAGCACGGCAACTATCGCACTAGATACGAGCACAATTTTGACACCAGCATGCACCATAACCAGCACCCAAGTACCACTCACAGTAACAGTAAGCACAATGCACCGATCGCTAGCGGCGAGCACCAACCGCACGGCCACGGCTCCCCGCCCGACCAACAGCACCAGCACCATCAGCACCAGCACGGCCGGAACGGAACCGCGGCTTCCGGCGAGCTCGGCACGGTGGGCCGGTGGGACAGCATGTCGGTTCCATCGGACCTCCAGCAGCAGCCGGAGACTGGTGAGAGTACCTCGTTATCGTGTTCTTCGTTTTGTGTCCATTTTCTTCTTCTCCTTCCTTTGCGGCAGGCGGAAGAAAGTGGATGAACAAACCGATGGGTTAAGTTGTCGATTGGCGTGAGAGCTGCTGTTGCATTCACAATCATTTCCCGAGTAGCACTTCCGTGAGCTTCTTAAGTGTGGTGTGATCGAACACACCAGCCACACGCTAGGGAACAATGGCGAAAAGAGCTCCCAAGTAGCAACTGCATTCGAGAAGGCAATTCGTGTCAAAATCGAAGGGATGAGTTTACTCTTCAAATCGTAAAATCTATTGTACTTTCATACTGTTTGCTTGTATACCTCTGGTTCTTGAGAAAACTCTTCTCGTCACTTAACATTGCTTAGAAGGCTCTTTGAAATAGTTCCAAGAAATACCCACTCAATAGTTCAAAAAGAACCGTCCCATTTCTTCGGTAATACTCTCGCTAATGCAACCCAGCTCTCACGAACAATCCGTTCTGCGATCACAATCACAGCCAAGAACGTGGCAATGCACTTAGTTTCTCTTTCTCGTATCTTTCAGAATGTAATCACCTGCACCATCTGCAAAGTAAAACAAAAATAACACATTTGTTTGACGCACTACCACCATAATAAAACCTCGCACTTACGCAAGACTGTGACCACCGTACTAGCACTCTTCCGACGCACCGCACACTGTATTCACACACCTACACCCACCTTGTGCACTCTATGACTAACGCACGCCAGCACGCCACGAGCATGGCACCGAGCACAACACATTTCTCATTCCGCCACGCATTCAATACGCATTAAATTTCATTAACCGGTAACATTATTTTCAGGCTCACGTGGGATTGAATAATGAAAATGAATGAGGCAACAAGGGTACATGAAAGGATAATTGTTGTATTCGACAGCGGTTTCGTCTAATTCGAAAAGAAACGAAACATTGCAAACCGACAAGTGCTCATTGAACAAAACACTGGGCGCCTCCATCGATTTCGTAAAACACCATGCGCCTCCATTAATTTTACAAAACACCATGCGCCTCCATCGACTAGCGTGAAGTACCGTGCGTCTCCATCGATACACGTGAAGTACCGTGCGTCTCCATCGACAAATATGAAATACCATGCGCCATCAATGACTTCTCTGAAAAATGGTACCTTCTACATCCGACAAATATTTCCACCCAGCGCACATGAGCGTTGGTCTTCAGTCCTACTGTATTAATCCGTCGTCCTTTTCTTGCCCGCCCGTAGGCAAATTGCTTCATACATCGATAGTGTCATCAAGATTGTATCGATTGAACCCCATTATCCCCGTTACGAGCGTATAAATAGTCGCTCCGGCAGCATGTTGATAGGCTTTCTTGACTTGCTTTCCATGTGGGTAATGAAACAATTACACACTTCATGTAAATTATCTTCCACTTCCTAAACAAAGCTCTGAGGCAAATTGGTGTCATTAGGCCCAAATGCATGGTTTGTAGAATCTATTTGAATATGGTCCGCTATAGAATGTTGTTGAATGTACATCCAAAAGACGTTTGTTATGAAAACGCTGGATGCATCGATAAACATGCTAATTGAACGATTATTGATGCGATAATTTTCCGTTAATTCCTCCTCCCAAACAAGAGCAATTGATCAATCAATTTGTTAATCACTCTACTTTTGAATGGATCTTTCAAATAAATCACAAATTAACCAATATTCAAGCTATAAACATTTGGCTTGCAATACGTTCACAGTACAGAGGCGCATATGAGGTTAATTTGAATTGATGTGTCGTTCAAGTTTTAATTTAAATTAAACCACACACCGGGGCAGTCCCTTATTAAGCCTCGGTACATCATTGGCGTTGAAACCCAACCTCCGAAAGGCAATCGACCGCCAAGCAAACAAACCTAAAAGCCACACGTCAACTGGACGGTTTATGGCTTTTCGCTGTTCCCTTTTTTCGATGCGGAGGTCTGAAAACACGTGAAATAAGCAATGGAAAAGCCCCTCCTTGCTCACCGTCTTCCCTGCCCTATCTCTCTCCCTCTCCAAGGGTATGCAATAAATTGGGTAGCTTTTCTCTTCAAAAATGACGCATTCGTTCATGAGTCGTTTTCCAGATTTATTCTTGATGGCTGGAAAAAGCGTCCGTGTTGTATCAAATATACTGCAATAGTTATTGTCTGGTATATTTTTTTTTTTGGGTTGTTTTAAACAGCCAGCGGTCATGAATCAAGTCCCAAAAAATAAACAGCAATGAACTATAATGAACTAACTGGACGAAGAAAATGGAGTCTGGGATACGGCTTACGTTGGGTTAATTGCAGCTGCCCCTTTCGCGCTCTTGCTCTCTCTTTCTCTCTCTCTCTCTCTCTCCCTCTCCTTTGGTTACCCGTGTGTTTTGTTTATTTTGATTTCAATTCCACTCATTGCACTCTCTACTTCTCGCTCCCCCAAACACTCGCAAACTAGCCTTCTGTTTCCGTTCTGCACGCGTAAACCAAAATGTATGTGGAAAATGAGCCGCGAAAACAAATAATATAAAACCACACGCGCTACGAGCCACCCACAAACTCACCACCCACGCACTCAATCACTCTATAAATCTCTATCTCTTTCTCTCTCTTCATTTCTCTTTCTATCTCTCTTTCTCTTTCTCTCTCTCTCTCTCTCTCTATCTATCTGTTCTCCACCAAACATTTCCTCCACTTTCTCCGTCGTTGCAGTCCGGGCAATGGGGGTGGACGATAATTATCACCGTCTGCTGGACCAGAATATGGCACTGATCGAGACGCCGCTGGTAGCGCCACCGCATGCCTACTTTCCGCAGCACTACAAGACGGCACTGTATCCGTACAACGTCAGCGGTTACCACCACCTGCACCAGCACGGAGCCGGTGGCCATTTTGGCCCCCCGCACCAGCATCCGCACCACCAGCACGCCCAGCATCCGTACGAGTACGACGGTGGGTTCGGGGGTGCCGGTGGTGGTGGGTTCGATGACGGTGCGGGGGGCCTGATGGCCTCTTCGATTGGTTCCGCGCCGGTGGACAATATTCTTATCAGTTTGAACGGTGGTAACGGGGACGCGGCCATCGAGTTCGAAGGCTCGAGCTACGAGCACACGGTGGACAAGCAATGTAGGTAACCCAACATCAAGCCACCACCGGAACTCTCCCCCCTCTCACGCTCTGTGTCCTCTTTTCTGTGTCCCTCTTCTCGCTGTCCTCCCCCTCGCTGTCGATCCCTGGTACGAGCGAAGTCCTAATACTCACCCTGTCTGTTGCTGGTTGACGATCTTTGATGAGTGTTATACAACCTTCTGTCGTATCCTTTGCCTGTTAAACGTTCCGCTTTGTGGTGTTCTCCATTGTGGTGTTCTCCATTGTGTGTCTCTCGTTGGCTTTCCTTGTGCGTTTTTCAGGTGGCTGCGCGTATCCAGAAATGGTGTATGAAGTAAACATATCGGCGTCACACAATCTCCATCGATAAACACCTTGAAACACATTCCACTTGCAACACACAATATCGATCAACGAATTAACAACCTCTCGTATCAATTATTTCTACTTCAAAAATAATCTAACTCATTTTCTTTTCAAAAGTTCTCGTTCTTTATATTAGTAACGAATTCTATCGTTAATATTAATTTGAATTGTTAGTTTGCATCACTGGATAATTTGATCTGGTAGAGTGATCAAAGTCACAGTTTTGATGAACCTATTTTTTATAAATTACAGAAGAGCTGTCATAACGGAAAACCAGAATATTTCAATATTTTGCTGAAAATTAAAATAAATAAGCAAGAAATAGAAAATTAAAATTAATAAGCAAATATGAAACATTGCATCTTAGATTTTCAAACAAGTGAAAACAACCAGCTTCTGCGAATACAACAAACAAGAATCGCATTTCGTTTACAATGTTTAATGCTCTTTTAGTAGTAACGATAGAAGTTTGAATCCAAGCTGAGTCCTTTTAGAAATGTAATGTGATGGGACTGAAGAATGTCCCTTGTAGGGATTGATCAATGAAGAAGTTCAGAATAATACAGTAAGCTATCGGTATATTAAGTAAGTGATGAGTGACGTTTTGAAAAGCTTGTAAGAATGCTTCCGTTCAAAGTATGACTGGCTGGTTTATGTACGAATCTCTTAAAATTTGTCTCACTCGTTCGCCATTTGCATTAAAGTTTATACTAGGAAAAGTAATATTCGATACTGTTGAACAAGAATTGCCAAAAACGTCCCTCTCTCTGTCAGATTCTTCTACAGTAAAAGCAATTAACTACACTACAAAGTCCTTGTTATTCTGACTTGTCCCTTTGCAAATCTTCAGCAGACAAATATTTACTTTCCCCTTCTTTCACGAGCAAGTGCTTTCGAAAATTATTTGATGGCACCGCGCATAAAACAGAAGTCGGGTTCGATGCGATTGCGGACAGACAATTTCTTTGAAATTTATGACAGAAACCCGTGCACTTCTGGGCGCTTCAAAGCCGGCCGATCCCATGAAGTAACTTCAAAAAAAGCATCCTCCAATCACTTTGGATGGAAATTATAACCACTCCGTCTCCTTTCCGCTGATGTTTTCTTTCGTGGGTTTGAATTCAGGGTGTTTTTTTTTTCATAGCGTGTTTGTCGCTATTCGTTGGAAGTATCAACCACAGTGAAACGTGCGCTGGAGCGTGGAGCAGGATCAACGAATATATATTTATATTTCCTGTCTTAATTTATTTTCCCTCTTATGCGATCTCCGTTTCGCTCGAATTTCATCCACAATTTATTTCGGTCTGCTCTACTCGGAACACGTTCGAGTCCTTGATGTGTGGTTCAGTGTACAAACAAAATCTCTGTTCCTCTCTCTCTTTCTCTCCCTCTTACACACGCTCACACACACACATACACAGACCATATACCCACGCGTCGAGGGGTTTATTTGTCGAATCGGGATGCTTGTTCAGGTTCATTGGAATAATTTTAAATGTTGATATTTTTATTTGATCCTCCCTTCCCGGCACAGACCGAAACATGTCCCCAGCGGGCTTCGGCGGTTTCTTCATTACGGAAATCCGCCGTGAGGCCCGTCAGCCGTGTTACTTGAATGACGTTTTCTCCATGATCCGCGCGCATCGCGTTGTGGTTTTCCCCGGAACGTGTCCCATACCCGGGTGGATGCCACCAGAGTTCAGTGAGCAGGCATTCCCATTACCATTCCGTTAATCCGGCGATGATCTGTTGATTCAGTGTTTGGTACGTGGCCCCGCTCCTTCGTGGTTATGGCATCACCTGCGCGGGCCTTCCGTTCGCCGGTGAAGAGGGACGATTTTTGTTGTCCCTTGTGAGTGAATAATACCTTTCGCGTGCCCAGTGTAGATAGAGCGCATCAAGCCAGTGATAAACAGTTTTCCTTCGATCGAGAAACACAAACAATGGAAAATCGGGCGTTGGAAATGGAACGAAGCACCCGAGCAAAGTGATGGCGGTGTCGCCGAAGTGAGTTGTGTTCGTTAAGCATTCATACTGGGGTGAGCACCGAACCCCGCGAGCTTTCCATGCCCACAGGGTTGCGTTAACGTGGCACACAGCATAAAACAGCTCCATTTTCCATTACAACACAAACAATTAGTCATTTTCTGTGTTGGGAAGGTAAGTTTCCTTGGGTAGATCTTTTAACTGTTTGGTTTTGCATTTTCCGTTCAGTATGGATTCGTTTATTTTATTTTATCTTTAAAAACACCTAAAACACTTCAACACACTTTTTGCATCCAGCCAAAGAACACCTTACGATTGCAGTACAGCCTTTCCGTTAATTGTTTACTTTCGTGTGCGGGTATTTTGTGAACTATTATTTTATTTTCCTCCCTAGGGAAACCCGTGGATTGCGTGAAGGTAGCATTTTTTGGAATTTTCGTAAACGAGGCAAACTGAATGTGAATTTTTATGTAGTAAGAAACTAAATCTTTATTTCTTATGAGTTTAGTTTTGATACAGGCAAAAGAAATCACTGTAAAATGAGACTTGCGCATTTTTTCGTTTTTGTTTTTGTACTCTTAGATACTACATAGAAGCTCTCGGCCTGTGCACATGCAAATGATGAATCGTTGAAACAGAAACAAATAAATCAAGTTGTTAGTAATATCAAAAGAGAATCCAAACGATTCCTGAAAATACAGATAATATAAACATTATGAAAGTGAAAAGTGAGATGAAAAATGAAGTGAGTGAAAAATGAGAGGTACAACATATTTTTTTAGAAATTGAAGTTTGACATGAAAACTAAAAGAATCAAGTTTTGAAAGCAGAAATAATGCTTATACTATACCGTATTTTTTATATTTTAATTGCAGTGCAAATAAATTAAGTCAACTGTAAAGATTATAGGTACTTTAACAATAAGCTTTTGCAATTCCAAATGACTTTTGAATATAAAATAACGATTATAGGTGGATCTCTCAATTTAGGTTATTTGATATGTTCCCTCGTATCGTAAATAACTCTTTGAATCTCAGACCGTACAAGCGGCAACCTTCCGTTTTAAGTACTTTAGTCAATCGATTGCATAAGCGAACAAAAAACTATCCAGACATTGCTCAAAAGAACGTCCGGTGACCAAGTCAAAGTACGCCACCACGTCTGCAACACACGGGGACGTTTTACATCGCCAACCACAGTTTGGCGATGGTTTCCGGGCACTCCGCGGTCATACGGCCCGACTTTTTGTAGTTTTGGTTTTTGCTCTCCCTCACCTCCGGTTAAGGGAAACCGAGCAAGTTCAGCAGCTGTAAATTTGTCTTCAGGATATGGCTGTACACGTTTACCCTGACGGGTAAGAAAATTTGCCTTCCGGTAATGTTTTTATTATCGTCGACCGCGTACGGCGGCTTTTCCGGTTCGCTTTCGAGTCAGTTGCGCTGTTGTCTGCCCCCCCGGAGCCATGATTTACGATAATTTTATTTCGCAAGCTTTTATTGATTGCTAGCGCTGCTGGAAGGCGAAGGACTTTGGATGGGGATGAAAAAAGTCTGCTCGGTGGCAAAACGTTACTCAGTTTATTTCGTTACATCCAAATCCTATATTTATTGTTTCCGAGTCTAGTATCGAAATGGGGCGGATTTGCTGGTTGGTTGTGTGTTTGTTCTAGAAGGCATAAATATGCCAACCTTAAAAACACTCGAATGAACATGTTTTTGCGCGTTTTTTTGGAAGAAGTTTTAGCGTTTCAAGTTGCACCATTACATCAGAATGATCTGATTTTTCATTTGAATATATTCAAATATATATTTCATTTGAATATATTCCCTGCAAAACGAGCACTTCCTCAGAAAAATATTCTTTTAAACGCCATTAAACACAACTTGAATAAAATATTATGGATAAAACATGAATGCCTTTTTTCATCAAACATGCTTTTAGCCAAAAAAGCAGTATGAAGCCGACTGTCTACTGATTTCCCGTACGGAAGACGTCAGGTTTTTGACTTTGTATTCGTTTCAATTTGCATACCAATTTTGTTCCTCGAGGCAGGGAATCTTTACCTGAGAACACTTTAAGCGACTTATAATTGGTTGTTTTTTGCCTTTTAATTTAATTAAACTCCTAACCGAAACATTCCCGAGAAAGGAGCAGCTCTTTTCTGTGCGAAGGTGATTGCAGTTTCATCCCACTGTGCAAAAGAAAAACCACCGACTAGCTTTGCCCGCTGTTCGTCCACTTCAGGCGCGGGAGAATTGCGGTCGCGGATTTGAATGCAAATTTATTTATTGAGTTTTTAATTTTCTCCTCATTAAAATTGTCACCCAACGTTGCCACGTTTCCGTTTTTCCGCTCCTCGTTCGCACGCTCGCGATCTACACTGGCCGCGTTCGGGTTTCTTTTCCCGCTCAGCTTTTACCCTCACGCTCACCTCCCGGCCTGTTGCCTATCCGTGCATACTTTTCGCATTAGAGCAAAGTGCTGCTGCGTCGCCCGGTCTGGTTTTCCATCCACCGCTGCCCTCCGGAGCTAGTTGATTTTCCTTCCACCGCCTCGCTTCCGCAGAGCGTCCACCCACATCTGCCACGCTGGTGGAAATTCTTGACCAGCGCACGCACACGTCACAAGCATTCACTCGCATACACACACGGACACACACTCAGCCACACCCTCATATGCCTGCAAAGTTGCTTCGAAAGCTCGCAAGATCGACCGCCAGCCGGTTTCCGCTTTCGTCGAGTCGGGTTTCGCAGACGACTTGCAAATTATCGTCATCCGTCGTTTCGCGGAAACGTCAGCTGCGTCCGCATGGTGTTCCGTTTCCCGTCGACGCTGAACTCATCCCCCCCCCCCCCCCTTCCCGACCCCACCCATCCAGCCTTCCTCAAGCACCATTGCCTCCTAATGCGAGCGATTTTCCACGCTGCCGTCGGAACAGCCATTAACGTTGCGAATCTCCAACGACCGCTTCCATCCAATTTCTTCCACTCAAACATCCCAAATGCTCCCACTCTCTCATTCTCCCTCTATCTCTCTGTCTCGCTCTACCTTTTTCTTCGGCTTCTCCTTGCCTAACCTAAGCCCAGCTGTGCACCAGAGGTCGTCCCCGTTCCATTTCGTCAAACAATTTGCAGCTAAATTTCAGATTTATGTTTTATTTATTAATATTTTTCCACCCTAACGCCCCGGCGGGGTTGAGAAAATCGAGGGTGTGAAAAAGGACGTTAGTGTGAAGAGAATGGGGGAGGTGGAGTAAGAGGGGACACAGACGTCTTTGCTTTGGCTGCTTCGCTTGCGATTCGGCGGGTCGTGAAGCTTGCCGGTTGCCACAAGAACTTGATCGCCCGTTCTACCACTCAGCCTCTTGGTTTAATGGCAATTAAAGCGATTGGCTTTAAATTGATTATACAGCATTGTTGTTGTGTTTGGTGGGAAACTTTGCCGACACTGGCATCCTCCCAAGTGCATCTCCGTTGCCGTCGGCTGAGTTATGCAACAGTTGTAGAGGAATGAATGCATTAAAAATAGACTGGTACCCGTCTGTTGTGATGAGGTTTCATGTGGGGTGTCAACATTTAAAAGGGGTGAACAATAGCGAACTTAAAAATATGTAAACTAAATTGATGCGAAGTCATGCTTAAAGATCCACTGAATAATCAAAACCAAGCCATCAACAACGATCATTCATACGCTTCATCATTTACAAACTAATCTGCACTTTAGAGAAGCTTCTATGCTAGTTTAGTCGTTTCGCATTTTGCCTTGTTGTTATCGTTTGTTATTATATATATTAGCCTGTGTTTCTTAGCCTTGTTTACCGTTGTTTTAGCGTATAGGTTATATAGATCTTGTTTCCACGCTTACCACCTTCCCGCCTACGCGAAGGTGACCATTGTAACTGAATCAAAACTTACCTCGCAACGCCTACTGAAGCTCTCGAAGGATTACTGCGTGTGCGAACCTGACCGCCCGCCACTGGTCGTGTTTCTCACTCCGCCATGCTCGGTTGTGCCATCTTCTCTCCATCATGTTTCAGCGCCCCTTTGCATTGTTATATTCGATTTTCGTTTCCCTCCACACACACACACACACACACTCATCACGATCGTCTATCAGCAATCGTCAAAGGCGGAAGTCATACTTCAAGTCATAACTCTTTCTCGCTCTCGCACTTTCTCTTTGTTACATTTTTCGCTCTCTCTCTCTCTCTAGCTCCTTCTTTTTCTCTTTTACTACCTTTGTATGTTTCATCTCATTTCTACTCAGCAGCGTTCTCTGATTGTCCTTCGTCAAACTTTTTTCTTCCATTTTTCTCCATTCCAACGGTGTGCTCCATTTTGTAATTAAATATTGGGGGTGGGAAATTTTTTACTTCTGGGAAAACACGAACACACTCCGTACTATACACGCGGTGCAATACTTTTCCAAAGACGACCCATAGCCTACTATACACCTGACCAATTTTTGACAACGACGCTAACAGAAACCCAAACGAAAGACCCAGGTTCCGGTGCAGATGATTACCGACCGAGAGTGTTTTTGTAGCCAGATTTCCAGATTTAGCGTTCTGGTTCCAAACGTGTTCTGAACCACCCTATTGCCTATTTTCCCACAGTCGGGTCCGACGATATCGAGGAGAAGGAGGCGGAGATGAGTTTTATTCATTTCCAAAGTACCTGCCATCTGGCGCTGCACTCCTGCCGGGACGATCAGGTCTGCTCGTCCGCGCTCAAGACGGTGATGATGCACTGCGACCAGCACCGGTGCAACCGGAACGCCTGCATGGAGTCCCTGCAGAGCTTCTACAAGAGCATCCACGACGATCTGAGTCTGGACATTGCGTTCTGCTTGTGCAGGTACAGGCTGGCACCTGTCGTCAGCTGGCTGAACGACTCGGGACCTTACCGTCTCTGCCTCTATCTCTTTCCTTTCACGCTCACCCTGGTGGTATGGCTTGCGTCGAGCAGAAAAACGCCCAACCGGCACGACATGTGCATGAGCGCCCAGGAAAAGCTGCACCCCGTTTGTGCCCAGCGGCCGCCGGAGAGTCTCGCCCAGCAGTCTTCATCGCAGGCCGGCAACGGGGTGACGTACAATGCGCCACCGGCGTGCCATGCGGTCGCCGAGCTGTGCCGGGAGGATGAAGACTGCCGCGCCCGGCTGGAGGTGTTCGAGCAGTCCTGCGCGGTGGACAGTGTGACCAAGAAGTGTGCCGGAAAGACGAGCGCTTGCAGGCAGGCTATGCTTGGCATTCTGGGCACCCCGCTGAGGACGACCTGCGCCTGCCAGGGCTCCGACATGCAGCAGCTGTACGACTGTCTCGGCTGGCAGCGGCTTCTCTGGCTCAATCCTTGTGTTGGTGAGTGCTTTCACGGTGCAGAGCAGACAAGAACATTTCATCAAACACTGCCCTCTGTTCTTTTTGACTCCCACAAAACCAGTTGAATCGCAGAAGGACTTTCATCTGAAGCGGTTGGCGGAGCTGGGGTTGCTTACGACAACCACGACGATGGCAACCACCACCACCACCACCACGACCACCACGATGAGAACCACTCGTATTACCCTACCCCCGACGCAACCCCCCACAAAACCAAAACCAGTGGTAGGCCCAACAAACTGTTCGACTGCAAAACCGACCTCTAACTCTAACCTTCCCTTCCGTTCAGTATCGCCCGAAGCCGACCGAGGTGCATACGATCGAGACGAACTACGTCGAAACTCCCGACACCCGACCGGAAACGTTGCTCCACAAGAACGAGCTCATCGAACGGACAGACTTGCAGCCACATCGGCCGCAGCAGCCGGATGAGTACGATCGGTCGAACACCGGCAAGTCCCGCTACCAACCTCCACCGGTCGAACCGGATGGGGACGACGAGGAGGAGGTCCACAACAAAATCTACCAAAAACCAGACGAACAAGTTCTGCACGTGCCCAGCACGGAAGTGACGGAGATGGAGACGCTTCCACCGACGACCGTCACAACGACTACGACTGAACCCACGACTACGCCGGTTCCGATCCGTAAGTTCGCGTGGTGTTGGGAGCTCGAAGAACAACGAGGGTAAAGAACCTATTTGTCTTTTGCAGGATATTGCGTAGTCCAGAGGTCCCACCAGCCGGATCAGCTCATCGCGGAGGGTAAAAGCCGTAGGGTAGGTTTCTCACCTTGAAAGTCTCAAATAGTGCCTAAGTGTAACGTGCGTGTCTTTCTTTCCCTTCAGCTGTACATCCTCGACGATGCAGAGTGCAGCGAACTCTGCACGTGCGGGGGTGGAGACTCACTGACCCTCAGCTGTCACGCGCTGTGCGTTCCGTTGGCACCGTGCCGGACAGCGCTGGCGTACTACAGCCACGCCGCACCGGCGTACCAGGCATTCCGGGGTCGATGCCTCTGCTACTCGGGGCGGTTCATCTGTATGCGACCTCCGCCGGGTGAATATCAGCTACCAGGTACGAACTCCCAACTTGCAGTCTGCCGCTTTAGAACCCCTGAAACTGACCAAACATTTACCCTCTCCTGCAGGTGGCATCTTTCTTTTACTAGGTTATAGTTCAACCGACGAAGCACTGTTAAGACCGCACACTAACTTAGGAGTACAGGATGCCGTACGTGCCCTCCAGCAGTACGTTCAGCATCATATTGACAATTCGGTAAGCTCGGAGCTACACAGTTCATGAGGGCGTCAAAAAGTATAACGGGTCCTTTCCATCCCTCTTTCCAGACACAATGTACATTAACACTGTTCAATATCACTGAAGAAAACATCATCCTATCGATAAGGCTGCCGCTCGACCCGAAGCTCACATCGATGCAGCTGCTTAAGCTGGAAAAGGTAAGAAGCTCTCCCGTGGAAAAACCCCTGGGCTATTGCTAACGACGTGCCATCTATTTCCATCTACTCCACGGTATCAGGACCAGTGCACCCGCATCCTGGAGACGATCAGTCACCAGATCAACACGCAGTACGTGGAGCTGTCCGCCCATCGGTTGCTCAGCATTTTCAAGATGGCCGAGGTGCAGATCGTGTGGCCGGAAGTGAGTCATGGACGGCGGCACGCGACCCCCACCGTGGCGGTCAGCATCGGTACCGGTGTGCTGACGGTCCTGCTCACCCTCTGCGGGACCCTGCTACCCCCGACCGTCCGATGGTTGCGCCCGCACCAACCGTGGCCAGCCGTTCCGAGGGCAGTTACGTGACGTTCGACACCATCGTCGTAAAACGCCACCGACGTGTGTCGAGTTGTGTCGTCTCCCTATTCCACTACCATGCTCATCAACCATTCACCGAGCATCACTTCAGATATTCCATCCTCGCCCTCCATCGACGAGTAGCGCAGTGTACGTGTGTAAGATGGTAGTTTACCTTCAAGGCTCCTGCGGGATCCTCCAAGTAACCCGTTGAATATCTGTTTGAGTTCCTTTGACTTTGAGATATGCTCCCGAAGGAGGAGGAATCGGAGACATCACCGGTATAATAAGTATTGTAAGAATAAATCAAATCAAAGCATTAAAAACCAAACCAAACCCAACAATTGAATCGAATCACATTTGACATGCTCTCGAAAGGTGCTATTAGTCATGCTTTTATTATTACTACATTACTAGTACTATCAATACACCACTACTTATACGCCTACTACTGCGAAACTACTAATCGCGCTGATTACACAAATTGCTACATCTTAAAACCATACCAAATCCACTGTTACGCTATCATTTCCTCTTTCCCAAAACTACTTACAGTACCTCACTCACGAACAGAATAGAACATACGTCGTCCGACGATGACATGAACTGTCCGTGCTCCAGTCCATGGGGTGTAGCACTGTGCACAGTGGGCTTGGTATACCAATTCGCGTGGAAGGGCTTGAACTACGGACGCAACTCGGGACGCAACTAAGCGACATTTGAAAATGAACCCGGTATGTGTGTGCGTGTGTGTAAATGTCACCGATCGAAGGACTGCTTGTAGGTAAAGGATGAATGGGTTGTGTTTGATAGTTTAAAGGACGTTTGCTTCGCATCAGAGCTAATGACATGGGGAGTGTTTCGGTTGCCCGTAAGCATCTTAGTAGCCGGTGATCCTTTCTGTAAGTGATTTGTGTGTGTGTTTGTGCAAGTGTGAATGATTGAATGCGTGAGTGTAGTTGAGTGCGACTGTATTTGTTAGCGAGTGAATCGGAAAGGTTAAGTAACCGGAATCAAACCGGTTCAGCAGGTGATGAGAAATCTTGAGCCGAAAAGCATAAATCATAATTTTGTTTGGCTTTGCACAAGGATGTGGTAGGTACGCAGTGTTACATTGAACTAATAATATTTGAATGGGTCTGCGAATGTCGCGGAAAATAGTAACAAATCAAACGATTCCTCATATATGTTTTTACCTTAAGCAATCTTCATACAACAATGCTTCAGTTGTGTCGAACGCGGAATTGACGAATTTTCATAAGTAATTTAAATGCGATACGACCTTTATTAAAATTCGATTTTCCTGAGAATAACAAAAACATTGCCTTGCTATGTTAATATGATTCGAATTTAAAATAATTTTTCAATTATTTTTAGTAACATGTTGGGCAACAGTCATGTGAGTACTGTCAAATAACAGTATTCCTAACCATACATTGGGTCGATGAGAAAAGGATCGAAGAGTAGGAACCGGTTGTGTGGAATCGAAAAACAAACTCATGCCCCATCATGGTAAAATAAGACATTTAAGAAGCGTTTTGGGTCTTCAAATCAGAACGTGTGTCGGCGCAAAATACTCGCAAGCACACGCCACCCGGACAACTTGCACCGTATCGGCTGTTACTCGGCACAGTGGGGAAATAAAACTTGAAACAAATCTAATGCATTTGTTTCGCCCCAACAGTGGGTGGAAAAGTGCACACAAGCGGAACGACCGATAGTGGGCCACTCGACTAAATGTCGGTCGTTGTGTGCCGGTCCCGTCCCAGACCGACCGTGTCAGTTCCGGTGGGAATTCATCAACGTACCCCACGCGCTTTGTGTCCTTCGGTTTGTTTTTGTACCGACCGGTTCGCTCGCTGTTTCTGTTTTCGATCACCATTCCCAGCGGGTAGCTTCAAGAGTACGCAAGCACGGTCCATATCATGGACACGGGTCTCTGGTTCGCAACCGGGATCGTCTAATGGTGGATCAAACGCGAACCCACCAACTGATCCAGCAGCGAAGTGCATTCTCCCATGGTTTGGATGGAGGTTGGTTTTTTTGTTTTCTTTCGAAGGACACAACAACGGTGAAACAACAAACAGAATAATCTACAGTTGCCATACACACGGCTGTTGCCGACCGGGGCGCTGTTCGGAGTAGGGACATAAATCACCCCCAGCAGAAAGAATCGATAATTTGAGAATTGGACATCCGTTGATAATGGCTATTATTCATACCGCAGGCTGGACGCTTCAAACCGGCGCCAACGGGAGGAATTTGCCAACGACTCATCCTGCCTGTCCAGCGATGGTACTCCTAAATTCGCGGAATGTTTGGCAAGGGATTTGAAAGGGTCTTCCTTTTTTGCCTCCCATTGTACGATTGTAGTACCAATCACATTTTCCCCGGTCGCTCTCGGAAACGGTCGATGGTTCCAGGAATCGCTCCAGTACGCCTGAATCCCTGGTTTTGAATTTGAGCGAAGCACCAAGGTAAAAAAAAAATGGCCCGGAATATTCCCGCGAAAGACGCAATGACGGTGGAACAACCGTTTCACAACCGTGCAGGTTTTCTTTCCCTCTTTTTTTGTGTTGAGTCACCACGCAGAACGGATGGTGGACGATTTGCACTTCGACACCAAGTTCTTCTCCGGGGAAGACTTCGTTTGGGAAGGATTTTTATAGCCTTTGTACGACACACACCTTAGGCGACCGAGGGGCAGTGTTATTGGATTGCCTTCTTTTTTCACCATCATTCTATTTTTTTCCTCTCCGCTTCGCTCCGTCGATTGGATTCGAAAACATCGATCCCCAGAAATGCTGCTCCCGAGGGGGGAAGGAAGCTTGGACATGATCCTTGCCAAGAGAAAACGACACAACAGTGCAGCGTCGGGACGGATGCGAACCCACCGCGTCGATTGACACTTTCTCGATCCCGTCAACGAGTGCTAACAAGATCAACCACTCCAGAGGACGAGCGTTGTCTCAAACCCCCCATCAGAGTATGATAGGATTGTTACCATGTGCTCCGAATTTGCTGAGTGGCTTGTTGAGCAGATGTCTGATGGTATTTTATTAGAAAAAAATTATCTTTAAAATCGGTTATGAGGAAACGTTTTGCTTTGACGCAAGAGGGGCTGAGCCAGAACCATTCCCGCTGCTTGCCAGAACTAAAACAGAACCAAACTGTTGCCACATGCAAACGCGAACGGAACGGACCGAACCGCGAAAGCTTACACATATCGTTAGCCAAGCCGTGGGATTGATAGAATCCAATGCTATGCTATTATGGCAACCATTCTTTCCCCCAAAAAGGTGGGGGAAAAACCAAGTCCAAGTGTACCGTGTACCAGTGTAGTAGTAGAGACAATAGCGTTCAACTAGAGTTGTGTTGTTAGTAGTTAAATGGTAAGAAGAAATATAGAGGTTGTTAGGCAATGCGTTTCGTCTTCGGTTCTACACTTGCTCTATGATTTCCATGCATCGTCCTCATTCCCATTTTGTGGCGTACTTGTGCAGTCCTCCGCATTAACGTGAATGTGCTTTGTAGTGAGTGCGTGTGGGAGTGTGTGAAGTGTGTGCAACCCGGCTTACATGTACGCCGCCGTGTATGTATGAATGAGCAATCTGTGTGCTAGTGCAATAATGAGCTTGTGACTGGCGGGATTCGACGAACATGGAAAGGGTACCCCTTGACGAGGTGAGATGAAAAATGATCGAGAGAACTAAAAACTCGGAAACGCGGTATGCACGAAGTGTATGATTTCACAATCATATAAAAATATGTCTTCCTTAAAAAAACAAACACAACATAAACAACACACAAACAACACACAGACCATCCGAGGGGGGGAAAAGAAGTGCACGTGCACCTACAACACACAGTTAATATGACAGTATCGTACTGACCGCAGCCAGACTTTGACACAGCAACATGTACACCAACCACCAGATCACATTACAACACAGAAAAGCAGATTTCAACAATTGAGCATGACAAAAGCAAAAGAAATACAACCACATGGACTCATCGCTGCTTTACTGTACAATGCAATTTGTGAAACGAGATGTGAAGATAGTTTAGGGACAATGTTAATCTGGTGAGGCAGTAGTTCGATGCGTCATAACCATTATGCAGCCATGGGCCGGTACTTGAGTACTGAGCGGGTAAAGTGTATCGAACCGGTTGCATCGGAGTAGTGAAGTAGATTGATTGTATAAGTAACGCTAAGCTCTGATCTGTTATACTATCGACATGTTAGGAAATGGAAAAAAAACAGAAAAATAAACAAACAAACAAACAAACAAACAGAAAAAGAGACAAACGATTCGAAAAAGAAAATAACAAAAGAAACCTAAACACTGAAATCTATACATATGTTCGCCGGAAATGAAAGTAAACGTAAGAAAGCAACAACAATAACTTCTACTGATAAAGGATTCTTAGTGACAATGTTAGCAATAAAAAGTAAAGAAAAAAACCCATTCAACACAAACAGTTCGAGGCACCACGTTCGGTGAGGGGGGGCCCGCTGCTGTGTGTAAATATATACATACATAATGGAAAAACATTAAAATATATAAAAAAGCATCCAAACTACAACTAACCAACAAAACGGAAGGAGCACTGAGAGAGAGAAAGAAAGAGAGAGAGATTCACATGTATAATACAAACGAAGGAAAACGAGCATATACTTTTGGGATTTTAGACGGTGGTGTGGTAGCTGCATGAGTGAAGAAATTTATTAAATCGTTTATTATCGATTTGGTGAGGGGTTCGGCGGGAATAAAGCCGTGAGATATGCTACTGGTAAGCCATACGGAACGAATGTGCGCTGCAACACATATCATTGCTCATCAACACATTGCAGACATACATATACACTCATCAGTTTAACGAAACTCTCATGGAGGAAACGTAATCAAGGCACCATTATCGATATCAACACTGGAAACAAACGTACATAAAACAAAACCCACGACTCCAATCTGCGGGGCTTCTCACGAGGATAACGACAGCAATACCCGTTTGACTTTATTATTGTTGCCCGCAAGTTCATTAAAACTAATGATAAGTATTTTTGTTTTGAACTTTCTAAATCCGTCTAACGATGATCGCCATTGAACGATCAACTGTGGTTCGACCTGTTGTTGCTGTTTGCCCCTTTTTGATCTATCTAGAACCATAAAGCAGACGAAAGACTAAGGAGAAAACGGAAACATTCCATTGCGCCTCACAAAACCTTTTTAAGTAACGCGCCTGTGCTTCTTTGGATGAGTTTAAGAAATTATATAGAAATCATAAGAAAAATCACCGCATCGTGTAACGATAAAACGGAATGAAAGTAGAAAATGATCTCACAATAAATAAACCCATAAGCAGTTGTAAAGCCACAGAAACATTTTATAGCCATCCGACACCAGTGATTGTTAAAACATAGACTATATTAAACTGTTCACAACCAACTCCTGCTCAAAAGGTATTGTTTTTCTATTCCCAGCCGTTAGCCGATACTAGGGAACCAGACGAAATTCCAAAAGAAACTACATATCTTTTGTTTTTTTTTTTCCAAAATTTATCAGATTCAGAGCGTGACAAAATGTTCGAGACACAACGTAAAGGTTTCCTCCAAAATCATGCAAAATAATGTTTGGTTTGTTATAGCAATGTCACAATGAACAATGAAAATAGCAAATGCCTAACAATACATCCCGAAACACTCGGTTCATGAAAACCTGCTAAGAAGAGTGAAAACACACACATGCAACAGTAGGTAAAAATGTAGTTTCAGAAGCAGAAAAAAAGAACAACTGATCATTCAATTAATAGTATAAACATACACAAGTACACAAACATACACGGAAATACATTCATCCAGACACATAACTCCCAGAGTTCAAGAAAAAACAGCACAAGCCGACGAATTCAGAATAGTTAAGCCCGTCTTTTCATTTTCCGAGCACGTGTCAGCCGGTACCGGTGGTGGTAATGGGTGGAAACTGGCTCGGCAGGTTATGAAATAAAACAAAACAACAAACCAAATAACGAAAAAGAGGAAGACCATGAAGTGGATGCACAACAAAACCCGATCAAATGTGAACTACGGCCACTGAGCCAGTCTGTCTGAGTATGTGTGTGAGTGTGTGAAGAAGGGGAAAGAAGAAGGAAAAGAGCCGAAAATAAAACAAATTGAACAAGAAACTAAACGAAAGTTGATAAATCGAAATCCTCCCTAAGCCGATGTCGGTATTATCCGGAAAGCAATCGTGTCCCTCTCGTGTTGAAAGAATTCCATATCCTCCTGGCACATCAGGGAATTTCTCTAGCTCGTTGCAGGAAATCTATAAAAATATCATCATCTACCATCAAACCAGAACGCGCGTAGAACGGGTAAGTCCTCAACCCCTCACACCAACCCCCAAGCTGGTTTAACGTTCCAACAGCCTTCTCCTTGATCCTGCAGACAACCGGGCGAAAGGCGAACGAGCTTTATTGGACATGGCTCAACTAAACTGTGCCAATCCTAGATGAATGAGCCTCTGCGTGCTCCGTGCGGATGTGGTTTTATGCTGCACATGAATTTTAGGTGAAAGTTATGATTATCTTTCGATTACTTCCGCTCACTCGATGGTGATGGGATGGATTTCACTTCCGAGGAAAGCCGACCCGACCATTTCCACAAAGCTCCACCTCCATACGCGTGCCATCTTCCGGGATCAATGGAATGGAATAAATTTACACTCTTTTGCACTCGTTCGCTCGCTCTGTCCAAAACAAACGGCAATCTCGAGCTCCATTTCGGCGTATATCTATTAAATTTACTTTCCCACCCGGCTAGTCGGGGCCAATTCGTACCGTTCGAGAACTTACACTTAGAGTTGAGTTAATAAAAAAAAACGATTCGGCCTGAGTGCAAGTAACTGGCAAATCGAACCGTAAAGTAACTGGAAACTTGAACCCGTTTCATCAATCAACCGAGCAAAACCGAGTAGCATCGTCTCGAGGAGAAGCTTCAGAATCATCTACTCCTTGGGCCACTTTTTACATTCCCTTAAAATATAGGAAAGGCATTTTTGCGAACAATCAAAGCCATTAGCGAAATACTCAAGTCGATGAGTGGAAGAATTTCAGGAATTGCGACTTGAGCAGGAGTGCTAAAAACCGAAACCCGTCTATTTTAGGACAGTTCCGATCAAGATCGTTTCCACTGAAGCAGTTTGATTGCGACCGCCCATGAACCGCTTCGTCCGCTTTACTTGTAACCACAAGAAATGAACTGCATTGTGATTGATTGGCTGCACAAAAGGGCTCAGAGCAGGGAAACTGAAAGGAAAAGTCAGAAGTGTTCTTCAAGATACCGCAAATTGACTCATTCTCGCAAAGCAATCGCCCGTTGCAATCATCAACCCATTGGGAAGAAGGGAAGAAGAAGGAGGAAAAACGCATTCACCTCTTCTTGTGGCGATAGCAGGTGGATAAATCGTTTGCAGCAATGAAATGCAAATCGACCCATTTTTCCCTGCATTCTAACAATACCCGAAGAACGGCCCCCTAAAGCTTGAAGAGATCGGCAGGCAGTGAAGCGGACGGTGGGCTAAAGACACGGAGACCACAAAAGGTTACTACTATGGAAATCATCATCAATCGCTACGTGAACCTGACACTCCCTCCCGGATCCGGGGTTTTTGTCTGGTAGATGGATTGAAAAAGGGGTTCGATGGGTATTTTTTGATTAATGAAAAGCTCATAAATCAAATAATTTGCATAAAAATACAAACTAGAACGAGAGACCCGGTTTCGAATGGTGGAGGAAAAACAAGAAAAGAGCGCTTCCGGCGGTGACGAAAGCTTGCTCGATCGATGGATTTTTCACACCATTGGAAACCATTGCTGGGATGGAGGTTGGCACTCGCCCTGGCCGTACAACACGCGGCTCCGACTGACGAGGCGAACGCCTGGTGATGACTGTTTGCGTTGGCGTTTGATCTCCGTTTGACTTGTCTTCCACCGATGCGAGGGTGCCGGGTGTCCACGCCTCTATCGGTGGCAAAAAAAAGCGGACAAGGGATCTCGAGCGCAAGCGGGATCGTCTCCCGCAGACCCGCGTTGACGAGGGATGTGTCGAGTTGAGTCGGGAAGCTGCTGGTCTGGCAATCGGGGACTGTAAATCTAGGAAGTAATTTTTCAGGACTGTCAAACGAAGGAATACTAATGAGCTTCCCATTCCGCGGTGCTTCCTTGTGCCGGCCCTGGTCGGGCCGGAGATGAGCGTCTGCCGAAGCGTTGCATTCGATGTTGTCGTCCGTGTTTACGCCAGGGACCAATAAAGGTGGTCCTGGGTGGGATTTACTCGGTGGAATCCGCTTCTGCCGACCGCATGTTTGTTTTGGGCATTATTGCTTTGCTCCGTTTTACTTGGTAAAAAGAAAGAAAGAGAGAAAGATATTCAATTGCAACCATAAGGAAGTTCCCTGCTATCAAAGTTTTCCATCAAGTTTCCTTCTCTCGGGGACAGTCTGGTCCACCAACAACATCTAATGGACTGATTGGATCATTTTTGGTACGCTTGAAAACCGAATCCGAAGTGGCGATTATCGGTACCAACTTTTACCCGGCAGGTTTTCCGAGAGTGAAAATACAATACCCTCTTTCGTCCTGCTCTCGTTTTTCCAATCACCCGGAATTAGAATGGGAACCGAACAACCCCCACCCCTCTCCCCCTCGGCCTGGGTAACGGTACAAATTAATCATGCCTCACTTTCGGGAAACGTGCGACCGAAAACCGAAACTACTTTCCGTCACGTTTGGAGACAAGCAAAGAGGAAACCCCGGAAGTGGAATGGAGGTTTGGGTGGGGTGGAAATCTACTGACGCAATCCGAGCCGTGATGTCCGAGCAGATTTATTCGCTTATCAATGATTAATTGGTGCTAGTGGTGGCTTTTCTGAAAAACTTTTCCCCGTTGTTTTGACGAAGGATGTTACGGAATAACGGAGCGTACCCCGGGTTCGTGGTTCGGTTATTGATTTGAGGCTAAGCATTATGCCGGTCGGGATGAAGATGGTCCTCGCAATTAATCATATAAACATACCGACATGGAAGATACACATGGTTTTATCGACTGAGGAAAACTTTTATTCGGAAGAAAACAATGAAGGAATGATAGACACTTTTTATGGAGTTTTAGAACAGATCAAATTGTCATGCATCAGATTTACTTGTTTATCGATAAATTTCCTTTTATAAGTCTTATTGTTTTGTTATGTTATTTTTGTTATTAGTTATTACTATATTTTTAAATCACTAGTAACTCTGTTATTATTCCTTTTTTTAAATAATTCTACACCACTAGACCAGGGATCGGTACACGTTTTCCAAAAAGGGCCAGATGATTAAAGAGAAACCGAAGGCGCGGGCCGGATAATTAAACGATGCTTCAATGTTTTCAAAGTAATACTCTTTGTAATGGAGCGTGGAACTTTGTAAATAGCAAAGTTGCATAAAAAGTGGTAAAAGATAAAATATTTAAAATGTTGTCGATGAACATATAACAGTAACACCTCGTTAAACAATTAACATCTTTGGAAAGAAAATAAAAATGACATCGTGAACAAATCCGATAAAAATTGGGATGGGTTTTTAGTATGAAGCACTAAAATATATTTACGGGACGGATAAAATCATTTGGCGGGCCGGATTTGGCCCGCGGGCCGCACTTTGCCGACCCCTGCACTAGACTAACGATTCCAAGACGAGCTGCTTGTGTTCATAATTCCTGTCTTTTTTTCTCATTTTCCCTATCTTTTCGCTCGCTAATTCGCCTCGTTTTGAATTTCAAACTGTACTTATTCACCTGTTCTTATTATAAATTTTCAACTCGCTTGGGATCTTCCCTGATTTACATATCATTGGGGCATACTGTAATTCAAAGCTTCCTCTTCCTTCCTTTTTTCTTTAACTAATCCTTGTCTTTCTGTTACCTTATAATCGATCCCTACAATATATAAATTAATTTTATCAAATGAGTTTGAACAACCACTTTTGAAGTTTATTTGTATATTATTTATCTTCTAAAAATGAATGCTTCCTTCAAAACCTTCAATGCGCTAAAAGAAACCACCCTAACTCCATAAATAGTGACCTAATGAAAAGCTTCCCGTTATCGAAACCGACAACATTTCACCGAACACTCTCTCATAAGCCCGCCGTAGACAATCTGCCCTTTGACCGGTACGGAAGAAATTATGACAAACGGTGGCGGTTGATAAACAATATTAGCCAATTATGAACAGCAGCGCTGGCCAATGGGACGCCGGTGTGGGACGGTATGGTGCCTGCCAGGGCGCCTTCTAATTGCTTTATAATTAAAAACATTAATCTGTCGCTTCGTTTGACGCTCTAAGTTTATTAAGGGCTGCTAACGAAACGGGTATCCATTTTCACACGAGCGGGAAAAAGACTGGGCTAGTGAAAGTGACGAGTGGCGAGTCGATAGACTGGGAAATGGGATTTTCCTGCATTCCTTATGGCCTGCCTCCCTGATTGGAAGATGGCTGATTTATCGCCCGGGTCACCCGGGGACGGGTGCAAACTGCAAGTCCCAAGGAAGGATGATGCGTTTCAGATGCTTTGCCGAAACCCCTTGGCTCGGTGATGGTGATGATGACGGTACTAACTTCAAAATCTAATTAAACCTTATCCGTAAGGTCCAGCCACGATGTGCCTGTTGGAAGGTGGGTAAGAATAGCACGGCTTGGGGATAAGAAATCACTCGTTCTTCTCCGGTGCTCGATTGTGTCTCCTTGGCGCAAGGAGGTTGCTGCAGCTCGGCAAACAACCAACGTTTTCCGATCGAGACACATGATTAAGACACTGTTAGTTTCGTCCTATCTACGCTGGAAACCGGAGGAACCTATCTCCATCCGTCCCGCCTCACGTGGTGCAAAAAGTACGTGGTATGATGCAATTAATTTTCACATCAAAGTTTTCCTCCCACCCGAAAGGCCATGATCGAGCTCCCCTTGGTTGAACGCCTTCCGGAGGATGCGGGATGTGAAAGAGGCACGAAATTATAAGCTCACAAGATAGCAACGCGGCAGACATTACCGTTGTCACCGGTAATGGAATTCACGTCTCCAAGGGAGTAGCCCGCTACCTTGCCGCAAACCTCCATCTTAGACTCGATCGACCCAAAGCAGGCCGCACGTCTCGTTGTCCAGGGCCCTTTTTCAGCCCTTTAGCTTTTCCAACCCGTTGCCTGGGGATAACAAGTCCTAGCGCGTGTTTCAACATAAGGACTATTACCACGGGTCCACGTCCACGAGACACGAGTTGGCACTCAATGGAGTGAGTTGAAACTATTTAAAAACTGAAAAAGAAACACCAACCTTAAACAACACGCTACAGTGAAAAGATCTTTAAAGTATTTTTTTGATTTCAACCCAGTTTTAGCCAACAAGTTGTTCGTATTAGTTTGATAAGAAGTAAGTAAAGTTCCTATCTTCAAATCCTCTTTCGTCTTAATTGGAGCATAAATAATATTGCTTACTATATAAAGCTCTTAGTTTTGCTCATGACATATTTTCAAAGCTGAAATTATTGTAACATCTTTGTTTCAATTCTCTTAAAGTTTCTTTAATGCTGGTTTTTAAACAGGGCGTTGTGATACAAGGTAACATCATATATACTTAATGTCTCTTTTATACAACTCAAACACACAAGAAAATAATCGAAAGTGATCAAATAATTCTCATAAAGTCAGAAAACTATTCACAAAATAGCTACACAACAGCAAAACAATTATTTTTTGCGAGAAACTAAACTGAATAACATCGCATTATTTTGTGGAAGAGAAGCGTAACGCAAAAATCAACCAAGCTAGGGTTTTAAGCGACATTTTGAAAGATGCGTTCATGAAACAGTTTACTTCGATGAAGCATTTGTAACCATTTATTCGTAATCGTTCAGGTCGGTTTTAACACTAAAGCGTCTAATTTTAATTGAACTATTTTATGTCTTCTGTTTCAACACATTTTTGTTTTATTCATTTTGCTTTTTTTACTTCTTCACAAATTTATGCACAAATTTATCTACTCTAGTCAATAAGTTGACCAAATCAAAATATTGCAACAGTGGTACAAACAAAGCAACAGATACTCCACAGCTTGGCTTCTGATTGCTCTTGCATCCGGTTACGTTTTTCTTTTATTTTTTTAAATTTATTTATCCTCAGCAATGGTTTGCGCTGTAGCCAAACATTGACACCAGGATGTCAGTTCGCAATCAACAGCTTTCAGCAAACAAACGCCACCCGAACGCCACCCAAAAACCGATCCAATGTCAACATAAACAGCGGAAACAAACCGCAGCGTCGGGAACATCCGTTTCGTGCGTGCTGGCGTTTCGGCGGTGTAATGAATTATTTTAATCTATGACACTATTAAATTAAACGCCAATCTGCTCGTAGTCCCTCTTTTTCCACCCTTTCGACTTCCTTCCCCGCGAACCATCCCAGCGAATGCCCGCTCGGGGCGTGTGTTTGTTGCCTAATTTAGGCTTTAAAACATTTGCCTCGTTGAGGCCAATCCGAATCGTACCTAACATGAGGCCGCAGTCCCTACTCGCAGCTTGCGCCGCCGGTGCGCAGTAAATCAATAAAACTTAATTAGAAACTTCATTACAATCATCGATATAATAAAACGTCACACACATGCCCCATCAAAATTGGATGCCAAACCGCAAAGCTCACGTACCGAACCGAGGGTGGAAGAAAGGACGATGGGAGTGAATGGAAACGAACGTCAGGTTCGCGGTTGGAACGAGAGCATTTGGGCGGAGGTGAAGCGTGAGGACAGAATGAAATGAAATATGATACAACAGGGCGGGGGTGCGTTTGGCGGGTGAAACGAACAGTGAAAGCGCCATTGTGCATTGTGTATAAACTCTTCGCAATAGACACTTTCCACAACTTTCTCGTCAGCGTCAGTTCATTTGTAAAGCTCTGCTCGAGCGCCCCAGAGACGAAGGGTCCAGGCAGGCAGGGCGAGCGGCAGGGACGGTTTTTGTAAACAGTTTTGAATAATTTAATTAAATTCACGCTAAATCACATCGTACGCCGTCCGGGCCGCGCAAGCAGCTGCCACTTTCAGTCCCGATTTTCCACCGCGTTCCATTTCCCTTTTCTGTGCCACCGAATGCACTCGCTTTCGCTTCGGCAAAGGACCCGGGTGCGCATAAAAGTGCATCGATCGCGATGGCAGCCCAGCCGGAGCGGTTGAGCTTCGTAACGGCTTGACAAGCCAACGGAAACGGAACAATCCACCGATCGAACGCGGCACGAGATTGATGCATGCCCCGGGACGCTCTTGCTAGTCCACGGATGCACCGCGGTTGCCACCAGTGGAGCTCACCGAAGGAACCGACGGTCTGATTACGATCAATTAAATTATTCCGAAAACCGAACCCATTACCCGCAGTGGAGCCGAGAATCTGTCAGTCAATGTGGTCGCTAGGAATCGGTCAACAAGGGCGAAACGGAACGAGGGCGTTGGGTGGCATCGCAAATGAGGCGAGTAAAATGTTTATAACCGTTTGTTTAAATTAGTTCATGGAGCAATTAGCAACTGAAAGGATTGGTTTGTTAAACTACACTTTAAAAAGCAAAAGAAAACAAATAAAAAGTATACACAGATTCATCGTTAAGCGTAATAAAAATAGTTTCAAGAACATTAGTGAAAGCATTATGTCAAAATTGGCCACGATTTTGGAGGAACAATCCACCCAGGTAATCACAATTATTAACAAAATATCTCCTCAACGGGATAATAAAAAAGTTTGAACACACCTATTAATCGTATTAATATTTTTTTTCAGCAGCACGATAAAAGTTTCGTTCAGTAACATATTTCAGCAAAATAAACTTTTTATTTGAATTGCAGTATCGTTTGCATTAACAAAAATAGAAAAATTTTAACTAATTTTCATGCAAAAACGGAAAACGCTAGCAACTTTCTCTTGAAAGCAAAATAACGAGTGGCATTTGTTTGAAACAAGTTTGACAACTGTATCAATAAAATTAAATCTGCGTGGCCAAAACATTAAACCTTCCAGCTTCATCGTGGAACGAACTTGTTTGATGTTGTGTGCCTTTTTATGTGTTTTTATAGTTGAGAAAAACTTAGAAAAGATTGACATTGTTATGCAGATGGCTCGATTGAGACCACTTACTCAAACTACATGGCTCAGACCTCCTGTTAAATATGTTTTCGTAAAATTGCGACAACGTGACCCACACGTTGCATGTTACTGCTAACCCTCCTTTTGCCTCTCAACTACAACCAATCGAAAAACAACATTCACAACTCTTAAAGGTAGTACCTTTTTCAGTATTTTAAAACCCAGAAGACCACACAACAACTGAAGAACTTCCCTACATCACTGGTTTTGTCAGCTATCGCTTAAGGTTCGGCCAAGGAACCGTAAGACCGCCTTACAGACTGTCGGAATGTTTTTTAAAAGTACTAAAACGATGTTAACTTAGCTTGGTAAGTCTATTTTATCGCCGACGAAAATTTGTCTATTTTCTTTTTTAATGCAAACATTACCTTCAGAAATCAAACCTTTTATCTCAGTTACAATAAAATTATGGTTTTCCGAAAATAATTTCTTTGTATTAGTAACGAAACGTGCATCGCTGGTTGTTGTCATCAGGTAACTGTTAAAATGAGCAAATATGTGTTCCATTAAACTTGGACTACCTAGCAGGTATTACATGGTTTAAATAATCTAACATACATCGTTGATTATTATCGCCAGGTTTATTTTAAAATTATCAAATGTTTGTTCAATTAAACCATAGCACCAGCCAAGGGCCTATCGGAATATATTGCACATGTTTGGCAGGAAAATGTAGCTCCACTCGGACGAATCTTCGCGAAATGCACAAACGATCCAGCATTTCGCGTCAATTAATTTATGAGAGTGCACCACCGGGTCCACTTTCTCTCCCTTCGCAAACGGTTTCATGTGCACGCAAGTGTGTGTGTGTACGTGTGCCTTGGTCGATTGGTGCACTATTTCATTTCCCGACACGAACCGGAAAGTTGGCCCTACCCACCTGGGGGCTACTTTGTTAGTTTGTGCCCGGAACAGAGTGAGCGCGCGAGCCCGGAAATGAGTGCCGACCCTGTAACGGACCGCGTGTCCGGATGCAAGGAAAAACAATCCCGCCCCAGCAATGCGCTGGAGTGTACAGTTCTGATACATGCATCAAATCTGCTAATGCTCAACCGACACCGAAAAGGCCGGCACCGACTGGCATTGGAATGTTCCACCGGAAACATTTTTGCAAATCAAGCGATACGAATTTCCCGGACCCGTCCTACCCCTGCAGGCAGTATGGTTTCATTTAATGAACAGTATAAATTATTTGTTCTAACTACACCGATAACAAACAGTCCGTTACTAACCGCGGCCCAGTGCAGCGATGAGGCTGAACGGTAAATCAAATCATGTGGGACCACCAGTGCATCTAATCATCCTCCTCACCCCATCCCGAGTCCCGTCCACTTGTAGTAAGTGAATAAATTTGCATAAAACCCTGAGCCTGCATTCCATAGGCGGTCGATGCCCACCGACTCACCTGTCGGAAGGGTAACAAAAAGACCACCACCAAGCCAAATCGGGCAGCCAAAACAAATCGGATGCTCAAACAGCGCGAATCGCTCACGCAATCGAAGTGCGTATCACCGTGGTCGAGCAAACACGAGCCGAACCTAATGAAGGCATATCCGGCAGAAGTGTTGGAAGCAACTAATTACTACAACGGCACGCACATGCCTTCGATTCCGCTTTCCAAAACGAGCACTTGTTCGACTAATTGGAAGTGAGCTGGAACGTTCTTTTTACACACAAACAGACCCATCCCATGTTTCAGGTGTCCAAACGCAAGCTGAAAAGTGTTGGTCGAAAGTTTTCAGAATGTTTGACGACGCTAAGTACGTATTTTTTTCTACCTCACAGATCGGTAATCAAGTAACAGAAACCAAGACGAAAAACTGGAAGAGGGTAGGTTGACTAGCTTCTTACCTCCCAAACTCGACACACCGAAAGGTGACGAATCCACAGTATGTCACGAGGGCCAGTTCGACTAGGACAACTGTATTTATCTTAATTACTTTTCACAAGTAATTAGAGAATGTTCAACGGACCGCCCTGGAAAATGGCAAGCGGTGCAAGCTGCAAGTGAGAAAGTTTTTCCACCAGTTTTCTTTCGTCATTTTCGCACACCGTTCACGTAGGCTCACGAGCGGGTTGTAGGCGGACGAACCCTTTTTGAAACTAACCAAGAATGTCCAAGTCTGGGAAAATATGTCACTATCATGAACCGTAAACCTAATTGTACTGAAATATGATTCAGTTTCTCCTGCATGGTCGGTATGTGGGAAAGTGGAAGATGACATTTTATTAAGAAAACTGTTACCGTTTTAATTGTGGTTTTTGATGAATGCTTTGTGGTAAAACACAATTCTTAAAAACATCCAATTGTGTCTATTTGTCGTTTCATTCTTCACTTATAGGTGTGTGGTTGTCTTGCTTGATAGAAAAGTCATATATTTCAGATTTTTATCTACATTTTTCTTTTAACAAGAGCAAATCTAACCAAACCGGATCAACATTGTAAATACGTTTTCCAATTTGTCTATACTTCATAGACACTGCAGCACGTACCTGAAGTTTTGTACTTCTGAGTTTACTTTTTGACCTTTTGCTAGCACTGTTCTGTTGATTCTCTTGACGAAGTGTTTCAATCCAATAACGTATTCTAGGGACTAAGGAAAGTTCAGGGCGAAAAAGGTTTTTTTTTTATATTTTATAGAGCTGTGTTCATTGAAAGATGAATTCAAATATGAAAACTGAAGAAGATATTTTGACTGTGATTTCTTTAAAAATATTAAAAGCTGTCTCATATAGTCCTAGAAGGTAACAAAACAAGTTTGCACAGTAAATAATGCATACTTCATTGCAAGTTTTCTAAATGTAATGTCCTACGACACTCGGATTGATTTCGTTGGATAATCTCGTCGAAAAGCTTTTCGAAATGGTGATCATTTGGAAAACAAACATAGAGGAAACAGTGGAAACAAGCCGGGATCTAAATCTCGCAAATTCATTCAACCGGATTCTCGAGCACGAGCATTGGATATTCGGGGAGAAAAGAAAGTCAAATCGCAAAGCACCACCAACACATCAAACGGATTGGCACCATTCGGTGTCCGCCTATGGCCACGGGGAAATAAATCTTTCCGTTTTTCGATTAAATTGAAATTCACACATTGCACATCCGTTGAATTCGTAACGAGTGCCGATCGCGTGGAGCTTCGTCGCAGACGTGGGTGATGGTGGTCCGCGTCGGTCGAATTCTAGTTAGAAACACTGGCGAAAACCCGACACCGAAAAGTCGGTCGCGTCAAGGCGAACGTTCGTGAAGGAATTCCGTCTGTAAATCAGCCCCAAAGAGATGCGCCGGTTTGCGCCGATGGATCGCTTTTTGGAACATCTTCGGTCAAACGGTGGCTGCTTCTACACGGACATCGGCCGGGTGCTCCCAGTGCCATTCATCCATCAACGCCGAATGTCAATAATACTCGTAAGATCCAGTAATAATGCATCGATTTGGATTTGGTGGCGATGCATTTCCGGCGAAACGTCCTCGTCGAAGAATTGCTGCCTCCAAAAGGATTCTGCAGAATCTCTATCCATTTTCGCACGACACACCAACCGATTCAAGGAAGGAAAGTACCAGACGGGAATCCCTCGGAACTTCGATCGATGCTCTAATGTCAGCCAGGCTTTTGTTCACGGGAAATGGGAAAAAGTTTCCCGGAGCCCGCGATTCTATTGAACCACTCGCAAATGTCGTAAATCAGGCGAGAAATTTAAATTTAAATCCACCATCACGCTGGAACCATCATCAACACCGTCTCGCTCGCTCGCTCTCTCCCTCTCAACTGTCCACTCGGCGTCCTCGTTGGCTTTCAAACGCAAACCCCACGGCCAGAAGTCATATGTTTCGGCGAGCGCGATCGGATCCTTTCAGCACCATTTCACTTCGACAGAGTGGATTTAAAGTCGGCCAGGTGAAAAATGACGGTAACTTCTTCGTCATGGTAACTCCCCGGGACACGTGAGAGCTATTTTATTGGCTTTCGCGTACGTTCCTTCAAATAGGTTTTTGGGGAAGACACCGAACCGAGAACATCCCACTCAGCGTGGCGTCAAGACGTTTCCTAGGTGCGTAGTAACAACGCTTCGACTTTTCCCAACAAAAAACCAGAGATCTCCGTACCGGATCCGGCCCCATTGCCATTAAGCCTCGCGACATCGACCGACCGGGGAGTACCGTGGCCTGTCACCTAGGTTCGTCTATCTCCCCCTTCCCAACCCGCACTCCATCAAAAGACCTCCAGACTAATCTCGCACTATTTACATAAATTATGCTCGATTTGAGTTCTCCTCTCGTTAGCTCCTTCTGGCAGTCGGTGTGGTTTCCATGCCGTTCAGGGGGTGAAATCTTCCGGAGCAAATATCCCTCACGTATCGGTCCCGCCTCACCTTTAAGCTGGTCGGTTTCGGTTAGACACATGGCCCTTCTGCCCGTTTCCATGCGGTCGATGCCTTGACTCATCTCATTCCACCATCCGCGTCCTTATGCGTTTGATCCCACCACGAGATTCATGTGCTCCGAAGGAAGAAAGCTGCCACATGTTTCCTACGAAAACGGTCGAAAAGTAACCCTACACCGTACCGCCCTCTTCGGCACCATAGTCAGAACTAATGACATGGAGATTCGGTTACGTGGGCATCACCTTCGGGGTCTCGTACCTCGTCTGCGGCAGGACTAAAGCCAAAATCTCGCCGGTATGCTGATTAATACTGGTGGCTGGTGTCGGACACATCGTTCGTTAGCCTTTGGGATTAGTCGAAAATGGTGAGTGGAGACACTCACCGGGCGCTTCAAGCGGGGCTTTAGATCCGCCCCCAAAACGGCATGAAGTCAATTTCGTCAACGTATGATGAAAGATTAAAAAATTTAGCCCAATCTCCGGGGGTTCCCAACTTTTGATTGATCATTCTTTAAAGATCTTTTGTGCTACGTTTTTAGAATGAGGCGAACTTCGGTATCATCTGCCTTTTGAAAACTCTTTAACAACTCCAAACGCCCTGACAAACAGTATGTACGTGTCTTCCCTTTGCCTTCTACGAACCTTTGCTTCATTTACTTCGCAAACTTTTTTCAAACAAACCAACCCAACAATTGGATCCCACTCCGGAGCTCATTACCCTCAACAGCTGCATGTTTGTCGAGCACGAGCAAATGCAGATGATTTGTGTTGCATTTCAAAGGGAGCGGCCAAAGCAAAACAATAACAGTAACGAGACCCCCATGTTCGTACCGGCGCACCGATACCTACGAGGGACTGTTTTAACTTCCTGCTGAGGAATGTTTTTAACAACTTTTGCACCCCGGTTTCGTCGTCGAACCTCCGGCGAAGTTTGCAACAGTCCGCCCGCTGGAAACTCCATTCACAACGAACTCGGCATTCACCGTTCCTTGGGAGGCACAACTTCATCAGCCAGAACATCCGGAGGTAAGGCAGGGGAAAATAAAGAAGATGGAATTGAATTTCACCTTCGTATGTGTGTGTGTGTGTGTGTGTGTGTGTGTGTGTGTGTGTGTGTGTGTGTGTGTGTGTGTGTGTGTGTGTGTGTGCTTTCGCCGAGCAAAAGCTCATAAGTGCGTCGTGCGGACATACTCAATTTTGGGGTTTTTAGGCCCTCGGGTTGGTGTACAAACGGTTCCAAGTCGAGTCGTCGGCACCGAGCCAACCGGCGTTGGGTCTTGGAAAATTGACCCACTCTTCCACCACCACCACTTCCGCTCAACGCGTCCCTGTGTTTCAAAGGGAACAAAAAAAAAACCCGCATCCCCGTACGACGAGCATGCGGCCCGAAACTTTATTTCATTTTAAATTACATACTTATAATGCCATTTATTTTCCGCAGAACGCGACGGAATCACCCCATACCCCACTCGCACACACTCACCGAATGTCGTCCTGCGAGACGGCAAGAGATGAAAGCGAATAATGGCCGGTAATAAGGGAAAAAGAATGAGCTTTGCCGTTTTGCGAGCGTGCGAAGGACCGTATGCGTATGTTTTTCCCGCAGCTTTCCCGGCTCCTCTTGGGAGCAGTGTGTGTACTGCTCGTGGGAAAGATGAAGAGTTGAGGCCCACCATTCCCGGGGCGTGGAGCCCCCGACGGTCGCCTACCTAAAATAATGAACTGGCGAACTGGTGAACGTCCCGACAGCTCGTTGCTCGAAGTCGATTCAATTCGCCGAGATACATGACCAGACCAGATGCCGGTGGTGCAAAAAATACCCCTGGCACCGATCTGATGATGATGATGATGAGCCTCAGCCGAGCAGGAGGATGCTCGGAAGGGAAACCACACTTCGCCATTACTGGGTGTCACTGCAGACGGCACGTGTGTGCAGCCGTTCACGATCGTTAGGCGTGCACGTGTGGACAGTGATCTATCAACGTTTCCTTCGCCGTCTGACTGATGATATTCTAATGTTGATAAACAATCCACGATTTTTCGTTATAAGTAGGTTCTAATATTCCGAAATGCAGCATGACATACTATTTTGACATCAATGTCAAGTCTTATTTACCAATACGGTGTGATGTTAAGCTACAAACTTTACAAAACTCAACAATTTGAAAAGTGGGATAGAATTCCCTTCACATTTTCATGCTTCGTTTTGTTTTGTTTGTCATCTAGTATTTTATTGATTCACTTCACTGGCTAATCCAAAATAGTTTTGGAAATTAAATGAAATACAGTCGACTCTCGATAATTCGAAGTTGGAGGGACCCAGAAAAAAGTTCGATTTATCGAGAGTTCGAATTATCAAGAGTGGTAGGAAATAAGCAGCAACGGTTGCTGAGTTATGAACTGGAAATAAGTATGCGTGTATTGATTTACGCTATGCCTTTACCCACCTTTTTTTTCTTTGTGCACCTTCCTACAAAGCAGATATCCTCTTATATCTTCCTTTCCTTTCCTTTGCTTGCTTTACAGGGCACTCGCAATGTGACGCATTCTATTACGTTTCAACTTGCTCAGAACTTCGAATTATTGCGAGTTGAGTGGGTACAGCTTCGAATTATCGCGTGAAGAGAGCAACCTAGCTTCGAATTTTACTTCGCTTTATCGAGTGTACCAAATCGTATTGTTTTTATTCGAAATAGTGAGAGTTTTCCAAGGGACTACTGATATACTTCGAATTATCGAGAGTTTCGAATTATCGAACGTTTGAATTATCGAGAGTCGACTATATCTATATTATTCCTAGTTTATTTCCACACATTGATGTTAAAAGTTTACCGCTGCTAAGAGACATTTTGAAATCAATGATTATAATCAAATTTGAATCAATTTCAGTGCCCCATTTGCTGGAGGCTACGTTTTCTTTTAATCTAATGCCAATATTAAGCTATTAGCTTGACCTTAACTAAATTATCTTTCTACCGAGCCTAAATGCTGCCCAAAGATGACGAAATAACATTGAAGTTCAATGAAGAATTTGTCAGGGATTCTCCCTTTTTCCATGGCGCACCATGTAAAGCAACGACAATGACTGCAAAATCCCACCAGAATGTTCCTACTAATACACTGTTAACACATTAAGACCCAATCAAAATTCCATTGCTTCCAGTTTTACTAAATTAAATTGATGCCGAAGAGAATTAGCAAAAATTCGTCGACTTCCATCGCTGGTGGCGCGGCTTTCTTACTTGTTTTGTTTTATTTCTCCTTTCGTATCGTAAAATCATCGTTGCCGAATGACCAAGGCAACCGACATTGCTGCCAGGGACTTACGGCCAAATCTCCGAAAATGACACGCGACGAAGCGCAAAGGCTTTTGAAAGGAATTCGGGGCGCACACACACACACACTTGTACGTCTTAGAGAATAAGACAAAATTAAAGCACTTTCATCCGAGATCGGAATTTGGCCGGTTCGTTTTAGCTGATTGTTTTTATTTTCCGGTTCTCCGACGCTCTCTTCCCATCCCGATCGTCTGCTTGTGTCGCTTTCCAACTAACGCTTGTACCGGGATTTAGCTTTCACCAAAACGACGCCCTCAAGGCCTTAGGATGGGCCTTAAGCGGGAAAATCTGATCCCACCCTTGTCGACCCGCCGCTTGGGTCAAACTCGTAACGCAACCGGAAACCCCGAGCTCGTCGGCAAAGGTTCCGGTGGGGGTGGTCAAAAAAAAACATTACATGCCGTAGCCAAAGACGGCTTTGTCCGTCGAACCACTTAATTGAATCCAACGAGCTGGAGCCCGCTTTTCATTCCTCGAGTGCACTGCCAAGGCACAGCAAGCGGCCCTTTTCGTTCGGGTTACAAACGCTACGAAAGATGCGAAAAACATGCCCTTTCAGTTGTGCCCTAACAAAGACAACGAGAATTGATGTTTAACGCTTTTCGAAACAAACCTTCCCAGTAAGTGAACATGGGAAGGGTTGAAGAAAAAATCGAGTAATTAAATTTAGTTTACAAATCTTCCCGCCGAGGTTTAAAGCACCATCTTGGAAGGGTTAAACTTTTTGTTACGAACCTTGATTTTTTTTAAGTCCTTTTTCATTTTTTGTAATGTTATCATGACGCACATATTTTTGAAACAAACAATCGCACAAAAAATCTTCTAACCTAATACGAAACCACAAAAAAGTATAAGGGTGATAGGCCCGTAAAAGGTTAGGAATTAATTAGGCTGATTTTACCCATACTTTCGTTGCAGTTTTATTTCTTCCCGTGTTATTTTCACATTTTAAAACGAGCGCAAATTTGCATGGTTTTAAAATTGGCCTCGTTTAATTGCTGCGAGCAGTCTGCTTAAAACGATATAACTAAAGTCGGGCTGAGCAAGAAATGGCTGATTTGGAGATGGTCGTAAATTTCTCACATTTTCCCCACCTTTTCAAGTCGGTCTTAATTTTTTTTTATTTTATAACATACACATAAATAAATAAATACAAATCATGCAAACCACTTGGTTAATAATATAATTAAATAGCAATTTACTCGAAAACAAACTTGTTTAGTGATATTTGAACACAAAATAAATGCTTTGGATGTAGCGGACGTCACAACAACAATTTTCTACGAAATCATCATCATCATCATCATCGCAAAAACAACAACAGCCCATATGACGCACCAAACAAGCATTATTCATCGGGCAACACAACGCGACACACCGGCTCCACCGTTATTGTGATGTTTCGCTTGGAGTCAATATGGGAATGGAAAAGAAAACACCATCCTGTTCCGGGCAGTACGCAACCGTTCTTTTATTCCTTTCCGATGGAAAACACTCCACGGCAATCAGGGAGCAATTTGCGACAGATATGACTCGACCTGCCAGATGTTCGACGTTTACGTCGCGTATCTCGCCGTAGCCCTGTGCCACCCAGATGGCATTTGATGCTAATGAAAAAATAGTTCCCGTCACGCTAGGGCCATTGGTTGGCTCGATGGTGTGTATGTGTGTGTGTGTGTGCGAGTGAATAAAAAATACGCAAAAGAAACAAACATTTCGGAAGAACTACCCTCCCGCCATCCTTGGAGCCCATTTAACACATGATGGCTCAATTTTCTTCCCCAGAAATCTCGTTCCCTCCCGGTGATGCGCCTTGCGGCTAGTATCTCTGTCTGCCTACCTCTCCTACACTCTCATCATATCTGCTTTATCGTCGTTTACAACGGTATGTGTTTCAATATTACCACAGAAAAACAAGGCTCGGCAAACATCGGGCTCCTAGGAGCCCCATATCAGATCGCATCCCATTACGGTGAATTTGTAGTCATCTTTCATGCCTCTTGCCCAGTCACCCTCTCACTCTCTCCTCCAGCCTTGCTATCGTGCAATGTGATGGGAAGGAAAAACCGTGCTTCCGGTCCGCTCCACAACAGCTCATCCCACATTTAGTCCCACGTCCGCTACCTTTTGTTATTCAAATTACTTACCTCTACGATGGTCAATATTTGCTTTCCGTTTTGCACTGCACGGTTGATGTTTTCCTTTCTGATATATTATTTACAGAAAATATGAAAAATTAAGGATCATTGCTTCACTTCTTATCGGTGTAGCTTTAGAAGATACATGCAAGGAAACGATTTTATGGATATTTTTGAATGAATATTTCTCAAATTTATTTCGCTTAATCGTTGTTTAACTTTCCTAACAAGCTTTCATTTAATTGTTTTTTTTTTATATAATCCAAGGCAACCATAGATTTATTAAAGTTGGTTTCCTAATTTCCCAAAATATAAACCTTTCCGGACATAAATGAAACTCATAATTTTTCTGCCCCGAAACTGCGAACTTGATACTCCACTCCGTTCCGGAAAAATTTGAGGAAAAACACCCTCGGCCGGTAGGCGAAACGCAAGCCAATGCCAATTGCATCGACATCGACCAACCCAGCGTGTGATGGTCCACGAATGGTTCGTTGGTAACCGGTTGCCATGATGCATATCGACGAGGCTGCCCAAAGGCTAACCACATCAAAGCGCTTTGCATCTTTTCGTCGACGTCACGTAGAGTATTGTTCTTTTATGCTCTGGCGGAGATCAATTGAATTTTGCATCGACATGCTGCGACGGTATGGGAAAATACGAGAACCGGAGGGGGTACCGGAGCTGCAGGCGGTATTATTTTTAAACTGATCGAACGGAAAGGGTTGTAACAATTTAAAAAAGTAATATGTTTATACAGCACTCAAAGTGGAATTTTATGTTTGCTACGGTGCGGAATTTAACTATGCGATATTTAATAATTATTATTATGATTCAATTGGCATAAAATTGCCCAGCACATTCGAAACTGACAAGTTTTAATAAAAGTAACTTCATCAGAAACAGAAAGTCACTCTCTGCCTCTCTCTCTTTCAACAATATTGCTTTAAGGATGATAGTGGGCTTTCAACAAATAGAATAAAGCGATTATGCCGATACTGAAGATCATTTAGTTTATTCATACCACTTCACTCCACTTGTGCAAAATCCGGGTGATGCTTCAAAGATGATCGTAGACATTTGTCGGGTAAAGTCTGTCATCAACTTTATTTATTTTTTTCACACAAAAAGGCACCATAAAAAGCAAACATGCAAAAACGGAAAACGAAAGTGCGGAGTGAAGGAATGTTGAGGAAAAAAAACAAAACACAAAAAAGCAAACCAAACCAGGCCACCGATACACTAGCGTCACGTGCAAGACCCCCAACCCTACCCCGTACCCGCATGAGTCCGAGAACCGAGCGCTCAACAAAAGGGAAGGATAATATATTTTATGTAAATGTGGTTCTCATTTTTCCAAAATACCCCCGGCGGTGGCCCGAAAAGATGCGACATTGCGAGTGATTTAAAATTCAGATTCCTTCACCGAGGACACGGCCTCGACCGATCTTCCCCTCTCTTCCCGCCGTTCCGCGTTATCATCCCTCAACCCCTCGGAGATGATCGTCATACATTTCGGCTAGCGAGTGGCTCCGTCTCCGTCTAATACTGGCCTCACGCATGATGGAGGGATGCAGGAGGCTCCGGAGATGCTGAGTGGTCAGTTTAATGTAGAGGAATTTGAAAAAGAAACCTTCAATTTATGCTGGGTAGCCTAGACCAAGGACATGTTGAACTACAAGCTGGACAACGATGAAACAAATATGTTGGTAAAAATTTAGCTCTGTATTGACGTTCCTGAAGTTTTGGATAAAGTTTAACACATTAAACTGTTTCAAACAGTTGTTTATGTGATATTCTCATGTCATTCATGTACTGGAACATTTCTTAATTTCGGTTATATTTTAATAACATTAGGTTCCTTTATAAACCAGCTTGTTATCTTCTCTACTAGGCCGTTAGGTCTACTATTATATTTTTTCAATTATTATGCATCAATGTAATAATGTTCATCTGATGAATGATCTGAGGTTGATATTCGTAACAGTTAGTGAAAAGAAACCATCATATAATTTCGACACATACTGTTAATCCACAGGAATCCGCACATCCGTTTCGCTGGACAGCCGCGCTTCCATATGTCCAGGAAAGTTTAATCGCTTCAATGTCGAATTATGGGACAGCAAGCGTAACATCCGCCACTCGAACGGGGGATCCGTTAAGCTTCGCCGCTACCACCAACCTCCTGCCTACGGCACCCGTGTTGGGAAGTTGGTATCGCCCCTCGGCCAGCGGGCATGGCAACAATGTTGCGTGTCACTCAATATGTCGACGTCCGACGGCGATTCGGACGAAACCAACCTGGCACACAATGTTTGCCGGGCGCTGACAAGACAACCATCACAAGCCGCCACCGTACCCACCCGCCGCATAATAATGCTGGCGAAATAATAAATGACAAAAGGAGATTCTCATATTATTCCTCCCACCTTCGCTCGCGTCGCGTGCCTTCCCTTTCTTATTAACATTCCTACCCGCTCCTGATGACAATCGGACCCGGTGTTCTCGAACCGGCGCGGAGATGTCACATAAAAATCCATCTCAGGCCCGCAAGATCGGAGCTGGCCAAAAATTGACGTTGAAAAAGAAAGCAACCAGCTCCTCGTACGATAAACGACGAGCGAGAATTGGTTTCCTCCCACTAGTTCGGGAAAATTCAAAGTTCCTGCCGGCCAAATCGTACGTCGCCTCACCGGTGGGAAGTGCGTACCCGGAGAAAATCAATTTTGACGATGATAAATTGAATTTTAAACGATATCGCTTCCTCCAGCCGGCTGCTTGCTACTCCAGCAGCGGATCCACCTTCTGCTTGGAAACGTTTTTAAGAACCCGGAAATCTTCCAACCCAATGTGTAAAGGATTTAAAGAGGGCACGTTTAGATCTTTTCATCGAAAAAGTGAAAAACACAGTGAGTCTTCGCGTGTGAACGTTCATCTTCTCGTTCCCTCCGCAGACGGTTTGCCAGCACGCGTGCTTAAGATGCCGAACATGGCCACACGCCGTTGCGGTGGGCTGACAGAATAATGCAAAAAAAAGGTGTGGATTAGGGCAAAAAGTGGTAAACAAAACCCCCAAAATATTGTCGGTTCGGATGCTTCCATTGCCAGGTAGCAAGCAAAAAAAAAAGAACCCAACCGGTTGGGCAATGTGTTCCAAGCAGGTCTGATGTTTCTTGATGGATGCAAGATTTATGGAGATTTTTTCGTTCCCTACCGAAATCCTCATCATGCTTCAGATGATTCCGAACAACGGATGGAAAGAAAATCACCATCGGGGGAAGTATCGAGGGAGGGCATAACCAGCCGAAAAACCATTCCGCTTCATATGTTGCGAAATAACTCAAAACAGATACTCGATGAGATATTTAAGACAGACTAAAAACACTTTTACGATTTCGTACAATAAAATGTTTTGATCTTCTAGCTAAAACTGATAAACAGATGTGTGGAATCTATTTCAGAACATATTTTACACCAGGATCAACAACACTTTGTGTATTTTGTCCAGAACTGTTTCCTGCTCTGCAAAGCTCGTGCTTTAGAAACTTTCGCCGGATTCACCTGCAAATCACGGATGAAGCGAAGGATGCGAAATAGCAATTCCAGGAAGCTCACCGTAAACCGCACCTCGGGCTGATAAATGGTTCTTCAGATATTCTAAGCCGAGATTCCTCGACGGAATTGGTTATCTCCCGTCCAGGACCAACTCAGTCCTGCTCGGACAGCCCAACGCCCGAGGCTGTAACGGCTTACTCAGCGCCATTCGCAGCCGTTATCTGCCGTCAGCTTCACCTCGACGCGAAGGTAATCAAAGGATTATTAAAAGGGTTCGTAGTTGTTTTTCGTCGATGCCTCCAATCGCTTTCTATTAATATCCAACCAGGATGGCCAGCGAAAGGGGGCGGCCGGTGAGCATGGATGGGTTTTGTACTATCGAAATCTTCAACAACGTTTGTTCAGTGTAGGTAGGCCCTTTAACCGGGCTTTCAGAATGAACTCAACCGTAACGTATTGACTCTGGAATGGCGGGGGGGTTGACCAACTCGAAAGTCAAGAGATTATTGACCCAAGCCTACCCAAGGGAATGTTCCGGGAATATCTTATACAAATAAAAGAAACACAGATTCCGGAAACCTTTTCCTACAATCAAATAAAGCTTCTCGCAAATGCCGCTTTGGATCTCTTCGTCAAATAAAAAAACACAATCTGTTACCAAACAAACCAATCGGAGATGAAAATATGTTCTCCCTTTGACTAGACCACAGCGAGAAAATTGTGTTACTGACCGAAAAACATAAATATTACTTCGCTCAGCCGCGCAACCGACCGGTTAACTTCCTTGATTCAATCAGTTTTTATTTATTTCATAAAAACCATCAAACTGTGACGCAAGTTCGTCAACGATACTTAAAGTTTCCGGAGCATTCTCAACATCCGCTTGTCCAGATTTAATGTTCCAATCGTACACTCATTTTGCTCATACTTATCCCCGTCGAGTTGATTCTCCCTCTTTTTTTCCAGAGCCTTTTCTCGCCTTGCTTGCAAAACTGCGCGTACAAAGTTAATTTGAACATCATTATGTGATTTTGTTATTTTCTCCCGGAATGGTTTTATGAACTCATGCAATGATGGGATTCGTTACGGTAGAAAGTCATCATCAGTGCGTCGTGCGAACGGAATGGGAGCTTTTTCTTATTTTGTTGTTGTTGATCTCCTACCCCACCTTCACAATTTCCTTCCCTACAACACTCCCGCCATCCCTGAATTATTCCTTTTGATGTGCGTGCCGCGTTCTTTCCCGCTAAGGAAGTGCAAAAGTGCCACGGATAGCACGATGGTTATGATTTCCGCCGGAGCACAAACGCTTTCATTGCCTTTATACCTATCGCTTGCTGGAGCCACCATGAAGAGGCCGTGGAAAGTGGATTCCCTGATTTGCAAAACCGGTGATCAGCGATGGCATCGTCGATGCGTTGTACAGTTAATTTTCATCGCAAACCGTTATCGGATCGAAATCGGATCGAAGCCCTCTAGCTGCGCCATTTCCATATTTTAAAGATATTTGATCCAACCCCCTTGAATTACTTCCAACAAATCGATATCAGAGTGAATCAAAGAATAAAACACAGCCAAGATAAGATTCAACCGAACTCTTATTACAGCGAGAGTCGTAACTATTAGTTTAGCATTATGAAAAGTGTATCATGTCACCCCAGTGGATTGTATAGTAAAGTAAGCTAGTGCTATGAGCTAGACAGTTTTTTTTATTAACGCCCTAGAACTGGTCAATCATACAATAAAACAAAACTCTGTACAAAATCCAGATTTCCAAAAACATTTTCTGACGAAATATATGCATTCTTTTTTATTTCATAATTGACTCAAAGATCCCAAAGATACCAACCTCATTAAACTGGAAGCTTTGATCGATGATCGGTTGTACAAAGATGGCGTTAATTGGCGGCTCTTGTGGCTATCCGGTATGCGAGATATTGACTCATAGGCGTCAGCTTATAACAGACAATACAAACGATTGATTTGTACATTCCGGGATCGATACGTTTAATTCTTGAGATAGACTCCAGTGTGGAAAACCGATTAGTATTAACAACTCTTCCTATCCCAGAACTCGATGCTTCATGAACGGACAAAGGCTGGTAAGAGCTATTGGCTTTAATTATAAATTGCATACATTCAAGACATGCGTTAATAGCACTTAAACTGTACACCAAAGATCACTGTATAAAAGTTTCAGGTAACAGTACGATGCTTCATACCAGCATAGTAAGCCCCTTAAAGCTACTCAACCGTTCTGACCATCGTTTTTTCCCCCCGGTTAAGCGTTCGACTCTTGATTGCCTGTTGGGCTCTTGTGATTTAATTGCTCGTAAGGCTTACGCCCCGGTTTCTCGACCGCTTAAACCCCTCCGCCAACCCATCCTATCGATTCTTTGCCGACCCACTTCTCATCTTATCGCTCGTCGGCTTCCAACGTAAAGGTCACGGCAGTGGGCGTAAGAAGATTATATCCTGCCCCAGTCCGCCAAAGTGTTTATTAGAGCTCCTCGTGTAGGCCGCAGCGTGCGTGTTTGTGTTTATGTCATTACGACGACTTATATCTAATTCCCGTATGTTATTCGAACGCCTTGCGAACCTCGTCTGCTACCGGGCTTAGGGCGAGTCTTATCGGGGGTGCACAATAATGGTACCACGCTTTTGTCGTTGTACAGGCCTCTTCGAAGTCACCAGGCCCCTTGTCCTTCCCCGTTCACTTTCCGCCGGGCGCAGCTGTAATCACAATTCACGCGTATTGCTTCAGGTATTGCTCGACAATTGGCCCAACCCGTGGCCGAACACGGGCCATCCGGAGGGGAGCCACCCGATGCCAACCGTAAATTGGAACAAGAATCGTTTCGCGAAGTCGAGCGGAAACTTTTCCACTTTCCGTCACCACTGCCAGCCGGCTGTCGTAGGCTGTTTCCACCTGACGGCACTCACTCCGAGGTGAAGCACGTGACCATACAACACCCGCTTGAAGATTGCGGTCGAGTCGGTACGAAACCGCACCGAATCAGCGCCATCCGAAAGCAATTAAAATTAAAACTGTTATGACATTTAGTGTTTTCTTCGAAAACAACCGATTTAAGTGCTCCGAAAACGAAGGTTGGTTGTAGCTTTTAGGACTTGTGAAGACTGCTTCTCTTATGACGTTGACGGGGAAGCAAAAACGCAGCAGAACTTTATTTGAAAGCAGATTTTTTAAGCTTGTTGGAGCTCTTCAGATTGCAAAAAAAATCGTTGCGAGTAAGTGTCGCTTTGACACCTTTCCACAAATTGGAACTGCCGCATGGAAATTGGAAACATGGGCTCAAAATTAAATAACAGAGAATAAATAAGCTCTTGATACTTTGACCGGTGTTAAATTGGCTATTCAAAGAAGAAAAACAAAGAACTGTTGTTACACCAAAATAATGTATAAGTTATTAAATCGGATATTGAAAAATATTACAACAAAATCATAGACAGATTAAATGCAGCTAAATAAAAAAAACCTTTCTACTATCAATGTTCCTATAATCTCACTCATTATGTAATGACTAAGATGTTACTCAATTGGTTTTCATGCCATAATTCACTCAAAGAGTATAAGATGCAAAGAGCAAAGCTTATAAGAAACGGCATTTTTAAGCCTCTTATCCCGATCCAAAAGAAGCATTCTGGGTTGGCCGAAACCGAAGGAGTAGCAAAGAAAGCCTGGTATCCGTTAGACGGGCAATTATCTTTCTGATCTAGTCAAGAAGAAACCATCGATCGAACCATTATCCTGGATTCTTTAACGAGATAGGGATAGTTTCTGACCTCTTCCGGTAAAATCCTACACACGCCGAATGCCTGCGTAATATTCAGAACGAAATCCATAAGTACCCGTGTATCGGTTTACGGCTGCCACTTTTCCACCTGCCACTACAATAGACTGTTGACAAGCTTCGTCTGTATTTACGCTGCTTCCCTCCCTCACCTGACTACTTCGTTGTTTCCTTTGTTGATTGCTCGGCACAACCGTTATCGGTAGCAATGGTGTATATCACCGATGGCGAACATAATCCCACCTTCAACATGGCATCGCTCCCTCGACTAATAGCTATTATTATGGCTGCGATACACCTGTCAGCAAGCTCACCGAATCGGGCTTCCTCGTCATAGCTGTTATCATTTCGATACACGTATTGAACAAGGAAAATTGGATGTGAGGGAAAGGTGAGCGGTTTCATATCAAATCTACAAAACACCAGGCGGCTCCATCGTGAAATGATACCTGTCAGTTGGGCAAACTATAAAAAGGAAGTTTTCCTCTGCAGAAATTACAAATAGAATGAAATAACAGAAATAAAACATAAATAGCAAGATTAACGAAAAAATCACGATAAAAATGCTTAAAGAAACCGAAATTTCTAATATTACACTATTTACGCTCGAATTGTTTGTTGACGTTTATAGGGCATTTGTTTACTGTACCAGTAAAGAACTGTCATCGCAACGCGTAGCAAAAATAAGTTTGCTAGTACGCAAGATTAAAGTACACAACAAACGGATAATAGACGAACTAGAAAAAAGGAGTTAAGAAAAAATGAAAAAAAAGAAGATAAAAAGTAATCACAACGTGGGAAAGCCAGCATCACTTGCAGTAAAATGAAAATTCAACGCACATAAAAGAGTTCAAGCGATTATCGCGAGAACAATTAATGCTAAAAAAGGGCTGATTTTAGTTAAATCAAAAATAAACTATTTAGTTTCGCATTTCGGTCAAATTGTCAAGCCTAATTTGACATTTAATACACATGATTTTCTTTACAATAGAATGGAAAATTTGTGACATTTGATTCCTTCTTTGAGACCGTGTAAGGATGACAAACAATAAAACAAACTCTAATGACCGATAGGCAGCGAACAGCACCCTGCTTCCAAAACGGTATCTGTTTCCGGTAAAACCATACCAGCATCCCAATGATTACGATCGTCGTTTTCCTTCATTTTTTCTGTTTGCTTCAGGCTTCCACCCCTCTCATGGCTTCCAGATGCCATCCGGCAATTGAAAGACGTTATCACACGATTACCATGCAATAAAACAATTCATTAAACATTCATTAATCTTATTCCTGTGGTTCAACATTGTACCGCGTGTGGGGGAAAATACTCGATGTTCACTACCTACCCCCCTGCCGCAACACTCCCAGTCCGGGAAGCTGTGGGAGGAGTTGAAAGCCAACGCCGTCACCATTTGCGGTTTGTAGAACTGCTTCCCGGAAGTCCGAACTTTCCTTGAGCCTCCGTTTCGACCAGTGGCAGTAAAGTGAAGAGCATAAAAATCCCCTTCTTTAAGGGCGAGTTGGGTGGGGGGCGGATGGGGATTGAGAATAAGGCAAACAAACACAAAATGGACCAGAAAACCGACGCTTTTCAAGGCACGGATGGACCAGCCAGGCACAGCGTTGCACAGAAGCTGAGCCACATTTCACGAGGCACATTCCACGATAGCCACAGCGTCCTCCTCGCCACGCCTCGCCGCAGCAGGTTTCGTTGATAAACGAGGCATCATTTATCTTTCTCGATTTTATTTGAAAATGTTCCCACCGTTCCCAGCCAGCCCCACCCTCAGGGCTCGGTCCCATTTGCACGTTGTGTGTCGGGCGGGAGCCGATAAGAGTCGATTCCGGTTCGGTTATCCCTGCAATCCGAGCGTCACTTAACACCGCGGGCTAAAGCCGGCTCTCGCCGCCCCGCGGGTCCTAAAAGTGACCATCTGACACCGACACTGTATTCACCTCACACAGCACCGACCGCATCGATGGGACCGTTGGCCAACGTAGTGCATCAATCAGGACACCATGACCATCGTCAGCGGCAACATTGGATCGTCGTGGTTGCGAACCGCTCCCGCTGCGATGAGTTAATCTAACGGATCCACCTAATGAAGGGGGCCGCCAGCAAAGTGCATACAGCCACGGCTTTCGCCTTCCGATGATTATTTTCCCGTCGATACCGAACCGGTGATGGATGGGGTGTTTTCGATTAAGAAGATCAAATGGCCTCCCATTTGGCACACCTGGTTCGATTCTTTCGCTCCTTTCTCCGTGTATTATTTTTCCTCCTCGTGATGGTGATAAACATTGTGGGCAACAATTATTGCATTCAATTATCACCACTTGAAAGCAGTCACTTCCGCCCTCTACTACTCGATCCAACCGAACGTCGTACCACTGGGTCGTGGAGACATAAAAATATCCCCCCCATTTCTGCAGCAGCGACACGGACCGGAAAAGGCAGACACCTCTCGAGCATATCATTCGGGCATTCCAGCGCCACTAAATGGAGACATCGTTGGGCGCGCGATTCATTGCGATTCGTTGACAACTTTTTTCTCCCCAGTTTCTCCGATGCTACGAGAATCGTTAAATTAGATTTCATTTAATTAAAGAAGATTACAGTTTCAGCATTTTTTTTTGTTTCATTTTGTTCTGTTTTTGTTTTCTCCCCCGGACACTTCTTTTGCTTCCCCGGAGGTTTTCTTTGCAGCACTTTCCCGGTGTCAGTCGAGCCAGCGTGCAGTTTCGCAGCCCCACATTTCCCAACAATAAAATAATGCGATTTAATTAAAAACGAAAATCGTTCCATTAAAGTCTTCCACGAACCCGTGCACTCCAACCCCCCGTGCGTGGCCGTCCCGAACGCCATTGGCGCCTCCGAGCGAGAGTCTTAAGAGGCCAATCTAAGCGCTGCTGCCGCTGCTTCCGGTTCAGTTGCGTTCGTCTTAGCGCGTGCCCAACGGTTGGAAACTGTTGTCGCGGTGCTCGATATGGTGAGAATTTATGTCTTTTCCCACTAGCGGAAGGCCGTTCGGGCACTGAATGTGTCTGTGTGCGGGAGAAAGAATGGTGGCCGTTCAGTGCAATCCTATCTAAAGTTCTAAATTATGTTCGTTTTTCTTATTACGCTGAGCCGAAATCTTTTCGTCGAAAGCACTTGAAGATACGTCCACCGTTGAAAGATGCACGGAAGGTCGAGTGCTATCGATGGTGGAACAAAAAGTGGAATTGCAAAAAGGATACGGCACAAGTGTATTGAATTTTGTACAGCTTTTTAAATGTTGGTATTTTGTTTAAAGCATAAAGTTTACGATCATTATAATGGATGGTTCCAATAGTTCTTAGAAAAAAATCATCATATTTATATTTTAAATGTCTTCTTGTTTTAATTTTTTTTTTCACGACGAAGTACGACTATAACTTTATGAATAACTTTTTCATTTTTCCAGGCTTCATTCAACACATAACCTATGATAGTACTTAAACCTATTCCATATCAGAGTATTTTACACCACTTATAAACAATATTTCGTAGACATCACCGTGAATAAAATCTCATGTTCTCATGTGAAAAGAGTCTTCTGTCGAAATAAATAATGATTCTTGCACGATTTCACACCCAACGACTGAACATGCCAGATGTCTGGTACATTACCCCCCGCATTGGGGCGGAATTAATTCAATTCTATCCTAGCGCGCACGTGTCCGATCGAGGACGTCTCGGAACGGTTGCGGAAAAAAAACTTTTCCAACTCATTGACATCCAGAAATCCACACGGTAGTGCAGAAATTTCCCTCCACAATCTCACCCCTTCAGTTGGTCGAACTATCAAGAGCTTTTCCGCGAATGCGATCGGAGGATTCTTACACGAATCGAAACCAATTTTATTCACCTCTCTTGTGCACTGCTTTCCCTCTTCGTACTTCGGTTTTCAGTTGGCGATTTGTTTTATGGAGCCGATTTTTATTTCCTCGCTCCCGAAACTGGTCCGTGGCCGGCTCAGTTCTTCCAGGGGACTTTATTTCCATTGAGCACCGTTTGTTGGAGTGCCCAGTGCGGAAAAGCAAAATAATAAACCTAGCCATTCTCCCCGCCCTCACGTCTGTGAACTTCTGTAAGTCGCCGAATATTAAAGCACCGGTGCGCCGTTTTGTGTCTGCCGAACTCCCACTAAGACAAACGGCTCGCGACCAAAAAGGCTGCACACCACAGGATCTAAGCCGAAACCGCGCGGACGCCTTTTTCCAGCTGCATCCTTCGGTGGAAAACTTCCGGTATTCTTTTTTCCCCCCTCAGCACACTCAATTGTCCAATGTGAAGTTAGAACTCTCCGCTTCCCTGCTATGTACACAAACATTTTCCTACACACACACACACTCAGCGCATCGAAGATTCTCGGGAACTTTGCCGAAATTTGAACCGATGATCTCTTGTTTCATTAGTTCCGCACGTGACCATCCACCGTCCGGATTAGTGCGGGGTAAAGTTCTATCTCGACGCCGAGGCCACTGGTTTCGACGGCGGTTTTCCTCATGCCCATCACCATCGTTGCAGCAACCTTCCAGGAAAAACGACGTCCCACGAGTCGGCTGAAACGAGCAACTTACTCACTGACGAAAGGATGTATCTATATTTATATAAATTAAATGCTTCACCAAGCCGCACGCAGTGGAGCCCCTTTTTCCCAACTGTTGGTCTCTTTTTTCGTTCGTTCTCGAGTGCAACTAATCATCCCTGCCAAAATCTTGCCACCCCCCTCCCCCATTCAGGGGCCAACCGGAACCACCATGGACGGAGGGAGTCGTTTTTCCAGCGAACTGAAGTATGCCACATGAGATATCTTTCCGAAACATTTCGAAGCTCCCGGTGATTAAATAATAACGCTCGAGGATATTATTTTTCCACTGCACACAGCGTCCATGCACACACATACACACACACATGCACATGGCTCTCAACTCATCGAGAATGTTATAACGCGTGATGGAAGCAGTCGACTGATAGGGAGAGGCTGCTGCGCAAAAATGCTAGTGAAAGACAAGCCGCTGGAGCTGGATGGGCATATATCCTCACACACAGAAACACACACACACATTCTCGCTTGATTGCAAAATAGATGGATGTAGAATCGGAACGCAACGGGGCTCGCCCGGTGTGGGATGCTTAAATGGAATTTATTCTAATCCCGGGATCCGGGATCCCTTCATATCTATCCATCTTACCCGAGCCGCGTTGGCTCCTGTTTCTCATCTTAATGTCTGCCACTGCTGCCATCCAGATATATCCATATTTTTTTATTATTTATATTCCCACCATGCCGGGCGTGAGATTCACCCTTTTTTCCCCCATTAGCTCCACCCACCCATTTCCCGCGCCGGGGAAATCAGACGGTCATCTGCGGAAGGTACTTCTGTCCGGCATAATTTCTGCTGCCGCTGGATTTGCCACATTCCAGGCGGGCTTAGGGGTGATCCTTCGTAAACGAACCAAGTACGGAACCGGCACATGGAACACGGACCGAGTTTTGCCCTTCGGCCGGTGGAATATTTGCACAAGTGGATTAAGCATAATTTTTCCCCACAGCTCTGCACTTGACACGCACGTAACTCACGATCACTAATCGCCGACGGAACGATACATTGTGCAAATCCGACAGACGGTCGCTCAAACGCCGGCTGCTCGTTTGAAGTGCACGAACCGGGGCAGGGATTTAATTATCTTCCTGCTGCAGAGCCCTTTTTTGTGACAGTTCATTTCTTGCGTACTTTTCCGATCATCACCTTGCCCCGTAAAGAAACGAGACCTGCGGAAATGTTCCTAGCGGGGTGCGGTGGTCAATCAACACTTTTGAAACATCACCGCAGAAGCAACCCTTTTGTTCCTTTTTTTTAAAGCTTCCCGATCATCTTGTTTGACGCTTCCGTTTTGCCACCTTCAACTGGGTTTGACCCGGATTTTCCACCGATGCTGGTTAACTCGTGAACGTTGGCCACTGTTTTTGTGTGCTTTTATTGAGCCCATAAATCATACCGAAATCCATAAAATTTTGATGCACGTTTTATTGAACCGACTCGAACGGGGAACCGAATGCTCGGACAAGTGCCGGGAAACCCCGGTAAGTAAAACAAAAACGAAAAGAATAAAGGATAAATCGTTACTATCATATCGCTGTTAACCAGCCCACGGAAAACACATTGAAAAGTCAATGCGAAAAACAACGCCAAAGCCCATTCGCCGGAAGGTAGCATTTTTCCCTCCTTTTTATCATTTGATCCGAAATCTTACCAAGGGAAAGGTGAAAGATAGGAGATGAAAAGGGTAACGATGAGGTTTGTTTTCGGCAGGAAATGGGGAAGGAAAACGACCCACCCAGCCGGACACCGCACGCAAAGATCGTCGATCGTCGCCGCAGCCCTCCGAAGCGAGTCTTTATGAGCGCTTAACGTGTGGGGAAACCGCCGGGAAATATGATTTGAACGTGTGAACGCCCGATTGGCTGGGCGTTTTTGGGGGGCGTATGTGGCGGTGCGTGAGATCTTCCGAATCCGGAGTTTTGATTTATTACTCGCTTGGGGCTAGAACCGAACGAAAATTGAATTCTCGAACTTTTTACTTCGGGATTGTGGTAGAATCCTTGGAATAATCTGTTTTAAAACGCAAAAGAAATCCTAACATATATCAAGGACTGGAAAGGTTCCATGGATGATGAAATAACTACCTTTATTGGCAGCTAACGTTTGAAAGATATCTCTGGAAGTTCTTTTTTATTTGGCATTTTAGCTCAACACTTAAACGAGTGGTCCTTGGAAAAGTGAATGAACGAAGACAAAAACGAATCAAAACCTGTGTACCTTGTGTATCACATCCAAGAAAACCAAAGCGAAAAAGACTAACTTCTTCCATTCGATAACCCCTACCTCCTTCGCTTCTTAATTTCTTTTCAAGTCAGACCCAACTCCTACTCGATGAACCGGATCGGAGATTATTCAATTAAAAACAATCTACTCACCGGGACGGGGAAACTTATCTCACACCGTGCGTTGCAAGTTGCAACTTTTTCGCAAAGAGATTCGATCCGAGGGAGCATCCGATGCGTTTTGCTCGAACTCAGCCCAGCCGAACTTGTAAGCAGTTGCAGCAGCGGCCAGATCGGATGACACGACGACGGCAAGGACCTCCTTTTTATCAGCGCCCTGTTCATCGTGATTTCAATTGGAAACACTTCAACAGATGTCGGCGGCCAACTCTTTCGGTTAATTGAGTTGTGCCAACGACACGCCAAATGGCGTGGGACAAAAGGGAAAAAGTTTGCCGTTGGTGGGAATGGCTGGGCAGAAACACGGAGCTAGGTGTGACACAGTTTTGTGCTTTCGATGTTTTGGTCTGAATGAAGTTTTCCTTAGAAGGGAACATTGATTTAATGAAGCAACTGCATAGAAAATCAGCGCTTTGTTAATATTTTTTGTTTAAACACAACTTCAAACTAATGAAATGTACTGTACTTAGTGTTGTGCTTAATGAATCTTTTAACCCAAGATTCATTCATATGAATCTTTCATGTAAGATTCATTCAGATGGATTCATGAATTTTTGCGTATTCGAATCTTCACAGCTTAATTAATCTTTCGAAATCTTAATGAATCTTCATGAATCTTTCATGGATCTGTCACCAATCTCCACGACTCTTTCATTGGCGTGGATCATATGACAAAAAACAATAAGGTCCCTATATCCATTCAGTTGTTGTCTCTCTCGACGAAAGATTCATGATTCCCTAAAACGCAAAGATTCATTCAGATTCATGAATCTGAATCTGATTTACACAACTCTAACTGTATTATTATATTAATACACACTTATTTAAACCCAATTTCCAAGATGTTTTATGTAAAGCGAAGTCAATTGTAGTTGGCATCCATATTTTATTATTAAATCAAGTAAATTCACTCTTTTTCGCAGATAACAACAGAATGAAATGTAACGAAGTAAATCGCAAACAAGACCAGAATAACTCACTGTACTTTTATTTTCATACAAATTACACGTTCGTTCACTCACTTTTACCAGCACATACACCGTTTAATTGTGTGCAATGAATCAGCTAGTTGCGCGAGATTGACCTCGGCAATTTGCTTAGCTAAATATTGGGCTAATGATTATTCAGAAAGTTTCTCAAACCTCCACCAATCCGTTTGCTATCGTCCGATTTTCCGTTCCACTTCCAAAAAACAGCACCTGGTCGAAGCGGTGCCAGAGCCAGGTTCGTTGCCGCAGCACGGACACGATTAGTATCCGGTCGGAAACTCCAAACTCCCATGCCGTACACCGCAAATTTGCTGAAAGTCTATCAATTATACATTTTATGATACGCCAGCGTTTTCGAACGATTTCGATCACAGTCACCACCGGGAGCGGGATGGAGCAGTTGCCACCGAAGGTGCACGGTGGTCGAACGGTTCTGTGACATGGTGGAAAGTCTATTCGCAGAACTGCAGTGGGGAAGTCTTCTAGTCGGAATTGATTTTCCTCCCTGCCTGGGACCTGCGTGTCAGCCCCTTGAGCGGGGCGATTTGTAATCAAATTGTGCATTACTGTTATGAGGCCATCGCTCTGGCCATGCATTAGTTGTAGTGGAAAATGCATTTTAATTACATCCCCCCACCCAGCTGCTTGTAGGTATTATTTTCTCGCCGTGGAAAATGGCCCATTACACGGACTTCGAATAGCCGTTTGCCAATTAATGCCACACTTGTGCCGAGGAAGTGGCACTCGGCGCCAGACGTGCGAACGGAGATTAAAGTATCGTGCGGATGGCGAAGCGGTAGCTCTTGTGTCAATCCTGTCCCGAGCGTTCGCTCACAAGACGAACTCGTCCGTCGCAGCTGCTCCGCTTCGAAGTATAATCGACATAATTCGATAACTAAATCGTGTCAAAGTGATTGTTCTCGGTTAATCGCTCCACCAGACAAGTTTCATCCAACGGAAACTGGGTCACGCGAAACACATCGTTTTGTCCGAATCGGTTTTCCGGAACCGTTTGCCGATGGAGCGGTAATTAAATACCGCTCGCCTTTATCGACGCACGCGTCTCACAACTACAAGGATTGACGAAACACCATTAAACGGGAGAGTGCTTAATAGGGCCCACGTGAATAGTGTGAAAGTATCGTCTTACAGCACTTAGTTTGGGGGTAAAGCGTGCCATTAACCTCTCAGAAGGTCTAATGATTTCACGAGTAACCTTTGGCAACCCTAGTGGCGTAGCAAACTGAAACGATTAGGAATGTGTTTTGCTTCTAAACTCCCACTTGAATACTTTTTATAAATTATGTGTACGCCTTAATCAAACCGGTAAAATGCCTACATATTTGTTACAAGTTCATTTTTAATAACAACTGGGAAGGATTTTCGCGTCCACAAATAAAATAAAATAAAATTACTTTTTCTTTTTGCTTTGATAAAGTATCAAGGATTATGCAAATCAAAAAGGTATGTAAGGTATAGTAAGAATGAAAACTTTATATTTCCGCAATGTGAAATTCGTTCAATGTGTGCTTTCTTTCTTTTAGTTCACTTTTAGTAAGAATATCTCCGAGTTCAGCGTTCGCTATCATTTTCCTTTGCTTTTTTTCCGAAAAAAAATTTCCTCGCGATTGTTTGATACTTCATCAACAAATTCTCGCAAAAGCCGATGGTCGGCCAAGGTGCAGAAATGCTTCATCATAAACACCCTCATCAATTTCGTGGTTGTTTTATCACATTTATCTTTCCAAAGTAAGTTAACCCGCCCCGAAGGCAAGAAACACAACATTTAAAACTTTTTGGAAAAAGAACGCCTTAAAAGAAGGTACAAAGACAGCCCAATCGTTCCCTCTACGCTATTCGCTACCTCCCGACGCTCGGTCAAAACTCGCGAGACGCTTGTAATGCTTAAGAAATATGAATAAATTATGAATTTCACATTCAACCGAACTCTCGTAGCTTTTCCACCTTCTATCTCGCAGTCCTCTCGGTGGTTGCGTTCAGTTTATTTACTCTTCCCTTCGATTCCTGCGAAGAAAAACCTTCCGAGTGACTCTCGTGAATCTTGAAAAAGGATGGAGGTGTATGAGTTTTCATCGATTCCATTTCAACAAAGTTCGCAGGTTAGCGGCGGCACCAGAAGCGTCCCCGAGTTGCCCGGAGCGGAACCCCGGGAGGAAGGATCATCCTAGTCCTACACTTTCTCTTTTCACTGTCGCCTTCGAGCACCATCCCACCCACCCCAACACCCCCCCCCCCCCCCCCTCCCCTTTGGTTGTTTGGTTGATAAACTACTGTGGGAAATTCCCACAAACACCAGTCAAAAGCGTCCGCTCGGTGGATTAAGATAAAAACTACCGATACGGGATATAAATTGAATTCCCCGTGCAATGCGTTCCTGCCATTTTCCGGCGCACCACCACGGTAAACCGATGGCCGCAATCATCGCCTCGCACATCCACCCCGTTGCGTCCGGCAAAGTGCTCTGCTTGTGACAGGTTTTCCAACAAGCTCGCCGATCATCTCGACCCTGCCCTTGCCGCCTCCGTTCCGATACATTGTACGTCGATTGAAACGTCCATAAATATATCATAGATTTATTTCGCTTTCGGTTTACTTCCATTTTTCTTGGATCTCTTTCCTATTTCTCATTTTTTCAAGCTGGCAATCCTTGGCAATGGTTTAAGATTCAGTGCACCACTTTCATCTTCGGTGCATTTTGGGTTAAAGGAGAATATTTTAGATTTCTTTCTTGCTTCCTTGCCGGTCCATTTATCGTTGATGATGGGAAGATTGTACTGCTTCCATAAGCATCGTGCGATGAAGATATCATAAGTTTAAATTTATCCGGTTATGTTAGTTCTTCTTTCAACATAGTAAAGAGTTTGTACTTGTTATTTTCTTCCTGTTCTTTAAACTAAAACATAGTTACGTAATGCAAACAAAATATAAAATCATTGATTTTTCACTAGAAAAATTACTTTCTAAACACATAAAATTTTACAAAACTGGATATTTTTCTTGTAACAACGCGTTACCAACGAATGAATGGATACGAAATCGAACTTGAAAGTATCATTCATAACGAAATGTGATCATGTAGCTGGTTTTCCTCCACTTCCTCATCCGAGCACAACCCATTTCTTCAGCTTTCTTGTCTCCGCTGCACCTCAATACAAAACTATCATCGAGGAAAACCCCCTAAACGGTAAAACGGCGTAACGAAATCGAAGAAAAGCTCCACCTCTCCAGTGGGATGAACCTGTCAGGGCAACGGATTCCATTTATCGTAGTTTCACGATCCGGCCACGATCTGGGCGCGACCCTCGGTGTGAGATCCGGACGATTGATGAAGCATTTGTATCGCCCTGGCAAAATGGGAACGTCGCAGTTTGGTAGTATTATCGGTTGGGCTTGGGTTACACAAGTACCCACTGCTCAGTGTTGCATAACGCAGTGAAATTGGGACGGATCTGTTGAAATGTTTCTCGTTCAATGCCATCTGTGCATCCATCTGAATGTCGTTAAAGGAAAATTTGTTTTTCTTCAACACCGAGCGAAACCAGGCAGCCCCTAACCAGGTTATGCAACTATCTTCTAAACGATAATTATAGCATTAAAATTAAACAACTTATTAATCAAGAACTTAAGCTGTACGATGGCGACCTACATTCGCATGGTACCTTTTTAGGTCATTTTCCTGCAACAACATGTGATGTGTGGAAAACTGAGGCTCACCTCATAATAATCGGAAGCTAATAATATTTTCCCACGAAGCACGAGCACAACTACACGTACGAAACGATGTTCAGCTCGCCAGCTGCTCATTCTAAATTCATCCAAAATGCCTTAAATGCACCATTGAACAAACGCGAAAAGTGTTGAAATAAAAGTGAAGCAGAACTGGTTGGAAAATGCCACGCAAAAAAAACGAGTTTTCACACTCCCAAGCCCGGCACAACGCGGCTTCCTGCAACATTCATGCGCCAACCGGCACTTCAGGTTCAATTCAGGCGAGAAATATTATTCATACAGAATGCACACCTCGCCGCGTCGGATGCGATGGTGACGATAACGGGTGTGATAATTGTGCTTTTCACCGTGCTCGCGAGTTTTCCGCCCCAGCCAACCCTTTTGCCTCCGCAATTCGCATTGTTTTTGCTCGATTTTTATCCAACCATTGCCGTTGTGGAATGTACGTCACCGTTTCGCTCTGTTCGACACGCGGATTATGCTGCAACAGTCACCTTACTGGGGCTGGGAAATAGATATTTATCAGGTGAAAATTGGTCAAGAGAACGCTGGCACAACCGTGACCCTGGCTCGGAAGCAGCAGCACGGCCAACCCGTTGGAATTTCCCGCGCGGCAGGCTGATTCCGACAGACCCAACTGTCACTGGCCGGAAGTGAGCCAGAGAACGCGACCCTACCGGCCCAACTGGTGACCGGATACAATTGTGTGCCTTCTTACCACCCCGAACCGGATGCGCCGAACCTTACGCAATGTTCTCGCCCGACCGCCCGGTTGAAGGTAAGACTCAATTTTCCGGCAATAAACTGTCACAATTGTGTGTGCCATTTATCCGTGTAATCAAACCGAACGCTCCGGTGAAACCGGTAGCGGCAAATTATTCGACAATTAAACCATTCTCTGGACCCTCCCCCAGTCCTTCGTCAGGCCCGTGGAACCGGGGTACATCTTCCTCCGAAGGGAAACATTTCGAGCCAGCGTTGAACACCTAAACACCGCTTCGATGCTGCCCGGCTGCCACTTCAATTGTTCACGTCTCGACTCGGCCAACCGGCGCTTCGATTAACACATCCCAGACCAACGGTCGTTGTTGCCGATTGCAGTCGTTATGCGACGTCGAGTTGGCCGTTGATGCTGAGCATGATGATGTTTGAGGATGACGATTTTATGTCTGGCAAACAGCTGCTTCAACCTCTCACGAACTCGTTTCAGTCGGAGTGCCGGTAGGTCCTTGAGGTGTGTCATCTCTAATGGCACCTTTGGATTGCACAAGAGGTCATAACTTCGTCCCTCTATGGCCGACCAGCCCAAGGCAACATTTGGTGGCACCAATGGTAAGAGTAATTATAGGAGCAATAGACGCAATGTATGCTGCATAATAAAACGTTGTCATTCTTCTAAAGGATGCTGAAGAGTCTTCCAATACGTCGTTAACACCTTAAAACCTTTGCGCTTCATGATGTTTTACCATGAAGTGAGTTTTAAGCGTCCACTGTATTGATTATTTGAGAGAAGTTCACTTTGATTTAAATTTAAGTCATTTTAACTTACAGCTCGAAACTCAATTTCGTTGCGTTTCAATCGTCTTAATGATAAAATATAAAATTTATTCCTAAACACCATATAAATAATAGATTACTTATTGGCTGGCAATGCCATAACTTTCCCGCAGCTGGAAAGTGGTACCCTACCAATGGATTTATCACCAATCGCTTCCAAGGTTTCGACTTTACAAACCGGTAAAATGTGTTGATCTTTACAAATGATCCTCATTTATAATGCTTTAAGAGTATTCCCAACGGAACTTTCACGCCTCCGAGTGCGTCCGGCGCGATACGGGGACAATTCATGTTGACTAAGTTCACCTCTTGCACGACCTACCTCACCATCGCCGTGCGTTTTGCCCCGCGCGTCGGTGATGGGATGTCCGAAGATGAATTGAAATTATTTTGATTAATGACGCGAACTGATCGAACGACATCAATCTGCACCAATATTGAATTTTATACACACTTTCAGTGGAGTATAAACTATATGTGTGTTCGTGTATGTGCGCTTTATTTTACAAAAAAAAAAAACTTTATTTTCACACCCTTTCGCTCCACGGTGTGCACACATCCGGCCGCGAATTCGGTTATTCTCAAGCGGAATCCCACCGTGGTGTTAGTGTGCGATGTTTATCGAGCATCATATTCTGGCGGGGCAATACATAAATTACACTTGACGGTGGTGACACAACGGTGTCCATCGGTGTCCGTGAATAATGTCCTTCGCCACACTGAACAACGCTGCTGATTCGTGGAGGACAAAATGGAAACCCATAGCCGAGTTATCGTCAACTAAAAACATGATTTACACATCAAGGGATTCCCTTGAGGATCTAATCCGGAATCGTCACACTCATCCGAATTATTTCCGTTCAGTTAAATTTTATCTAAAGTAATCTAAACAACAATTCCATCCAAAACCCACAACAGCGCGTCACCAAATTGTAAAACTCTCTTCTCCACCGTTCAATATCGGACAAAACAGTCACTGGAACGATGGATTCATTCTTCAAAATGGCTGAATCAGTGGCGCGGAAAGGAACGGTTGTTGTTCCAACCAAACCCCGGCCCAGCGGTAAGCAACGGATGAATCCCAAATAGACAACAAACAAACAAAAAACGAAACGGAAAAAACCTTCACCATCGAAGCGGTCACCAATACCGAGTGCCGAGGTAGAATGCATCCAGTTTCCGAGTTTTCCACCAGCAACACGCTACTGCTGCGGTTGTGTTCTGATATCGTGAACAATCCAGAATCCTTTCAGGCAACGCAGCAGCCTTTTTAAAACGGACAGAAAAAGCGGATCCCTTGGTTCGTGTCGATAGTACACGAGTGCACAAACTGCCTGCGATGATAAATGGTCACTTCATTCCCCTCGGCCGCGGTCAAATTTGCCAAACCCCTCCCCCGCAACAGTAACGGTGCCACAGTGAAAGCAATCGCCACCACCACCACAACGATCAGTGGAGGCAAATTCAATGCTTCCGAACGCTTCACACCCATCATCGCGTCCTTGTGCTGTCGAAAATTTCCCCCACGTTGTGAAAACAAACAACCAACTGCCGCCCATTCACCCCTCCCTAAACCTCCCGGAAATCCCACAGAGGTGCAATACACTTATCGAAAAAGGCACGCGCACGATCGATCTCGAACCGCAGGCCCCAAGCCTCCACCCCGAGTTTTCCAAAAATTTCCATAATCCAATTATTTTTTCCCCGGCCCACTATCGCGCGCGGTGGCGCCAAAGTGGGTGGTAAAAGTGTGATGAATAATATTGAACGCGCACGGTTGATCGCACGGAAGCATTCGCGGAATCACTTTCGGTCGACACGCCGCCAGGATTCGGCAGCGATCGACCGGAAATCGGATAAGTGGCACAGCCCGGCCACTTATCCGTCGGACGCATCGCTAATTTGCTAAGCAATCGGTGGCTTATTTGGTGTTGGTCGGTGTTAACGGATGAAAATGAAATAAAAATTTGAGAAGCTATCTTTGAGCAGCTTTCATGCGTCCAATAATTGAAGACGAATGATCAGCAAGGTTTTGGATAATGAATTATCACCCAATTAAAACAGTCCGTGAAAAAATTGCTTCCCCCATGCTTCTTCTAGCCATCATTCGATTTCAATCATCAATAAGTCGATTCTTTTTTCCCTTTTATTATTTCATAAATGGTCAGTGGCATTCTTTCTATTCAACGTTTGATTTTTGATACATTGAAAACTTTACTTGTTTTTATTTGACATGCAATTAAAATTATATTTTTGTTACATAAGCGACCTTCTTGGGTCGAACTAGGGGTAGGCATACATTTCCAAAAAGGGCCAGATGATTAAAAAGAAACCGAAAGCGCGGGCCGGATACCGTAAACGATGATTTAAAGTTTTCAACGTAGTACTCTTTAGAATGGAGTATTAATTGTAAAATAGTACGTATAGCTTGTTAAATATTACAGTTACAAAAAAGGGGTGAAGGATAAAATATTACAAATTTTTTCGATAAACATTTTAAACATTTTCGTACTCATTTTTGATGAATTTTTATTTTGTTTTCAGCTCGTTCTACAATTTTAATCTATAATTTTGAGAAGAAAACAAACGTGAAAAAAAACATTGAGACATGTTTTTGGTACGAAGTATTAAAATTTGCTTACGGGCCCGGATAATATCAGTTGGCGGGTTTAGATATGGCCCGCAGGCCGGACGTTGCCAACCCCTGGGTTAAAATGTTACAAAAACGAACTTTTAACGAAAAACTAAAAGTTTAAATTAACCCAAAATGATTCTCTCAAAATTGCAACAAAAACTCATAAAATCTACCTACATTCTACCACTCTTTGGCTGATCTACAAAAGTTCCTATCGTTTAAGATATCTGAGAAAAATCTCATACAATCCTTCTATCTTACCTTCCTACCATAAAAGAGTGCTGACTTCAAAAAGACGTTCATCATACATTCCACCGTGAGGGAAGAAATATTTTTATTCCACTTTCCAAAAGCAAAGCAGAGACGCATCCGGAGAAAAACAGAGACGCATCCGGAGCGACCATCTGGGGACTAATTTCTGCTACCGAAATGATATTTTTCATTCCATTTTTCCATACACACAGTCTCCCGCTTTCGTCGTTCCACAGTGCCAACGTGTAAGACTTCTAGCAGTTGCCATATCTCTCGAAATGGAGATGCCCATCGCACGTTGTCTCTCCGGCACAACCGATACGGATCTTTATAACGCTATAAACCGTAACCTTGCGCGGAATGCGAGATGCAAGCGGAAAGCTGAAAGGTGAATAAAATGTTTCGCTCCGAAAGAAATAAAATCGAGTACCGGTGCAACCTTTTCCGCCGTGGAAACGGCGCGGAAACAAACATCCCCGGGTGAATTGTGCCCCGGCAGGATCTCGAAGAACCAGCGATGCATTGCGCAGGATTGCGATGCACATACGTGAAGTCGATTGCTTGCCGAGCGGGGCGGAAAGGGATCCGGATGCCACGCTCCCGTCGTTCCCGGCCCGAAACGGAGCATAAAATAACTGCTGTATAAATAAAATAAAATCTGTGTAAAAATGTAGCCCAAACACAAACAACCAACCGCCGGCCGAGGCACAAGGTGAACGAAAAGGGATGAATCCGGGGCGAGGGCTTCCCTATCAAACGGTAGCAACTTCCGGTTTCCTGATTCCGCCGCTCGATTCAGCATGATTCGGGTGGTTCGCTGCGAAAACACTGCAATTTACTCGCAGCCGATAGAGAAACGGAGGAAAAAATGATCAACACAAACAAACACACTCGAATCGCCGCAGCCGAAAACGAATATAGAACCGGGATGGAAGATGAAGTAAATCGGTTGGTATTTGATTTCGAAAGCCGACTCCTGCGACGTGAACCATGGCATCCAAGGAACGGAACCGCCACGCTCGACCGAGTTACGGCCCCTTTGAGGAACCAGAGCCGTAAGGCAAAGCGTGCGCCATACTGTGGCAAGCGCAGCGGTAACATTTTTTCCCATCATTTCCTCTACCGGTGAGTCGAAGGCCGATTTGGAGCGATTTTCCAAAAATACAATCAATACATTTTATTGAAAACTTATATCTATTTACTTTCATACGTTGTTTTATTCGCTTTCAACCGGGATCGATGCAGGTTTGTGGAGGCGCAGCAGTTCTTAACCGTTAAGTGGGTGAATTTATTCAAATGGATACAAGAAAAAGAGATACAGATTTAAAAGCTTGCGTTCGGCAACGCGTTATGTAAATCACATATCATCATCTATGGAATCGATAGCAGGCTACTAGCAGAACAAATAAACATATTACTGAGCGCATTCCATGAACGAGATGATACAAGAACAAAAACTTCATCGCAAAATTAATCTCAATTCATGCCAGGGAATAAATTACGTTGAGGAACCAAAAATCGAATCCTCTTGAATAAATCGTTCTGAGAATTGAAGCCCCAATTCCCCAAAGTCCAATAACAAACGGAAGCACTGGTTAAGCTGGAGGCTTTTTTCGATTTTTTCGCCAATTGGATTGTAAAATAATGAGAGCGAGATGAAAATCGGATTAAAATTTCGTTCACATGTAAACACGTTTCCACGTTTATCAAAATGTAAAAAATGTATGCAAGTAATTATACGATAACATAAACACAACTATTCACACTTCATTATTATTTCACTCAAAACTCTCAGGTATGCAAACAAACAAGTAAAGTACTAAATACATGCAGAAAACTTTTGCACAAATACCAAGCCCACTCGAGAGATCGCAAGAGCGGTCTGCTTGTTACACCTACTTCAGGTCTTTCACCACCTTGAACAGGCTTACGGTTTTCACACATCCCGATAAACAGCGTAACCTGAACCGGATTCAAGGATTTCCGGAAATCCGATTCCAAAGGGAACAGCTGATGGTTAGCACACTCCTCCAAACTGACCCAAGCATGGCAGAAAACGAAGGTAAGTGAGGTTAGCGAACGAGTTGTAACGCCGTTTCCCATGTTACACCATGTGTTATAGCCGGGAAAATAAGTTTTTCCTTTCGGTCAGGTCCCCCTTTTGAGTGAATATGCTAGCGATTGTAAAAGGGCGATTACCATGTTCAACTTATAGCTGTTGTAATGTTCAACAAATTTGGAACATTAACCGTTGTTGATGAGATGCTTTTTCAGCACCTCCCGCCATCACGTTTATTAGGTCTTTCGAGATAAAATCGTCCTTTTAGCCACCACATTCTATGTGGGTTGTACAATGAAGCTTTCAGATTGATTTCATGATGAAAATTTTCTCTGAAACAATCATCCAGTTATTACGGCATTTCAAATAAATGCTTTTCAAACGATGCCGATGAGTCCTCTGAACTATTTTAATTGCATTCCAAGCCCAACTTGCCTATCCACACAGTAGAAAATAAACTGGAATAAGTTTTTCTAGAATTTGAATGAAGAACTCCTTCCACACAGTCAATAGTTCTGGTACAAAACTGTTTTTATTTGTTTGCGATTGTTTGTTTAGCTATTGCTTTCGACGGGTGATGAAAACCACTCCAACTCCTTTCCTGCTCCCAGCGGAACAACCAAAATGAGAACAACGGATAAGCATCCGCTGGAATGCGTTTAATGTCGCCTTTAAAAACATCCACAGCTCGTCTCCGCAGCTTAACTTGTCACTGCCGCCCAAGATGTCTCCGGCCATAACCTTCGGGGCCGCACTAAGCGAATGGCTATTTGATGGTGTATTGCTTGTAGATGGGCAGATATTTATTTTGCAGCCTCCACCAAACTCCTGCCCTCCTACGATGGTGGGAAGGGCTCTGTCAGTCCCTGTGATGGTTCTAGTTTGAAATGATTTTCAAAATTTCATTTCCATCCACCAAACCAATGACGATTACTACTTTGTTGTGTTCTCTTCTGTTGCTGCTAGCGAATAGCGTCCATTCCGCTGAATGGAATTTCGAGCAGTGGAGCGACATTCGAGAAAAGGAACGCCAAAACTGCCACCAGAATCAGGGTACGGTAAGACGGCACGGCTGAAGCATAAAATGGACCAGCGCGGATCTGTCGCAACGACAGAATCAACCCGTTCGTCTCGTGCCCACCGACCGCTCCCGGTGTCCTTCGGCCCTCCAACGTTCGGGGTCGAATGGCAGCCACGAGCCACTTCGGTGTTATTGCTTTTATTTTATTATCATTTTTATGATTTTTGCTATGTTCTAATGCGCCCCGCATGCGTTCACGACTTGCACGAGCCCCGCAGTCCGCACGCTTCCGTTCGTAGTTCGTAACGATTTAAAAACTGCGGTTGCACAAACTTCACTCCCAAAGACGCGTTTACCGAACCGCGGACATCTTTCAGGCGGGCGAGCGCGAAGTTTCCTCGCCAGCGCCAACCAAATCGAAGCGATAAAATTTAAAAGCTTTTCTTTTCGAACGATTTGCGTTTTACGCGCGAATTTCGAGTGGTGCTAACCCGTGCTGGTTGGCTCTAGCCAATTGGTGGATCCAATCTTGACGAAGCGTACCTCCCGCATACCAAGCAACAAATGTAACGGAGATCATTTGTTTGTAGATCTATAAATGTTTTACTCTTATGTGGTGCGATCTTCCGACGCTTAATGGCGGCTGTTGGGGGTTCAACTTTTGAATCTAAATATCTTCCACTCTGGTGATTTTGGAGTGAAACAAGTGCAACTCTTTCGAACTCGAACGGATCCAATTCTCTTCCTAAATTAACCTGTTCCAGCACCATTTCAATCAGGAAGAGTACTCATGGCTCCTGTCCCAGATATAATTCAACGGCGAAGAAATCCCATCCATGGCGCGGCAAAGAACTGCCTTCCTAAGTGAATCATGTTGCACAATCTTCGCTTGAAACTGCACCCGAGCGGTTTCCGCAATAAACGTCATTAATCGTGGTACATGACATTTTTACCTAACATCTTTTTCTCTTCCCCTTTTCCCTCGCCGGCAACGTCATTTATTTTCACCTAGCGACGCGGTGAAACATTTACTCCCGATGTGTTGATTACTGTTGGCCACGGTGGGAAGCGAGGAGCTTGAAGGGGGGGAAGGGATGAGTGGGTGGGATTAAAAAAAACTTCCTCAAATCCGGTGGCATTTAATTAAAAAGTCATTTCACCAGATGTTTCCGCCAGCGCTCTAATGGACCAGAGCGGCTCCGGTGGAGGCACCAACGTGAGAAAGATATCATCCCTGGTTCGGGGGAAAACCGGGGCTTTCCCAGGCTTTGCTGGCGAGCAGCAGCCGCCGTGCTGAATCAAATTCACGCGATAAACCGGACTCCCGGAGCAAAATCTGCCCGCAACCGCGGCGCGAGATAACGATCGTGCGACGAAAATTTCACTACTTTCGTCACAAAACCCAAGTACGAATGTTTCGGTTTCCTTCTCTATGACAACCGCAAGCAAACACACACACACACACATTACACCGGCTTCCGGCGCGGGTTTGCGGAAATGTTCTTTCCAATCCTTTCCCTACAATCCTCGCCGCTGATGGCTTCAGCTTGATTACAGCTACTTTCGAGAAGTCGACAATTTCCTATCGCCAACTTAGCAACCGCGTCCAGCATCCAAGTACGACGAGTTTCCCGACGACCAGTCGGTGAAATTGTAAATCAGATACGCGCCCCAGATTAAGCGTCAAACCGTCCGTGTGCCGGTGAAAACATCCCGTGCCCAGGCTGGTAATTAATAAATTCATTCGCATAACTCGCCACTAAACAAATTTCCAAACCATTTCCATCCCGTAAACCCCCAGATGGTTCCCCGGTCGCTTGTCAATGCGCGCACAACGCTTTCGTGCAGCTCGCGGCGGAAAGTGGAAGTTTTGCTACGTTCACGACACCGGAGAAGGGGTGGGGGACGGGGGTTTTCCATCCTCCGGGCTGGAAAGTTTGCAGCTTTCGGTGCGTTTCCGGTGCGCAAATGCAAGTTTATTTCGCATTTCAGGGAAACTCGTTTCCCAAAGTACCGGACCGTTCAGCCAGTGCCGGGGCCAGCTGGTGCGTGGAAATTTAGCCTTTCCACCGGTTGTTGCCGGTTTGCTGACCAGTTCGGGGCCCGGTAGGCACGCCTCCCTGCGGGAAAGTCGTTCCGCTCCGACGGAGTTAGATTAAAGTGTTGAAGAAATATTAATTGCTTCCATCTCCGGGCCTGCCACTTAAGGTTTTTGTTTTCCCCGTTTGCATGTTTTATTTAGTTTTACTTTTTTGGCCTACCTTTGCCTTTGGCGTCCTCGGAACAGCCAACAAGAACTGGCTCCCGAAGAAGCACACCCTCCGGTCCGGGTGGAGCAGCATATTTTGAGCATACCTCGCAAAAATGGTGACACAAATAGATACCGAGAGGCGAGCGCGAGACAAATGAAGTGACACACGCTGACAGATACTTGTTTTCTTCATTCGCATGCCATCCCCACTTCGCTATCTCCTGCTCGGTTTTAGGGGAATTTTTGCACGACTCTTTTTATTCACGCAAAAATAAATTTCATCCATTTGCAGCGAAGCGTTTTGGTACATTTTTTCGGAGATGGCGAGAGGGTTGGGGGAGGAGGGGTCGAGGACGCAGGATAATTAAAAAGGAAACGTCTCGGTTGCAACTGGAATCAATTAATAACGTGTCCAGTTCATTTTCAAAGAGACAGACAGTAGCTAACGCGTTTAGCTCGTGATAAACAAACCAAAAGCTCGTTCGCGCTCGGTACAACTTTTCAACAATGTTTTGTCTTAGTTCATTCTGCCCACGAACTTGGGATCCCATTAGTAATGCTTTTTCGACAAAATTTCTTTTCCCCTGTTTCGCTTGCTCTTCTACGTATTTTCAAATGACTTTTACCTTCATGAACTATTCAAACAAAATATATGTTCTTTTCTTTGATCCTAGTATTCTTTTGATACTGTTTAGGATAGATCTTTTGAAGTTTGGTGTGGATGGATTAAATTTTACGTCTTTCCTTAATCGGGGTTTTTGTAATTTCAAGCGCTTTGTTTGCTCCCCAAAACCACTTTTCGAAAGGCGATTTTTGCGAAGCACAAATTAGTTATAATTAACCTAGTCAACTATTTTAAAACAAATCGATTTGTATAGATCAATTTGTTGACGGTAGTAAATCAATCGAGAAACAAATATTATGAAAACTTCTACTTATTTTCGCTGCCTTGTCGAATATGGATGAAAACACGTTGAAAGGAAAGAACACTTTCAATACTTTTTTCCACCAACTTATATTCTTTTTAGAAAATCAAAACCGCAAACACGTCTGAGAAAAACTGTACCCGATGACTACTAGAAATTCGTAGCATTAATTTAAGTCTCGTCATTCTGATCCATTTTATTCCTTCCACCTTAATGAAGAGCCACCATCTTAAACCGACTAGAACCGTTATCTTCGCCTACAATTCAACTCCTTGAGCGTTCATTTACAGCTTAGCTTTGGTGTTTTTGACCAAGTCCCGTAGTTCCCGTCGCAGTATCTTCCCACTGGCAGTCTTTGGTATTTCGCTCACGAACCGCACGCCTCCGTACAGGCGCTTCTGTTCGGACACCTTGCTGGCTACAAAGTCGATAACCTCCCGCTCGGTGAGCTGTTCGCCGTGTTCCTTCACCACGAACGCGAGCGGCAGCTCTCCGGCACGCTCGTCCGGCACTCCGATGACGGCCGCATCGCTGATGCGTGGATGCTCAAGCAAAATCGCTTCCAGCTCGGCCGGCGGCACCTGGAATCCCTTGTACTTGATCAGCTCTTTGATGCGGTCAACGATGAAGAACTCCTGATCGTCGTCGTAGTACGCGATGTCACCAGTGTGCAGCCAACCGTCCTCATCGATCGCACGCTCCCGACCAACGTAGCCCTTCATGATGAGCGATCCCTTGAGGCACAGCTCACCGCGCTGATTCGGTCCGAGTGCCCGTCCCGTCTCCGGATCGATCACCTTCACCCACTGACCCATGCGCACCCTACCGACACTTCCCGCCTTGTTCTCGAACCCATCCTGCATCAGCACACCGAGCGTCGTCTCGCTCATACCGTACCCCTGCCGGATGAAGGCCACACCGAGCCGCTCCCGGACCTGATCCTCGATTTCGCGACTCAGGGGAGCCGCACCGCAGAACAGTGTCATAAGCGAGCTGGTGTCATAGTCATCCACCATCGGGTGCTTCGCCAGGAAGACCATCAGTGGCGGTACGAGCGTCATCAGGTTCACCCGGTAGTGCTCGATGCAGCGAAGGAACAGGACCGGATCGAACCGGGGCATCACCACACACCGACAGTTATTGGTGACCATGTTGAGCAGACCGACACCGGCAACCACGTGGAACAGGGGAGTCACGGCGAGAGCTACCAGTTGGTCTGGCAGATCCAGCATCTTGGCCGACTCCTTGGAGTGTCCGATCGTCGCGATGATGCTCTGATGTGTCAACTCTACACCCTTGGGTAGTCCGGTCGTGCCTGAAGATAGGACTATTAGTGCCACGTGGTTTGCCTTGTCGACCGGATCCGGACGATAGCTGGCTTCAACCTCGAGCGGACTGGCTAGTAGAGTAGCATATGGGATCACCTCCGGGTAGGTTCGGGCCGCCGGATGCTCGCCACAAAGCACCACCTTCACCGATAGCCGCATCGCCCGCAACGCTCCCATCAGCTTCTCCAGTACGTCCGGCGATATGAAGATGACTTTTGGCTTTGCAAGCGCTATCGCGTGCTTCAGTTCCCCTAAAACGTGAAAGTACAGCTAGCCCTTATCGAACGAACTCTTCTGATAATCACACACACACACACACACATCAGCAATGGCTGATTAGCACCCCTTGACATTAACACTTACCCTCGACATAGGCCGGATTGAGCAGTGCCAACGGTGATCCGACGAAAATACTTCCAAACATCGCGATGCAGTACTCGAGGCTGTTCTGGCTGAAGATGGCCACGTTGTCCGTCTGCCCCACGCCTAGTTTGGCCAATCCGCGCGCCAACCGGACTGAATGCTCTAGGATCTGCCCATAGCTGAGCTCCTCCTCGGTAACGGGTTCGATCTGGAAAAGTGTTGCGAAAAACCGTGGAAACGATAGAGAAATGTCGCAAATCAGATAACAAGCATGCCGGGTACCAGTCCAATGTTCGCCGGTCGCAGCCTTAGCTCTTCCACGATGACCTCGCCCAGCGAGCCGAAACGGTCCAGGTCAATCGGGTCCGGACCTCCATATAGCACGTACTGGTCATCCGCCTTCGTGTGCATTCTGCTTTTGGGACAACACTGATGCTAGCTAGGAAAAGGCCGCCACTCGAACGAGGTCTGTACTTTGACCGGCTATGTCGCTGGCTATGGGCCGAAAGCACAACAAAACAACTGACCAAACCGGTTTTGGACCAACGAGCGCGATAAGCGGCGCTACCGTCTTGCGATGTCTTGCGCGAACGATGCGTGACTAGACGGTCGACGCTTTTGCACGACGTGTTTAAAGACGCCTCTCAACTCCCCTTCCAGGTGGACGCTGCGATCGTCGGTGTGTTCGTGAATGCAATGATTAAAACGAGCATACATCGCCATGTTTGCGCCCTAAACTAGATGTTGCGTGGTGTGCGTTCTGGGGCGAGCCGTTGGCAAACCCTTCACGTCAGTGCTCTTCAACCTAGCTTAAATCGTTAAGGTTCCTTTAATACCACTATTAGCCGAGTAGTTATACTGTCACTCGATTTTGGAAACGAGTATCAACTCGCGCTTGACCGATACAAATGTAATCTCAAGCAGAAATCTGTGATACCCCATCTCGTATTGTAAGCGAAATAAACAACCAACCCTGTAAAAAAAATGTAATCTCAAGCAACGTTAATGCAAATCTTTCAACATCTATGAAACTCTGAGCTTCCGACTTAAGCCACATTAAAGAAATTGTACGCTGAATTCATACCTTCAATCAATGAAACTTTTTTACAATTTGTTGCTATCATATAGGAAAAACCAGAATATCGGATAAATGGAACAGAAACAATGAATCACAGTCAAGCATTAAGCAATATTTATTGGATAGAACATTCATTCGCCGATAAGGCGCAAGCGTACAATCAAGCATAAACTTATGCATCAAACACATGAAATCATCCCCCTCATTGGCGTTCCACGTTAATTGACGATCAATGAATATTCTTAAGCTATCATCACAAACATTTATTTCAAACTTGTATCAAATAAATGGAATGCTAAAAACATCTATCGATTTCTCTTTAGCACACGAAACGTTAACAACTCGCAAATGAAAACCAGAATAGATGCAAACCATTGCATGGCGGTAAACCATGCGAATGGCCAGAGGTTTTCCATTTTCACGATGGTTTTGTCAAAAATATCTATGGCTTCGGTCTTCAAACGTCGCATTCTTTGAAAAGCAACGATTACCATCTGTCTCCACCTTTGTTGTAGTCCCGCCTCGAACACTGTTCTCCGAAATTTTGCAAAATGATGTTGGTAGATAGATTTCATTTCGAATTCAAAGACTGCTAACCTTTCGGGAAAAGTCTGCTCCAAGAAGTCAAGCCGTTGTTTTCCATTCGTTGGATCAAAATTCGCAATATCGACGGCCAACAGTTCCAATTCGTAACGGAAGCTTAAAATTGATAACCGGTTCAGCTCCCCGACAATACCAAATTTTAACTGAACACCATCCAAGGGTAGATTAAACGCTTCTAAATCGAATGTTAGATTATTTATAAACAATGGAATGTTCCGCTCCTTTAGATCACGTATGGTGCGAGGATCAGGTTCCGTCGGTCGCTCGATGCCATAGGAAATAACAAACGTTTCGTAGGCACATTTCAACTGAAACAACAGGATGATCATGGCGACAGCGAACAGTTTTTCACATCGTCCTGTGAAGCGTAGGTTCCGTTTCTCAAAACCGAACAACGCAAGAGAGAACAGATTGTTTTGCAACAGATTTGGAACAGCATGATGCCCTAGACATGATAATAGACATAGTGCCAAGAGAGCTATCCACACTCCTGGTGAGAATGGCTTAAGAACCATCGAGCTGATCGATATGGGGGCTCCGCGTGGGGCAAGAATGGCTAATTTTACCATTTCTATTCCATCGACCATTCTGGTAGAATGGTTTGCGTAAAACAACCGGGGCATAAGTATGATTGACCTAACTCTAGGCAAACAGTTTACAAGAGGCTCTGATAAACTGCAAATCAATTTGATCACGTTACACCGAATTCCAAGCCATTCAAAGAACAACTTAAAAAGCATTATATCCTCCCCGGAAACGTTTCCGGACTCAAACGTGTAAACGTTTTCGACGTACACAGCATCCACTTCCGTTGGTCCTAGCGTGAAGAGTCGGTCGTACAGCACTTTTTCCACCGTTGGAAAACCAGCGTGTAAAGTAGGTCTAACCGGGTTATAATCGAAAGTGTAAACTGCGTCTACGTTGTACGCTATCATGATCACATTAAGTATACCATGTGAAAAGAGTGTTTTTGCTACCAGCGGAACCTGCGACAAGTCATTCGCTTTGAATAATATAAGTACTATCGAATGGTATGGTATCGCGAGTAACCACGCCTCCAATATTCTATAAGTTACTATTTCGTCCAAATGTTCCATCACAATCACAACCACCGTTGGCGTCAAATACGTTGGTTCATATTCTGTCGAAAGATCTGCTTGCAGTAGCACCATTTCTTCACCCAGAAACAAGTCTTGAGCAAGTGAATTCTGCACTAATGATGAGGTCGAGGACAAGCTGAACTGCAGAATCCAACAAACTACTGTGCCACGGTAACCTTCATTTACTGCTAAGGTTATATTTCTTACATATTCGGTGACTTGTTTGGTTTTCACGACATCTAATGATTGTCCTTTGGTAACCAATGCCGCTAGCAGAAACAGTTTGATATACACCTCCATCGTCAACCTTCCACCGAACGCGAAAAAACCAGAACTAACGATCAAGTTGAATGAAAATTCTTCATTTGAAGTTACATTTATATGGATATTTTAATTACTGCGCTCATGTAACTGTCAACCGACGCCGGAGTAATCAAGCTAATTGACGTTGGATCGTTACCAAAAGCAATTCATATGATTCACAAACGTTTCATGTTCTAGGATTATTAAATCTGGTAAAACCTTGATGATACATTATTACATTTTGGATTTGTATGCTGGAAATTCTAGGCCTCTGGTGCGGTAGATAGAAAAGGAAAGTCAAAGTTCAAACCCGTCAACGGAACAATAAAATTTGCTTCTATATTTATCTTCGACCTTGTTATTTTTTTATAAAATATGTTTACCTTCTGTACTTTTCAACCAGTTTAACCGACAATACTTCGCTGATATATACAAGAAGCGATATGAACCACTGACTAGTAAAAAAAATTGACACAAGTGGAAATTTTTTACTCGACACGGGCAGTAATTCATTTCAAGGCTATAAACGAAAGTTTATCAACGTTCATGCCTCTACCGAAGACAAAGAAGAAGAGGAGAAGGACCTGTTCTACGGCCGCGTCAGGAAACTCTATGAAAGTTACCAGGTATGACCTTAAAATCATCCTGGGGGACATCAATGCAAAAGTCGGTAGGGGAACCCACAGTCTACACGCGAACAGTAATGAAAATGGTAGTAGTACCTTCTTTTAGTAGTAAAGGTAGCCCCTTTACTCCGAAGGTGAACTGCTGTCCCTGCAAGGAGATAGAGATCTGATCAGCAACCAGCCAGAGGTTCTCTCGTGGTGAGCTCAGTACTTCAATGAATTACCAAATGATCAGTTAAACGAACAGGGTGAGACTCGACCAGCAGATGAAGTCATGCGTCAGCCACCTAGCATTGAAGAAACACGAAAGGCTATCCGTCGCCTCAAGAACAACAAGTTACATGGCAAGTATGGAATAACAGCAAATCTAGAGAACAAAATTCATCGAATGATTCTTCTTCTTCTTGGCGTAACGTCCTTCTTGGTCATGCCTGCCCGTTAAGGGCTTACGAGACTTGTTTCCCTGTTGTACGTGGATAGTCAGTCCTCTCGTAAAGGGGAGGGTCCGGTCTCGATTGGGATTCGATGATTACTGAGATATGAAATAACGAATCGATGCCATGTGACTGGATGCTAGGTATAATTTACCCCATAAACAAAAAGGGAGATACTGCAGGGGTATTACGGTGTTGATTACCGCCTACAAAATATTGTTCCTCGTTCTTCAATAACGACTTCACCCATTCATCATGCTTCAAGTCCTGGAGAAGATGGCAGAGTACCAAGAAAATACTTTCCATCTCTTCATTGACTTAAAAGCCGTATATGATAGCATAGCCAGGGTAAAACTTTACCAAGTCATGAGCTCATTTGGAAACCCGGCTAAATTAGTCAGACTTGTAAGAATAACCATGATCAACGTCAGTTGTCAGGTGAGGGTGGATGGAAAAAAACTCAACTTCCTTTACTACCACCAAGGGACTGCGCCAAGGGGATGGGCCTGCTTGAATACTCTTCAACCTAGCGCTAGAGAGGGCCATCCGAGACTCGGAGGTGGAAACTTCTGAGACCATCTTCTATCAGACAATCCAGATCCCGAAAAAAGCTGATGATATTGATATTATTGGTAGAAGACTCTCCTATGTAGCAGAAGCATACCAAAGGATAGAGCGCGCGGCGAATAACCTCGGGCTGCAGATTAACAAGGAAGAAAACAAGATGATGGTTGCACCATCAGCGGTCCTGCCTACGCGGGGATGACGTACAAGTTGATGACCGCACTTTTGATGTCGTTCAAAATTTCACCTATCTTGGGTCAAAGTTCAGCACCGACAACAACATTGAAGATGAAATCGCGATAGGGTGCTGGCAGTCAACCGGTCTGAGAAAACTCTTCCTGTCAAGACAGTTGACACTGGGACTATACCGGACATACATTGTGCTCACATTTGCCTCCGAGACATGAACACTGTCAAAATCTGACGAAACCCTGTTACCCGAGTTTTGGCCCGGATATGAGGCGAGACAATGGAGGAGCCGATAGAATGAAGAGCTCTACTGGCTGTACGGAGACTTCACTGCCGTACATCGAATTAGACTCGCCCGGCTCCGGTGAGTTGGTCATGTCATGCAAATGACACCGGACCACCCAGCCCGTAAAGTCCTTTTAGGCTATCCCCAAGGACAAAGGAGGCGTGGTAGGCCTAAATTGAGGTGAAAGGATGGCGTAGACGAAACCGCCAATAAAGCCGAGATACGGAATAAGACCAGTGTGGCGAACGACCGTAAGCGGATTCGGTTGAAGCTTCGTCAGGCCAAGATCGCTCAGCGGTTGTAGCGCCACATATGTAAATAAGTAAGTATTGGATACACCGGAATATCGGAAAATTTGAACAGAAACGATGAATTCAATCAAGAATTAAGCAATATTTACTACATAGAACATTTATTCGCCGATAACGCATGAACGTACAACCAAGCTTAAACTTATGCATCAAATACATGATAGCCTTATCACACTGGTCACCAATAGTGGGATTGGTAAAGCCACTGTACCGTCAAACGAGGGGGCCGTTGGTGAAATGAGCTTGCTCAATACATCAGTTTGACAGTCAAGTGACTTTGCCAAGCCATTGGTGCCCAGTGTGATAAGTCCATGAAATCATCCCCATCATTGGCGTTCCACGATAATTGTTTTGAATGAATATTCTTAAGCTATAACCACATACGTTTATTTCAAATTTGAATCAAACAAACGGAACACTGCAAACATCTATCGATTTCTTTTTAACAAATAAAACGTTAACAACTCGCAAATGAAAACAAGAATAGCTGCAAACCATTGCATGGCGGTAAACCATACGAGCGGCAAAAGGTTTTCCATTTTTACAATGTTCTTTTCATAAATATCTATGGCTTCGATTTTCAAACGTCGAATTCTTTGCAAAAAAACAATTACCATCTGTCTCCACCTTTGTTGTAGTCCCGCCTCGAACACTGTTCTTCGAAATTTTGCAAAATGGTGTTGGTAGATAGATTTCATTTCGAATTCAAAGACTGCTAACGTTTCGGAAAAAGTCTGCTCCAAGAAGTCAAACCGCTGTTTTCCATTCGAGAGGTCTATATTCACAACATCGAAGGCTAATAATTCCAATTCGTAACGGAAACTTAAAATTGCTGACCGGTTCAATTCACTAAAAACACCAAATTCTAACTTAACGCCTTCCAAGGGTAGATCAAGCTCTTCAATATCGAATGCTAGAGTATTTATCAACAATGGAATCTTCCGCTCCTTTAGATCACGTATGGTGCGAGGGTCTGGTTCCGTCGGTCGCTCGATGACATAGGAAATGACTATCGTTTCATAAGCACATTTCAGCTGAAACAAAAGGATGATCATGGAGACAGCGAACAGTTTTTCACATCGTCCCGTGAAGCGTAGGTTCCGTTTCTCAAAACCGAACAACGCTAGAAAAAGCAGATTGTTTTGCAACAGATTTGGAACAGCATGATGCCCTAGATATGATAATAGACATAGTGCCAAGAGAACAATCCACACTCCTGGTGAGAATGGCTTAAGAACCATCGAGCTGATCGATATGGGGGCCCCACGTGGGGCTAGAATGGCTAATTTTGACATTTCTATACCATCGACCATTCTGGAGGAATGGTTTGTGGATAACAACCGGGGCATAAGTATGATTGACCTAGCTCTAGGCACACATTTTATCAGGGGCTCTAATGAACTGCAATTCAATTTGATCACGTTACACCGAATTCCAAGCCATTCAAAGAACAACTTAAAAAGCATTATATCCTCCCCGAAAACGTTTCCGGACTCAAACGTGTAAACGTTTTCGACGTACACAGCATCCACTTCCGTTGGTCCTAGTGTGAAGAGTCGGTCGTACAGCACTTTTCCATCGTTGGAAATCCAGCGTGTAAAGTAGGTCGAACCGGGTTATAATCGAAAGTGTAAACTGCGTCTACGTTGTACGCTGTTCCGTCTAGATCGGAAGCTACGGAACGCCTGAATGTAGGCAATATAGTTTAGAACCAAACCTTTAGAACAGAGTACAGAATAGAACTGTACAACGTGAAACGATAAGAAAGACGTAGCAAGATTACAGCGATAAGCACTGTTCATCGCTAGTACAGCATGGTGTAGAACTAGGATTAAAAGCAGTAGCTAGGATTTAGATATCGCTATAATCCCAAGGGGATTTTTGAAATATTTCCGGCCCCTGGTCCGACCCGTTTTCGCGTCGAAAACGGGTCGGTCCAGGGCACGATGCGCAGTAAATTTCGACCCGATTTGACGGCGATGTTGACGAGCTGTCAGATTCAAATTTTATGGTGGGTTCAAATTCAAAATGGTGGGTTCGAAAAAAATATCCGTCTAGGTTCAAAAATAATATCCTCTCTAGGTCTGTTTTTCCCTCCTCATTCCTCTATCTTTCCCTCTTCACTCTCCCCTCAGCCTCTTCCTGTAATGCACACTTGATTCGATATTCTTTCTTTTTTTACTGTCGCGGTCATGGTTAACAGTGGTCGTGAATACATTGGAGGTAGCTGTTGAAGAGAAATTTATATTGTTTGGTTAGTGAGGATTGAACACTTATCGTTATACATACCATACGATGCGCAGACCGGTTGATCCATCGGCGATGTTGGAAAGTGTCTTGTTGATTGTCAGTTTTATTTTACGTAATGATGGATACATTTTCTCAAAATTTCACTCGCGGAATAAAGTAGGCAGTATGAAATCATGAAACTAGAGGTTGGTAGTTGAAAAATTTGATGAAGTTTGTGCATTTTAATAATGTGCTTGATTTTTCCATTGTGCTGTTTTTTAGGTTTTAACACTTAATTGACAGTGACTGTAGCATATTTTGCTCAGAAAGCACTCGCCAATAAAGTGTTATGAGTGAAAGTATTCATGCTACGACATCCACCGGGACAATCCATGAGAAACCAACCGAAACAACTGAAAACCGGCTCAGGACATTCCATCGTCACAGTGTACCTTTTCTAATTCCACCAGCATCGACAAATAACGGTAATTATTGAAATCATGTTACAAAGATAAAACTTTTTATTTGTACCATTTATAAGACATATACTGTGTATCATTTATTTTTAACAGGAGCTTTCAACGGCAACCTTCAAAACGATTACATATCATACAGCATCTCAGCCATCGATTTCTGGTAAGTGAATCAGAGAACAACTCTTCTTTCATTAGTTGCATGAGTTTTGTAGTCTGCAAGGCTTGCATTATTACTTTACCACTGTTTCGTTTCGCCAGCCCACCAGCAGTCGCTTCATGATGCTAAGATCGATAAGATGCAAACGATTCACTACCACGACATCCTGGACTATGTAAAAAAAAAAATTAAATCTTAAAGAGGTGTCATCGTTCTTTGGTGTCCTGGATAGGCGCCTTGCCTGAATCCTCCATCAGTTCGTTGTGATGCTCTTGCTAGAGTGTCTGCAATAATGGCCCTTAGATGTATCGACACATGTTTCCCGTTGATGTTTACTCCATATTCCACGAGGTTGTTCATCTCCGTGACAATGAGACGTAAAGATGCCTCAACGTTCGTCGGCTTCCTCCTACCACAGAAAATAGTTCTCGTCATCACTGGTACTTTCAGCATCTCTTGGATATTACATAATATTGGCCAAAACTCCATGCTGCCACGTCTATGCAATGGTAATCCATCCATTGATATATGTTGGCATGAATAAGTGTTGCATTGCTAAAAAACAAGAAATAAAAATTAGCTATTTACACTCACAATTATAACTGCACAGTTTGAAACAAACTTACCATAGTTGGACAGATAAAAATGTTTCTATTCCATGATTCCAATACGGGCCGCCGCTTATTTCCATTATCTCGATCGATGGCTTACGGTTGGTTCCTAATAATGTTCTTGCGCTTGCGCTCCAAATTATTATCTACGATATCAAGTAGTGTTGAAAGCCCCATTTCATCCACATAAACTCCATCTCGATTTTCAACTGGCAGAAATTGCTTCCACAGGTACAGCAGCTACATGTACAGCTTCGATATTTGCTGCAGATTGCTACGATGCGAACATGTTTTCACGATTATCGGATCGCCGATAGAAAACGCCACTATTTCGCAAACGTTTTAATTCGGGTTGCCGCCACATTTTCAAAGGATTTATGGAATAAAATATACACCAAGTATTTACAACACACTGCACGACCGTTTGTTTCAAAATGTAAACAATTCCTCAACGGGCTGTTGCTCACACGCACAAGTCTATGCTGTTGGGAACATAACGCGAGAGAAAAGGACGGAACGATAGAGCAGACAGCATTTGGATTGTCATCAGGAAGTGAGGGGTATGACAAACAGTGGAAGAGTGGTTGCGGGGTAACTCTCCCGTTGTGGAGGGGTTTTTTTGTATGGAACTTTCATGGGTTCGGGTCGAAACGCCATTTTTTCTCTCCTTGGGATAGCATCCGATCGTGGGATGCCTTGAGGCCACGAATTTGAAGAAATAGATGGAGAACTTGGAATAAAGAAGCGTAGGCATTATTTATCAAGGCAATTAGATCCGAAACTGAATCCGACCCACGGTAGTTCTCTTTGGACACCTTTTTGCCGTCTAAGTCTCCATAAGTTGGAAAGGAAGAGTACTAGTCTGTTGGCCTGCCCATCGACTTTGCTTTTATTTCCAGAGCGAGTAACCTTAATCCGCGGAGGTTACTTCCGAGCTCTTTCCATCCAGGCAGTGGTGGCTTCCATCCGCTGAAGTCACTCCCTGGATCCTTCCTCACGCCACGAGGAAGGTCGGTGCAAATCTGTGTGTAAGTTCGTTCGGCCGCACACCGAACATATGGTCCAGTCGAACCGGATCCATTGTGCTAGTGAAAAGTGAAAAGACAACCCGATGCCACGAGTTAGGCACACCCCATCGAAGCAAGTGGATTCCCCAGCGAAGACGCCGAGTGAGCCGACAGCGAGTACTTCAACAAGTGAACCCCAGGACAGCGAGAAGATGGAAAAGGCGCTGAAGACGGCAGTCCGTCAACGAGCTCAGATCAACGCCAAAATACTGAGAGTCGAGCAGACGCTGAAGGAAACGAAAGACCTAACCGTTTCTCAGCTGAAGGTGCTCGCCAAAAATGTCGCGACCGTCTACACCGAATTTAGCGCCATACACACCACCATCGTAGGCCTAATTCCAGACAGCGCAATGGCAGAGCAGGACGGCGTATACGACGAGTTCGAGGAAGTATTCTACGAGGCGTCCAATAGAATCGAGGAGTTGCTGCTAGCCGCGGAATCGAAGACAACGAACAACAAGCCTGCCGCGGCTCAAGTTGTCATCCAGCAGCAACCGCTCAAGGCACCGATCCCGACTTTCGACGGCACTTACGCTGCATGGCCCAAGTTTAAGGCCATCTTCGAGGACCTGATGGCCAATGCCGGCGACAGTGACACTATGAAGCTGTATCACCTTGAAAAGGCATTGGTCGGCGAGGCTGCAGGTGCAATCGATGTCAGCATTCTCAACGCTGGCAATTACAAGCAAGCCTGGGAGATTCTGACGGAGCGCTTCGGCAATCATCGAGCCATAGTGGACAGCCACATCCACGGATTGCTGAACCTCAAAAGGATGACGTCAGAAAACTTCCACGAGCTAAGAGCTCTGGTCCAAGAGACTTCCCGGCATGTGGAAAGTCTCAGATTCCTAAAACAAAACCTGGAAGGAGTGTCGGAACCAATGGTGGTCCATCTGTTGGTTTCGGCTTTAGACAAATCAACCCGAAAAGCCTGGGAAGGGACGCAGCGGAAAGGTGAGCTGCCCCGTTACGAGCAGACGATGGCATTTCTAAAATCCCGATGCCAGATTTTGGAAAATTGCGCAGCAGCGTCATCATCAGCTCCTGTGGCCAAACTAAAGAGCAACCATCCGCTTCCCCCTAGACATCCAGCCCAGAAGAGCTATACAGCAGCGGTCATTCAGTGCGAAATCTGTGGTAAGGACCATCCAAATATAAATTGCCCAGAACTGCTGAAAGGGACACCACGGGAAAGAAGTAACACCGCACAAAAAGCAGGACTATGCTTCAACTGCCTACGGAAGGGACATCAGTTACGGGAATGTCCCTCCAAGAGGAAGTGCTACAAGTGCCAGCGTCGCCACCATACGCTTCTGCACGACGACGTAGCACCCACCAGCCAACCAACTATTTCCATGGCAGCAGAAGTAGAACCTCAACTTCCGATACCAAGTGTGCATCCTCCATCGACAGCGGCAGAGTATGGCGGACCAACGGTACGGGAACAACTTTCGACAGCATGTGCATCGCAAACCATCAAACCCAGTAAGAATGTCCTTCTGTTGACGGCCGTGGTCAACGTACTGGACGCCAAGAACCAGCCACATCGCTGCCGCGTCCTCCTAGACAGCGGTTCTCAGGTCAATTTCATTGCTGAAGAAATGGCCAACCGTCTAGGACTGCCAAAGAGACCGGCAAACGTTCCGATCGTGGGAATCAACGCGTTGCGCACGCTCGCTCGCGACAAGTTGACCGTTACCATACAATCCCGAGTGAACAGTTACCAAACAAGCTTGGAATGCTTGGTAACTCCAAAAATAACTGGCACGATCCCATCCTGCAACATCAACATCGACAACTGGGACATTCCGGAGGGAATAACCTTTGCTGATCCAACGTTCTACACGCCAGACAAGGTTAATTTACTGATCGGGGCTGAGTTGTTCTTCGATATACTCAAGCCAAGCCAACTCGATCTTGCCGATAATCTACCTCGTCTGCAAGATAGCCAGTTTGGTTGGATTGTGTCCGGAGCCATAGTAGAGCAGCAGATTACCATCCCAGCCATATATTCCCACCACGCTTTGGTCGACATCGAAAAAATGATCCAGCAGTTTTGGCAGATTGAAGAGGTTCCAGACGTCCCGGAACGATCCATCGAAGAACTTGAGTGCGAGAACCATTTTCTAACTACATATCAAAGGGACGAATCTGGAAGGTTCATTGTGCGACTACCGTTTAACAAACAACAAACCCTGTTGAACAATGGTCGTACGGTAGCCCTCAAACGGTTTATGATGTTGGAGAAACGACTGCTTCGCAACCCAGAGCTACAACAACAGTATGTGGAGTTCATCCGAGAGTACGAAACTCTAGGGCACTGCCGACAAATCCGTGAATCCGATGATGTACCCAACCAGCTATCCTACTATCTGCCACACCATGCGGTTTTGCGGCCATCTAGTTCGAGCACGAAATGCCGAGTCGTGTTTGACGCCAGTGCAAAGGCATCTCCAGCCGAGTTATCGCTCAACGACGTGCTGCATGTAGGACCAGTTGTACAGAACGATCTCTACTCCATTGTTCTGAGATTTCGAATGTACAAAGTAGCCTTTTCGGGAGACATCGCCAAAATGTATCGTCAGATTCTCCACGCTAAAGAAGATCAACGTTTCCTGCGGATTTTTTGGAGACCACACCCTTCCGAGCCACTACGAGTCTTCGAGTTGTGTACAGTTACCTACGGTACAGCATCAGCACCATTTCTTGCCACCAAATGTTTGCTCCAATTGGTCGAGGAGGACGGGGATGCCTTTCCGATTGCATCCCGCATAATAAAGAAAGAGACATACATGGACGACGTTCTCTCAGGTGCGGACTCGGTTGAGGAAGCTATAGAAGCCCAACACCAACTTAAGCGGCTTCTCAACCAAGGAGGGTTTCCCATCCGCAAATGGTGCTCAAACTCGCTGGAGTTTCTTGAGCATATTCCAGTAGAAGAGCAAGAAAAAGCCATCCCAATGGCCGAACGAGGAGTGAACCAGGCGATAAAGGTGCTTGGGTTACTCTGGGACCCAAAAGCAGATCATCTATATATCGCTCACCAGCCGAAGCCAGTCGCAACAGCTGACCAAAGGGTTACGAAGCTCATAATTTATTCAGAAGTAGCCAAATTCTTCGACCCTCTGGGGTTAGTGTCTCCGGTCATCGTGTTGGCTAAGCTACTCATTCAACGTCTTTGGAAGCTGAAAACTGACTGGAACGACCCCATCGACGAAGGATCGATGAAACAGTGGCAAGAACTCCAACCATCCTTGCAACACCTGCATCGCATCCAGACTCAAAGGTGCGTCACATTTGAGGGAGCAACGTCGTACGAGCTGCACGGATTTTCCGACGCCTCAAATGTGGCCTACGGGGCTTGTATATACCTACGAAGCCTGTTTCCTGATGGTTCAGCGAAGCTATGTTTGCTCACTAGCAAATCCAAACTGGCTCCACAGCACGACGTTTCCATCCCACGCAAAGAGTTGTGCGCCGCTCTTCTCCTCACCCGGTTAGTACAAAAGGTTTTGCCAGCCCTGAATTTGAAGTTCCAAGAAATTGTGTTGTGGTGTGACAGCACAATTGTTCTGGCTTGGATTAGAAAACCATTGAACCAGCTGCAGCTATTCGTCCGAAACCGAATTGCGGTAATCCAGAAACACACGGAAGAGTGTCGATGGGAATATATAAGGTCTCATCACAACCCAGCTGACATCGTTTCGAGAGGCATGCTACTAGAAGCCTTGGAAACCAACAACCTCTGGTGGAGTGGACCCGATTACCTTCATGAGGCGAGCTATATGGTTAATCCAGCAGATCCTGTTCCTGAGGATGAACTTCCCGAATTAAAAGGAGTGATGGCCAACCCAACCGTGACTATTGAACCATTTTCATTTTTTGAACGGTTTAGTTGTTTTCGAACGGTTCAAAGAATCATGGGATACGTTCTCCGGTTTGTGGAAAATTGTAGAAGACCGTCAACTCAACGACATACCAGCCAGTATTTAACGATTCCCGAGTTGCGCCGTTCTACTGAAGCGATCATCCGTGTCACCCAACTCATCCATCTTGACGACGAAATCCAGCGAGCAGTGAAAAACGAACCCTCGAAGAAGTTTGCAAACCTTCGTCCAATCTACTCTGAAGGTTTGCTCCGTGTGGGAGGCCGTCTGGATCAGTCTCTTCTACCCTTCGAAAGCCGCCATCCTATCATTCTACCAAACAAGGATCCAGTTAGTCGTCTTATGGTTCGACAAATGCATGTAGAGTTACTTCATGTGGGACAAACCGGCTTGATGAACGCCCTACGTCAACGATATTGGCTCTTGAACGCACGCTCCACGATTCGGTCTATCACCCGAAAATGCATCACCTGCTTCAAGACCAACCCAGCCCCCGTAAGCCAGTTGATGGGTAACCTGCCAGCCGCCAGAGTGACGCCATCACCACCGTTTGCAGTTACCGGAGTGGACTACGCCGGTCCAATTTTCATCAAGCAAGGTGTTCGTCGTTCAGCAATGATCAAGGCATACATAGCAGTCTATGTGTGTATGGCAACAAAGGCAGTTCATCTAGAAGCAGTGTCTGATTTAAGCACAAATGCGTTCATTGCATCTCTCAAGCGGGTTATCAGTCGACGAGGAATGATGCAGCAGATTCACTCGGATAACGCAACAAATTTCCGAGGCGCAAAACGAGACTACCTGAATACACTGCAACCTAGGAAGAAAAATCTACGCAGCCTGCCGAATGTTCGCGAAGGAATGATCGTCCTCATCCATGATCGACAACAGCCTCCGCTCCATTGGAAGATGGGCAGAGTGGAAGCAGTATATCCTGGTGAAGATGGCCTTGTACGAGCGATTGATGTATTCGTAGACGGAGCAACATATCGGCGACCCATAACAAAAATTTCTTTATTGCCCATAGAAGAGTAAGAGTAACCCTGAAATATTGAGTAGCCTCAACGGGGGGTGTATGTTCCGTCTAGATCGGAAGCTACGGAACGCCTGAATGTAGGCAATATAGTTTAGAACCAAACCTTTAGAACAGAGTACAGAATAGAACTGTACAACGTGAAACGATAAGAAAGACGTAGCAAGATTACAGCGATAAGCACTGTTCATCGCTAGTACAGCATGGTGTAGAACTAGGATTAAAAGCAGTAGCTAGGATTTAGATATCGCTATAATAGCATCCGATCGTGGGATGCCTTGAGGCCACGAATTTGAAGAAATAGATGGAGAACTTGGAATAAAGAAGCGTAGGCATTATTTATCAAGGCAATTAGATCCGAAACTGAATCCGACCCACGGTAGTTCTCTTTGGACACCTTTTTGCCGTCTAAGTCTCCATAAGTTGGAAAGGAAGAGTACTAGTCTGTTGGCCTGCCCATCGACTTTGCTTTTATTTCCAGAGCGAGTAACCTTAATCCGCGGAGGTTACTTCCGAGCTCTTTCCATCCAGGCAGTGATGGCTTCCATCCGCTGAAGTCACTCCCTGGATCCTTCCTCACGCCACGAGGAAGGTCGGTGCAAATCTGTGTGTAAGTTCGTTCGGCCGCACACCGAACATACGCTATCATGATTACATTAAGTATACCATGTGGAAAGAGTGTTTTTGCTACCAGCGGAACCAGCGACAAGTCATTCGCTTTGAATAATATAAGTACTATCGAATGGTATGGTATCGCGAATAACCACGCCTGCAACATTCTAGCAGATATTGTTTCGTCCAAATGGTGCATCACAATTACCACCAAGGTTGGCGTCAAATACATTGGTTCATATTCTGTCGAAAGATCTGCTTGCAATAGCACCATTTCTTCACCCAGAAACAAGTCTTGAACTAGAAAATTCTGCATCAATGATGAGGTCGAGGACATGCTGAACTGCAGAATCCAACAAACTACTGTGCCACGGTAACCTTCTTTTACTGCTAAGGTTATATTTCTTACATATTCGGTGACTTGTTTGGTTTTCACGACATCTAATGATTGTCCTTTGGTAACCAATGCCGCTAGCAGAAACAGTTTGATATGCACCTCCGTCGTCAATCTTCCACCGAACGCGGAGAAACCAGAACTAACGATCAAGTTGCATGAAAATTTTTCATTTGAAGTTACTTTAATATGGATATTTTAATTACTGCACTCATGGTCAACCGACACCGAGAGTAATCAAGCTAATTGAAGCAGGATCGTGTCCTAAAGCAATTCATATGATTCACAAACGTTTCATGTACTCCGATATTGAAATCTAGATAATCCTTAATGATACATTATTACATTTTAGATTTGTATGCTGGAAATTCTAGTCCTCTGGTGGGGTAGATAGAAAAAGATAAAAAAAAGAAAAAGTCGAAAAGAAGTCAAAATTCAAAACTATCAACGCAACAATAAAATTTTCTAAATTAAAGACTCTCCTATGTTGCAGAGCATACCAAAGGATAGAGCAAGCAGCGAATAACCTCGGGCTGCAGATTAACGAAAAAAAACCCAACATGATGGTGGTACCATCAGCGGTCCTGCCAACAATTGCCGAAAGCCTACGCGGGGATGACGTACAAGTTGGTGACTGCACTTTTGAAGTCGACCAAAACTTTCACCTATCTTGGGTCAAAGGTCAGCACCGACAACAACATTGAAGATGAAATTAGCACTAGGGTGCTGGCAGCAACCCGCTCTTGTAACAGTCTGAGTGAACTCTTCCACTCACGATATCCGTCAAGACAGTTGAACCTGAGACTATACTGGGCATACATAGCACCAGACGAAACCCTCCTAGCCGTGATCAAGGGGAAGATGCTCAAGAGGATTTTTGGCCCCCTGTGTGAGCAGGGACTATGTAGGACCCGATAGAATGACGAACTCTATCAACTGTACGGAGACTGCACTGTCGTATAGCAAATTAGACTCGCCCGGCTCCGGTTGGCTGGTCATGTCATGCGAATAGCCGGACGACCCAGTCCGTAAAGTTCTTTTAGGCTATCCCCAAGGACAGACGAGGCGTGGTAGGCCTAAATTGAGGTGGAAAGATGGCGTAGACGAAACCGCCAATAAAGCCGAGATACGGAATAAGACCAGTGTGGCGAACGACCGTAAGCGGATTCGGTTGAAGCTTCGTCAGGCCAAGATCGCTCAGCGGTTGTAGCGCCACATTTGTAAATAAGTAAATATTGGATACACCGGAATATCGGAAAATTTGAACCGAAACGATGAATCACAATCAAGCATTAAGCAATATTTATTGGATAGAACATTCATTCGCCGATAAGGCGCAAGCGTACAATCAAGCATAAACTTATGCATCAAACACATGTAATCGTCATTGCAGTTCCACGTAAATGTTTTGATCAATTAATATTCTTGTGCTATAACCACTAACATTTATTTCAAATTCGAATCAAACAAACGGAACACTACAAACATCTATCGATTTCTCTTTAATATATGAAATGTTAACAACTCGCAAATGAAAACAAGAAAAGCTGCAAACCATTGCAGGGCGGTAAACCATACGAGCGGCAAAAGGTTTTCCATTTTCACAATGTTTTTTTCATAAATATCTATGTCTTCAATTTTCAAACGTCGAATTTTTTGCAGAAATACAATTACCATCTGTCTCCACCTTTGTTGTAGTCCCGCCTCGAACACTGTTCTTCGAAATTTTGCAAAATGGTGTTGGTAGATAGACTTCATTTCGAATTCAAAGACTGCTAATCTTTCGGGAAAAGTCTGTTCCAAGAAGTCAAGCCGTTGTTTTCCATTCGTTGGATCAAAATTCGCAATATCGACGGCCAACAGTTCCAATTCGTAACGGAAGCTTAAAATTGCTGACCTGTTCAGTTCACTGAAAACACCAAATTCTAATTTAACACCATCCAAGGGTAGATCAAACTCTTCTAAATTGTATGTTTGATTAATTATAAACAATGGAATGTCCAGCTCTTTTAGATCACGTATGGTGCGAGGATCGGGTTCCGTCGGTCGCTCGATGACATAGGAAATGACTATCGTTTCATAAGCACATTTCAGCTGAAACAACAGGATGATCATGGCGACAGCGAACAGTTTTTCACATCGTCCCGTGAAGCGTAGGTTCCGTTTCTCAAAACCGAACATCGCTAGAAAAAACAGATTGTTTTGCAACATATTTGGAACAGCATGATGCCCTAGACATGATAATAGACATAGTGCCAAGAGAATAATCCATACTCCTGGTGAGAATGGCTTAAGAACCATCGAGCTGATCGATATGGGGGCTCCGCGTGGGGCAAGAATGGCTAATTTTAACATTTCTATTCCATCGACCATTCTGGAGGAATGGTTTGCGCAAAACAACCGGGGCATAAGTATGATTGACCTACCTCTAGGCACACATTTTACAAGAGGCTCTAATGAACTGCAATTCAATTTGATCACGTTACACCGAATTCCAAGCCATTCAAAGAACAACTTAAAAAGCATTATATCCTCCCCGGAAACGTTTCCGGACTCAAACGTGTAAACGTTTTCGACGTACACAGCATCCACTTCCGTTGGTCCTAGCGTGAAGAGTCGGTCGTACAGCACTTTTTCCATCGTTGGAAATCCAGCGTGTAAAGTAGGTCTAACCGGGTTATAATCGAAAGTGTAAACTGCGTCTACGTTGTACGCTATCATGATTACATTAAGTATACCATGTGGAAAGAGTGTTTTTGCTACCAGCGGAACCAGCGACAAGTCATTCGCTTTGAATAATATAAATACTATCGAATGGTACGGTATCGCGTGTATCCACATCTGCATGTTGCTAGGAGATACTGTTTTGTCCAAGTGTTCCATCACGATCACCACCACGGTTGGCGTCAAATACGTTGGTTCATATTCTGTCGAAAGATCTGCTTGCAATAGAACCATTTCTTCACCCAGAAACAAGTCTTGAGCAAGTGAATTCTGCATCAATGATGAGGTCGAGGACATGCTGAACTGCAGAATCCAACAAACTACTGTACCACGGTAACCCTCTTTTACTGCTAAGGTTACATTTCTCACATATTTTGTGGTCTCGTTTGCCCTTTGAATGTCTAATGATTGTACTTTGGCAACCAATGCCGTAAACAGGAGCAGCTTTAGCTGAATGTCCATGGCTACCAACGAAGTAAAATACACTGATGGTTCTTCCAGCTTTATTTCATTGCAACACTGAATTTCATCAGTTAATGGATACAGAAGGGAGATATAATTGGAGGTAACGCTCAACCTAGATACACCTTGGAACATCTAATAAAACAAGTAATTAATGTATGTGCACATGACTTGATGGATGTATGTGCTCATGACCGACCGCGCGAACCTGCAACTCGCGTCAATTTCAACCAAATTTTTTACGTAATCATTTTACAGGTACACCAAATACTGTTTTAAAGGACACAAGAGTTCTTTTTCATCCTGTCTGCAGCGAAAGTAGTATTTTTGGCTTATATAGCCTTTGAGCCGTGTGGCTTCTTTCGCCTCTTGTCTGCAGTGAAAGTAGTAGTAGTAAGTATTGTTTATAGAGGCTTCGGGCCGTGTGGCTTCTTTCGCCTAATATCTGCAGCAAAACATCGGCATCTGGCATCGAACGGTCTATTCCAGCTTAGTTGTGTCCGCAACAGCCTAGACCGTCAACTCGATCTGGTGATCGCCAACGAAGGGTTGGCCGAACTATACCCAGCAATCCAGAAAAGCGTAGGTCCACTGCTCCCTATTGACCCTTATCATCCAGCCCTCGAATTAACCCTAACTCTTAAGATTAATGTAGCAAGTAATGCAAGTCGATCTTCCCATTCTCGTCCTAGTTATAGTCCTGTTAGGCAGTTTAACTTTAACTTTAGTAAGATTAATGTTCCAAGACTTCGTTCTTATCTCTCAAATGCTGATTGGAGCCTGTTCCATGAGGCCACCTCTGTCGATGTTGCTCTACACTCCTTGAACCACATCATCACCTCCGCTTTCCCAATGTGCTGTCCCCGCTTGAAACCCCCTCCCAAGCCACCGTGGTCGGACCGTACGTGGTATGTGTTGAAGCGTGACAGACGGCGGGCGCAACGCGCATGGAGTAGTTCCAACACGCCGCATAGGAAACAGGTGTACAAATACGCCTCAACTGCATTCCGCATACATAACCATGCTCGCTATGGTTCTTATATAGCCAGAGTCCAACACCAACTATCCCATAACCCCGCATCTTTTTGGCGATGTATAAATTCCCGTCGGAAATCCTCGTCCATCCCGTCTACAATGACTTTGGGCAATGTTAGCGCCTCTTCACCCACCGAAATCTGCGACCTTTTCAAAATTCATTTTTCGGATACCTTTGCGAATTCCACTGCAACCTCGACTCCTCGAGCTGATGGTTTGCCTAACGCGCCTGTGGGTGTCTTGGACATTAATAGTGTGGTGCTTGACGAGGCCTCGATACTCCGGGCTATTCGCAAAATTAAGGGAGGATGCTCCCTTGGTCCTGATGGTATTCCTGCCATCATATACAAATCTTGTAGCGATATCCTTGTCCCTCATCTCTGTAAATTGTTTAACCTTTCCCTTTCCTCCTCCTGCTTCCCATCCTTGTGGAAGTCTTGCTGGCTGGTACCAATCCTAAAAAAAGGAGCGCGTAATTCGGTCTCTAATTACCGCGGTATATCCAAAATTTGCACCTGTGCCAAGATCCTTGAAACTTCTATCCATTCCCATATCCTCTCCCATACCAGCAGAGTCATCTCGTTCAACCAACATGGCTTTCTGCCGTTCTGTCGTCACTAACCTTATGTGTTTCGTCACTCGGGCCTCTGTATCTATCGATGCTGGTCTCCAATTCGACGCCATCCAGACGGATTTTAAAGCTGCCTTCGACAGGCTCCCCCACGATCTGTTGTTGGTCAAGCTGGAGAGACTGGGATTTGGCAACCCGATGTTGGCCTGGTTCGAGTCGTTTGTATCAGATAGGGTATATCACGTCAAGTTGGAATCTGCCTTATCCGATCAGTTTTCTAGGGGCTCTGGTGTGCCTCAGGGTAGTGTCCTTAGCCCTTTGCTATTCCTCTTGTTTGTAAATGATGTTAGCCACGTACTTCCTCCCAATTCATTCCTTATGTTTGCTGACGATCTAAAACTGTTCAGTCCTATATCCTCTGTAGCTGATTGTCTTGCTTTTCAATTCCTTATTGACCAGTTTTCCATCTGGTGTTCCGCAAATGGATTATCCCTGTCCCTCCCCAAGTGTGCTTCGATCTCCTTTTGCCGATCTGGCCGCCCGCTGCAGTATGAGTACAAGCTTGGTAATGAGCTATTATCCAGAGTGTCCGTCATCAAAGATCTTGGTGTCTGGATTGACGATCGGCTTTCTTTCACTTTGCATCATGACAAAGTGATAGGTAAGGCTTATCAAACTCTTGGACTCATCCGACGCATGGCATCTGATTTCACAGATCCCATGTGTCTCAGAACCCTCTATTGTAGCTTGGTCAGGTCCCATCTGGAGTTCGCTAGTGTCATTTGGATCCCGTCCTCTCCTTCTGTCATTGCAAGGTTTGAAAGCGTCCAGCGAGCTTTCACGCGCTTTGCGGTTCGTAGAGTGTTTGGTCCAAGCACCCCGTTGCCCCCCTATGCTGTCCGTTGTCAGGTTCTGAATCTTGAACCATTGGAGCTGAGGTGGCGGGCCTCTCAAGCTCTCTTTGTAGCCGGCCTGCTATCCCAATCGTTGGACGTTCCCTTCCTTTTATCTTCCCTAAATTTTTACATCCCATCACGCCCACTTAGACCTCGTCCTATCCTCTCCCTGGCTAGGCGTCGAACCCAGTTCGGCGCCAATGATCCGTTTCTCCGTGCAGTGCGGGAATTTAATGAGTCTGCTGATCTGTTCGACTTCAACACCTCCCTCTCCACCTTCCGTGCCAACCTTCGCCATTCTCCTTCCTCATAAACTGTATCCGTTCTATTCCCTTTCCATTTTTGCAACATCGCCATTTCCATCACTGTTCTGTTAAACTGTATGCCCCCGCTAAGAATTTGTTAGATTTAAGACTTTATAGAGTGTGAAGCTTGAGGCAGACACCAGTAAGCCAATAAATACAATACAATACAATACAATACAAAAGTAGTAGTAGGAAGTATGGCTTATAGAGGCTTTGGGACGTGTGGCTTCTTTCGCCTCTATAATCTGCAGCGAAAGTAGTAGTAGGTAGGACTTATAGAGGCTTTGGGCCCGTGTGGCTTCTTTCACCTCTCTGCAGCGAAAGAGAGCGATCGTAGCTGGAATCGGGTTTATATACCAACGAACACGAGTCCAGGACTCGTTCGTCCTTCGTGGTACCGTTCCTCGCTGCTAGTTCCAGCGATGCTGTCGTTGACATCTAGATGGCTCCGATGGTCGCCACAGCTGTATTTAAGAAATTGTTTGCTGAATTCATACCAGCAAGCAATGAAAATAAATTACTCATTTATTACTACTGTATTGAAGAAACCGGCATATCGGAAAAAATGAACAGAAGCAATCAATCACAGTCAAGCATTAAGCAATATTTATTAGATAGAACATTAATTAGCCGTTAAGGCGTGCGCGTACAATCAAGCTTAAACGCAACTTATGGATCAAAGAATTATAGTCTTATCATACTGGTCACCAATGGTGGCGTTGGGAAAGCCACTGCACTGTCAAACGAGGGGGCCGTTGGTGAAATGAGCTTGCTCAATACACCAGTTTGAAACTCCAGCGACTTTCAAAAGCCACCATTGGTGACCAGTGTGATAAGGCCATGAAATCATCCCCATCATTGGCGTTCCACGTTCAATGAAATTCTTAAGCTATAACCACTAACATTTATTTCAAATTCGAATCAAAAACGGAACACTAAAAACACCTATCGATTTCTCTTTAATATATGAAATGTTAACAACTCGCAAATGAAAACAAGAAAAGCTGCAAACCATTGCATGGCGGTAAACCATACGAGCGCCCAAAGATTTTCCATTTTTACAAGGTTTTTTTCATAAATATCTATGGCTTCGGTCTTCATATGTCGCATTCTTTGGAAAGCAACGATTACCATCTGTCTCCACCTTTGTTGTAGTCCCGCCTCGAACACTGTTCTCCGAAATTTTGCAAAATGATGTTGGTAGATAGATTTCATTTCGAATTCAAAGACTGCTAACCTTTCGGGAAAAGTCTGCTCCAAGAAGTCAAGCCGTTGTTTTCCATTCGTTGGATCAAAATTCGCAATATCGACGGCCAACAGTTCCAATTCGTAACGGAAACTTAAAATTGCTAACCTGTACAATTCACTGAAAACACCAAATTCTAACTTAACGCCATCCAAGGGAAGATCAAACTCTTCTAAATTGTATGTTTGATTAATTATAAACAATGGAATGTCCAGCTCTTTTAGATCACGTATGGTGCGAGGATCGGGTTCCGTCGGTCGCTCGATGACATAGGAAATGACTATCGTTTCATAAGCACATTTCAGCTGAAACAACAGGATGATCATGGCGACAGCGAACAGTTTTTCACATCGTCCCGTGAAGCGTAGGTTCCGTTTCTCAAAACCGAACATCGCTAGAAAGAACAGATTGTTTTGCAACAGATTTGGAACAGCATGATGCCCTAGACATGATAATAGACATAGTGCCAAGAGAGCTATCCACACTCCTGGTGAGAATGGCTTAAGAACCATCGAGCTGATCGATATGGGGGCTCCGCGTGGGGCAAGAATGGCTAATTTTAACATTTCTATTCCATCGACCATTCTGGAGGAATGGTTTGCGCAAAACAACCGAGGCATAAGTATGATTGACCTAGCTCTAGGCAAACATTTTACAAGAGGCTCTGATGAGCTACAATCCAATTTGATCACGTTACACAGAATTCCAAGCCATTCAAAGAACAACTTAAAAAGCATTATATCCTCCCCAGAAACGTTTCCGGACTCAAACGTGTAAACGTTTTCGACGTACACAGCATCCACTTCCGTTGGTCCTAGCGTGAAGAGTCGGTCGTACAGCACTTTTTCCACCGTTGGAAATCCAGCGTGTAAAGTAGGTCTAACCGGGTTATAATCGAAAGTGTAAACTGCGTCTACGTTGTATGCTATCATGATTACATTAAGTATACCATGTGGAAAGAGTGTTTTTGCTACCAGCGGAACCAGCGACAAGTCATTCGCTTTGAATAATATAAATACTATCGAATGGTACGGTATCGCGTGTATCCACATCTGCATGTTGCTAGGAGATACTGTTTCGTCCAAGTGTTCCATCACGATCACCACCACGGTTGGCGTCAAATACGTTGGTTCATATTCTGTCGAAAGATCTGCTTGCAATAGAACCATTTCTTCACCCAGAAACAAGTCTTGAGCAAGTGAATTCTGCATCATTGATGAGGTCGAGGACATGCTGAACTGCAGAATCCAACAAACTACTGTACCACGGTAACCCTCTTTTACTGCTAAGGTTACATTTCTCACATATTTTGTGGTCTCGTTTGCCCTTTGAATGTCTAATGATTGTCCTTTGACAACCAATGCCGTTAACAGGAGCAGCTTTAGCTGAATGTCCATAGCTATCAACAAAGTAAAATACACTGATGGTTCTCTCAGCTATATTAAACTGCAACACTGACTTTCATCAGTTAATGGATGATTCAGAAGGGAGATATAATTGGTGGGGAACACCCAACCTAGATACTCTCAGGATTCTAACGCAAATAAACCTTGGAACATCTAATGATAAAAGTAATTGCTCACACGATGTGCACACGATTCTGATCTGAACGGCAGATAAAACAAATAATTAACTAAATTAATATCCTACATTAGCGAATGAATGACATTTTAGCATGGCTTTTATTTATTCTTAACTAACTCATTTTGATGGCAATTTGAGACCACTTTCGCTCTCGCAAACCTGCAACTCTCAACGATCTGCAACGAAAAATAAAAAAATCAAGAATAATAAATCTCTGTAGTTTTTTATCAATCATACTATCAAGAAATAAAAAACACATAACATTTAATTTGGACTACGATACTTCGTGAAGAAACGACAACTGACGATACAACATCAAATCGATTGGGTGCCGTGGAAGCGTCGCTCGAGTTGGTATTTAGTGTTTAAAATGACAGAAAGATTACATTTTGGTCTGTCAAACTACCATTGCTGCATGCTGCTCAAGTGATGATCACACCTCATCTCCCGAGCTCGCGGTTCGTTGGTACAATGACCAGATGTTGAAAATACTCACAACCATCAACAACAAGCGTTGGTCGTCGGTCCTCGATCGCACGCACACAATTTGACGCGAACCATGCGTGTTATCTTGCGTTTAACTAACAGCATAGCTTGATGTGCGCATGGGGACGTCCAACACGCGAACGCTGAACGCACCAACGAGCAGTGTCTCACGAGCAGTCGCGCAATCAAGTGTAACCACATCATGAGCACGGACGAGAAATACGTTTTCTACGGCGGACCACTGGAAGAGCCGATCGAGGCGGGATGTCGTTCGCTGGGCGAGCTGATCATCAAGCGGCTGAAGGAGAATGGAGACGAAGTAGCTTTCGTAAGTACCGGAGCAGTGGACGCTTTAAGCGATGCGCCACAGGTTAATTGACCTTCGCCCATTCACTAGATTGATGCGGTGACGGATGAGAAGTTCACGTACGCCGATGTGCTGGAGCGCTCGGTGCGGTTGGCGAACCGGTTCCACCGGGTGGGTATCAAGAAGGACACGGTGGTGGCGGTGATGTGCGAGAACCGCATCGAGCTACCGATCGTCACGTTTGCCGCGACGTACCTTCGGGCGATCCCGATCCTGCTCAATCCGGGCTACACCGCCTCCGAACTGGCACACGTCCTGAAGCATACGCAACCACGAGCAATCTTTGCGTCCCCGTTTGCAATGACCACCCTGCAACCGCTCCTGCGCACGGTTCGATCGGTGAAACTGACCGTACTCTTTGGTGACAAACGACCTCACCCAAAGGTGACTTTGTTCCGCGAGCTGTTCGACCGTAACCGGGCTCAGTTCATCACCTTCACACCGCAACCGGTTCAGGTAAACGATCAGGTCGGGCTAATGATACTGTCCTCCGGTACAACGGGACTCCCTAAAGCGGTCCAATTGACGCACTACAACGTGATGTGTGTGCTGGCGTACATGCGCGAGAATGCTAGTATCTTCCCATTCGAGCAGATTTGTCTCGGACTGCTGCCGTACTTCCACGTGTACGGCTACATGGTGCTGCTGCACTCGCTACTCAACAAACGCCAGCTAGTGTCACTGCCAAAGTTCGAACCGACCCTCTTCCTATCGTCAATCGAGAAGTACCGGGTGACGATCGCCTCCCTAGCACCACCGCTGATGGTCTTTCTAGCTAAGAGCCCCCTGGTAGACAAATACGATCTCAGCTCGCTGGTGTTCCTCGGTTGCGGAGCGGCTCCACTAAGCAAGGAGCTCGAGCTGGCGGTTATGAAGCGTCTGCCGAAGCTGCAGATGATTCTGGTCGGGTACGGACTGAGTGAGACTTCGCTGGGTGTGATGACCCGCGCCTCGGACGTACACGGAAGCGTCGGCAAGGTGAACAAGCTAAGCTGGGTGAAGGTGGTGGATGTGGGAACGGGACGCACGCTCGGCCCCAACCAGGTCGGTGAGATCTGCGTCAAGGGTCCGCTGGTGATGAAAGGCTACCTGAACAACGCCAAGGAAACGCGTGAAATGTTCGACCGGGATGGCTGGCTGCATACCGGCGACACCGGGTACTTTGACGAGGACGAGAACTTCTTCATCGTCGACCGCATCAAGGACCTGATCAAGTACAAAGGCTTCCAGGTGCCACCGGCCGAGGTGGAGGCAGTCCTGCTGACGCACCCATCGATCAGGGACTGCGCCGTGATAGGACTGCCGGATGCGGCCGCCGGTCAGCTTCCGTTGGCGTTCGTCGTGCTTCAACCTGGTGCCAATGTGAGCGAAGCGGAAGTACGGGAGTACGTCGCCAGCCGATTGTCCAAGCAGAAGCAACTGCACGGTGGCGTACGGTTCGTGCACGAGATCCCCAAGACGGCCAGTGGCAAGATTCTACGCCGTGAGCTGCAGGCTCTGCTCACGAAGGCGAAGCTCTAAGCGCTCCACTTATCGCGAGTCCCAAGTGAAGTGATAGCGTACCCGGTTTCTGCAGGTCACTCCGATAAAAGAACAACACCCCATATGACTTGCGGGAACGAGGTAGCCCATATAATCTTGATGTAGCGTATAGTCAATAAATAAAAACTCCTACCTCCCGGCGCTTGTCCCCCACGCAAATATTTGATTGTTTTGCTTTCCCTCCACGCTGGACGATAAGCTTACGGTGATACGCGTAACGTCGTGGTCATGATGGTGGTGGTAGTTTTCTTTTCTATGCCGGCTGAGGTCTGATAACGAATGATGGTGCTCGGAAAGAGCGTTTACAACGGGTCATCTTCATTCCTTACTACAACCATGGATGGGACTGCAGCATCCGAGCAGTTTGTGTTGTACGGTGGCGATCTTCGGAACAGCATCGAAGATGGATGTCGATCGTTCGGAGAGCTTGTCGTCAAACGGTTGTACCGTAATGGAGATAAAGTGGCGCTGGTAAGTCCTTGTTCGCCTTATCAATAACTCTATGGTAAACTGTGGACTCTATTAATTTGTTACTACTAACTTGGTAAACTGAAACGAAGTGGATATAGATGTTCATTCTTTCCCTACTCTTTTAGGTTGATGGAGTCACCGGGGAGTCGCTTACGTACCATCAGATCCTCGAGCGCTCGCTCAAACTGGCCAACCGGTTCCATCGCATGGGCATCAAGCGGAACAGCGTCGTCGGTATCAGCAGCGAAAACAGTCTGCACTTTCCGGTCATTACCTTCGCAACGGTCATGCTTGGTGGAACGGTGCTACCCATCAATCATGGCTACACGATGTCGGAGTTCGCGCATGCACTCCAGCTTACCAAACCGGTCGCCATTTTTGCATCACCAAAACCGCTTGCAACGATCATGGCGCTGCGTGGTCAGTCGCCGTTCATAAAGCTACTGGTTTCGCTGGGTAGAGGAAGGCCACCTGGGCGTGTTGCCCTGTTTAAGGACCTTTTCGACAGCAGTCCCATCCACAGTCTGACCGCGTTCACGCCCCAACCGGTGCCACTGCAGCGACAAGTCGCGCTGATGGTAATGTCCTCCGGTACGACCGGACTCCCAAAAGCGGTTCAGTTGACGCATCACAATGTTATGGCGGTGATGGCGTACCAGGCGGAGGATCCCCGCTACACCGAACTTCCTGTGCCGATCCGTGTACTTGGTCTTCTGCCCTTCTACCATGTGTTTGGATTCATGCTGTCGCTGAACAGCTGCCTCAACGCCGTTCCCATGGTGGTGTTGCCCCGCTTCGAGCCCCATCTCTTCCTGCGCACGCTTCAGGATCACCGCATCACGATGGTCAGTCTCGTGCCACCACTGATGGTGTTCCTCGCCAAAAGCCCCCTGGTGGACGAGTACGATCTCAGCTCGCTGTATGCCGTTCTCTGCGGAGCGGCCCCATTGAGTCGCGAGATCGAGGAGCTCGTTCGTACCCGTCTCCCGAACGTGGCCACCGTGCGAACCGGGTATGGTATGAGCGAGACATCCCTGGGCGTAATTTCGCGCACGAACGACAAGGTTGGCTCGGTCGGGAAGGTGCACAAAACGACTCGCGCCAAAGTGGTCGACATGGAGACGGGCCAACCGCTCGGACCCGGTCGGGCTGGGGAAATCTGCGTCAAAGGGCCCCTTATCATGAAGGGCTACCTCGACAACGAGCTGGCCACACGGGAAACAATCGACAAGGACGGTTGGCTGCACACCGGTGACATCGGGTACTACGATACCGAGGGAGATTTCTTCATCGTCGATCGACTCAAGGATCTGATCAAGTACAACGGCTACCAGGTACCACCGGCCGAGCTGGAGGACGCACTTCTCAGCCACCCGAAGGTACGTGATGCTGCGGTCGTCGGTATTCCGGATGAGGCGGCCGGAGAACTGCCGGCTGCATTCGTCGTGCTCCAACCGAACGCAAAGGCCAGTGAGACGGAACTGGTCGAATTTGTGGCACCGAAGTTGTCACCCCAGAAACGTCTCCGAGGAGGTGTTTTCTTTCTAGATGAAATCCCTAAAACTGGCAGTGGCAAGATCTTGCGTCGTCAACTGCGAGCGTTGGTTCATCAGAAGGCTAAGCTTTGAGTGAATATAGAAGAGACTTTCAAAATGGTGACACACAAGATTGTCCCTGCAGAAGAAAAATGAATCTGTTCGTATCAAACCACAGCATCTTAGATAAGATAATTCCTTCTTCAAATGGACAAATTTTGCTGTCTTTTTCTCTACATACTTACCTTAAAGCTCTAAAACTGTGACCTACCCGTTTTTGTCGTCTCATCGACCGCTATCATTTGATTCAAATTGTGTGTGCTGATTAAGATTCATTTAAAGACAGTTTGATCATTGTTTGCCCGAGCTCGATATCGAACTCGTCTTTTCCACTCTAAACCTAACCATGAATGTCTAGAATGGTCAATAAAAGGGGTAAAAATTAATTTCAACCAACCCATTAAATAAACGGTATAAATTGGTGTTTCGTTCCGCGTGGGTCAGAATTGAATGCGTTGAAAGAAGTCTTTGCGTTTGTGTGAACGGTTTCTTTCCGATGCACGCCCACATCCTTTTGGGCTAGAAACCGATGCCAATGGCAGACCTAATGCTGGTGGGAAAGAATTTTAATTTTAAAGGATAATGAATTCAAAGAATCGTGATGTAATCCTTCTTTGCGCCAAAGGCACTCAGCGGAAAGGACAGATCCGTCACGTGCCCTCGTGGGATGTTAGACGAAGCTCCTTTTTTCTCTTTATCCACGGCTACCGAACAGTAAAATGTGTTCAGAAATAAAAATAAAAAATAACTTTAGCATGGTTTGTGGCTATCCATCGTATAGCATTTTGCCACGGAATGTTATTTTAAACTGTTCTTCTCTCCACAGAACCACGATGTCGTTGTACCAGTGGAATCAATTTCACTAATTAACTGTTACAGTTCCTTCGTCCCGATGTTCTCCTTTACTCTCGCTTGCAGTGGCCATGAGAAATGGATCGAAATTAAATGCCAAATCTGCGAACACTCTAAACTCCACTCTAGGGCTTACGGCTTGTGGAAACTGCAGTTAAAACCCAACGATCAAGCCGGCCGATAATTTGTGACCATGTCAAGCAGCCATTCCTTTCCGCCGGTTGGTCCACCCTTAGAGATAAATAATCATCTTCTGCCCGCCAGGGAAGACTCTCTGCGACTCGGAGTCTTACGGGAACCTCTCATCTAAATTAGTTCCCGGTAGGGATAGTGTTTTTATTTTATTGCCCGTAATGCACTCGACTGAGGCAGTGCGAGTGTAAAGGTTTCACTTTTTCGACCACGGTTTTATCATCTGGCATGCCATAGTAAATTTAATCCATGGCATCCTGAATTTATTCATTTGAAAGTTAAAAAAATGTTTATTTGACTTTAATTAAAATATGATCAATCTGCAATAGAATTAAAGAAAAGTAACGTAGCTTTATGACTTTTTTACTAAATGTTTCGTAGTAACATGAATTTCTAAAAATATTCTAATCTACAGTCTAATTTTACTGTCCAGTTTAGTGATAGATGAAATTCCACTTTTAAATAAAGTGCCTTGAACTCTAGCTTCTGACTTTATTTACATGGCTGTTCTTATCCTTTTGATGACAAATTTCTTAACAAATATTATTTACTCAACAAGCAACCAGAGACGACAAGAGCATTGTACAGCTTAAACCCTCGTTTACGCCACTTGTGTTTGTCGTATTTACGGTTGGTCCCATGATCAACTTACGAGACAGCTTTATCAACATCCTTATCATCAAAAACAACGCATCCGGATGAGATGGTCAGCTTCTCGAGTCATCCAAAGCATCGCTGCCTATCAGTAGGTCGCGTACCAGCCACCCGACAGCACCAGACAACAGCAAACCCAGAACGGTCTAATCGACGATGGACGAGACGCACATAATCCGCGGACCGCCGGCTCCAGAGAATCCCGGCATGGGTACCCGTTCGCTCGGTGAACTGTGCCTAAAGTTCCTACGGGAGTTTCCGGATACCATCACGATGGTTAACGGTGTCACCGGGGTCGAGTTCTCCAATGCGTACATTCTGGAGCGTTCGCTCGAACTGGCATCATATCTGCGCGAGCACAACATTCAGCGGGGCGATGTGGTGGCGATAGTGTCCGAAAACCGTATCGAGTACGTGATCACGATGATTGCCCTGTTCCTGATCGGTGCCCCAGCTGCCCTCTTCAACCCGACCTACACCTCGCGTAAGTTTCATGAAATTTACCCCCAACAGTGTTCGTCCGCTTGTTGAGAGGATAAGATAGCAATTTGGTGTGCTGTTTATGGTGCGTCTGTTTGGTTTTGATAACAGGTGAACTTGCGCACGCCCTCAATACTACTCGACCGAAGATGGTGTTTGTGTCGGGTAAGGCCAGAGCAACCCTGTTCCAAGCATGTCGATCCGCTAGACAACCTATTAACATCATTTGCTACGATAAGGCCGAACGGAGCAACACCTACGCGGATTGTTTGAGGCGATCAAGTAAGCAGTTCAAGGAGCAACCATTCCATCCCGAACCGTGCGATGTCACGTCCGAAGTGGCCGCAATTGTTATGTCCTCCGGAACTACCGGACTCCCGAAGGGTGTTCTTATCACGCATGAGAATATCATGGCTAGCATGGCGAATCTCCGAGCGGCGATCGTGTCGGGTCTGGAACTTCGAAGTATCGTGGAAGTCTTGCCCTGGTACCATGTTGCTGGTGGTATGGCTATGCTGAACTACCTCAGGTCAAACCTTAAGACGGTCTTCCTGCCCAAGTTCGAGCCCCGTGCGTACTTACGCTGCATCCAGGAGCATCGCCCGAACTTCCTTCACATTGTGCCCCCGATAGCGGTGTTCTTGGCGAAAGACCCCATAGTAGACGAGTACGATCTGTCCTCTGTGCAAACGATCGCATGTGGTGCGGCCCCACTGAGCAAGGAGGTGGAGGAACTAATCTGTGCGCGACTCCAAGTTCCTGGACTGCGAATTCGGCAAGGATACGGTATGAGCGAAACAACACAGGCCATTACATTCTACGACGGTGAGGCTCTCAAGCCGGGTAGCATCGGTAAAGTGAGGTCCGGGCAGCTGGCCAAAGTGATCGATCCGGACACGGGTCGAGCCCTCGGACCGAACCAACAAGGCGAACTCTGCTTCAAGGGATCGCTCATCATGAAGGGTTACATCGGCCAGGAAGGAGCGATCGACGCGGACGGTTGGCTACACACCGGCGACATCGGCTACTACGACGCCGATCAGGACTTTTTCATCGTCGATCGCCTCAAGGAGCTGATCAAATACAACGGATTCCAGGTACCACCGGCCGAGCTAGAGGCGCTACTACTCTCTCACCCAGCCGTAAAGGACGCAGCCGTCATTGGAATCCCCAACGAACGCACCGGTGAGCTGCCGATGGCGTTCGTAGTGCAGGCAGACGAGTCGAACGTGAGTGAACAGGAGTTGATCACGTTTGTTCAGGCAAAGGTTTCGAACGCGAAGCGACTCCGGGGTGGAGTCCAATTCATCAGTGAAATACCCAAGACGAGTAGCGGTAAAATTCTAAGGCGTACATTACGTGAGCTGGTGAAAACTCAATCAAAGTTATAGATGTTTTGAAGAAATCAAACTTTGTTATTAATACCGCTTTAAAATGTTAAATAGCTTATAAACTAGAAAGGATGTGGTAAAATACGAAAATATTGAAAAGAAGAAATTAAAATCACTTTGTTGAACAGAATCAACGATAATTTATAACTTTAAAACAAACTTGCTTAAATTAATTAAAACACTTAAAGTACATTCGGTGTAGGACCTTTAATAGCAGTAAGATATTTTTCCTTAATAAAACATAAAGAAAACACCTATATCCGTTCATTCCAATAAATTTTGTAGACTCATGTAGACACGTTTGAGAGAACCGGAATACTAATCCACTTCCTAACAGATTATTGCATGGTATACTACTGTGTCCAAAAAGTAAGGTGACATTGGATGTTAAATTTTGCGCGCCAAAAATAGCCCCTTGTTTTTATTTTTCGTATGTCACTATGCATGTTTTTGACAGCTGTGCCAAGTTTCAAGTCAAAATATCAACCCGGCTAAGAGCAGCAATTTTTTTAATTTGGTGCTACCTGTGTAATCCTCGTTGGGTAAAGATGTCTAGCACGAGCAACTTTGTTGAGCAGCGCTCGTGTATCAAATTCTGTTTGAGAAAGCCTTAAATGCACTGTACCACTTGTACACTTGTTTTTTTGACATTGTTTTGTCACCGAATGCTTTTACCAACATTCTCAACGTCTCTGCAGCGGTAATGTCGTTTCTCAAACAGAATTTGATACACGAGCGCTGCTCAACAAAGTTGCTCGTGCTAGACATCTTTACCCAACGAGGATTACACAGGTAGCACCAAATTAAAAAAAATGCTGCTCTTAGCCGGGTTGATATTTTGACTTGAAACTTGGCACAGCTGTCAAAAACATGCATAGTGACATACGAAAAATAAAAACAAGGGGCTATTTTTGGCGCGCAAAATTTAACATCCAATGTCACCTTACTTTTTGGACACAGTAGTACAAACATACACTATTTACATAAACTAAAGCATGCAAGGGAAGGCAATTCTTTTTCGTCCTGAACTGCTGTCCATGCTAGCCAACCCTGGCTTACGTGGCACGTACGTAAAAACGGCAGGTAAATGGTGATCCAATGATGAAATGAATCGAAGCAATATTGACCCAATTGCAGCATCGCCGTACCAAGGTGCGATCAAAAGAGGGCACACTGCACACTGCACTAATGGGGGAGCTGAGGCCAAAGGGAGCATGGTACACCGGTACGCTACTATGCACGCCCCATAACGACAGTGGCAGCAGCATCAGCAACATTCGCCATTTTTCCGTGTGCCGAAGGTGTGCTGTGAGCATGAGGAATTTCTTGTGGAGTGTTCATACCCACTTTCATCAGAGGGATGGTGGCGCTAGGACCGGCTGGGAATATCTCCTCCAAACGCAAAACCGATGCCAACGAACGTAGACGGAAAGATAGAGCTGGGGTTGGGACCTAGGGAGAGAATTGTTGTCTGCAGCACCGGCGAAACTTTGGTCGTCCTTGTTCTGTGTCCTATGTGTGTGTACAGATAATCATTCAATTAGTCTGATTAGGTTTCGATCGATCGATCCATCGACCGATCGGAGTTTGATGCACACCATCGACGACGCCAAAAGAAGAAAAAACATAAGAAAGGAGAGGGATTTATTTACCTCTCCTCCCGATTCAAAAACCTCCCCCGTAGAGGTCTTTGCATCAAGTGTTCGAAGGGGTGAACAGAGTGGGTTCATTCTTGCGTACCAGATGTGTCCAAAAATGCACCGGCGGGATGTAGGCTAATGGCGTTGGAGTGGGGGAATACATAACTTCGGATCCCACGTACAAAATCCGTTCCGACGTTAAAGTGGAGCGGAAAATTGTCTTATCTTCAAAGTGTACCGCAACAAGGACGATGATAGTATTTATACACCGCGAAGGGTTGGCAAGGGATCGGCGTTCTGGCAATAATGTTGGCCGTTGTACAATGTCCCCTGGATGTCCATTTCCCGCAGGGCCAAAGGTCAAGTGACGCGATGGAAAGTGTGCAGTATTTTCCGAACACTCCATCCAAGTCCACGGGGAAAAGGTGAGCACCGCCACGGCAGGTGTTAGGCATTCCCTGGACGTGACGAAACACGTCCCGAGATTGACGGACGAGCGAACGCACACGACTTGGAGGGCACACGCAACACCGTTCCCCGAGCGTCACCTGGTGCTGGTGTTTGAGGAGCAAATCGAAATCGGGGAACCGGCGGTCAACCGAGCAAGTATCGAACGTCTCGGTCGAAGGCATGCCTGCGACGGAACGAGGTTGCGTGGAGGCTTGGTAAAACATCTATAATCCTGCTCATAAATATTCAAAACATTTGTAGCAAACCACCCGAGGAACGCTGACGAGTACGAGGTACTACGAGGACCAACCTGGTGCTGGTAGTTGTGGTACTATAGTTTCTTCTACTACGACCACTGCTGCGGGGACCAGTCACCAATACCACTGCTTCGTTGCTAGAACTTCCACCACACGTTAGAACTCCAGCGGAGAACCTAAAAAGTGAGGCAGGAAAAGCCTTCGGCGAATAGCTGGCGTGCGGTGATTCCATTGCGGCAAATGTGTGAACGAAATGGCATACGTGTACCGAGAGCATCCTGCTATTCCATGGCCCGAAGCCAGGGAAGCTTTTCCGAACATCGGCAAGCCGAACCGAGAGGTGGCTCGCCCTCCCATTTCCGCCGGTTCGCGATCAGCTGGTTTTCCTTTCGGGCAGAGCTTTCCCGCAAGAAGCTTCTTGGCGCCAACAATCGCTGCGCATGTGCAGCCACGACGAGTTCGTCGGTGTTTTGCAGTTTTAGTACAACCGTTCTGACACTTCCTCCCCTCGTCGGTCGTCTGTGGCGCGTTATGCGGCACGTGCAAGTGACGTACCACGTTTTGTCGGGCCAAAGTCGGTGGCCGTACCTGACCTAGACGAATTTATTCCTACAAAGGGAACAACTGTGGATGATGGCAGCAAGGAACAACTGGTGGATACTGGCAAAGCCCAACCCCTGGTTGTAGGTCTTGCCCACTCGTGTCACGCCCAGGATTTGGAAATGCCAGACGTCAACGTTTCTTTTGATCTTCCAACCGGAAGGCATACATGTTTACCGTTCCGTAGCAGTTCTTTCCTTGCATTTTTTTTGCCTGCAAGGAACCGAGTTTCCTCTCAGTTCCACCGTTGATCAACTGCTACACCTAACCTCACCTTTAGTCCGTTGACATTTTTCACACTGCATCGCCGTCGAAACGAATTGTGCCCTCCCTCTTGCCCTCCGGGTATCCTTCCGGTAATGTGACTCTCTTCTACAAACTCCAGATATACTTCGCCGATGCACAACAGGGAACGAGAAGACGCACTGGCTGCTACTGACAAACCGCAGAGGCTCGGAAATACTGCGAATTTTTACCCTGTTTGTTTTTGACCATCGGTTGGAACGTGCTGTTTCCAAATTCAGGTGAAGAAACTATTCTTCCCTACATTCCATTCGGGTCGCCATTGCCCGTTATGGAACTAACTGTCTTCCGTGCCTTTTGTCTCTACAGTTCAGAACCCTGCCTAACAAACAAAAAATAGGAAAAGCTGGAACCCTCGGACATATGAGTACGGAATTGTTTTGTCATTTTATGCCAACCCTCCACCAACCCGAGTTGCCACATTCTAATCCGGTTTGGTTCACCAGAAACTCTCGGTCCTCAAACACACACTGGGACACACTCAGTACTAGCAGAAGAGGTACCTCAGAATCGACAACATTCCAACCCTCCCCACAAGTACAACGTCCTTATGCATCTTCGCTGTCAATAACGTTTTGGGTCAGTGTGGGAAGGCGGTCCGGACCAACCCCAAACCAAGCTGCACTTGGTTCCCGGCCGGTTCCGTCTGCTGGTGTTGTCGGTTACCGGAAGTTTTGCGTCCACCAACTGGTTCCGGGGTAGAATTCTACAGCGACGATCGTCGGTTGGAATGGAAAGTGAACCGATGGCACAGCAAACAAAGTTTTCCGTTGATTTGCGTTTGAATTGTTAGCTTTGTTGGTTGAGAATGCTAGTGTTCCTCAACGACAGTCCGACAAGGGTTCGGTGGAAAACAAAGGCTGCATAATCCCGGTTTGGTTTAACGGAGTGTTATGGTTTATCCTGGGATCGGGTCTGTAAATACACTGCCTTCAATTTGGTGGCTATTTCTTAACCCTGGTAGACCATAGTTTTATTTTCTACCTCTACTTCTTTTCTTATATTATTTTTTTTCTTGTTAGTACGGAATGAATCTGTGCATTGCAACATTAGACTGTTACTGACTTTTTTAGCTAAACAGCATTATATTCTTTTGTTGAACAGTCTTATCAATAACAAGTCGTAACCAAGGAATCTACATGCATCATACATAATTAGTTGCTCAATATATCTATTTTTTGAAGAGTGAGTGTTCCAAAAAATATTGCAAGTTTACCGTATTGTTAAATGTCATTGTCCTTAACACCCCTACTTGGTATTGAAAACTTCACAATCAGTCGATACAATAGAATTCGTTGGTAGTTCTCGTTAACATCACTTGTTTTCCTGTAGTATTATCTTCTAACACATGTATAGAACATAAACTACTCTAGAAGTGCAGCGCAACAAAGATGGTTGAAAGTAAACAACAGGTGAAATTTGTTAGCATTCGGTGTAAAATTATTCTTATGACCGAGTGACGATCGCTCAGAGAATCAACGAAATTTAACTCGATCTTTCAGTTATGATTCTCAGAATCGCAAAATCTCTAGCGGATTCCAGCGGAACGCTTCCATCCCGGACTTTTCAAGGTCATCTTTTGACACGGTGTCATACGAATAGACGGAAATTCAGAGCGTATACCAGACATTATTGTGTCGCATGATGGAAGATATGCGCTCACAATTGACGTGCGGCTCTGATGGGAGAAATTTTCCCACTAACCACTAACACTACTGCGCCACGGTGACAAACCCATCAATCATCTCGCGTAGAGGGAATCATAAAAATCCTCCGCCAAGATTCGCAGGAACTGTCGCTCTCGGTCGGGTTATAAAATCACCGCCACCGCATGGTTGACACATTTTTGGTGGCTTAAATCAATTTGCCTACGACGGTGCGCTGCCTTGCCATGCCAACCTGCCCGCGTTGTCGACCCCGGGTAGCGGTGGCCACAATCAGATCACTGTGTTGCTTCAAGCCCCCGAACTGTGTCGACAGCGTTCAGAATGGCTTAAATTTCTCTTCGGCGAGAGGCTTAGGACAGGGCCGCAACGATAGTGGGATAGTTTTCCCGGTGATGAAACTCCGGCCCGTGTACCAACAGTGTCAGGTTTGTCCTCGAAAGTTCCCCTTCTTCAGCGCCAAAGAGAACCAGTCCACACGGGGCAACGTGTTGCGCTGCGGATTGAAACTTTTTAATCGCTTCCTTATGTCAAGCGAAAACTGTGTAAACTATGCCTGATAAGTGATGCATGGCGTTTCCCGGGGCGGACATATATGGGAAGGCTAAGGAAAAGTTTTATTTTTAAACTAAATTAAAATGGTATAAATAGTTTCTAACAAAGTTGTGATAGCACAAATAAAGAATTTGAGACAAAAGAAACTTCTGACTCGTTGTTTCTAATGTTTTTAATGCATTTTATAGTTTTTTATCACCAGAGATACGCATAAGAGATGTCTACTAAATATTGTCTTCATTTATTATATTTTTAAGTAGCAAGAACGTATGAAAATATACATCATAACTAAAGCAATAGAATTGGGATGGAAAAGACTGAATAGATTCATAAATTAAAAGCATGATATTGTTTGTAACGATTTATGAAATTGCAACACGCTTACTGGTTCAACGTTTAATTCAACTTAATTCACTCAGCACCGCGTGTTCGCAGATCCCGGCAAAGCAAAAGGAACAAAATCGAAAAACCTGCCACTAAAAGGCAACCCAACACGTCAACCATAGCCGTGAAACGAGGTGGCAACAGCAGAAAGCAGCATTATACCAAGGCTTAACCGTGCTCCAGTGATCGTTTCCGGGGGTAACGTCATTGGCTTGCCTTCAATCTTTCCGACAACAGAGCACACAGAGCACATCCACAACATGACCGACCATGGTGGTCATGTTCATCGGTGCGGCGTGAGTCTCCGGGACTCAATCTTTCATCCCGATAGTGGTGGGTTATTTTTTTATTCTCTATCTTCCTTGAGTTCCTTTTCCTTGCGACCACCGTCAGAAAAAGTGGCCACCAAGCGTATCTGCTCGACGAAAGCAAAGAAAAGGGCGAGAACCGAACGTTCGACCGGAGCAAGCAACGAACAATCACGTCTTTCGGAGGCTTCCAGAAGCGAGAAGCTCCCGACGTTCGACGCCGTGTCGGTGCAATTAATAGACAAAACACTTAATTTTCCTCTCATCACTCCGGATGAATCGAGCGTTCGGTGTGTGTTTGCACCCGTTTCGCAATCGCCTTAATTCGCCAGGAGCCAGCGAGAGGAAAGCTTCGTTGGCCATTTGTTGATGCCTCAAGAAGTCGGTAGTGGTTCCGCCGGCGGAAACTAACGCTTGAGGCTCGTGTGTTAAATCCGGAATGAGCTGTTTGCCGACGCTGTTTGAAATCAAACGAGATCAACAAGATGTGGCCACATCGCAGCCAGACATCCATCGTGTTCGCCTGCAGCCCGCAACGTCCTTCCGGGATGCGATTCCCTTCCCTCCCAGGGCTGTTCATTGTTTTCCAACTGTCTGATTTCCTCACCAGTGGAACTACTTTGCTTTGCGCGCGATCTACACGAAAGTGTCTGAGCTGAACGAAAGATGCTGAACGGAAAAAGAAATGAACGATAGAACGAACAAACAAACAAACAAACAAATGAAAATAGAAAACGATGAAGACTTCCATTCCGTTATGCTGCTATGGAAACAAATGATGAGGTCCTCCAGTTTCTTTAACCGGATGTTCCACGGCCTTCCGCCTCCTGCTTATGGTTACCCTGCAAGTTTTGCCCGAAAGCTAGTGAATTTATAACCACGACTTGCTGACCACTGAATCCCATTCCAACTGTCCCAAACCCTGTTCTTCGTATGTCGTCGTGACTCCGTAATAATCTCCTCCGGTTTGCGAACTTGCCCGAACCGGAAGCACGTCAGCACAAGCACCAAACCGACGACCGAAAAGTGAAACGAAAAAAGGTCCGAAAAATGGCACCCATAAGCACACAAGGTCGTGGACAGGGAAAGTCATAATGGTATTATGAATAAATAATACTTTGACAATGTTAAGTTGCATTTGTCCACGAGATTAAAATAATTATCGAGGATTCCACCCGACTGCGGACAATCCAGAGTGTCCCACTTGGGTACCATTTCGTTGGCCATAACGTGCATGAAAACAAAACGGAATGGTGACACTCAGGCGGACGGGGGGGAGGGGTGTGAAGAGAGGCCACATTTAAAATCCACCCAAACTGTAGAAGCGGAGGAAAATAAGGGACATCACGCGAAATCCTTTTCCCAACTTCATAGCAAACACATGGAGTTGCGAGCGAACAAGCGAACGAACGGAGAGAAAACACAAACAAACGTGCAGCATCTTTCGTGACGCGAGTCGCAGAGATTAGTCCCGACAATTGTACGCCACCGTGGGGAAACCAAATGGAATGACTTCTGGATGGCACACTTCAACCCCCCGTTCGCATGGGAGTAAGGCGATGTATTGTGAAAGGGGAAATTTAGGGAGCGGTTTTTGGAGTGGAAAATGTTGCAAAGCGAGTGCAAAACGTCAAACGCAGCTTAACGTGATAATAGGAAAGATTAAGTGTTCCATAAACAATCCGTGTGTCGCTGCTAAGAGCCAGTTAAATGGGAACATTGTTTTACACATTTGCAGCATGTGAAGGAAGGATCATGAAAGCTTGCACAGAAACTATTAGACAAGATTTTGCTTCCTCTTATCTGACTGTTTATCGTTCTCTTCTAATTGTGAAATTTTTCAGTTTTACTTGGAGGAAAACTGGAATGCAAACTGGTTTTGAGGAATTATGCTTTAGAATGGCTTCAAGTCGTTCACATTTATAAGTAAACTTAAGTATTTTCCATTTTATTAACCATGTTGGAAGTTTGTCAAATTGCAGAATAAAATATTACAATTATCGCTTCGTTTGAAAAGAACTTTTTACTCTAGAATGGCAGAATGGGGAGATGTAAAATGGCCTTCTCAAAAAACATTGAAAAATTCGGACACTCACAATCTAGAGAAACACATTTTTTCCAAACCGATCAATAAATTGAAATGTCCATCAAACCGTGGACAACTTTTCCGCAACTCCCACCGTCAGCGGCAATTACCCAATTTGGCAGTAAATTTTGGTGGCTTTGAAAACGCTCAATCGTTCGCGTTTGGCAACTCAAGCAGTCCAAGCTCGACAACCGAGGAGAATTTTTCATCATCTCGCAAAAGGCTTTCGGCAGTCGATCGGCCGCGGTCAACGTCGGCGACAACTTTCCATGTACCCGTTCATTCACCGTCCAACCTCGAGTGTCCATTTGTCACGCCGGGATGGTCATAGCACCGTAGTGGGTGTGCCGGAGAGGCATACATTTTCATCACCTCCGATGGGGTGGCAAGTCGCAAACCCGAGCCAAGACTTAGGGTCATGATTGAAGACGAACGTGTTGCCATTGTCGTCGCGCCGTTTTCCTGCGCTCCATGAATGTGATCAAATGTGAAGTGACTGAACGGAGATAGCAAGAAAGAGCGGGCGATGAATTGATGGCACATTTTCCGATGCGCCCGCTGAAGAGGGCCCCATTTTGGCATGGGGGAACCGTTTAGCACGTCTTCGAAAAAATCGTTCCAACGCGTCGGGGATCATTTTCCATTTTTCACCCTCTTGAGGAGAGAAAATGCGTGCCGGGAAAACATGCAGGCCGCGCGTTGAAGGATGTTGACGTGAGAAACTTTCCTAGCTAAAACAAGGCAAGAAAAAAAACAACCACTGACACATCCCGTTTACCTAGGCTCGCCGAGACCAGAGGTTTATTGAGGAGACTGCGATTTCGGCAGGGCACATGAAAGGAAAATATCGGAAAGCGAACGAAAATCACTACCATCGAGAGGAGAGCCGTGCGGTAGAATTTTATAAATTACCTCATCAATTTCGTAAATATTCATGACGTGAGAAGTTCGATAAATTGTTCCTCTTTGCCAGTTTCCACAATTTTCGACACCATTCCTCCTCACTTACGATGGAAAATATTCGTCAAAATCAATTCCTTTTGGGATCAAAAATCTCAGTTCGAAGAGAAGCGTTTTCACAAGGATTGTTTTTCTAAAATAAGTGTACTATATTAAAAATTGAACATTTAATTGAAAACATGTTGTTCCATAAGGAACAAGGAATGAGAAATATAGTAATAAGGCCGAAAAGGGGGGAAACATATATATAAGTGAAATAAACCAGAAAATACTTGGTTACATGATATAGTCACAACATCATTTTTTATCTCTGTTTACATAATCAAGCGCAATAAATCTCCACCATTCATGTTGTTCGGAGAAGATTGAAATTCTGAAATAAATGAAACGGATTAATATGAGTTACTTGATACGAGAGCAACTTAAGAAATTCCCAAAATGTGAATCGTTCAATTATTGCCCTTCCATAGATCATAATTCCTACCGTGACCGACGGTTCGTTTTTCGTGGATTCAACCGCTCAAATAATAAAGAGAACCAGCAGGATGTTTGTCTGGAATTTATTTCAGGTGTTTAAGAGTTGTTTGCTTTCGTTACATATGTTCAGAGCAACAAAGCAAGCTAATCTTCTACAAGAACAATTATTATCATTCCATTTCAAATCGACTGTAAACCTAGTTTGCATCCTTTTCCACATGAAGGTAACCAGGCGTTCTATTATTAGTTTTGCTGAATGATCCTTGGAGAGTCACTGAAGCCTGATTTCCCTAAACTGCAATATGTGATGAATAAACACCTGAAAACGTTCACCGACTCTTCAGTATACCCCCAAAACCCACCTCAATGCCCACCCGAGAAAGGATAACTAAAAATCCCATCCGGTCGGCCAATGGCTTTCGGATGAGCAAACTTTATCGCTCCAAACTGGTCGTCACTATGGTTTCGCTCTATTTCCTCTTCCTCGCACCCGCTTCCCCACGGTCCTCTCCCTCGAACACAACACACATTTAATTCCACTCAATGGCACCGGACGCTGGAACAGGCAACGGCCAGGAGACGAACCCTTTCCCGAAGGGAGCAATCAGAATCGAAGCAACAACACAAAACCCCAAAACAAGCTGCGGGTGAGTGTGCCGGGTCGGAAAGCGGATTTGTTCGTCATGCCACACCAAGCCAGTTGCTTAGCGGAAGGGGACAGGAAGGAGGAACAAAGATGGTGAGAGGCACCCGGGAAAGTGCGGTTTAGAATTTGTTCAAATTAAGTCCGGTTAGCAGAGCCTGGCATGGCTTGGGTCTCCGTCGGTCACTTTGCTGTCAGCATTTGCTTCCCATTGGTGCTGCCTTTTTTTCTGTCATTTGTTTCGTGTTTTGCACTTGTGCCGGAATCCATTTTCCCAGCGCACACACACACACACACACACATGCACACACGACGGTTGACACAAAGCAGGATGTCAGCGCAAAGAGACAATCATTGAAACGATGGCCACACGGGGCAGCCAGGTAGAAGCAGGCTGATGGCATACGCCATAGCTCCGGCCCCATGGTCAACCTTTCGGATGGGTGGAAAATGAATGCCCGGGAAAAAGGAAGTTTTATTCTCCGCCCGGCCAACAACATCGGATCGGTTTTGTTTTGTGCCGCTCCCAGCGCGCTACGATCCGCCGGAAAGCGGGAACCATTTGAATAGATTTTTGTCCCGAAAGTTCGCCCGGGATCCATCCTCCACGCCGTGTGATCGTGTTGGCATCCCACCGGAGCAAGGAACTGTTTTGTGTGTATGTTAATAGAACGAAAATAAAAATCAAACGACACAAAAATAACGAATAACAGAAAAATCCAATCATTCCGTAACGCGCAGCGCATCCTCCTTCAATGGCCGCATGCTCTGCATTGAACGGTACCGGGAGGCGGCTGCTAAAGGCAACATAATTTTCCACGACACAAACAAGCACCGAAGGAGAGAGGGTCAGATGGCAGCGGAGTTTCTAATTAGGATTGGCAGAAAATGGAGAAATTGTGCATTTATTGGTGATTGAAATGTATGCACAAACGGGACGGAACAATTCCAATAGGAACAAATGCCCAACAAACCATTGTCAGTGGCATAGTTTTCCGGGACATTAATTGAGTAAAAGATATCAAAAAACGAACAACATTTGCTGAACTCATTGTCGTTTATATCAACAAAATAGGCGTTTTGTTCTATCTGTTTGCGAGGACGTTTAATTGACATTTTGTGAAAATATTAGAAGAAATGAAAAACAGAAAGTTACATTATTTTCTCGCGGAATTTTCTCAACAGCGAAAAATTCTTTGAGGCATTTAACTGGTAGACCAAGACGGCCAAAGTATCTATAATTTTTAATAAACTGGGACAAGAAATAAATGAAACAACATAGACAAACATAACTGTATTCTATTTGATACCCGTCACAACTTTTTTACAGTTACACTCAGGATTGTGTTCCAGTGGGATTGAAAATACCACACATCAAATAGGGTAAGTGCACCCATAGTGGAGCTAGTACCAATAGTGGTTGTAGTGGAACAAAATCCTAGCACTACGCTGATATATATACAATGGAGTTATTTGTTCTTCTATGAAATGTTCTTTGATCTTCTGCGGAGTGTTCAAAAGATGAATCATCTCATTCCGTAATATAGAAGCTCCAAAATTCATATTTTCTAAACAGGTCGTCCCAACATGCTGCATTCCTTAAGAATCTATAACGAATTTCATGATTTCCTTAAGGCTATAAATCACTACAAAATCATTAAAACTATCTGATTTCGCTACTGACATACCCCAATATAATTGATTTATACGAACTTAGTGCATTTTACCATAATTTTATTATATTTTCATAGTTTTTACTATAGTGCCACTATAGGCACAAAAACCCAAGTTGTTCCTGTAGTAGCCATAGATTTTTTCACAAGTATATTTTACTTTTATTCCGTTTTTGGCCAAAATAATCAGGTAAATTTAGTGATTTTATTCTGTTTCTACAAAATAAACAAAGGAAGAAAAACAGAACGATGAGGTAAACGAACTGGAGAGAAGGCTCAGCAGAAGAAGCAGAGAAAAGAAAAAAGAAAGCGGGCGAAGGATACGCTATAAAGCATATCCTACAGTTTAAGCTGTAATATTCAGAGCATTTGTTAATGAATTAAAATTGGACATAATTCGGTAAATCAATGCGGTCTTTCCAATGACAACGCATTGGTCAAGGAGTATTTTACCGTTCTGTTTGAAATATGCTTCAAAAATAAGTAAAGTCAAAATATATTCAAGTTTTTCGTACTACCACCACTATAGGAACACGATACCACAACTATAGGAACCATACCACCATAATAGGAGCAACCGACTACGAAGAAAAATACGTTTTTTTTCGAGTATTTTGTATGGTTTACGGTGAAAATAGATGTTTTTCAGAAGAAAAGTCATGTTTCGATCATAATTGTTTCAAATATGTAGAATATTGTGTTCTTAACACTCATAAATTACACCTAATTGGTATTTACATTACTAAGTGCACCACTATTGGTACAGTTACCCTAGTGAATTTGTGAATCAAGCCTTTCTTTTTTCCAACCCAAAGCCAATGTTTTCCCCATGACAGGAAAACTCAAAACAATAGCGCCTCACAGAAACCTCCCCAAAACCTTTCAATGCCACGAGTTTTGATGAATTTACGTATCATTTTCCAAAACCTTCCCCAAAATCGAGAATGAATGGAGATTATGGCACGACGCCCAACGTTTCTACGGTGTAGTTGTGGAGGACACCAACTCACCGTACGCAAAATAGCAAAGAAAAGCGACGTTCATTCTTTCCAGCTCGGATGATTGCAATGCTCGAATTGGCCCATTGAATTCAATTCTCTCTACCATCATTCGAATCTACATGGCGTGGTAAATCATGCTTCCGAACGGTTGATAAATCGATGGTTGCGACCGGCGGGATTCGGTGGAAATTCATCGAATCGGAACAATAAAAGTCGCGTGAAAAAGCCAAACAATGGGCACGGATGATGGTTGAGGGTTGGTCGTGGAGGGGAAGCTGGGGCCACGGGCAGCCTATCATCGCGGCCTATAGTATTGAGCCCGTATCGTAGCAATCCGATTGTTACAAGGATTACGGTCAATGCGGCCGCAGCGAAATAACCAGGAAATGGGTGGCATGTGGTTTTTCCCTGATCGGACACGCGAATCCTGATAGCAAAACAAGGGCGCTCCCGCTTCCACACTCCTTACCCTTGGTTGGATGGTGGGGAGGAATACAGAAAAAAAACACCCATGTATACCAACATGATCCCCGTTAATGAGATTACAAAGCATGACAAAAATGATGCGCGCCATAAAAAGGCTAACACACACACACACAAACGCTCCTTGGAGTTTGATGTAATTCGACTAAAAAGACGACCGTCGAGGCACGGCGAGCTGCAGCATTCGCCGAACTGCGTCCGTTATTTTTTATGTGATTTTAACGAGGAGCCAAAAGGACGAGAAAAACATACACACAACTCAACTCGATACGATGAACGCAAACATACACACACACACGCGCGCGGGCGAGACCGGGGATGATTTTCCAACCTTTGGCCGCCATAAATGGAGGTCGATCTGTCAGTGCTTCGCGTACTCGCTTCCGTCGGAAGATAAGAACAACCGACACACGACCGTCATCGTTCGACGGAAGGATTGGAAATGTCGGGAAGATGTCGATGCGGTGGCATCGATCGTGTTTAAGCCGCGACGAGAACATTAGAGAGACATGTTGGCCGCGAAAAGAAGCAGTTTGGGTTCTAAAGTAAATTTACTATTCAACGGCAAACAGTTACAAATTTGTCGGAAGAAAGTGTCGCATCTTTCTAACAGTCACAAAATAAAAGAAAAAATGTGCTGAAAACATTCAACGATCATAATATGACAATGGCATTTTGCAAAATTTACAATCATCTGATAGAATTTTATAAAAACTGAATTACCAGCTTGAAACCGTCTTGAGTGGTTTTCTCCCTTGTACATGGAAAATTTGTTTATTTTTCTAGTGAACAATAAAAATTGTTTGTTAATAACTAATCTTTGAGGTTATTGCTTTGAAGATCAAGTTGAATCTCATCGCATCTTCTGAACTGAGCCTAGATTACGACAATAGCTCTCCGCCATCGATGTCCTGCCGTCCGATTTAACCATTTATTTCAAACTCAAACGAACCACCCGGCATCGAAGGTGTCGGTGATATGAATATTAAACGACCGTTCCCATTTCGCAATACATGGCGGAAGGATTTTTTATTGATCCCCAGCCCCACCCTCTCCATACCGACCTGCCACCTGCTAACCCATCGGCGGACCGAACGCTCGATAACCGAACCGCTTTAAACGCACCCATTACTCATTTAATAGTTTCGATGATTAATGACATTTCGGCCCCGGGACGAGGCCGAAATGCCGCCAATTCGAGCAGTTTTCGCAGCGCCAGCAAGCCGCCGCTTTTCTTAATCTGATCGCCGCGTGACGAGCGTTGCGTCGCAAATGCCGGCCCATCGAAGGAAAACCCGGATCATGGCCGCGAACATGTCGACACGCGAGCGGCCCTGCTCGAGATAACATAAATGGGGTGCTTTTTTATTTATTTATTTATTTTCCCCTTTTTTTCGCCACGCTTTTCCAAAACGATCCCCGGTTTCGGCGCTGCGGGATGCCGGTCGGTTTTTCGTTCATCGCTCACACTTCTTGTCTTTTTTCTATACTTTTTTTTTTTTGGTTCACGATTACCACGCTGCCATCTGCCCCCGAAAAGCTGCGGGAAGAAATATTCCACCATCATTAGGCGGAACGTGCCCAGAAAAGCATATTAGCGCCCGGGCGGGAATAACGACTTAATTTACGCCGCAGAAACTGGATACCAGAAACGGTTCTCGTCCGATCGCTCCTTCTGTTCCCCCAGCCCGACCCTCAGCGTGCATCGTTATGCTGCGATATTATGCTGCTCAAACGGCTAACGCTTTAACACACTCGTTTTGCAGCACATCATTTCGGCAAACAAACTACCAACCGCTGCCCATCGCTACCAGCGCACACACACACACACACATTTTCTGATGACTTTTCCAGTATCCCAGTGTGGTAAACTATCCGGCACGCAAATGAAGTGCGAATCCTGGCGGAACTGGCTATCTCCGTGGTGCCTTTAATGGCTCGTGAAAGAACATGATTATTATCATTGTGTAATAATTATAGAGTGCAGTGGCCATCAGAGGGGAAGAAGAGGCCCGAGTGACAGGGGAGAAAAACACGGTTCATGTTAAACCAGCTCTTAAGGCGCCACCCGAATAGCTAATTGACGGGCCGCCCCGACTCCGTGAGGTGTTTAATGGATCATGAATTATATAATTGCGTGGCGCTCGTTTAATAGGATACCATTTTTTTCTTGGAATTTGAGCCTAAGCTAGCGTGAAAACTCTTACTCGATTAAACGTTAATGCTGTGTCACATAAATGCATAATTATGATTGACGAGTGGAATGATGAAGTAGATGCATAATAATAAAAAAATATATAGGACATCAGATCTTTAAATGATTTGTTTATATACTATACCATACCATATCACTAAGTACATGAAAACCATTGAATGATTACCCTTACTTTCAATTTTTGTTTAATATTTTTGACAAAACTGACGATGTCTTATCGGAACCGATTCCATTTCACTTCATATATTCATAAATTATAAAATATTGCCTAACCCATGTTTTGCGTGGGCTCCCTGATGGGAAACACCTTATTCACTCGTCATCATTTTCGCCCAGAAAAAAAACGAGAGCGTTTCAAAAATCAATTTATCTTTCAAACACCCACCCACACATTCGATACTTAAATCGGTTTTATCTTAACGCAGTATAAAACGTCTCCATCATCCAGCAAGACCATCTTCCTTGTTCCTGTCGGCATGTTACCGGTCATAAATTGATGGCCATTCGATTAAGATATTAACCTACGAACTGGTGATCTCTCACCCCAGCCAAAACACCCTCCGGTCCTGGTCCAGGCGTAGGATCCGAAAAGGACCGAGTTCGAAGGCCCCAACGGACCGGCGTACCGGTATCGCACCAGATTCTCCTGCCGCGAAAACGGCAAACTTTCCGATAATTTTTGCTGATTACTTTTTAATAATGTCGTAAAAATTCATATCTGCTGCTCCCCTTGTGCTCTGCGGCGCGCGGTTCCCTCCCCCGAGAACTCGATGCCGATCCATATTCATCGTTTGCATCGGCACATACCCCAAACGTCAGACAAGCCAATCCATCCAACTCCATCCATCCTAACATCGACGTCGAAAGGAGGCGTGCATGTCCCCGGTCCCCCCCACCTACCGTCTCGGCGAGCCACGGTTGGGGAAAACGGTCGCGAAAAATCCGTCCACGGAAAGTGTATGTTACCGGTCCGTATGGGAATGTGATGTTCTTTTATTTTTATCTCGTTCTCGTCGGGTTTGTTATCTTCTCTGAATTGTGGTCTACCGCAACGCCATCATTTCGACATATTGGATCCATTTTGTGGGAAAAAATGCGAGTGAAATTCTATGAAGGAAATAATTTTTCCTTTTTCGTTGCTGAAGAATTTTTCATTTCAATAAAACGTTCTTATTGATTTTAATGGGAGTGCAACTGAAAGAAAGTTAGTGAAATAACTTTCAAAACTAATTTTAAAATTGAATCAAAAAATAATATTTCTGTACATCATGTACACATTAAATAAAGCTTTATGAACGCAAGATATAATAAAGCTCTTTCTTTCCGATGACTCCACACAATCAAGAGTTCATCAAGAACGGTGGATAAACACGAGCGAAGCATTGAAAAAAACCCCTTTATGTAGCATTTGGGATCGACCCGCAGAGGGCAGCCACAAAACAGCTTAATCATTAATAGTTTCAAATTCACCTCACCTCATGAGCAGAAAAACAGCCGAATGGGGAAAGGTTGGCTGTCAATCGACACCATATTACCAGTTGACTGAAACCATTAATTAGTACCCACGGTGAAATAGCCCAACCGGAGCAAGATCCTGTCCTGTGAAGCGAAGGAGACAGCCAGCAAAAAATATAAACATATATTCATCCCAATAACCAGCAAATCACGTTCGACGAGACCCGATCGATCCGCTGTCAGCCACGAATAAATCAAATGCAACCCTACACGTTAACCCCGGCGACCTCTGCACATTTGCACATGCAGAACATACGAACCGAGCGAAGGCAGGGGTGGAAAAAAATGGGGAAACTGTTGCGAATAAAACACCGAAAGCCAATGAAACAAACAATCACACACGCACACATACAGCACCAATCAATCGTGAAACTCGGAAAGCGAATCGCATTGAGGTGCATTAAATTATTCAATTATCGATTGGGAAAACCCGGCCCTACAGTGTGTGCCTGCCATTGCACTTCGCCGACTCGAATCAATTGGCTGATTTCGTGGTTCGGTGATAAAATTAAGTTGTCTACATTTGTAATGATTGATTGCATTTATAAGGGATAAAAAATGGGACTGTTTATCAGCAATTTCCGGAAACCGGGGGGCGCGTATAGATTTCACTTCCTGCAAGCGACACCAGAAACGTACGTGCATGCAAATTAATTGTACAGAATTAAAGATTGGACTGCTAAATTCCGGTGGTTGATTTTATACTATGTCCGATTCTTTAGAAAAGATGGAAAATTGACCACACAAGGACTTGCAATGAATTGATATTTATTACATTTAAAATAGAACATACATCCAGATCAACCCAGTTACAGAACATTCTCATGTTACCATTCCTTTTGTTTGGTAAAGTATTAAACCACCTCAACGAGTTAGTTTTAAATATTTGATAAAGTATTGCAAAAAAAAGGGAACGCCAATTTTTTTTCGAAAATAATGAAATCAATTCAAATCTAATAGAAACCACCCTTTACTTCGTATAAATAGCTTACAATTTATTGAGCGAGTGAAAAATGGTACAATAAAACTGAAAGAAAAAAACACAACATTAAATTCCAATTCCAAAAAGGGACATCAAACCCGAAAGGTCCACAAATTCCAAACGGCCAGCATAACGAATTGATGCCATTTGTATGCGATCCCTGCTTGCCGGTCGGTTCGAAGCCATGCAACAACGTTAACCGAACCACCCACTTTGGACCATTTTGCGATGGAATGCATCGGGTATTCCTTTTTTCCCATCTTTCAATCATTATTTTGCAACCCCATTACCAGCGCTTCCATGTGATGTGCCACTTTGGTGGGGTCGTTTACGCATGGCCCGAAGCTTCGCTCGCCCCGGTTTTCTTTGCCGGCATCATGATGTGCAAAATTATTATCTAATGAGATGTAAAAAAGTGCCCTAGCCTCGATCAATCCCCGCTTCTGGACCCTTTGGGCAACCGTAGTGCCGTTGGACCCCGTTGACCCTGATGATAAATGTACACAATTAACGCTCCACGACTTGACATCCCGGTGTCCCGTCGTTCTGACGACCAAAGGGTGAAAATTAACCAGTCGGAAAAGGGGCTCATGAATGGGGATGCGTACGAACGCGGATCATTTTACGTGCCCGATCCGGCGCAAGTTGTTTGACTCGTTTTTGATTGACCGACCGGTTGTCGGTTCCTCCGTCAGGTTTTTGCTCCAATGGAGGCGCCTAGTCATGCACTAATTATTACATTGCAACGCATTGTCCGAACGCGGTTTTAGTTTATGAATAAACTCACAAATGCAAAATCATCTACAGCGTTTCGAATCAATTTCCGAAGGACAAGCAACAGTTCATTGCAAAGGTTATAATTTGCATTCTACGTTACCTCTTTTGTATGATTCTCATAAATTTAAAATGTATGTAATCATAAAGAAAATAATTAGGCGAGATCATTTCTTTTACCGGGATGCAACGTCATAGAAATGGTTTTGGCATCATTTTACTTATACGTAATTTATCCAATTGACTTTAGGGAATTCGTGGAAAAAGGAAACTAAACAGTATTTAACCAAATGATTTTCCGTAGCAAGGCTTTCCCATTCATGGAAAAAGAAAATTAAACATTATTTAACCAAATGATTTTCCGTAACAAGGCTTTCCCCGTTGCCAGCCATTTTAATCAGCTTGTAAAACATTTGTTCCGCTTTCATTGATACCTGGAAATACTTCTGATTTGTTCAAACTGTTCCAGGTGGCTCAATATGTCGGTCCATTGTTAGTTTCCAGTTCACCGAAGCAATTGTAGTGAGATTATACCCCGGTCCGGCATCTGCATGACGTGTCGACACGCTGTTATGGAAATAATAGAATAATTTTGAGTATTCATGTGAGAGTGAATAGAGACCCAGAACAACGGAACTAAGTTTGGGAATATAAGGCGGGTCTGCGGTAAACGGTCAGTCAGTCGTAATCGAACCAAGCTCAGTGACAGTCGCGCTCGGAACTAGAACAAGTGGAAATAAAGAAGAAACTACAGTAAAAACTCCCCTCTCGTTATTCCTCCCTCTTACACTTTTCTCACTTTACATTTGGTGTCAGAAGTGGGATTGCGCTTCAACATTGCACGTTCGAGTTTTGCGAATAGTGATTGTGCCTTTTGATTTTGCGCAATGGCAAGTGTAGAAGAATTAGTGGAACAATTTACCCGTATCGGCTTGGTGAAAAGGTGTGAGACCTTGGGACTCAACACAGACGGCACGAAGGAGGAATTGGCTGGTAGAATAATGGCGCATCGGGAAGGTGGAAGTCAAGACATCACGGGGGTGGATGACTATGCGGACGCCATAGAAAGGGACAGTGTATCGTCACGAGAGAATGTGAATCACGAGGTCCAGAGTGTGTCCATTCACTTTAAGGATGTGCAAGATTATTTGCCTACGTTCTCCGGAGCCGAAGATGTGTGTGCATGGGTGGTTGAGTTCGAGACGAGTAGTCAACTTTTCAAGTGGCATGAACTCCACAAGCTTATTTACGCTAAACGTGTGCTGCAGGGCGCAGCCAAGGCTTTTGTAAAAAGCATTCCCGAAGTGTCGTCGTGGAAGGAGCTAAAGTGTGCGCTAGTGGAAGAGTTCGAGGAAAAAGTGTCGAGCGCAAGTGTCCACGAATCGTTACGACACCGGAAGAAGAAGACAGAAGAAACATTTACGGAATACATTTACGCGATGTGTGCAATTGGGAAAAAGGGACACGTGGAAGAAGAATCCCTTTGCGAGTACATAGTGAAAGGGATAGACGACGATCCCTTGAACAAAGCCTGCCTGATCGCTGCGAAAACAATTAAAGAATTGAAAGGTCAAATGAAGGGATACGAAAAATTGGTCGCCCAAATTCGCGAACAACGTCAGAAGCGACCAGTAATCACAAAGATTACGGATGGCAACAATCCCAAACAAATAACAGCGGCCAGCGTAAAATGCCGTACCTGCGGGAAAATGGGACATTTTGCCAAAGAGTGCCCTAACAAAGTAGCAGGACCGGTTTGTTTTGGCTGCGGCAGACCAGGTCACCGAGCACGCGAATGCAAAGACAGACCGAGTTTTTCCGGGAACACCAATTTAGTCAGCGGCGACAAAGGGGGAACGATCACCATGAGAATCGGAACGAAAGAGCTAAACACCCTTTTCGATACGGGCAGCCAATACAATCTTTTGTCCGAAGAAGCGCAACAGGCCATACGATTCCCAAGCGTTACTCCGACAACAATGACCCTCAACGGATTCGGCGGCACAAGAACTGCGGCGTTGGGAACAATAGTGACGACAGTGACGATCGACCAAAATGAGTACAAGGAAATACAGTTCTATGTTGTTCCTACTGGAAGCATGTGTTACGAGGCAGTCATCGGAAGAGAGGCTTTGAAAGATATGGAAGCGACGGTGACGAAAGACGGCATAAAAGTGCGCCCAAGTGGTAAGAACAAGGAGGAAGAATGTGTGTTTAGCGGTGACGTGTTTATTTGCGAGCCGGACAAAATAGTAGTACCACCCAAATTCCAGGAGGCAATCGATAGTGTCGTTAGTAAATACAACGAAGCATGGTGCGAACCAAAATTGGAGAACGGTCCAGTGAAATTGAGAATAGTCCCAAACGAAAGCATTGTTCCTTTTCGACATACACCGGGGCGACTTGCGTACCCGGAAGAAAAAGCCGTTAACGAGCAGGTGGACGAATGGCTATCAAAAGGGATTGTGCAAGCTTCGACGTCTGATTTCGCCAGCCGGGTGGTCGTGGTGAAGAAGAAAGACGGCAGCAATCGTGTATGCGTCGATTTCAGGAAACTGAACTCGATGATACTCAAAGACGGATTTCCAATTCCGCGGATCGACGAGGTGCTGGAGAAGCTTCAGAGTGCAAAGTGGTTCTCGGTGATGGATTTAGAAAATGGATTTTTCCATGTGCCGGTCGACGAGGCGAGTAAGAAATACACCGCTTTTGTGACGAAAAAGGGGTTTTACGAATTTAATAGAGCACCGTTTGGGTTGTGTAACTCTCCTGCGGTGTTCATGCGCTTCGTCAACCACGTGTTTTTGAACCTTATCAACGAAGGCGTGTTAGAAGTGTACATGGACGATTTGATCGTTTTCGCAAAAACGGCGGCGGAGTGTCTGTGGAAAACGGAACAAGTGCTCATGACGGCTGCAGAACATGGACTCGCGGTGAAATGGAAAAAATGCAAGTTTATGCAGTCCTCAGTCCATTTCCTTGGCCACTATGTAGAAATTGGCATGATTTCGCCAAGCGCCGAGAAGATCAATGCTGTGACCAAGTTCAGTGTACCGAAGAATGTGAAGGCTGTGCAGGCTTTTCTTGGGCTCACCGGGTTTTTCAGAAAATTCGTGAAAAACTACGCTCATATCGCTCGCCCCCTCACCAATCTTCTGCGTAAGGATACGGAGTTCGTGGTGGGAAGTCAAGAGCTGCTAGCCTTTAACCAGTTGAAGGAGATACTTGCGAGTGAACCAGTGTTACGGTTGTACGACCGTGAAGCAGAGACAGAATTGCATACCGACGCGTCGAAGGAGGGATATGGTGCGGTGTTACTCCAACGTTTTGAAGGAAAACTGCATCCGGTAGCGTTTTGGAGTAAAAAAACGACGGCCGCAGAGGAAAGAAAAACATAGCTATGTTCTAGAAGCGAAAGCTGTGTTCCTGGCAACAAAGCAGTTTAGAAGATATCTTCTGGGTGTACCTTTTAAGCTGGTGACTGATTGTAATGCGTTTAAACAGACATTGAAAAAGGCTGAGGTACCTAGCGAAGTGTTACCGTGGGTAATGTACCTGCAGGATTTTACGTTTGAAGTGGAACATCGACCGGGATCGAGGCTTCGACACGTGGATTGCCTCAGTAGATACCCATATCGTGTAATGGTAGTGACGTCAGAAGTTACGGCGCGCATCAAGAACAGTCAACAGAAAGATGAAATGGTGAAAGCAATTTGTGAGATCCTACGAAAAGAACCTTATGGAGCATACCACTTGAAAGGTGGCATACTATATTATTTGAAGGATGGACAAGATTTGATAGTGGCTCCGCGAAGTATGCAAAAGCAGCTTATTCAAGAGGTGCATAACAACGGACATTTCGGTAGTCAGAAAACAATCCATACGTTGACACAGAAGTATTGGATTCCTCAGGTTGAAATGAAAGTGAAACAAGTCATCGGAAATTGTGTGAAGTGCATATTGTACAATAAAAAATTGGGTCTGAAGGAAGGGTATCTTCATCCTATAGAGAAGGGCGACAAACCGCTGCACACGTTACACATCGACCACGTCGGCCCAATGGACGCAACGTCGAAGCAATACCGGTACATACTAACGATGGTGGACGGATTCAGCAAATTTGTCTGGCTGTACCCGACTAAAACTACGAGTGCGGAGGAGACGCTGCGGAAGATAGAAGAATGGTCGTCTGTGTTCGGGAACCCAGAACGAGTGGTGACGGATCGAGGAGCGGCATTCACGGCAAATTCGTTTGCGGAGTATATGAACACCAACGGGATCGAACACGTCGTTTGCACAACAGGGGTGCCTAGGGGTAACGGACAAGCGGAGCGAGTTAATCGTACGTTGCTCAACATGTTATCCAAGTTGTCTGCCGAGAATCCCTGCAAGTGGTTTAAGGAGGTCCCAAGGGTTCAGAGGGCGATTAACGCACACGGGCATGCAACTACTGGTAAATCACCTTTTGAGTTAATGTTTGGCGTGCGAATGAAGAATCTAACTGATGATAAGCTGGGAGAAATATTGCGGCAGGAGATATATGAGGAATTTGAGCGAGATAGACAGGAAATGCGGTACAATGCAAGAAAGGCTATTGAAGAAGCGCAGCTAGCTCAAAAAAAAGAATTCGATAAAAAAAAGGAAGCCAGAATCGGGTTATGTGACCGGGGATTTGGTAGCTATACGAAGAACGCAGTTTGTGGCTGGTAGGAAACTGGCAAGCGAATATCTGGGGCCCTATCAAATTGTGACTGTGAATCGAAACGGTCGTTTTAAAGTTAGAAAAGCCGCTGAATGCGAAGGGCCGAATATGACAACGACTAGCAGTGACAATATGAAGCTGTGGGCATATGCTGTCAATGAAGAGGAGCTAGAATCTTCAGAGGAAGAAGCATAGTGCCTAGCAAGGGTCTGCGTTAGGCGTCAGGAAAGGCCGAATGTGAGAGTGAATAGAGACCCAGAACAACGGAACTAAGTTTGGGAATATAAGGCGGGTCTGCGGTAAACGGTCAGTCAGTCGTAATCGAACCAAGCTCAGTGACAGTCGCGCTCGGAACTAGAACAAGTGGAAATAAAGAAGAAACTACAGTAAAAACTCCCCTCTCGTTATTCCTCCCTCTTACACTTTTCTCACTTTACATTCATGATCGAATGGAAGCCGTAAAATCAATGATTTCAGTTAACTAATCCTATTTGTTTGATAAGCCGCAACGCACGCATTCAAGATAATTTTTCGACTCATTTTTGCACATTTGCGCACGTGTTTCCAAGGAAATTTTATCTTACGTGTCGTGGCAACCTTTAACGTACAGGTCAAATACAAATCAGCAATTATTGAGAAGCTTTACAAATGGATGTAACGGTATGTTTACCTACACTGGAATGGAAAAAGAAGAATTTTTATCGTCATCCAATAAACGCCAGAGACGGTTCTGTTAAATCATGCGGAGAGTTCTGCATTTCAAATTTATTCCACGTAATAACAATATGATTATGCCGGCAATGGTTGAACCAAATCACTACTATCTAACCTGCCAATATCCTATAGCCTGGACAATTTTGTCGCCGTGTACCACGAAACTAATACCACTTCACTGTTATTGCAACTGTAACCCCATGGTTAACCTAAATACCGCGTGTATTCTAATGTAAGTAGGATGACACCTGTTGCTGCTGACGAAGAAAAAGCATGGCTTTCGGGGCGAAGAGGTGAATATTGCTATTTTAATGATGAGGTTCTGCGGTGCGGATACGCTCCGCAACGAATTGTCAACCGCATTGCGCGACGGCTGCGATGAAGTTTTGGCAAAACAGGTGGCCACCAGGTGCGTCCCATGCGACGACGACAATCAACACCCTCCCCGAAACCAAACACACACGGAACATTATCAACTCACAACTAATACATTTATACTGATTTCAATTTTACAACATTCAGAGAAACCATTTGTTGCCGAACCGTAATCGCGCGTTCAACTGAGTTAAGCTCTATTCACTCCGTCACCAAGCGAAGCGAAATCTTAGCACTATTAATGTTATTATAATATATCTATAATTATTATTGACTTTTTTTTTTAATTTGCCCTTACCGCAACGATTTCCCTTTCCCTTACTGGTCGTGACTATCGCACGAGAAAATGTCAAATATTCGAAAAATAAAAGATTCGAAAAGATTTCTACCTGGTGAAGACGGGCGAGCGATTCACGAGGAGTAGAGCAGACCGAAGCGTTATCCGTGTGTAATATTTGCGCCAGACTACGACTGTTCCTGTTCCAGCCACCAGAGGGCACTATCGAGTTGATATCCTTTTGAACAAAACGGTGTCCTCGCTAGCCTGTCGGTGTCCGCGAAATCGTAATGGAATGTTACCGAACGGGGGTCGCTTTAATCAGGATACATGAGATGTAAAGGGGAAAACTAAGCATTCACCGAAAGCTTTTCCCAAAGCTTTACTTCGTCACATTGCTACTAACAACTCCCCTGGAGGAAAACGTACAAAACTCCCCTTTTCGTCGTCCGGTAATGAGGAGTGTCACTTGAGTAGGTAAGTATTGAAAACGAAAACTGATGTAGACTTTGTTAATCTTATGGATAAAAGATGATTCGATTGTATGGAGTAGAAAGGGGGGAAAGCTGTAAGCCGATCCCCGACACGCTCCCATCACGACGAGTCTGAAAGGAGCGGCATGGTGATTGCTCGGTACTAGCTAAGTACTACAAACGTATAGCACGAAAAGCTCGCTCGGGGAGTATAGCAAGAGCGTAGAATGAAGCTCTACCGGGGATGTCGATTAATAGTGTGTATAAAAGTGTGTATCAAATAGCATATTCTAGTTGTAAGCGTCCGCGTCCGGTTCGATTGCTTCTAAATCCGATTAGGGGGTATTGACTCAGTTCTCGCTGCTGCCAGCGGCTTCGGAGGCATCCTTCGTCGCTGTTGCCGTACTGACGAGGGAACGTTTCATCAGATACCAAGTAAGCAGCTGCAGAAGTAATCCGATGACTACAAAAACGATCGTCTTTACGCGAAGCGAGGATGAGAGAAAACCGAGCGGTCCGTCAGGCACTCGCTGCCTCGGCGGGGCCCAATGTATCTTGTCCATGTCGACCTGCAGCTTGCAGAGCTTCTTCGAGTGTTCCTCCAACTTTTTGTTGATATCGTCAAGCGTTTGCATGATTCTAAAAGCAAAAAGAGATCGAATGATTAGCAGCTACTGTAGGGTCCTCCTGCAAGGGGTCGCCGTTACCTTGTGCTAGAAAGTACGGTGTCATGGTCGTTCGAGTGACTAGAGTCCGAGTTTGGATCATTCAGATCGGGTGTGGATGTATTGGATGAAATTTTCCGTGCCTTGAGCGCACCGGAACGCTTCTTGCGTAGCGAACCGCGTGAATCCGCCTGCAGTATGTTGAGTGGGTCGGTGCTAACCACCGACGCCGTCCGTACCATCGGTGCCTGGTGGCGCGTCTTCGTCTGGATGCGATAGTTGCTCTCGTACTGGCGAAGATCGTTGCGCGGATCCCAAGGGCGTAGATCGGCAAACTTGTAGTGCCACTGGCCGGTCACAAAGTCCTGCTGGAAGAGCAGCGGCACCCACTCGGTACAGGTTGCTTTCCGCTCCTTTGCCGACATGCGCTGCGTTTCCTCGAGGGCCGTTTTCTCCTCGGTCGCTCCGACCTGGTCGTCTCGGTGGATGGCGGCCGAGACGTGCTGCCACAACCGCTCCGACTCATTCGTACCTTGCGACTCCATCGGCACAGTGAACCGCTTCAACCGCTTTCCCTTTATGTCCGGCGTCGGATTGAACAGCAACGACTCTTCACCCGTCCGTGAGTCCTTTATCCGGATCTCACCGTCCCAGTGACCGTTTATATTCGCCAGTGTTTCCTTGCCAAGCTTCAGCTTGCCAACAACCAGATTCGTGTACTCGTTGCCACCAAGGAACGGTTTCAGTTTGAACTCCAACTCCGTCTTGTAGCCAGTGTTCTCGCACTCGATCGTCACCTTCCCGCCCAGCTCCATCGACAGCGTCCCCATCAAAATTCCCTTGCAATGCGCGTACGGCACGGTAAGGGTGTAGCTTTCACCACGCGGCAACAGCGTCAACGTGGCCACTCCCTCCAGGATCGCCGACGTGCTGTTGCCGTAGAACTTCGACTTCGCCAGGATACTGCAGCTGATGCAGAACCCATCCTGCCGATTGGTGACGTAGAACACGGACACGGGCGGATGATGCGTTACCTGCTCGGCAATGTAGAACGTCCGGCTGCCATTATCATGCTGCCAGTAGCACCGGAACGTTTCGCCCAGTATCGGGTTGTACGGCTTTTTCAACCCCTTCGGTTTCTTATAGAACCCGGACAGATACCACTGGACGACGGTTTTCATTCGCGTGAACGGATCGTCCTCCAGTACGGCCTGCGACAGGATATCCGCATGGTAGTACGAGTCGGCCAACTTATCGAGGAACGAGCGAGGCTCCAGGATGAACGTTGGCAGGACCACCTTGCTCAGGTCCATCCCGGGCCGGACCTGCTTCACCAGGAACCAGATCAAACTCTTATGCTCTTCCGGCAACTCTTCCACCTGCTCACCGGCCTGCAAGAGGAAATGAGGGTAAAGAAATAATCAATAAAGAAGTTCAATCGAACTGAAATGTCTTATCTAATAACATGCAATAACACCTACCGCCCCAAACTCCTCCTCCGGTGAGTGTACGTACGGCGTTTCCGGGAACTCTTCCACGTCCATACCCTCGCCAAGATCCGACTCGGAGTCGGACTCTCCCGCCGACACCATTGTGCCCTGATCGGGCTGACTGTCGATATCCAAATCTGTGAATTGATACGAGAGCGAAAAAAAAATGTAAGTACCACATAAAAAGATCACCTTCGCATGTGTCCTGTAATCGAGCAAAGTAAATCGTAACCCCGAAAAAAATAAAATCCCACATTGATCGTCAGATATGCGGATAGTGATGCCGTGATCCTTCGAGAAGTCGGCCGGTGAGCTGCGCCTCCGCAGCTTCTCCGATCCGACCACCTGCATCCGGTTCGTGCCGTCGGACGGTTCCATCGTTCCACCACCGACGTGGTACGAGTTGCGACGCCGCTCGCCCGCCTTCCGCCGCGTGCCATCGGCAAACACGGCATCCTCATCGTCGTCGCCCTCGCCATCGTCGACCCGCAGCATCGCATGATGGTGCCCGATGTCGACCGAGCGCGACCGGAAGAGGTCGGGCGAATCGCGCAGATACCGCTCCCAGTGGGCCACCGCTAGGTAGAGCTGCTGAAAGATCGGTGTCGGTGAGGGGCAGGCGCTACGTGGGAGGGACTTTTCTATCGGTTCTACGCGCAGCCCGCGCTTGTCCGGTGGCGACGGGGGCAGATACTTGAGCAGGTAGTTCAAGTGTTCCTTCAAACGGGGCACTACACACGAATCCGACACGATTGTCGTGGGTATGTCAGGCAAGATTGCCATTGTTTTTTTGCGTTTCGGGAAGGAGGATTTTATGTTGATGCCAAATGGCGTACCACAAATGCGAATACGAACGAGGGATGATGAAGACCGTAAGGGCCGAAATTTGAGTGAATCCATTCAAGGGAAAACGTACGGTTTCAAATACGAGCAACGAGCAAAATACAACCACAACAACAACAACACACAAAGGGGATGAGCAAAAACGAAGGGAATCATTTAGAGGACGGAACACAGTTGACCGTAAATGTCCAGAATTCAACAAAGCGATGATGGCACGCGATGGGAACAGTATTATACAAGACAATTGATTTAAACACAGCATGAGCAGCAACATACAAAGTGGAAGTGGAAAATGTACGCAACGTTTTCGGTGGTAAGGTGTGGTTGGTAGAAGGTTTTCCGAAGGGGTTTCGGGGAAAATAGGAAGGAAAGAAAAAAGAACCATCCATTAGTCATTTTTCGCACACGACGAAAAGCCAGCGACGAGATGATAAAAGAGGTAAAAAAAATAACGAAACAGGAAAACTCTGACAAGCTGTCGCAACGAAGCAACCCACTCCCGGCGGGTCCCCAAACGCCACGCGCCACGTACCATGTTCGTCGAAGTGCTTCTCGTAGTCCGCCTCGGACCATTGCGTCTCGTGCGTGGTGCTCGAGGAACCACCCTCGGCCAGATTCGTATCGATGTTGGGCACCGAGCGCACGAGCAGCGCCGAGCAGCGCAACGACAGTTCCAGCGCGTCCATCCAGCACTTGCCGGCGGCCTGACTCGGGGCGCGGAAAATCAGATAGGACGTCGGGAGCGGCTGCACGACCGCCCCCATCGTTTCCTTGTCCGGGCCGCGGGGCGCCCAGATCGATTGGTCCAGCGGATGGAACAGCTTGAAGCAGAACCCATCCTTTTTGCTCGGCCGCTCGATCACCTGGCAGGAAGTTAGCAGAACGGTGCCGACCCAGTGGCTGCTCTTGGTTTTCGGGCTCTTGTAGATGAACAGCAGACCCGGCTTCAGCACGCACCAGAGCTTCGTCCAGGACTTTAGCGTCCCCCGAATCTGAAAAACACAAGATATTAGAGTAGAATATCAATCAATCCGGAGCCCTTTCTCGCTCCCACAGAAGTTCAACGGCCAGTGGAACAACACCGGTGACCGTGAACTCTCAAGCATTGCACTTACCTTGAGCCAGTCGGCAAGGACGATCACTGCCGGGTCCTGCAACGAGTTCAGCAGCTCCGACGCCACCCGCTTCTTCTCACGGCGATAGTTTTTGCGCTGCGCTTTGTACGACTCCTTTCGGTTCAGTTTGGCCGAGTCGTTCTGGAGGAAAAAAAGAAACCAAAGAGAGAAAGTACACCGATAAATAATGGGCTGGATTTTATGATTAATGTCCTTTTCCGCGAAGGCAAAGGCTTCGTCTATGTTGCCCACAAGGCAGCTCCTTTTATTTCCCTCACATTTTGTACCATCAAAGGAATGTGTTTCCTCGTGACCAACACGAAACAACCTACTTTATTGACGACTATAATTATTCTGTCTCGCGACGAATGCCGGGGGTTGGGCGAATGGTACACAACATACGAACAACGTCCCACACACCCAAATTGACCCGACCGGCCGACCGATTGTTTGACATCAGGACCGTAAACCGGGCTCAAGCAGTTCGACGCCAGACAGAAACACTATTTGAATGGCTTAATCGTCGGCCTTCGGAAGGTTCTCGGTACGTACGTCCGGCCGTAACGTTTCATTATTTTATCGAACGCCAAGAAAACGCCGGTAACGCCGGTTCAAGGTAAACACACACACACACACCGCACACCCGGGGGTTACGTCAGTCAGTCAATGGAGAGGTAACGCCACCCGAGGGACACATTCGATTCGAGACCGTCCACAAAGGCTTGCAGCAAGAGCAAGAGTAAAACGGAAAGGACGACCCTCCGTGCCATTTCTTTATCTTATTTGCCAAAGAAAATGCCATTTTCTTCTCCGCTCAAAGCAACGACGGTAAGGTGAGACCCTTTTTCGCACTTCGCAAAGGACAACAAAAACCCGAACCCGGTGCGAAGGTGTCCAGAGTGCCGGAAGGCTTCGAAGTGAGCGGGGCAGCAACTGCTTAAGCAAGCAAACCTAGCACCACCCTTCATCCTATGGCCGGGCCGTATGTGTTATTCAAACAATGCGGCCACCGTTCCACCGGCGTGTGTCTGCCTTAACCTCACACGGTGTCCGCCTTCGGCAGAGGAGTTAAACGGTGCCGACCGAGCGATGGTGTAACATCGAACACGCGGGGGCCATTACTTCCAATTACACAACATCCCGACCTCGACGAAAGCCTCCCAAACCCCCCCCCCCCCCCCCTCCCCCCCATTACCCTGGGAACTCACGAATGGATTCTGAAGGTTCTTCTTCGTCCGTACAAGCACACAGACCAGAAGCGCAAGAGCCGAGTAAGAATTTATTGATTATCCTGTGCGCTCTAACGATGGCTTACACACTAGAGGGACCAACCACCACGTACGCGTTGCCCCCACGGGGACTATTTGGAGGGAAATGGGATTCTCGCAAAGATTCTTTTCAAAAGGATTTCAACCTAAACGAGAGCAAATTTGAGGCAAATCCTGGATGAATATTCTGATATAGGACCTAACTGGTAGAACGTGTTGTTCTTAAAGAAGGATAATTTCCTCTGTCTCAGAACAACAGGAGCAGGAAAACAAATGTAAAATTTAAAAGGTAGTTGAGATTAGGAACTATTTACGAATGGCTGCAAGAAATTTAAATTCACATACGTCGTCCTCCAAATTCAAAGAATGTTCCATAAAAAATGCGAAAGTTTTCAATGCTTATTTTTAAGTAGCTTGAAACATTATTTTTACCATTCTCATGTGTGTGTGTAATCATCTGGTAGTAAACTCTGAAACGATGTCACCAAAACAGTGGTTCTCGAGTAATAAAGTTGAGAAAAATGTTCACAAAGGAGATAGCGACTAATTTACTGCCACTAGTCATTTTATAATAGTACAAATAAGCACCGTGACGCACCTCGAAAAGGACTCAAGCGTGGCTGACGAAAAACATGGAACTTTGGGCAATTACACTTGACCTCCCAACTGCCCGGGTTTGACCCTTACGATTAAGCAATATAGGGTTATGTTCAGGTTAAGGCCTGAGAACGTTTAGCCCCATTGTTGGATCCCTGACAGCTTCAATTGGCAAGGGATGGATCTCGAAAACTGACTCATACATTGAGAAGGTATGCTGTCGATTCCATCCCCGTTTGGAGAAGCTAATCGAGAAAAATGGTAAACCTACTGAGTAATGTAATCATTAAAGGCTTAAAAAACGATTCCTTAACAAAAATTATTTAATTGTTTTTATAATTTTTTATAAAACAAAAGATTTGAATCCAAGGTATTTCGTATTAGTTTTCGTATTTTTTATGGCATATACTTTAGATACAAGTACTATTTTAAAAATGTAAGCAACAATGGGTTCATTGTTCAAAGGTGTGAACAAATCTTCCAGCCACCCTTGCTGTCAAATGGACTCTCCCGGTATGCCTAGTATCAAAGCACGCCCTGGATAACCATGATAGCGCGCCCCCAACCACATCCACCACGCGTCTGTAGGTCGTACACGCTGCTGCTGGTAGTTGATGATACTTTAATTTCATTACACTACTCAGTGTTTCGCTGCCGAGGCGCGTATGAATTTCATAACCTTACCATCCGCAAAGACCGAGACACAGAGCCTTCCAGCTATGCCTCGATACCACAAGCAGTGGATGGCAGTGGAAGCCCGCTGGTGTCGTTCCATTTATCCGGGTACGCTTTCAAGCTGCCACCCGAGTTGAAAAGACTTTAAACGATGTCCTGATGGTAACGAGGATTACGTAATATCTGTTTTCTGCAAGAAAACCTCCAAAGCAACGGTGGGAAACTCGAGAAGGGGCCGCGTCTAGGTGGCTATCAAATCAGTGCAGCAGCAATCGTTCCGGCCACCACCGCAAAAGGCTCGTCGCAAACGCAACTCATCATCATCGTCATCGTCATCATCATTGAAGGGGGTTCATAAGGAAGGTTTTCTTCTATACGCGGCCAGCAGTTCGCGTGGCAGGTGCGTGCCGGCGGTCCATAAATTAGGGCAACGACAACGATTATACAAAAGACTTCTCCTCCGTTTATGCTGCCTTTAATGGTCTTGCGCAAAAATGATATTGTTTCCTGTTTCCCCGGTGTCCACTTTTCCGTTCCGCACGCGACAGAACACAATCGAACACAGGCACCGCTGGAGGGAGCAACGGCGAAAAACACTGTACGTTCTTGAGGTTTTGGGGGGTCTAAGAAAGAACCCACGGCACGCGAAGGTGGACCGGCAGCAAAAGGAGCTTTCATTACACGAAGCATTGCATATTTTCAGGCACTAATCTTTCGACGCGCAACGTTGGTTTTTCGTTCTTCGGCACGCGAAAATCTTCACCTAACAAAACAAGCGCGCTAATTACGATCGCTTCATTATTAGCGGGGGGGGGGAAGGACCAGCTGGGACCAACTATCACTGTTGTGTTTTTATTATGCAGCAATAAAATTTCCCATTTCATATGGTAAGTAAACGAAATGGCCAGGCCTTTGGGTCACCCACGGCGTACGGGGTTTTTTGCTACTAATAAATAGAAAGTTTTTAACGAAGACTACAACTATTTTCCCATAAAGGAGCTTTATTTAGGATGCCAACAGCCGGTGCATTATCGACCAAAACTCAAAGAATGGTTAGACAACAAATATATGGCTGGAATTGAGGTTTTTGGTTCGGTAAATATAAATGGAAAAAAAAATGTATTTCCACAAATACAGAAAGTTCCTGAAGCGTTGCTACGGAAAATGAATTTTTCATATTAACAAAATGATGAATTAATAATATTTCGTAGAATCCATCAAGTGTATACTTTTAGTTGAATTTGAAAATTTAGCTGATGCCATAAACCCGTCACAATGACGTAACTCAGGGGTCGGCATACATTTCCTTAAAAGGGCCAGATGATTAAAAGGAAACCGAAAACGCGTGCCGGATACCACAAACGATGATTTAATATTGTCAAATTAGTATCTTTTTGAATGAAGTATCAACTTTCTTAGTAATAAAGTTACATAAAAAAGTGATAAAAGATAAAATATTTGAAATTTTATCGTTAAACTGTTCTAACTAATTTTGTTTATTTTTTCAACATATATCAGCAACACCTTAGTTCAACAATTTTAATATTCATTTTTGGGAAGAAAACAAACCTGACACCGTACACAAATCCGATAAAAATTTAGATAGGTTTTTTGGACGGATTTGCCGATCCCTGACGTAACTGATAGATGCACAGGAAAGTCCAGGCGTTTTCCCAGAAATCAAATAGATGCAAAAAACTCTATAAAACAGACAAATAAAACTAAATAACATGAAACACGAACACGATGAATAACGAAACGAAATCACAAGAATTTGTTTATTATTATTTTGTATAATTGAAACGAAACCTGCTCATTCTTTTTGTGGAAAAACACAATTCTCAAGCGGGTAAAAAAGCAACGGTGTACATTGCGACGTCAACTTAGACCATTTATTATTTAGTATGCAAAATGTCCTGTGGTCATACTTGAACAAAGCAGTAAACTATCCACTGAAATATTTGTTTCTGTTTTGCATCTGGTGGACATGAATACTGTGTGCATTCCGACGTGCATGCACATTTTGTAAAACCCGAACCATCTGCCAACTTTTCGTGCCCATAGAATCTACGTCAATTAAAACGCAATAAAACAGAATATACCATACACGTGGTGGATCGTTCACTTTGCCCTTCACAAACGATTTTCTACTGTTTTATTCACATTCTCCCATGTCAATCAAATGCACAACCAGCGGATCGGTTCGCTAGCGCGGTGGCGTGTTGCAGGCTATAAACTAAGCGAATTTCAGGACGTGATTGTGTTTCCGTCCACCAAACATTGTGATAGCTTCACGAGGATGATGGGTCCCACCATAATTAATTATTCCTCTGGGTAAGTCGTTGCAAAAAGACACCTCCATATTAGGCCCGGTTGCGACGGTAATGATCGTGCATTCAGATTTAGGAATTCGTGCCCCGATGCAGTTGGAACGGATGTGGTCTAAATCTCTGATCGGACGCCATCTACATTTTCTCGTCGCATGAACGAACGATCCAAAACCCCAAAACCCCTGTTATCCTTTCTTTCCGCCAATAAATTAGTTCTACTCACCTTGTCGGGGAAGCCGGACTCGATCTTTGGGCTGTTGTCGTTCCATCCCGAGATTCCTAGAAAGAATTTCATAATTCATACAGTCTGCTTCGTGGTTGGGTTGAGTTCGGGGTGGTGGCGCGTCGTACGCCACACGGTTGACGTGTTTGGTATCTACAATTATTGTTTTCCTCCCTCCTTCTCTAAGACACGTTTTTGCTTTCTATTCGGCGTTGTGCCACTTTGGCCACTTTTGCCAACCTCGGTGCGCAACTCTGAGCTGTCGTGTTGTTGTCAGCGATAAATATATATATATAGGAAGCGGTAGTGGTTTGGTGGCTTTCATCTCTCTACAAACATGCTACACGGGTGGCGCCCGTACACACAAGCACACAAGTACACACACACGACTAGACATTAAAACGACGGCATCGGCGGCAAAAATCTCTCATTACGTTCATCCCGCGGACCACTAGGATCAGAGGCCGTTATCTGACATCGCGGGGTTTTTAGCGCTGTCTTCCCGCGTCACGTTCTCTTGCCGGGCGGAACAATTATAACCAACCAACCAAGTGTTGGCCTACAGCAATTAACATAGAAACATTCAAATTTATCCACAGCCGCGCAAACTGGAGGATCCGGTTTGATGTTGCTTGTATTCCACCACTCGCATTGAGCAATCACAAAAGTTCAACAAAACAAACAATCTAGTATCATTGCTACGGCATCTAACGTTTGCAAACACAGGTTGTTAGCAGGAACTACACTTATTAGAAGGCACTAGCTCTACGAGGTTTCAAAAGGGAAAAAGAGTGAGAGATCAAATCATAAGCCAACTCTAATCATCCATCCATTATCACACACGTACACACAAACGCATACAGCTATTTTTTTTTATTTTCTTCTACAATTCTAAACAAACATTCATCACAATTCCAAAGCGGAGTCTACGTTCTAGTCCAACGCCACAACTTATCACTTCTGATTCGGTATACCGTCGTTATCGTTATTGCAACCTTCGTGGGATTTTTCCATAATGCTTCAACGTAAACACCAAGGGAGAGAGAAAGAGAGGGAGAGTGAACAAGTAGCATATATTTTGGTTAGCGAGAGATAAGAATTTCACGGAACCAGAATTTCGGCCAATTTAAATCACGTAACACCCGGCGTATTTTCATCCGATGGTTAATTTGTTGTTCACCGCGTAAGCCGGCGCACGCACACACACACGGACCTGTGTTTGGTCTTCGGTTCTGGCCTTTTGCGTTGTTGTGCCCGCATGATCGTGACCTACGATCAACGCCAGTTCAACGTACAGCATCCACTATCAACCGTCATTTCAAACCTACGCAGCTGGTTTCCGGTTCTTTCGCGTCTGTCGTCTCCCTTTCTCTCTCTTTCTTTGCATTTCGTCCCCCTTTTTCTCGGTTATGATCAATTAGTAAAACTCCCGGACGTACGAGCGGGTAGGCGTTCGACACCACGCACAGCATCTACCGAAAGATAAACCTCCTACACAGAACCACAAGGCAACGACTGTGTTGCTGTTTTTCCCTCCAAACGAATTCTGCCAAAGTTTGCCTCCCAAACACACTGTCTAATGGGCAGAGGCCCTTGTCACACTGACTCGATTCGACGGATCTTGTACGATCCTCCCCCCGCTGGCGGAACGCGCAATATAAAGCCGCTACCCCCAGGGGTGGCGTCAACACTTTGTGTCACATTCGTTTCACGGCGAGCCGAGCGTTAACATTCCTCCTGGCGTGCCGAGCAACAAAACAAAACAACCACCCCATGGTTGGGGGAGTCGCTGGGAGGGTGGTTTCGTCAACGATCGCAAGTTTTAAAATTAACCATGGCGAGCCCATCTGCCCCCATCGCCATTCGATGACAAACGTTTCGGAGAGGCCGGGAACAAAAAAAATAAACACTAAACTACACTCTCTCATGCCACAAACACACATGGTGGCGCAGATGACGCACGGGTGTTATTTTATTAATTTTTTTTTCTTCTTCTATATTGCCCCAACCCGGCACACAACGCAGACATTTTTGTCCGACATGAAACCACTTGAGAAAGATAAGTTATTAAAAAGTATTAAAAAATTTTCTCCAACGTTGAGCCAACCACCGGAACCGCTCTCGGGTGGTTGACCGTCACTCGAACACCACTTTTTCATCATCAAGTGCATGATCCGATGCACACTTTCTCCGGAGGGGGCCGGTGAGAGGGAAACACACTTTGACACATGATCACGGTGCACGACGAACGCCGGTGGATCCCGTTGCACCCGAAATTCAAGGGCTCCGAACCGGAAAAGCACCCAAACAAATATGCACCCACTTTGGCACACCCGAAAGGCGAGCGAGCGCGGATTCCTGAACTACCCCTCGAACGGTCGCCAGTGGACTAGAACAACGGTCCGTTAGAAAGCCGTCCGCGGACCGCCGGTCAGTTCGGCCACTCACGTGAAGGCGGCCGGAAAGGAGCGGATGGTGCACGCAAGAACGGCGCACGATATGGCGCACACACTACCACCACACACCGACGCCTAGACCCGACCACAACGACGACGTGCACGACGACGACGACAACACCGACGATTGGCCCGCCGAGCGGAAGCGCGGCTATTGGTGGTGCGATATCGATGCGTTTCGATATGGCTGGGACAGAGTGAGCCACACAACCCTTCCCCCGATGAAAGCGATGAAATCGAAAGCGCCAGCCAACCTCGACGCTGCAACGCAATGTTGAAGTGCGCCAACGCAAACACGATAAAAAAAAACACACGGCGCCCGTCTTACAACAAACCGGCGGATTCCGTTTCGAAACCCAACACATCGTGGAGCCCAACACCCATTGCCATAAGGGCCTCCGGCGGCAGGGAATGCGACAGTTTTGGCCGCACCACTAATCGACGGTTAATTACCATATGACCGCCACACCAGCGGCTTCGTCCAACTTTCTTGGTGCCTAAAGTGGCACCCGGCGGTCATGAATATTGCAGTGCACCCCGTGATCGTGGTCGGAGGCAACGCGTAAGTGGAGTAAATTATACACCCGCGTGGTGAGGGGTCGCGGGGCGGTTACCAAGTTCTTTTTTACCCCTTCAAGCCTCCAAAACACCACCCGCCAGCAGCACACAAACACACACAGCGAAGCAAAGGGGTGGAGTTGCGATGCGGCGGAAGAGAAAGGGACGTGAATTTATTTCTACATGAAGCGATTTACAAGATGTTGCCCCTAGCCCGAAGGCCGGCGTGCTACTAAAAACTTCAGTCGATAGGCAAATTATAAGGAGCGCGCCTAAATATAGGCTAAAAGGTAAACAAGCTACTAAACTTTGTCGATCACTTCCTACCATCCGATAATTCCTCAATTGATTCGAGTTAAATGCAATGAAATGAGGCAAACAGCAACATTTACAGCCCACCGCAACACGCTTTGTCTCTTAGTGCCGAATGATGTTAACTCGGCCACCAGCTAAGAACACACCGATTTTAACAAAAGAGTAGACAACTGTAACAAAACGGTTCGGTTACCACCAATTATTTGATTCGCAGTTGTTGCTGTTTAACTCGTTGACTGCCAAGCGTTTTTAGCACACTTTTATAGTACAATCTTTTTTAATAAAATTTGTTTATAACATTTATTAAACCGACGGATTGTTAAGGCTTTCCAAAGTATTGATATTAAATATTACAATTATTTTTATATTACATTTTCAATTATATATGAGTCAAAAACTATTTAGAACTAATGACAGCTAGCTATCAAAAATGATAGCCTTGACAATCAACGTGTTAAAATATGAATAAATGTTCATAAATTAGTATATTTTCATCTTCGCTTTTAAAGATCTATACCGTAGTAGATCCTTTATAAGTAACAGATGCTTTCAATTACATGGCAAAAATATTGAATTTTTGACAACCCGATGTATCATTTAGCTAACAAAAATTTTCAAGTAAAATACGAGTAAGGAGTCTACTCTGCTTCGGGCTGCATATTATTCATTTTCTTACCCCGCGTCCATACGGCATAGTAGCGTAGCGATTTTGACACTCCGTCGTAGTGTAAATGTTGGTCGAGAGGCCTTAGCCACGGCCATAAAAAATAGTTGACACTACGACGGAGTGTCAAAATCGCTACGCTACGATGCCGTGTGGACGCGGTCTACAAGAATTAGCATGTAGTGTTGTGCCTTATGAATCTTTTGGTGAGACTCATTCATATGAATCTTTCACCGGAGATTGATTCAGATGGATTCATGAATCTATTGAGATTCTTATCTTCAAACGTTTACGAATCTTTCCAACCCTTAATGACCCTTCATGAATCGTTCATGGATGTTTGACGTATCTCCATGATTCTTTCATAGGCGACCAAAAAAAAAAAGGGTCCTTCTACCCATTTTTTGCTCACCACTTTTCTTCAGTTGATGGATCTGTGAGATTCATGAATCTCTCATTAAAAGATCCATGCATCTCTAAAACGCAAACTATCATTTTAATTCATGAATCTGAATCTGAATTACACAGCTCTATTAGAATGCAGTTCATCAGCTACTGACCACAAATCGATCGTCCAATTGCGAAACAAATGAAATGCAATCAACAATTTATTCGTTTATTTATTCATTCGTTCATAAATCAATATATTCCGATCGATTAAAATTGGCTGCTGAAAGGCACTTCGATTTCAATTAGTGTACATTGAAGAAAACAAAGGGCATTCTTTTAATGAAAGTATGATAACAGGGTTATATTATCATGCCACAAAAACGAAACAACAAAAATGGATGCGATTTCGTGCAGAAGGAAGGGAAAATAAATGTGAAATAAATTTTCTCATCACGAAAGTGATCCAACTGTGTTCGACCGATGTGATCGTTCCACGACGATCGCGCTTTCTTCTACAAACTTCTCAACCTACGGAGGGCCGCACTGGTGGGCGTAAATTGCGCACATGAAGTGTATTAATAAACGTGTAAACAAAACTCCCACTCCGTCCGCTCGTATCATCATTATGATTATTTATCATCATCATCATCATCATCAGCGTCATCGTAGTCCATGGTCATGTCGTCGAAGAGAGCGGATAAAACGTCGCCACGGTCGAGGAAACGTCGAATGCGTGGAAAATGGGCCGGCTGTTTATAAATTCGGTTTTTTAAACTGACTCTCCCAACACTCACCCCACCGAAGGGTGAGGGCGTGGGGGCCGATGAATGTGTGTGTGACGTACGTGTCGCCTCATGGAACGAAAAAAAACACCAAATGTAATAAGCCGGTCACAGTCACGGTCATGATCAGCGTTTCTGCGGTGGCCACGTTGTAAAGCAATCTTGCTGCTGCACTTTCCACGACGGTTTCCCCCGTGAGCGTGCGGGGTGGAAAATGATAACCACGTACGGTGCAAGCAATCGCCCCGTTTACATCGACGGATGCCCGGAGTTCAAGGGTATTACTTTGTTCTATCGCCATCTGTGGCCTATTCGAACCGATGTGGGTGGGAATCGGATGCCGTTGCCATCCTCCCACTCACCTCGAAAGGTGACACTGTACCTACCCTTACACCCAGATCTTATCGCACAAGGTCGTCATTATCGTCACAGAACTACGCATCGCAGTGCAACACCGGTTGCTAATGACAGAGTAGGTGTAAATTGCACCGTGAACTACCGCTGGCAATGGGAATTGGCAACAGCTGCTGCAAAAGGTGATGCTACGTGGTGGCCACAGGGTGATGGACAGACATGCTAGCGGGCTAAGGAGGGCGTGCGGTGCCAGTGCCGGTTTCACTAAACGTGCGACGTGAAAAGCCGTCTAACACGGCGAAGGAGTACGAGGAGAAATGCGAAAAAATCAAACTGGGAAAAAATATCAACGTACCGTAGGCAGTACGGGTTGAACTCAAGCAGCGCCAATTGTAGTACCGATGGATTAGACCTAAGCAGGCGGCAACAAGGAAGGAAGGGAAGGTAAAACGGTAGCAAATGAAACGCAAGGGACGAAACAAAACTGGGCCTCGTACACATCTGGAAGTATCATGCCAAGAACGATTTCGCTATCGAACACCATCACCAGGAGGTAGGGAGGCATATCCCATCCGAGCTGGCCCTCTCACGATGACCTACCAACCAAAGCCACCGCAGTGGCATAAGGCAGAGGCAGCTGATGTGTGCCAGTGATTTCCCGCGATTCGCGATAAACGACGTGCGAGCCTCGCGTTGCAGCTGTCATTGGGTAAAACGGTGCAATATGAAGTGCTTGAAAGCACCGACCTGCTTCCGATGCAACGTGCAAGAGGCCGGAAACATTGATACACAACAACCTCGGAATTAGGAACGATGTACCATCCTTTATCCAATCAATGATTCTCTTGTGCTGCATTGCTTTTTAGTTGCTTTCCTAAGGGCTATAAAAACTCCTCTCCTCACTGTACATTGATGGCTTGGACCATGAGTCGATAGACTCTTTTAAAACAAAGTCTATACAACGGAGACGATATTAGGCGCATCGGGTAATCTTTATCTGATTTGAGATATTGAATGACTATTTATATGAGTCCTCGATATAAAGCGAAGAACATTTATCTATATATACAAAATTCTAAAAATTGGAACAAGATATAAAACTCTTGTGTCACGGTGTTGGTGATTAAACTCCTTCTAAAAGTCTGAATCATTTTTAATCAAACTTTGCACTTATGTTTCATAGGCATGAGAATAGGTTTTTTACTAAATCTCATGTCCAACAATAACATAGTTTTTTAATAAATTACGATTTTCTATCGCCATATATTGGTTTGTTTGTTTACATTCGGGACTGACATATGAAGTATAATCTCAACTCGTAAGTATAAACAGTCACAGCAGCTTGTCTTTTCAAAGAGCAAAAGTTGATTTCGAACAGATCGGTTTTTCAGTAACAAGAAAAATAAATTGTCGGTAAAAATTACAAATTTTGTTAAGTTTTGGTATTTTTGACGTACAGTTAATGAATGCAAACAATGAAGCAAAAACATGCAAATGTTGAAGAGTTAAACTTTAAGATACGAAACTTGAGATTGATTTGATATAATATATTTTCATCGATCCAGTTTCCAACTCCCACGAAGCTGTAAGTTATCCGACCGAGTTTTTCAATTCTTTGATTTTTACAGTGCATGGCACCTATAGTTGTAGTGTTGTTAAAAGCCAAATATTTTCAACAGTTTTTTGTCGTTCAAAACATCTTTACCCGAGCCAGCTAGCTGTATATAGAACAAAATTAAGGGGAAACTTAAGGGTTCAAAAGTTTGTGCGTAGGACATATAAAATATTAGACGCATTGAACCCTCGAGATGGAGTTTCCTACATTTGGCCTACGAGATACTCAGTTCAGACTTCTACTCCCACATCTTTTTGTGCAGTCTCTCATACTCTACTAATGACCACTACCACACCGAAAGAAACCACAAACATTAATACATAATCGATATAATCTCCAAGAAATCAATCGATAAGACTCCTAGCTTATGAAGAAACGTTATCACCGCCACACTCAAATCCCAGGCTGATGCGTTTGCCTTGCAAATAAAATCACGAAAGTTGCTAATTCATTTTGACAACCGTGTTCTCGACGGGAGAAATCGAAGAGAATAATAAGTTGAAGATAAGACGACGACGTCTGGCAACCGGTGAACCCTGCCCTTGGCTCAGCTGATTCATATATGAAGGTCTTAATATATCGGGCACATTGACACGTACGATATAGCTCTTATCGGGCACGCCAGCGGGGACTAAGGTAGTCGTCTGGATAACATGGAGTTTACAATTTATTTTTAGAGTCAGATAAAATGTTGACACTTTCCAAAAGAAGGTAGAAAGAACTCCTTTCGAGAAGTACATAGACGCATGTCTTGTCCTAGTTTCAAATCGCTCCTTTCATCAAGTGACGTCAGAATCTGCTAATGCTTAGAATCCATGTCGGCAGATTCCGCCGTGTGCCGAGATGATTATCTTCACACAAAACGCTCAACGGTCTTAGAAGAAACCCACAGATTACTTGAGTATCCTACGGCAAAAAGAACACTGCAACTGCAATGCCACGAACGGTGAGGATGGGTTTGCGGCTTTCTTTGCACCTTGCGCTATTTATAAATAACAGTCACCGCAACTCATCCTTTCACAAACCTTTCATAACGCTTCAGGTGACGAGCTAAGAAAATGATTCAGTGCTGTGCATCCCAGCCTCGGGACACTCGAGCTGACGTAGACCGGCCGTAGAAGTGGTAAACCAGCGAAAACCAGCCGGAAAGTACGGATGAATAGATGTCGATCGATGCTAAGCCGTGGATAAGCGGACTCACACACTCGCCTCAAAGTGCCAAGTTGGACTTGAATCATCTTGGGTCTTTGAAAGCGGCTGCAACTATCGTAACGAGTTTGCCGTTTGAAGGCTACATAAAAGTGCTTGAGAGACTTCGAAAGAAAACTGTCTTATTGTGCATGTGCTCTTGCTTGTGTCCAAGGTATGGAAGAGATACATTTGACAACTTAATTATAGTTTCCTAATTTAAAACTTTTCCGTTCTTGTTGTATACCTTTTTAAAAAGTTTTACATTTTCTTAATTGAATCAAAAAATAAAACTTTCTACATATTATAAGAAACGGAGCTCTGATTGTGTACAAAATGTTTCTCTTTTCCCAACACAAACCACTTACGAAACATTTCATGTGGAAAAATAAAGCCCCCGTGCCTTTTCGGGGGGACAACGCGCCGATGTCAGGCGGAGTGGGAAACTAATTTCCCTAATGGGCACCGGTCCAACACCCGTCCGGCTCGGTTCGCACTGGATTCAATCAAGTCCGACCACGTGGGACACTTCCAAGCGGACGTCCTGGCGGATTTCCTCCGTTAACAAGCCTCACACGGCGCGCGGCCGGGGGTACTTTTTTTAAATATTTGAACACATGTAAATTATTCAATCGCAACACGATTGCTCCACATTCTGTTGTGTCTGCCTGCAATGGTCTGTTTGTGTGTGTTTGTGTGTTTGAATTGGTGTCTCAAGGACCACAGCTGACCATTTGTATACGCGCAGAAAGGCAAAAGCAGCCCTCTATTGGGTTTGCTCGTTAGAGCCGCGACACTGGTCAAAGCAAGGGACAGAACGAAAATCCAATTCCCAATGCAATGTGGCTTCGAGCACAATCCACGTTCAGATATGCTAACCAGGTTGGCCTCCGGACACACCGGACCTACGGCGGAGGGGGCAAGCGTATGCACCTGATTCACCTGCAGTCGCCACGACGAAGACATGTTTTTATTTGCATTCGTGATTTGAATCGCCTCCGGAGCGGTTTTCTATGACTATTCTACAGTGCGCTTGGGTGGAGCAAGCAGGAGGGGGGGGGGGGGGGGGAGGCGTGCGGTGATGGAAAACGTAAACTTTCGTTTGCAGAAGGCAACTGTTTTTGTTTGTCTTGGCGCACGACGAGAAACTTTTCCTCTGTCCGACACGGAGAACGGCACAACGGCAGTTTTCAACGCGGTCGGAAGAATCGCTTCCCAAAGCGATGCACTTTGGCAAAAGTTTTCTTGTTGATGATTTCAATTGCACCAAGCCCACTGTTTATCCGCCTGGAAGGGGGAAATCTGAATCATCATCCGCCACTTTAGTCACGTCTTGAGAATTCATAATAACTTCCGCTCGGTAGGACGCATTTGCGTCATCCGCAAACCCGACTCTCCATGGTCTAGATCCTTTCTATCCAGAAAAAAGCCGGTCAAAGTGTTTGCTTCTGCGCAAAATCTCAGGCGCAACTATTCAACAAACTATTCGGGTTGATTTTAATCTCGTCCTATTCAAACCATCAAACCAAAAGAGGGGGATTCTTCGAGACATGGGAAGGCGAAAATTGTGCACATTCTTGACTGAACAGATTGAACAATGTACCGCATCATCTTGGCAGGCTGTGTAAAAGGGATGTTTTTAAATTCGTGGAAAACTGACTTTTCGTGCCGTTGAGAAACCCCTCGAAGGAAACCTTCTCAGAAGAAAAGCTGCGATTTTCACAACCACAATAAACGTTAATCCAATAGTGACCCGCTATCTTGAAGTGGTGTGAAAGCGTAACGGATTCACAGCGCAACAACATTTCCCGGTATTAGGTGATCCGATGATGTTCGCGATACGATGTTGTACTTTTTTGCCCCCTCCGACCCGCCTATCACCTTCCCTGTCGGCTTGTGATGGATTGTGATAAGTTGACGCTGATTTTTATTGCCGAAAAGCTAATGCGCCCGAATCGTGAACGAACAATGATGGTGTTGATCATATCTGTTTGGAGCGATGTGTTTCGAGGCTCGTGGAAGAAAGCCAAACGCGTGGAAAAAAAGTGGTAAATAAATGACTCACTGGGTTAACCGAAAATTTAGGTTAGAAACGGGCGAGGAGGGGACCGTAGGGTAGCCGTCCACAAACCTTATCAGTAGCTTGATTGGACACCTTAATGACATTATCGCACCACTGGAGGGCGCGAAAAGGAGAAGAAACACAGGGTTTGAGTGTACAGAAGACAGCCCTTCCATAAATCAATTTAGCACCCAAGGCACCCTCCTCGGCCGTTCGAGTCGAATCGAGCGAATGTCGAAGGCCAGCAGACGCCGGTGATTGGCGTCGTCGCAGGGTGGCGCCAAACAATCTACCACTCGGACGATCGCTTTGATGAACGCGAACCGGGCGACGACGGCGAGAGTGATTAAAATAAACGCTGACTCGATGCGAACCGGGCGATTATGGGCTTTCTCCAGATGACGTCTACTGAAGTCGTCCACTTAACGTTATCAGTCGCTCGCAATCCGTACGATAAGTCGCTTATCTTGCCCCGAAGCAAATTGGTTTTGCAGGCCACGAGGCTCATTGTATTTGGCAAACTAGATAGAGCATGGAAACCGATTTATTTGAATTTAGTTCGATACGTCTAATGCTTAGTCACAAACTAAAGAAATTTACCGTACTGAGCTGTTTAGGATGAGAATTCTTTAAAACAAAGTCCAACTGTTAAAAACTTTAAAGAAAAACTTTTCTTCAATGCGATATTCATTTTAATTTGATTTGCCTCAGAGGAAAAAACTAGAGATAGTTAACTTAGGGAGAGTTACGAACATTTTCCTAGATATGGCATGGAAACCGATTTATTTGAATTCAGTTCGATAAGTCTAATGTTTAAAAAAGGTCACAAATTAAAGACAATTACCGTAGTTATCTGTTTAGAACGAGTACTCTTTAAAAAAAAGTCCGGCAGTTGAAAACTTTAAAGAAAAACTTTTCTTCAATGCGCTATTTATTTTAATCGGATTTGTCCCATTTCCAGAGGAAATAAAAACTAGGGATAGTTAACTTAGGGAGAGTTACGAACATATTCCAATGCCCATTTACACGAAAAACGAATTATTTGTGAACAGAATGCTGAAGTTTTTTGCATTCAATACAATTTAATTTTTTTTTGCATTCTAATGATTGAAGAAAATTATTAAAGTAATCGAGTATATTAATGCAATTGACGTTATTTTGGACTTGCTTACATTTTTGCATAACAAAATGGTTATTTAATCGTTACATCAAGTATTACCGAACGATTAATTGCTTAAAATGAATATTTTGCAAAACTAAGATGAAAAGTTTGTCCATTTGTAAAAAAAAACAACATGTGTTTAGTGTGCTTTTGATTTAAATCTGGATTCCACCACAGTAGAAGCTGCTAGCGATAGTAGTTAGAGTACCGTCATTTTAGTGAAACTTGCAAGAACCTCTTTGCAAACCAAACAAAGCTCAAAAGGAAAACATAAGCAGAGTGGCAAACATAAAAACCGACTGCATGCACAAACGCAACCGAGATTTTTCGGACGAGCGAAAAAATAACAGCAACGAACGAAGAGACATGGCAGCGTTAAATATTATTTTATCTGATTTCCCCGCGGACCTGTAGCTAACAATGCCGGAATGAAGGAAGAGAAAAAAAACACACGGTTTAAATAGGGCCATCGCAAGTGCCCACGGAATGTCCACCACACCCGGGGACCCACATTCACCAGCACATTGCGCATTGCGTATACCGACCAAAGCCGAAAACCGGGCCCCAAAAAATTCGAGCACCGTGTGTCCAGCGATGAAAAACGTCTCAATTTTGTAGCCTCCCTTGGCGCATTTTCCACGCTCGAACAAAAAGAAAACCACAAACCAAGCCGGCGCACACACAGTGGTCCATATTTTCCTTCCCAGTGGACAAATGAAATGGAAAACATTTCACATCGCAATGAAATGGGACGAGCACAGGCGGTGAGGCGGACAGTATTAAATAACGTGACGGAGCGGTTAGTTTGTGGTCCGACCGACTTCGAGGCTTCTAGGCAATTGCCCGTGGTGACTAAAAACCGTCGCCCATGGGGTCCCCCCCACCACATACTAGCATCACTTCGTCCTTGGGGTGGCAATGGCGAACGGAGTACTTCATGCTGGGTAAATGGCGACACATGTGCGGCACCGTGGCTGCTTTTGGCAAGGAAAACTAAAGCCTCCCTCTAATACCACCTCCGGTGGTAAAAGCCTTTTTTTTATTTTTTGCCCTGCCTTTCCTTTATTTCCTACCGCAAACGCCACACGGAGTTCCTCCCCGTTACTTTCGTTGCGACAAAAATAATGCCGGATTTGTTTTTTTTCATGTTGACGTGCTGCGATTCCTTATGCGCTCCCCCCGAGCTGCTTACGTAACCTTGGTTGAGATCGAAATGGGTGTCGTTGTCACTAAGACGCTCCTTTTCTCCATCTTTTGCCCGTTCGCTGCTGCATTATTACGATTATTATTATTTTCTTCTCTCCACAGTAAACCCTGTTTCGGCACAAGCCGGGCAACATGACGCAAAGTCTGTCACCTTTTTTACCGCTTTCCCCCCCTCGGCAAGTGGCATACGTTTAAGACGATAAAGAACGCCAGCCTACCCAATTGCCGTCACTCCTCCTTCGGGCGGGTTGGGAGCGATTTGGAGCATTTCGGAAAATATTTACGACCACTTTTGTACTGCGGGAGTAATGGGGAGCCGCGCATTGTAAATACACTTTGTATCTTTTTTGTTGTGCCGGTGATGTATATTTGTAGTATTTTTGCTTTTTTTATTCAATTTAACCAACAACCTAGACTCACGACAAATGTCCAACGAACGGTGGCGGGTGATAAATTGAACGTGGTTTAAAACTGCTCGTTTGCAACGACGGACGACAATGGTTTTGGAACTGGTGCCAAAAACGCACCGCCAGTCCCCGGCATGGTGTTTGATCAATATGTTTAGTTGTGATGTTTATTTTCCCTTTTATTTATGACGGAAACACCCCCACATGTGTGTGTGTGTGCCAGGATCAGGTTGGCAACAAAATTCGTTCGTTGGCAAAGAGTCGTGAAGGCTGGTGGAAAGCATAAAATCAGAGGATGATTTTATGGTCTTGGTGCGAAGAAGAAATGAAAATTAAAACTGCTAAATTGTTCACTTCCACAGCTGGATGAACGGTTTAAGGACCTCGCAGCACCTAATTAAGCCACCCACCTCCAAAGCGCCAGTGTTGTTTTGCGCCTTGCGGGGGCAACCATGAAATGCGATAATCATCGATCGGGGGGCAGCGCGATGGGGGGACGGAGCAGCAGCAGCCAGGTCCGAGGCATCCGTTTAGCATAATCGCTCGTGTTCGCGCTCGTTAGCTCCTTAAAGTGTGCGTTTTTTCCTGTTTTTCCCATCCCATTCCCGTCGCGGCAAGGAGAGGGAACAATTTACACTTTCACCGTACCGTGAAGGAAATGTTTCGTCTCGCAACGGGAAGGGACGAAAGCTACCCCGTGAGCTACCGGAAGGGAACGTTACTCGCAACCGGCAAAACACCTCTATTGCCAACAGTCGAAGGTGCTGGTGAAGAAATTGCCGTAGGAAACCGGAAAAGTTTAACTGAGCGTAGCCTTCGGTGTTCAGAGGCTGAAGTCGGCGCACGTGTCGTAATTGATAGTTTCGAGCGATTGAAACCGATTGCACGACCGGTTCCTGTCGTGTGGGGGTGAGAGGTCTCTTCCCAAGGGGGAATTGGATTTTTAAGGTTGTTTATAGCCAGCGTACACTACGACACTTCGCACGGAATGTGCTTGTGGTAAAATCCCAAAAGGCATACGGTACAACCACTTCGAGTTGTTGACAGTAACATGCATACGTCCGCGTGAAGTCCTCCTACAAAAGGGAAAGAAAAATCAAGCCACATAAATACATGTGCCTCAACAGTCAGCAGAGAAAGATTACACACTTTCCGCCCGCTTTTTCCCATTGTTTCGCAACACCAAACGCCAGTGCGCCAGTGAAGACATAAAATGGGCCAGCCATGATGACATCAGACTTACCCCGTATTCCCCCTTTAATGTCCCGGGGGTGAGCATTTTCATTAAAAAGGAAAACACAATCCGGACAATCCACTCCCTGGACAATCCGAACGCGTGGCCATTCCGGGACCGGTAAAGTGTATAGGGTTCGTAAATATTTTTACCACCATCATAAACACACTCCTCGTTCGTAAAAAACTATATCTCCAATAATCCGTTCGAAAGGTCAACGGATTTCCCTGGGTGGAAAAGTGCTACTGGGAAATAAACTTTAATGATAAAACGTATGTTGGGGTTTTGTTTTTTTCACCTCGTCGATTGAGTTATCAAATGTGTATTTGAAATAAAATATCTGAAATTCTCTTGTTAAACGACATATTAAGTTACACGTAATCATGGTACATTTGGGTGTGTTTATCAGTAAATGTGGACCAGCTAATTTGGTACCAAAATTAATAAAAAGGTAAAAACTACTACAAATAATTGTTAGCACGCTGCAATGCAATGTAAAACGAATATAAATATGTTAGCAAACATTATCACAGAACGAGCTGCACATCGACACACAGAGGAAAGGAAAGTACGAACGGAAAGGAAAGGTACACCTATTTAGTTCATTGGAGTACACAAGTAACACGACAACATCAAGAGCAACTAGACGCCACGCATCGGCATCGAAGCGAGAGGGGTCGAGGGAGGAGGCTGTGAGGCTTTTAGGGTTAAAATGTTCATATCACCTGGAGACGACGGCCCGGGACTGGGGCCGGCACTGTCGCTCGAAGGAAGCTTGGGCAGAAGCATCTGCAGCGATGTACGGCGGCTTTTCTTCTCCTCGGCTTTGACGTCTGTGGTGGGCGGGGGGTTGGGTGACGGAAAATGGGGTTCGGAGCAGCAACGAGGAGGGAAAAGGGAGATTGTGGCACAGGGAAGGTCGGGGTTTTTTTTTTTGTTTGGTTCGGTTGCCGGATGGTGGAGCGCGTGCAGATACACGGAATGAAAAGAAAGTAAAAGACATGAGGAAACAATATAGAACAGTGGTTATGGCAAAATATATATACATGTACAGATGGTCAGGTGGTAAATGAAGGTGGTGAGATGAGAAAAATAAGTACAGTGACGCGTTCACTAATAGGAAAATAAAATCGATGTACTAATAAATTTAGTTCATTTTGGTGAATGTCCAAAAACGATACAATCTAATGTACTTAACACAATTTATATTTTCCAACCAAGAACATCGCTGAATGATTTCAACACAAGATTAATTGAAAACTAAATATCAAGAAGCTATATTCAGACTATGCCGTTAGTGCAATTTTTCTTCATCATTTTTTACAAATTCTTTACAAACTTGTCCCCGCTGCATATTTTCATCATTTGCCAAATATGGTCTCCACAGCAAATGTTTACAAATTGATAATTCGTTTGTAGAAGAGTTGTTACCCTTACAAAAAGCACTGTTTGTACAGATGCGCTTCATTAACGTTGCATTTGAAAAAAAAGAAGACAAATTTAAACGTATTTTCAAGCCAAAACGGAAAATGCTAGCAACTTTCTGTTAAAAGCAAAATAAAGAGTAGCATTCCTTTTAAATTTAGAACAAGTTTGACAACTGTATCATTTAAATTGAATCCGCCGTGGCCAAAGCATTAAACCAACTACGTTTGATTGTGTGTGAAAACATCCAGCTTTATCGCGGGCCACGTGACCAAAGATTATTTAAAGCCAGACAGCGACAAGTGGAAAAAACTGGCACTTTACGTTGCTTTTGAAGCTTGTTACCATATATTTAAAATGTTTTGGGGACCCATAACTCCCATAGAACGCCATATCGTGGCTGAAAACCAACGAGAAAGATTTGCACAAAGTCGTTGTTCTTCCTGTCAAGACTTCCGGTGTATGGAGCAGTGTACAGTGTCCAGTACATTCTCTAATTATGCAACTTTATCAGAAAACCATAAAAAAGAGTACGATTCAGTGGTTTGGACATACCTGGCCACAGTAAATCATGCGCAAAGAGCATCAGAGAAATTGAACGGGTCAAATATAAAAGATATACTCCACACTGCTAACCCTCCTTATGGCTCTAAACTACAACCAATCGAAAAAAAACATTTACAACACTTAAAGGTAGGGCCTATTCCAACACTTTAAAGTCCAACCGGTGTAGCATTTGGTCATGAATGCCTCACAACAACTGGAAAACATCCTTACACGACTGGTTTTGCCGGCTATGGCTAAAGTTTCGGCCAAGGACCGTAAGGCCTTCTTACTGGCCGTCGGAATATTTTTTGAAGATACTTAAAAGATGTAACTTTACAATAAAGTTTCCTTCATTCAATTAGCTTGGTCAACTTTTTTCTTATCACCGATGAAAATTTGTCTATTTTTTTAATGCAAACGTTATGTGTTTTATTTGGGTTTTCTGTTTTCCATACGTCCTTTTTACTTTAACGTCTATCTTCAATGGTTTATTCAAAAGAAAAAAAATTGGCAAGTAATCTATAAACTATTATGCAAAGATATCAAAAGTTGAAATGGCGAGACAGTAATAGGCCGCTCATGTGGCAAAAAATAGACCAACAAAAATCGTACAGAATTGATGCGAAATGAAATGATTTTCATGTAAAGCACACAAGTCATGGAAAAAAATTTCTAATAAATTGTTTTCTTTTCAATTATTCATTTCATTCAACCCACAACCAATATTGAGAAACATTCGGTTGGCTGGAACAAAAATCGATTCGACGAGTCCTCCCATTTGATCCCTGACCTATTTGACGCTGTGAATATGGCATGTTGTTTGCGTGATACACTGAGTACGAGGGATGAAAAAGGTCGCCCTTAGAGCATGGCACAACTTCATGCATCCGAACGATACCGCGTATCTCCACCCCTCGGGGCCAACCCAATGCAAACGTTCCGACAGCCCGGCATCACCATCATCATCATCATCATCGTCATCCTCCGGTGGTTGTTCAGCTCGGCAAACACCGCGGGCTCTAATTAGCGTGCGGTAGTTGCCAGTAAACCACCCAGTCATCCATCCATCCACAGGTTTTGCCGTGTCAGGATCGCTTGCAGGACCTCACATTGTTTCGCAAAAGTTGCAGAGGGCAGCTCGGGCGCTACAGTGGAGTTGCCAGTGGTTCACTTTCTAGTGGGCACCCCCCGTCCCCGCTCCATGCCCGGCAGCAATCGGAGGGATTGTTCTGTCAAAAGCGTCTAACAATGGCGACCATCCACAGTGCCAGCACTTTAGGCCACTAACGAACTCCTCGCCTCGCAGATGAGGCACCCACTCCTGTTTCGTTTGCTCCTATGGTATATGGTTTGTTTTTCTCGAGAGGGACAGATTTCGCCCCTGTTCCCTCGTGGGCTGGGAGTGACATTTTTCACGCCCTTGGGATGATCACCCCCCCGGCGCCCTCCCAGCATGCAAGGAACGCAACGATGGAACCGGCAGGCTGCGAAAGCAATTGGCGACGAAAAACAATTTGAATTCATGAATAATAAATCTTCGAAACAAAAGCACGCCACCCCGACCGCAACGCGGGGTGGTTGCAAAAGCGGATTGGGCACGTGTGCGATTCCGTCGCGAAACGGTGCAAGTTAGTGGATATTTAGCTGCCATCCCGGGGAACCAGACTTGATTCCCCGCAAAGGTAGCACAAACTTGGTTTAAAATCTTAACTTTCGAGGGTTCTTGTTTCGAAATAACATTTCTGTAAAGTCCCCGCACACCGTTTTCGATCAAAGCAGAAACTTTTCCCTACCGTCAAACGTGGAATGAAAAAGAATCACGTGTTTGGTTTGTTTAACTCACCAAACTTTTAACGATACATCCCTGCACCGCTCGCTATTACTTCGACTTCTGGTAGAACGAGAACGGAATGTTTGAGCACGCGATAAAAAGGATGAAAAAGGTTTTCTTTTCCCTTTTTTCCGGCCACCATCGTCGGTGTCGCGTGCAATTTGCAATTTTCCCGACACTACTTCGCGCCGGTTTGCGAATCGAAATCGATCAAACTTAGCCGTCGGTAACCGGCAAAAGTCTGAAGTAAGTTTCGTTCCTGGTCCATGGAAGGAAGTGGACTGATTTTCACACACCATCCTCATGGACTTGGTGTGTGCGTGTGTGTCTGTTTGTTGTTCAACTATTGGACGGAAGTAACACTGGATTGACTCACAAACGGTGGAAAAAAGAGGAAACCCTGGGTAGAAGGCTGGGACCAGCCGGCGCCACGACATGCCGCGATGGCCAGGGTGCGAGGACACGGTCGAGTGTCACGACCGTGGGCAGTGCTAAATTGTCGCTCGGCACGCGATCCACCTCCGTGGGGGTCCGTGGAAATAGCTTGGCACCGAGTTTCAACTGCATCGGGACCAAAACCATAAGTCGCCGATCGGGGCGCAGTGAAGTCATTAAAATATGCGAAAACTATTCGGAAGCCACCCTGCGCCCTCTCGACAGCACTATGGCAGGACGTGAGCAAATGGACTAGTTTCACGCCATCTCATGTCACGGTTGGTGACTTGCTGGCTTCCGATTGCCCCGGCGTGGGCATTCCAGTGGACAAGTCATTCATAAATCAGTAGCTCGGAAACACCAGGTAAATTACTTCGAAGTTTCCAAGAATGATGAGACTTTTCTACGATGGATTGCACAAGTTTGAACAATTGCAACTCATGAATCATTTTCAAGCTGAGTTGAACTTTCCCAAGGCAATCAGTGGAGTCGATTAAAAGACCCACCATGAAACTATAGTAGAAAATAAAAAAATCCGTTCAATGGAAGAACTATTTTTATCCATCCGTGGTCCGAATTTGGAAAACCGTCGGTATGGGCTATTATTAACTAGCCCGTGGAACTTGTTGCACAGAGCATGAGAAGGGGGGATAGATTAGATGAAGAAAACGCCGTCGAGAAACGGAAGTACAAGGAAAAGAGCCGCAACACCAAACGGAACCGTTTCGTAATCAATTGCACTGGGAAAGCCAATTGGGGCAAAAATAGCAATCCGATTGACTTCACTTCCATCAATCAACAAAAAAAACACGTTTCTACTGCTTGGTGGTTTGATAAAGTTCAATTGCCTTCTTAAATGGTTGATTATGCGGGTTAAAAATATCAATGTATATTCAAAAAAATGTACACTACAAATTTCTTCTAGAAACAAGACAAAGCTCTGCTTGAAATGCTCATAAATGTTTTGTAAGAAGGTAGTTAAACTGCAGTAAACCATATTTTTCTTGTTATGCCACATTTGACATGCTGTTGACTGTACATCAAATAACAATGATGCTCCCATACAAGGGTAGTTCAACTGAAACAATTTTTAAATTTAAATTATTCCGGAGAATATAATTCATGTTTTATACCAACTGTTTCTTCAACATCTCGTTCTTAGTCACTCGAGGCAAATAATGACCAAGACACAATTCTAGTCTTTTATAACAGAGATCCATTTAACTCCAAGTAAAACAAACCATTTGCGATTCATACGCTCTTCATTCGCAGATAAAGGGTTCTTGTGTTTTCCATCGAAAATGGCCACAAACTACGTTTATAAACTACCAAGGTCAACTAAAATGCGAATTTTGCCCCCGTATGGTAGGATGGCTTTAGAGAGACGACCGAGAAACAAATCTTTTAAATCCACAGAACATTCCAAAGGGCTGAAAAGAATTACCCTTTCTTTCCGAGGCAAACCAAAAGAGTTTTCTTGTGGAGCTAGAGCATCGCTGGAGCACCGGGGTGGGAGGGAAAGGGGTGGGGGATGTTTAAAGATAAGCAATAAACGAAACAATAAAACTTCCCGGGGGAAGAAAAGAAAAGAGAACAACGGCCACACTGACTGCGAACGGGGAAAACTAGCCGCGAACGCGGGAGGGGGAAAGAAAAGGTCAAACTTACCGAGAAACTTTCCACCCGATGAGGACGAGTTGGGTGGTGTGGAGGCTGGCTGGGAGCTGCCAAACGCTGGGGCCGACTCCGGCCGGTTGCCGGCATTTATTGGCGTCGAAACGGCACTGACGGACGCCGACGGCCCATGGCTGCTGCTGGCGCTCATTATACGCTTTTTTCCTTTTTTGTTTCGAGGCACCGGGTCGAACTTTGATGAAGTATTTAAAATTTAAAGCGAACAAAAATTGCCTGCAACGTGGGTAGTAATAGAAAAAGACAAAACGCAGACTCCCCCCAGGGGAGATGGAGTAGCTGCGTGAGGAGGTGCGTTGGCTTCACTGATAGCAGATAAAGCTGCTCGACGGGACGTGCCGCGTGTCACACAAGAAGCACTACCGAGGCCGGTTAAGTAATTACGACTATTTTATTTTTCAACGCACACACAGGGCACAGATGTACACAATTCGCGATAAAAACGCACACTTTTACACTTGCAGATCTACCGCTGACTAGATCATTTCATTTATCTTGCCTTGGACTTGAAGCTGCGACTGCGACACCGGTCCTAGACGACGGACAACACAACACAAGAGCACTCCGCCGGCGTCGGGCAATGTTTGCACAATGGAGTTAAATTCTCTTGGCAAGTCTCGCGGGCTCGCGAAGCCGAAGTTGCGCTTACTTCGACACAACAGAGACACAGACTCCCCGCTGGCACGCGAGAGAGAAATGATGTAATCGCCGTGGCATATGCGTCGCCGAGCAACCCCCGCGGCCACCCGTTTGTGTTTACTGCTGCCGTTTCATCCCTGACCGGAACCTGCGTTGCGCTGGTCTCCGTGGCCGATTCGTCGTTGCCGATTTATGATTATTTTCCCGTGCTGCCTTCCGATCGCTTATCGCGCAACTGCTCACGCGACACCACGGCGTCCGTGAAGGAGAGCGCACAAATCACGAACGTGTACGAGTTCCGGTTTTGCGATTCCGCTGTCGTCCACGTCGTCGTCGTCGTCGGCAGCAACCATCAAACAAACGCGTACAATTTCCGCCTCTCGGTATTTCCAGCCACGGAAAGGATACTACGGTAGAGTGAGAAAATCGCGAACTAGCGCGGTGCAGATCTATACACTACTAGGGCGACGGACCGCTTCCGGTGAGATTACTTCATTGCGGTACCTGATGCGAGATTGGGAGACATCGGTTTCGCTGGAAGTAAAACGAAAAAGTGTACAAAGCACATTACTAATTGTGACGGTGGCAAACTATCACGGAGATGGTGTAATACGTCAAGGAAATGGAATGATATCACACTGCTCATCCGTTCTCTGGTTCCAAAACTGTCTTGCGTTTCAGTTCTGTTGCAAAGTTTTCCCCTTGTTTCTTTTATAAATTACTGTCTACGTCAAACACTCCTCGTTGAACGTAGTAAGCGTGGCAGGTTGGACGTAATTGGATTACTGTTTGTTTTTTTGGCTTCTTCATTTCTCCCGGCTTTGCCTTCGTTCCCTTGGGCCTGAGAAAGATACCGAGTTTGAAAGAAAGAAAAACTGGGAATAAAAAATATCGCACCTAATAAAAATTAGATGTTCTTGAAACACTCGGTAGCAGGATGGGAAACACTTCCTAGCACGAGGATCCTCCGAAGCGTACTGCTGTCGCTGGCAGATTGCCTTTGGTTTCAAAATTATGCATGTGAAAATTCACATTTCGGGAAAATGGCATGTTGTGAGAACCTTCTCTCAACTCAGAAATTGCAGGGCGCTCGGGATATTATTCGCGAATCCGACGATCCGAACTGCCAGTAGCCACACAGGCGCTTAAAATTAACTCTGCTCTCGTTCGGATACTGTGAAACGGCCAGCACAATGTACGGGCTCTAGACACACTTGCACACAAAACTATAAACTGATCATTTAATTTCGCAGACACTTTGCGGTATACCCTGAATAGGAACGAATCAACAAACTTGATACTTTATCCATTCACGAAGGCTGCAATACGATACACTACCCCCCGAGATGGGATTTCTTTTACTAGTTCCGTCCGGTTGTCCGTGTTTTGCATCACCGAACTCCCTCGTAACAGTCGCGCAAGTGACGGAAATTACCAATTGCTAATGAATGAAACGTATGATGATACCAATTACCCTGAACTGTCCACCGAAAAGCGAGCAGAAAACGTACCTTTACCGTGCCGGAGTATCATGTGGACGCTAATTTTGAGTGTAAATTCGGTGCCAGTCTTCCGTCACCGCGGCAAAGTCTACGCAAACTGCCTTCGTTGACGAAACAACGACCAACAATCGGACAACAGGAGGAGAAAAGTACAATGGGTGGTGGACTGTGGGGTGGGATAATATTTGACAACAAGCGGCTTGCGTTTACACTACCTTCTTCAAGTTTGTAGCGAACGCGCATTGTTCTGTTGAGCTCATTTGATTGGTGTACGATTGGATTGTTAAAACTATTTTTTAAAAATCAATACTTATTGATACAGCAGAGCTTATAGAGGGATTGAAGATGGTCAAATGGACAAAAATATTACAACGCAGTTTAAAAAAAAACAATAACATTGTAAAAAATGGTCAAGGTACGGGAAAGTAGAGTAAAATGCACCACTTGGTGAAATAAAATGCACTGGCATGTTTCTAGGTGAATCAACGACTCAAAGATCCAAATATTGCAATATTTTACGCTGGCGCAGGTTTGACCGGATTGTATTTGCTTGCTGGAGGTTTGGGTTCTCTGGAATGGAATAGCCTTCATTCAACACTTGGAAATATCAAAAGGCTAACATAAATATGGCGAAATGATGAAGCAAACTAGGTTTTACATCAAGTAAGCTTTAATGTTGTTTTGGATTTTCTGGTAATAAAAGTCTTGCCTTGAATAAACTGCGAGAAACATGTTCTTCGGTTGAGAGGTGCGTTGCCTCATTTTAGCATACCAAAATGAAACAATCGAACTTTATGTAAATCGTATGTTTCTACTAAGAACATCTGTTCTCGAGGGATTTATTAAACTTATAATGAGTACATCGTTACATTGGGGTAAGCAAAAGAATTGTATCCTTGCTATCATTCTGTGCTGATTCGAAACAGTTTGTTCCACTTTTGATTTCTTAGTTTTCTCTTGTGCGAAGAGAAAGGTAGAGAGAAAAAAACTATCGACAGTTTTTATTACATTTTCTACCGACTTTTCAGCCACAAGCCATAGCGAAATGCTTAAATTAGTCGCCTTAAATGATTCCGTTACGATAAGGCTATGTATGTTAGTTGTGTAAAACCTGAAACACAGAAGGGTATAAATATGTGCCGTACGGATGATGAGTAAAATACTGTGCAATTTTGTTAATTTCAAACGAAAAACGTAAAAGACACATTCTGCAGTTTACACAATGGGTTTTTAAGTCCTCGGATAATGCAGGGAAATTCGATACGCAGAAGGTTTAGCCGATAAGAGCGGCAAGGGGGTTGGGTCTTTCGATAAGCCGTTTTATCCTAAAATATGTAATAATATTATCAGTAGCAATAGTTAAAGACGATACGGGCGTTACTCCGTTTGGAACGCCGGGAATTAACGGGATGATTTGTTTTCCTTAGAGACATCTAACGTTGGACGATGCGGGAACTCTATCGCTACACGATTGCGCTATGTCTTTTGCCGTTTCGGACGGCCATCTAACGGCAGGCTTCAGGTCACAGAGGGAAGGTTTTCTAGTCATCAAAATCAATGTCGGAATCATCCGAATCGTAGCCACCTCGGATTGTTTTCTGATTTGACGGTTTCTTTTGCTTTTTCGTATCCGGAGGAGAGAGAAGATCGCCCTGTTGGGATTAAAAATCAAACAATGTATAATTATCAACAAACCAAGGTATAACTAGCTAAAGTACTTACATTATATTCGATGGCTCCGGACTGTGCGATGCGCCATTCCAGCATTTCGGTGCTAAAATCATCACAGTTCCCAAGATCGGTGAAACCCACGATGTAATCCTTGGTTTTGCTGTCCTTTATCAACGCAATGCTTGGTATCACCTTGATACGGAGGCGCTCTGTTAGGAACGGACACCGCTCGGCATTCACCTTGCAGAAACGGGCCTCGAGGTGCTTGGTGGCAAGAATCTTCAGATGCATGTCAACGATGCGGCAGCGTGGTGTGGAGTCGCGATAAAAGTGGCACACAATGTTGGCCGATTTTTTCGATATCGCAAAGAACTCCTTCTCGTCCGCCAGCTCGGTGTACTCGCCGTGCCCAATGTTCTTCCACTCCTGTTTCTGTTGGGCCTGTTTTTTGAGCTGCTGAATGCGCTGTTCACGTAGCTTTTCCAAATCGTCGGTGTTGAGGTTCTCCAGGCGGTCTAGCTCGTTGTCCAAATGCTTCTCCAGCTGCATCGCGGCCGAAATAACTTGGTTCTGTATCAGATGCTCCATGTTGGCCTCTTTTCTCACTGCAATTTAATGAAACCAACGACTGCCGGTTAGTTACTGGATGCCATACAGGCAAACGTCTTTTGGCAATTGTTCAACCGCCCCCGCGCAAAGAAAACACTCCAAACATCACTGCGAAGACCGGTGTCGGTCGATCGGTCACTGCATGGACCCCCTGCATTCGTCACGAAGGCATCTGATCTTCATTCACGAGAAATACAACCAAAGCACCAGTGCATATCCCCAGAAAACACGAGGATTACAAGCAACAACGTAAAAATACCTTGCCATACACGTTGATACTTACAATTTTTAGTCTTTCAAAGAAATAATTCAATATTCTTTCCGTCCCGTTAGTTTCGGTCTTTCCTACCACGACGATGATTAAGAATACCTGCAATAACTAGGCGTTGCAATTGCTTGTATTTTGACACAGCGGTTTGACAATCGGTTAGCAACAACATTTTGCAACATATTGTTTTTTAAACTTAACTACGCAGTGGATTATTCGTGGATTCAAAACCGATAGCATCAAACCCGTGTTGCACTTTTGTATAACATTAAATATTTGAGTATATTTTAGTCGAAACAAGTTTGTTTTACAAATTTCATCTTACGGATTGGGATCGCCATCAAATTGACTCGGATCAAGTCTCATTCAAATCTAGTCAGTCAAACGAATTCGATCTGATTCCAATCCTTTCGAATCTTCAAGTTTGCCGAATCCGAATTCTTCCGTTACCAGCAGCAGTTGGATAGCCGGCGTCGTTGAGGTAACATCTCGTTCTTCCGTGTTCTGTTCGTGTTTGCCGAATCAAGCCAAAAAGCGTGCACCTCGTTCTTCCAAACTTCTGAAAGAATACATTAACCGTCATAGTATTTTCCCGGGAACAAAGCAATAGAAATCCTGTGTGCTTGTGCATGGCCGTAATAAGTTTCGCGTCCTAACGATATAGAAGAAAAAACGCGCGTCGTTGTGAACGGTTTGTGACCGTTGTGTGGCTACGTTTTCCCCGGGGACCAATACCTCGGGCAGAAAAGAAGTGAAAACAGAAGATAAATACATTACCGTGCACGATCACAGGGCAGTTTATCTGCAGTGAAAAGTTGTGCCAGGTTTCCGTGTACGTGCGTACCAAAGTGTTACCAAGCCGCCAGTGATAATACCGCAAAAACGCAGTAGAAAGCTATCACTTCACAGAACAACTCGGACAACACCATCAGCATTGTTCCGCAGGAATCTCTAACAAGAACAAGGTATGCACCGCAATGGTTCTAGGGTCGTCAAAAGGGAATTACATTTTCAACAATTCATTGCAAAAAGCAAACGATCATTCCGCTAGCAGCCCAGTTAAAAACTGCCATAGCAACCGTGCAGTGGGAAAGGGATGGCAATATCGCGTTTTAAATGAAAATGGCGCTTGTGTGGTGCTTATGCGGAGGAGCAACTCGACGCATCGGTTATTTGTAGGAAATCAATTCGTATTTTCAGAATTGAACAACCTTGATCGTAGAGAAGAATCAGACAAAGAAGCATATTTAACCATAACCTTGCCTCCGTTCCATCTCCTGGAAAACGTTAAAAATAAGTCCCGGGAAGCCATAGCATAGAAAAAAGCAATAAAGCAGCATATTTTCTTTGATGGATGGTATACATGTGTGTATGAACGGCACGAGCTGCTCCTTTTCGTGCTGCTGGTTTGTCGGGTAGAATAAGGATGCTTTTATGCTCCCGTCCTTCTCTTTTATGCTGTTTTCTGTTCTCGTCGCGGGTAGAAGATGCGAGTGGACAAAAAACCATGAAAAACAATTAACCATTCGCCCGCCATCAATAATTGGGCTTGCTAGACGAATCTAGGCCTGCTTTGATGCATTTGTTCCAACGGTTGTGTTGTTTCCAAAAGCACCTTTACTCGCAGATATTTTCCTTCCGGTTGTGAAGGGAACTGGAAAGCTAGGCGAAACCGCTTTTGCCACTTGTCGCTGTCGTTGGTGTTTTCGTTTCCCCCGGGGCAATGGACCAACTAACTGGTATCTCTACATCCCGGCGTGGAAACACTGGACCAGATGCCCTTTCCTTTCATGCTCATTCTGGTACATGTTCCCGTTTGAAATGGCCACTTGAAGACGGTACGCTTTTGTCCAAAGCTTCTCCCCGCATGGAGCGGCGTGTATTGGAACAGGTTGTATTTTTATTCCCTTTCTGCTATCCGACTTTCGCATGGTGGGGAGAGTTTATTGCAGTGACCGTTTTGTTTGTAAACAGTTCGCTGGCTGATGCAGCACATAGTTGGCGTTGGATTACTTCCTTTTTGCCATTCCGGTCGTTTGATTACAAATTATGTGCATGAAAAATGTTTCCATTTTTAATGATTTATTTTATCATTTCTTCATAAAATTGTATTTCAGTAGTTAATAAAAAAAATTTGATTATTTGGCCAATCAGTGCGTTTAAATGCAATTTAAACACAAATTATATTTAACATCATAATGTTCGTCTCAAAACCCCCCTGCAAGACGGGGAAAGAAGATAATTTGAAGAGCCCGCCAAAAATGTGTCTCCGTAGCTTCCATGCGACCACGTGATGGCGCTTTAATTCGCACAAAAACTACTACCACCCATCAGAACGGCCAACGCAAATCCAAATTCGGGAATCTCTCGCATACGACAGCGTTTGATTTTATTTATAGTTTTTCCCAAACGACGCGCGACAGTCTCGAATACTAGAAGGGCCTCTCAAGAAAGCCAAAACCCTTACTCGTCGCTTGCCATCGGAGTCCTTTTGGATAGATCTATCGGCACAGGAAGACATACGCACAGCATGTGATGGATGACAAATTTAGAAATGTGAGTTTACTGATCATGCCACTCACGGCGATGCCGTTGTGTTGGGCAACAGTCACAAACGAAACAAAATAAAAAAAATACAAAAAACACCTTCCCGCGGGGGGAGGACAACACCACTATCTCGCCCCCTTTCATCCCCTGGGGCGCGATTGCGGTATTTCTTCTGTGTTGGTGACGATCGCCACACACAACGGCGCGAGGCTTTGGTTGCCTCTTTAAAAATAGTACAGCCGTTTGGGTCAGCGGCCAGCATCCCTAGACCGTAGGCAGGCACCCCACGATCGACATGATAATGCTCTCGAGCGAAACAAAACCCACCGAAGTGCGTCCGACGGAACGTCTCGCGAGGAAATCCAACGGTCGCCGGTTGACGCGAAAAGATGGGGAAGGTTTCTGCAGGGACGGAAGAGACCCGACAGCACAATTGTTTGCACTGCAACGCCGTTTGTATTGACCACCTTCGGCTTGTGTACGGTCATGGTCGACTATTTTGATTGATTCTAGCTTATTTTATTTCTTCTCCTGCACTGAACGAGAAAGAAGAAGCAAAGGAGATACCTCCGTCAACCGGCTTAGCGAACGCCATCAAACGCAACATTAAACAAGCTGCTTAGCACCTTTGCGTAAACATTTACATAAGAATTGCTCCTCTTCTTCTGGGTTTCTCATTGCTTGTCTTGCGCTGTCTGGCGTTGGACATGGTGGGTGTGTTTAAAAAAAAGGTCGTTTTTTTTTCTAAGCATCTGTTAATGATCGAAAACATAATGCGCCAACAAACACCCGGTCGCGTGACTAAAGGTAGGCTGTTTTCATATTTCCGGCAAAGCAAAACGATAACAGAGATGGAGTTTCGATGCCTACAATCACATACCATGGATGGCGGATCTGATAAGAAAGTAATAGAATCTATATTACACAAACTATACATAGCTTTAGCATAGATAAAACAATCTATAATTCCTTACGATTGGATGAAAAATATTAACAAAAATGTGTCTCTTATACTTTTAGCGCCCTACCACTTTAAAAGGTAACCCGAGATTGTTTTGATCCGGCTTTTCTATTGCAACAGGGTGCACATTCCGATGATCCCATGTAGCTCTCTTGTCCCTGCTGCACCGGTCGCATACCAGTTCCGTATGCAAATCAAGCCACATTCGATGAGAAAATCAAGCAAACCAAAGGACGGAAACTGGCACGGGCTAGTAGTTGGCTCCTCCGTGCTGCTGCTCCATTGTAATCTTGTCCGATTTCAATATTTTAGCTCTTAGGCATCGTGCGATGGTGTTGGTCTGAATCTAGGGATGTCCGTCCGTCTTTTCAAGTGTGCGTTGTTTTAATCACTGTTCCGAATTCCACCCGAGAGACCGATGTGGCAAAAGGGTGTATGGGGCGATACAACATGCACAGGGAAAGCCACCCAGCCGGGAGGCCAGATTAAAACGCAACGGTTGATCGCGCTTCGTCGTGGAAGAGGAGGTACTCAGGTCCCCCAAAACCTTCGAAGCATCAATCAATCCCTCCCCCCCCCCGCGCGATGAGGTTGGCGGGAACCGGAGGGTTCGATGACAAAACGAAAAACACCTCACCCACCACCCCCAAAAGCAAGCTCCCTTCCGGAGGGAGGAGAGAGGAAAGCGAATGCCTGACCTGATAATGATCCACTCAAGAGGGTGCGGGGAGGTTGTAATGGGGTGTGGTTATTTTGTCCCTTCGCTTGCTTTTGATTCCAATCGAACAGAGTGCGCATCATCGAGTGCGTTACGATTGTATGCTTTCTGTTGGCAGCGAAACGGAACAACACCAAGCAAGCCGCCACCAGCAGTCGGGGAAGGAATCGCGTTGGTCGTAATTATTATTCTAACGAGGCATTATTCTATCCATCACATAAAATCGCACACAGACACACCTATGTTTCAGCTTGTGCCTGGTGCGACCTTCTACATATGTTTCGCGTTTGTTTTTGGCACGTTGCTCAAGCTTGAAACAAAAACGTCGGCCGCGATATGTATGTAGGAAGAAGGCGCGTATGTTATATATTTTTCGCCAAGTCCGCGATATACATTATATGCGGGTAGGAGATCTCGTTGCCGGTGAGTCGCGACCAAACCACACCACACACACATTTGTTTCCTTTGTGGTGGTAACAAAAATGCTTGGTGTCGAGATCAAAATCCGCGCGATCGACAGAGAGCAGGCGGTGAGATTTTGCTTTCCGCGTGGAATGAAAATAAAAATATGCCCGGGCGATAAGAGTCGCGAAGCGTTACCATCGGTAGGTGCTTCTCGCCGGGTGAAGGGGAGGACCACTCGCTGATTAACGGACACACGGACACTGACCAACAGCATACACACTTTGTCGCGCAAGTGCCTTTCCTTCCCTCGCTGATGCTACCGTACGTTTGTAGATGATTGCTGCTGATGCTCGCATGATGCTACAATTTGATGATTCGAAATAAAGTCCTTTGGGGTAGTATGGACCTGCGGGGCAAAACAAACGAACTGCCGGATAAACATATAAAACAGACAAGACCGTTTACCGTAGAAGCACCATACTTGGCGCGGGTTCAAACTTGGCGCACTTTCTAATATTTTCTTCGATATTAGACTATTTCCAAAACATTTCAGCCTAAAATATGTAGTCAAATATTTGTTTATGTTTGTACAATACTTCCGCATCAAAACATGTGATTGATTTTTGGTTATTGAATGTAAATTTAATTAAATGAAAAATTCCATCCTACAAGTGCGCCACTTTTTACCCGCGTTAGCAACGATGCTAAGGAGTGGGTTCAACTGTTTCCAATAATTTAAAGGCAAAATAAATATTATCAATGTTTTTTTTAACCGAAACTGTTAAAATGTAAGTATTTCCACGTGGTTAGATTCGGTGCTTTTTGAGATATTTATGCTAATTTGAAGCGACAACATTTTGCGCCAAGTTTGGCACACAATGTTCCTAATTATTCTCCGTGGAGAATATGAATGTTTGCGCTGCTAGATATTTTTGAATCATAGAAGGCTTTGATGAATGAAGATAATAAAAGCTAGGGAAGAGATAGTTTCATTTGCGCGAGATAAGCCAAAGTCCGCGGCAAAATAAGCCAATTTGATTTTTTAATTGCTGTTCAAATGTGTTTCTATTGTTTTAAGTTGACTTTTGAATAAAATTGTTGAACGTCATGAACCTACATCCAATTTGTTTTGAGTGCGCCAAGTTAGGAACACATCGCGCCAAATAAGGAACATTGAAAAAATCGTGCACCAAGTTAGGAACATAATGTAGCACACAAAGAGTTTCTGAAACATGAAGAAATATTAATTTAAGAGTTTCTCACTTATTTTTCTTATATTCTATGGTAGTTAGGCCAGCACTGTGCAAAAAATGGTATGATTTGACCGAACATTGCTTTTGTTATTAATTTTTTTATGCAGAATTTCCTTAACTGCGCCAAATATGGTACATCTACGGTACTTCTGTTTTTTTAGTTTATAATAGGGAGTTTGGTGATAGATAAATAATTTCGTTGGAAATCGATTTTATTATATAGGAGCCATATTTATAAGCGATCATCAGACAAAATTAGAAAAATATTTGAAAATAATGTCACTTGTGGAATTGGGTAATATCAATTGGACCCTGACACAAGCTTTAAATTGTGTTAAGATGCCCCAGACCCGGGCGATATGGGCGTGTCTGAGGCAAATGACTTGTGGTGACAAATATTCCAGAAGTCAAATAATGCAAAATAATTTCTCAACATACTTATGTTATCCAAACCATCCTCCTTGGGTTATTCGATTTCATAAAGGACCTTACGAAAAGTATACTAAAAGTACATTTTTTCCCCTTTTCTTGTAGATGTCACTGCAGGTGTCAAACCAAACATCCACCGGGCGTCGAACGCCACAGGTTTACCAAGGCTTCGGTGGTAATGTCCCAACTGGAGCGGCCGCTCCCGGTGGTGGTGGTGGTGGACCCGCTGCAAACGGAGCCGGCGGGAATGTTGCAGGAAGTCAGACTCGCACCACAAAGGGAGGCGCCGGTGGGAAGCAGTCGCAGATTCCGGTAGCCATCGGTGGCACGGCGGGAGGCATCGAAGTGGGCTCACCCTCAGTCCCACCGACGGCCGTGGTACATCCCGGCAGTGGAGGAAACAACGCCCCGGTGGTGGCGGATGTCCCACCGCTGGCATTTGTCGGCAAAAAGCAGCAACAGTTCTCGTCCCAGCAACAGGCACAGCAACGGATGCTCGAACAGTACATGCAACAGCAGCAAGCGGAAGCGGCGGCCAAAGATAATGCCACTGGTGGTCAGAAAGCGACAAACGGAAGCAACGCTAATGGAGGTGGAGTGCAGCAGCAGCAGCCTGCGGTTGTTGAAAAGAATGGTACTGGCACGAAGAAAACCGATTCGGAATCAGCAAAATCTTCGGCAACAACAACAAACACCGAGGGTGCCAAGGTTCGTGATAGTCCACGTTCGAGTGGCCGAACACAGAAGGCTTCGGATGAGTTGCCGAAAGCATCGGACCAGCCAGCACCGAAGGAGAAACAACAGTCCTCCGGGGGCAACAAAACGCCACAGAAGGGAACTCCTGGCGATAGCTCGCTGGTAGCAGAGAAGCCATTGAAGGGTTTCGACGCCGATGGGGAGGAGATGGAATCTCTACTGTTGGAGGATTGGGATCTTGAGGAACTGTCGAAGTCGTCACAGCAGCAGGGAAGCGCCAAATCTAAGCTCCCCAAACCAAGCCCGACTGCGATGGCTCGCGTTGCTCCGAATAAGTCGACCGGTAAACAGACGGGTGATGTCAAGCTTGAAACCGTCGTAGAACAGAAGCCACAACCGACGGTCCAGGAAAAATCCTCACCGAAAGCCACCGAAGCGGCAGCCCCCGGTACGCCGCAGAGTGTCGGTTCGGAGCTGAACATCGGACGCCCGCTCCGTTCCATCTCGGGTCGCCGCTCGACTCGCCCGATCAGCGATATCAAGTTCACCCACCATCGCAAATCGAGTGAGCTGAACGATTCCATTTCCAGCCTGAACGTAACCGTCGGCTCGGACGTGTACATGGACAGTCTGCGCACACCCGGATCGGCCACCCGCAAGCGCAAGGACATGACACCCGAGTCCACCACCGAGGCGGTTGAGAGCCCGAAACGTGCCCGGCTCGATTTCAGCGGCTTCTTAGGCATGGTGGCCACTCCGGTGACGATGCTCAAGAACCGTTTGTCGCGCGTCAAGCTGCAGTCGTCGACACCACGCGCACTCGCCGTCGAGGAGGAGGACGCCTCGAAGGTGGTCACGGCGGAAGCAACCACAACGACTACTACCACCGTCGTGGCAGGGGACGATGCGGCGAAGGCTACGAGCAGCAGTAGTAACACCATGGAGGTCGACGAGAAGGATGTCACCGTTGCCACGACGGAGGCTAAGGAAAACAAACAGGAGGGCGAGGGATCGGGGGGAGAACCTGCGAAGGAGGAGGACGATAGCAACCGGCAGCAATCCACTTCCGCCGTCGCCGACGCCAACGACGAGGTCGAGGTGAAGATCGTCACAGACCAACCGCAGAAGCAGTGGTGCAGCGTGATGTAAACGGAAGAATGTCCAACACTGCACAGCTTGGGCAACATATCATCACCCACCTTCTAATTTGTCCTCCACAAATGTGCTCCCTCGTCCCGGCGCCCAAATTCAGTTCCAACAGTTTTAAACACTTTTTCCCCCCCCCCAAGTGCTGCAATCAACATGATCGAACGATCATCTTACTCTGTTCGGTTAGTGAAAACGCCCGTCGTGTTGGCGTTGATGTGGCTCATTTTTATTTACATGTAGTATGTATGTTCCGTTCCGTAACGCACGCGGATCACTAGACGGTAGATAAGCACACAAACACCCACCGCCGCGTACCTTTGAACGTTTCGAAGGGAGGCGGTATTAGAATGTTTGTTTGTTCTTTTTTTTTTAGTTGCAACCACCATCGTTCAGTAACGATGGTATGGAGGAGGAAGATATGCGCTACTCCTATCTGGCCGGGGAACCCTTCCCTGGCGATAGGAAGGAGCATTTGTTCATACACAGGTGTAGCTCGTTCTGTTTTGGATTAAAGTTTTAGTATCAAAAAATTGAAATAAAATGAATAGAAAAAAAAACATTACACGAGAGAAAAACGCGAAACCGCAAAAAAGAATGAGCATTGAAATTAGAAAAAAAACTGTAGGAAGATGAACCAAACAGAACAAAGAAGAAACCACTGCTCAAACGAAACAAGATTTACAGGGGTTGAGAATTTTTTTAGAATTTTAGAAATGTATCACCCACATTAGTTCATTTGTCGTACCCAGCAACTTGAGGAAGAGATAGAAATAGTAGAAGCACGTACACTGAAAACTGCAATAAAAATCCTGAACAACCGATAGAACATATTTGTCGTCCTAATTGAAACTCGGAAGCTCGAGAAAGGCGAAAGAATCGAAGAAAAATGTCTTGCTGTATTTGTTTTAAGAATGTGAAACGATTGTTCATGGCAGGCAAGGGCAAGGGAAAGCAGAAACGGTTGCATTCTCCACTTCCTCTGAGATGGAGGCAGGAAGGGCAACCGCCTAGAATAGGTTTTTTTAACCGACACAATACTCCCTCATTAGTGTTCGTCGTTTGATTTGGAAGAGAAAAGAAAAAAACAACACACGTGATAGTTATTCACATGCAAAAGGATAAAAATGATGCGCCAAAGGGCTCAAGGGAAACGAACCTTGTTCAAGGCAGGATAAATCTTACAAATTCAAATTAATAATTCCGTCATAAACCTGAAAGTCGAACAAATGCTACGTTAGACAGGTGGAAGCATTTTTTTAAATTCAAACACGAAGGGAAAGATTGGTTGTACTCAAGAACTTGCATGTTTGTCAACGATATGTAATCCTCTGTTTCCCAACACACAAATCAAATGCAAATAAAAACGACGAATAGTCTTTTTTATACCCAAAACGAACGATGACTTTTCATTCTTTTTTTAACTATTGCATCACAAATGTGATAAGTTCTGCACTGAAAATCAGCTGTTGCTTGCGCGAAAGTGTTTATTGGTACCACATTGCGTTATCTAATCGGAAGAGGCCAATAGCGGATTGAGGTTTACGCCGGTTTTACGAACCGCTGAATCAGTCCATCAGCGTGTGTACTTCGCACCCACCACTGGTCGAAAAAGACGTGGTATCGGTAGCACGTTTAGTTGCGAACCAGTGGCAGCGGCGTACGGCGGTTGTGAAATCATCTCCTCATCGCTCAATACGTTACATTCAACCGGTGCTCATAGGTAGAACACGGATAAGTTTTTTAAGTAATTTGATCAAAGGGGGAGTAAACAATTTGCCGGCCGGGTTTTGGTGCGCTTGAATCTGGAATCGAGAATTCAAGGTCAATCGTGCACGTGCTGCTGCGGCTGCGCGGTTCGCGGTTTTACGTCAAGCTGACAGTCTGACAGACGGCCCTTTGAGGAAGATTCTAAACATAAATTAATGCTATCATAGTGACCTGAGCGTTTTCTGAACAAACCAGTTTCTAGGGAGTTTGTATTTTTAACAGGTTTCGAAGGCGGGAATAACCATGTGGTTTTTGGCAGTTTTCGTAGCAATTCTCTACTCGCTGTGCGATGTGAACTATTTCATTAGAACGCTGTTCACCGTGCTCCATGTGACGCTGGTTCCCGGAAAGCCTAAAGTAACAGCCAAGCATACGATCTACGGTGAGTTTTATCGGATTCCCTGTTCCGTACGTTGACTAACTAGATCCACCGTTTTTCGATTCGCACAGGATTCTGCACCACACAGGATGTCGATTTTCTGCTCAACCACATGAACAACGGTCGGTATCTGCGCGAGCTGGACTTCTGCCGGTTCTACTGGTACGGCCGGACTCGCTTCTGGCCGCTCGGTAACGCCAAGAACCTCCTGCAGGGCGGGTGCATGGTGCGGTACCGGCGTATGCTGCCCATCTTCAAGGCGTACAAGGTGGAGACGCAGCTCATCTGGTGGGACGAGCAGTCGATCTACTTCGAGCACAAATTTATTACGCTGCACGACGGTTTCGTCCGAACAGTGGCCTACACGCGCCAGCGCGCCATCGACACCAATATGCTCGAGTACGTCCAGCAGTTCCCTGAGTGTCGCGAGCGACCGGAACAACCGGCGGTGCTGAAGGGCTGGATCGAATCGAACGACGTGAGCAGTCGGGAGCTGCGGAAGTGAGCATGAAAAACTCCCCGATCACACCTTCCGTGATCGCGGACCGGCGGCGATCGTAGGGTTTTTGTTTTGTGTGCTTTCCCTTCTCTTCGAAGTTCGCTTGCGCGTGTGTGTTGTGCACCCCGCGAAACACACACACCACAGACCAATGGAAAGCGACTCGCGATCAAGTTTTCGTGGCAGAAGAGTTTGTGCAGTCGCATAACAAACGATCGCTGGATCTTGCAAGACGTACAACGTATCGCCAGATACAGAAAACAATAGTGTAAAGTGTCGTGATTTCACCTCGCCAAGCATTTCCAGACGTAGATTTAGATCTAGTTCATACGAGGAGCATTTTATTTCCGTAAGTTACTTTTTTTATTTACAACTTTTGTGCTTTACGATGGGGATAAAGTCCATCAGTACAACATGAGACAGCATTAAGCAGCGGAACTAAAATTGAATTTAATTTACAGTTTTTTTTTTGTTTGCGAAGCATTTCCTAGTCAGCTAAACCGTTCTACGTGTTCAAGTGAATTATAAATAAGAAATAGAGCCATGAAATGCAGTTCGAATGTGTAATAACGACCTACCTGCCATCCGTGTTGCTTTCTTTTGCTACCTAAACCCCAAAATTGGGACCGAAAACCGGTACAAAGTTTCTCTTCTTCCCATTTCCATGACGTAAGCGATTGAACCATGACCAAACACTTCAAATTGTAACGTGGAAACACATCTAGTAGGCCTAACAGAAGTTATGTTGTTCGGGATGAGAAATATAACCACGTGCAACTAAACTATAAATAATTTATTCAATCACATTTAATCAGCCTACTTTCTAGTGTTCAAGTACCGCGAAAGTTTCGTACTCATTTCTCACAGTTCATCCCTTGGTTGTCCGTAAAGTTCCCGGACGAAGTCGTCGATGTTTTTCTGAATGTCCCTCCGGTACTCTACCAAGTCACTGTCTTCGTCCAACCGATGGTCCAGGTTGTTTCTCAGCACGAGCAACGTATGCCGGAACAGTGGACACTGGGACCACGCATCGTGGCAAAGTTTGGTGCATGATCTAAGTGCCTGGACGGTTTCATCGGAAAGATTTTCCTCCGGAACCAGCATCGTCCGATGCTGGTGGAAAAATTCTCCGGCATGTTTGCAGAATTCCGTTTTCTCTAAACCCTCTATGAGCTTCGTCGAGCGGTACTGTTCAACCGTCGTTTGATCGAACCCGGCTGCCCCGCCTTCCGTCGCTGCCACATAATCCTCCAGTACGTCCGCGAGTAGCTGTAGCACTTTCACCTTCACCTTTAGTTCGACCTTTTTCGTCCACACACCGTACAGCAGGCTATAGCCGTGCGGGGTCAGAAGCTGCCGCTGGGCAAAGGGAAACTTTCGTACAAGGCTGCCGAACGCGTACAGCGCGGCCGAAATTTCCTCCGTTGTCGATGCTCGCCCAAGCGCTGTGAGCAGGTTCGTGCCGGCGTTCCGCTCGACTAGTGCCACCTTCGCTTTGGGGTTGTTCTGCACGATGACGCCGAGAAGTTTGAGGGCCTGCACTCGTGTCGGTGTGTCGTCGGTGCGGTTCAGGCTGGGCCAGAGTATTTTCTCCACTCCTCCACGGTCGATAAAGTTCAGCGCATTGTCGATCTGGTGTGCTAGATACTGTAAATCTTCGAACAGAGCATCCAGCTCTGGCCGCTGCTCGGCTGTAGTCTTTAGGAGTGTTTCGCTAAACCGATCAAACAGCGCGGACATAATTTCACTATCACTCTTCAGTTCTACGTTAGCATCTTTAAGCTCTTGTTTAATCTGCTCGTAGCTTTTGAACTTGCCACGGATGGTATCGTCCCGGTTCTGGTCTTCTTCTTCGTACACATCGGCCGGTATATCGCGCAAGGCGTCTCTCAGCGCATCCAGTTTCATACCGGCCACCGTATCCGGGGCGGCTCGATCGATGCCATGATCTTTCAGCTCTTCTCCCGGCACCATCGAAAGGGACGAGTCGGAACCGTCGTCGGGGTCTAGTAATTTCGCCTCTTTTTTACCGGTGGAAAGGTTGATTCTCACGTGCAGTCCTTGTGGAATCGATTGGCCTTCTTTGATCTCCTGCCATTCGTTGGTCGCGACAAAGGCGGATTCGTTCGAGCCGGTTCCGTTTCCGCCTACTATGAACGCCACGTGCAGACAAACTACCACGAACTTAAACTTCATCGTTGAGAATATTAAAGCTGTGATTTAACTCATTCGATTTGTTGGAAACTTTTGATTTAACTAACTAGTGGTCTGATGAAACAAACGGTATTTATGTCGCTGAACTATGTCGTGTTGTTTTTAATTCACATAAATAACACGTCAGAAATAGCGTTGAGTGCAGGGTAACTAGAATGAAGCAACACTTGATCGGAGTCAAGTATAGCTTCGCTCTAGTAACCTTGTTTACAGTTGAATGAGAATGTGAAAATTTCAAAAATTTTTTTTTTTTAAATTAATCAGTTTGCCTTCTTTTTCAGAAAATGTTCTCCTGCGCGTTATTGGTCGGCCTTCTGGTGCTCTACATTATTTGGGATGTCAACTACTTTCTCCGGTGTGTGGTGACGCTCGGCTACGGCATGCTGTTCCAGCGCAAGCGGAAAGTAACGGACCAAACGACCATCTACAGCTTCTGCACCACGCAGGACGTGGACATCTTCATCCGCCACATGAACAACGCCCGGTACCTGCGTGAGCTGGACTTTGCGCGGTTCCACTTCTACGGCCTGACCGGCATCTACGGTAAAATCAAAGCCAAACGGGGCGGCGCGGTCCAGGGTGCGTCCAGTGTGCGCTATCGGCGCACGATTCCGATCTTCAACGCGTACAAGATCACCACCAAGCTGGTCTGGTGGGACGAGAAGGCCATCTACCTGGAGCAGCAGTTTGTGACGCTCGGTGATGGGTTCGTGCGTGCCGTGGCCATGTCGAAGCAATGCATTACCAATGTGGACGTTGTGGAGCTGATGAAGGAGTTCCCGGGCGCGGAGCAGAGACCACCGATGCCGGAGGAGCTGAAGCTGTGGCTCGATTCGATCGAAATATCTAGCCAAAAGCTGCGCAAGGATAAATAGGGATCAGCCAAAGTACGAAAGGGTATTAATTAAGCACAATGAGTTAATTTAAACACAGGAAGAGGCATTGGGTTGGGATTACAACTAACTAACAGAAAATGATTTCTAGATGATGTGGTATTTGTCGGGTTATTTACTTTAAGATAACTTAAATGAAAAGTCTCAAGCTCAATAATTCTCAATACTGAATGTATGAAGAATAATTATTTGAAAGATAAAAACTTCTCATAAAATCGCAAAACCTTAGTTTACTTACTTCTTGCGTAACAAAAAAAAATATACGTTTTAACTGTTTATACCACGTTTATTCAGGTAAATTTGGTTTACCATACGGATACGGATTTCTACAAACTAACTATAATTTATATCGCTCAACCTAAGAAACCAATTTTCGAATTTTATTCTACCGACTTAGCTAAATCGATTGCACAAGAAAGGAAAAAAAACGCGGTATCAGTTATACCGAAACAAAGGAACTTCCGTTCAAACTTCGAACGGAGGAAAGGCAATGCTTTCCTCTCCGGTCCGCCCGTCACCTGCCACCGCGATCGGTTGGCTTTCGGACGTGCGCTTTAGCAGGTTCACGTACGTCACGAGGTGGGGAGCTAGGTTTTCGTCCATGAAGATGACCAACTTCCGCTCGCTGTCACCATCTTTCGATGATCGATCATCCATCGAAAACCTCCCGTCGCCATCCTCATCGTCGACCCCTTCGTCGTCATCGTGTTCGTCCGCCTCGTGATGGCCCCCGGTGGAACCGGTATCGTCGTGTGGACTCACCACTGCCATCTCCTCGCCTTCCCCGTTGCTCGATTCGATGTCCAACACCACCGAGCGGTGCGCGTCAATGAGCGGTTCTACACCGCCGGCCATCAGCGACGACGGTACACCGGTTTCATCCTGCTCCGAGTTGAGGGCAGCACGTACCCGGCTTGGCTGTGCGTTCGATGGACTGATTGTTTCATTCATCGGGTGCCGCAGTGAAGCGTTGTTATTGGTCTTGCCGGGTGTTTTCCCACCGTAGTACGGCTGCAGGGAAGCGGCACCAGTGAGGCGAGGAAGTTGCATCGTCGAATCGCGCACAAAATCGTACGTCCGGCTGGAGATCGGATACTGATCGTACCCGATCGGTGGTGGTGGCAGTTTCGGACGGATACGGATGACCAAGCGCGTCGCATCGGCACCATCGTCGGTGTCGAAAAATACCGTTTTTAGGTCGAGTACCTCCAGCAGGGCGCACTCGTGTACGTCGTAGAGGACAAGCGCCTTGCTGTAGATCGCCACCAGAACGAGCCGGTATTCACCATGGAGGGCGTGGGTTGCTTGCACGGTGAAGAGCAGCGATCCCTCGCAAACGGCCTGCGGTTCCCAAAGTGCTTTGTGCGGGATCGGTTCGAGTCGTTGCAAAGGCTTACGGGAGAGTTTCGGCGTGGGGAGTGTATTGTAGCCGACACTCTGGAGCATTCCTTGCCCGGTTAGGGCGACCAGTTCCGCGGCACCACTGATTGGTTTGGTGAATGCTCCCACGATGCCCTTTCCCATGCCGGTTACCACACCGATGGGGTTTGTCGCTTGTAGTGGATGGTGCGCCAGACCACCGACGGCTCCAAGCAAACTGATGCCCAATCCCGTCAGTCCTTGCGTGAAACCATCCGTCATTCCCTGTGGACGGCGGCGTCGTAGTGCGTCCGTTCTTTGCACATGCTCCGAGTCCAGTGTCAACCGGTCCAGATTGCGCGACACCGATTGGGCTAACTTCGTCACCGAGTTGACCGTTCCGGCAGTAATGTTCCGTATCAACGAGGCTGACCCTTGCGTAACGCCCACCAGGAATCCCCATGGACCGCGGAAAAGCCCCTGCACCGGGAGGGACACGAAGTCACGCAAACCACTCGTTACCGACCGTGCCAACCCACTCGGACTGCCGAGAATTTCCAGCGACCCGATGACCCACCCTCCACCGAAGATTGCCCCGGAAAGGTAGTGCATACCGACGGCATTACCGAACTTAATCGGAAGGGAACGAACCGAGCGCCGTTCGAAGGCTGCAAACTCGAGCGGACTGTGATCGAGCGCGATGTAAAGGCGCATGCAGGCATGCACCGACAGCAGCACAGCCAGTGGTTCGATACGGATACACCGATACTTGAGTGGTTCCGCAAGGTAGGACGCTTGCTGCACCACCATCCGGGGAATTAAAGCTTCACCTGGTTCACAGCGCACCCGAACCGGTGCCCTCTGTTCGTCCGCCTCGTTGTACAGCATGCCCGTTGGCAGACACTCCATCAGGTAGTCGAGCAGCACGTTAATGTACGTGTCCTCGATGTACGCACGGATGGGATTGATGCGCACTCGAACCGCATCGACGCTCGTCCACTGCTCGTCGGACAGATCGCACTCGAACGTACACAAGGCGCTACGGGCCAGCTGATCGAGATGATCCTCCAACCGGTAGTGGTTCGGTAGGGTTGCGAAAAGTTTCCGTTGCTTCGCCTCGTGATCTTCGCTGCAAAGAACGACCGGAAAGTCGTACTCTCCGCTCGAGTGCAACTCGTTATCGACCTGCACGTTGACGCAGTGCAGCGTTGTCTTGCTGGCGTGCTCAGGGTTCCGCTCCAACCGCACGCCGATGCGTTCGAAATTGAACGAAATTATGTCCCGCTTGAGACAACCTTGCTTTGGCTGGTCGTTGAATAGTGTCACCATGAGCGACCGGAAGAAGCTTTGCACGTGGAGTCTTTTCACCGGTTCCGACGGGTGAGCTCCGGACCATCCCGATGGTACGGTCTGTCCATCGGAAACGTTCCCGCCGTGCTGCCCTCTGGTACCGGTCGTTTCCGGATCCGCACGAACCGGATTTGATAGACGCGTACGTATGTCTTTTGCGGAAAACTCCTGATCCTGACTAATGTAATCGATGACCAGTTCGGTCGTGCGGTTTCGTACTCGCACCGCCAGCTTCAAATCACCATACAGTGGAATGTTCAAGAAAATGCTCTTATTCTCATCCACCTTCACCGGATGCGACCATCGGATGGCACTTCCGCTGACGCACGCAAATATAAGCGCCAGTTCCGTTTCCTGCGGTTCGGGAAACTGTTCGTCCAGCCCGGGTGGTGTGTAGAGCACGGTTTGACGCGACCCGACCGTCTGATACCAGACAAAGTTTGCCTCCACCGTTTCCGGAACGGCCGTAGCTGCCTTGTGCGGCTGCACCGTGTCCGATTGGGCAACGTACATACTGAAATCGGTCCGGTTCTCGATGGCATACGATGGGCAGGGGTCGTCGAAGAGGGACACGTGCAGCTGACTCTGGTGCGCTACGATCGAGAGCGACAGTGGCACGTGCCGGTCGCCGTACGGGACGCTGAACGATTTCCGCGAGATCGGCCGGTTCAGGTAGATGGGGGCGGAAAAATCGCTGCCCTGTTCGCGCCGCCGATACACGGTGAGGTAGTGGTTGAAGTTGGCGCTCGGTTTCAGCTTCCCCTTTCGCTGCGACACATTGTTCAGCATAGTTATCACGCTTCCCTTCGGGCTATAATGTAAAAAAACCGAAAAAGAAGGATTCCTGTCAGACAAAGACGATCTTTTGGGACGACAAAAACGATGATACCTACTTTTCACACTTTACATCATTCTTTGGAAGACTGTAGCAGCAGCTGTGAGGGCCGGAGTTGCTTAGCTTGAACTGGTCGAGGCGCTCGTTGGCCGGCAGCGCGAAGGACCAACAGTGCAGATCGATACACGAGTAATTGGTGACGACAAATTGCGATGCCAGGATGAACACCCGAACCTTATTCTCCGTTAGGGACGTTAGGGTCAGATTCATGATCTACAAAATTAAATTAAAACAAACGAAGGGTGAACACTTGTATAAATGAATTTGACAATTTTCAATAGTTGATTTTAATTTTTAAATGGTGTTTTTTAAATCCGATCCAAGCATAAATTCTAGTGGTGGGAATAATAATTGATGGCCAAAAACATTGTAGGTTTAAATAAGAATTTCAAGAAGGGATTCGAATTCATGTTTGGAATGCAATACACATTAGAGTGTTGTTGTTGATTCGTTCAAGTCATTAGTAAGATTCTATTCACCAAATTTTAAACTTTGGTGATTAGTATTTAAAAAAAATATATTAGAAAAACTGAAATTGAAACAGCACGCCTAGAGAACGTTCAACTTCAGGTCACGCAGGACAGAACAGTCAACATGGTCATTATATTGTGGACATTTGAGGCTCTTGAGAAATAGGGAACCAAGATAACAACAACGGGCCCATTTCAACTTTTTCTTTTTGCAGTCACGCAGTTCCAATTTCTTACACCACAAACGGGGTCGATGGATGGATGGAAACCGCAGAAACCACCATCTCGATCTACTCTGCAGATTCAATGACCTTTTTCTTGACCTGACCTAATGCGCCCACGGCATGGGGATTCAAATCGTGAAAAGTGCTTCATTCCTTCACGAAAAACGGGAAATTATATATTTTATGTTAGAGCGCCGGGGTTGTGCTTGGCACAGTTGTAACGGTACACCCGGCGAACAACTTGTTGTCGTGTACGCATCGTAAAATCCATGATGTTGCTTTCAAATAGTTTGTTTCCTTTGCATCCAACCATATGGAACTGCGCCACGCGACTTGTAGCGTTTGAAACAAAACAAACACCGCGAATAACTTCACCGTTTTAATCCTCCCATCTGTTTTTTAGGCTGCAAGCTTCTCTTCCTCTCTCTCTCTCTGTTGTATTTTTTTTACTCCCTGGTCCATCATCTGTGACAACAAGTGCCTCATCATTCACGAGAGATACGCCAACGACGATATACTATGGCTGTATCAGCTGATAACGAAGCCACACTAACACAATCGACGCTGTCTGCGGTTTGCGTTCCGGCGATCCATCGCGACGCAGCACGAGTGTGTCCACGAATGCCAGTCTCATAAAACCGGTCCACGAGGCATCGAATAGGTTTAGTCGTTCGTTTGATACCGTAACAGCCATTACTCGATCGAGGGGGGGCTCGAAAATTGTGGAAAAGTTTTACCTTTCAAAAGTGAAAGTGATTAAGTTCCCGTCACGCCATGGAGTACAGGGTGCAAGCTCCGGCTTCCCTCCGGGAGCCACTGCAGGTGCCGGACAAGCTGCTGATGGGACCGGGCCCTTCGAATGCACACCCGCGCGTCCTGGAGGCAATGAGCCGCCCGATTCTGGGCCATCTGCATCCCGAGACGCTGAAGATTATGGACGACATTAAGGACGGCGTGCGGTACCTGTTCCAGACGAACAACGCGGCCACCTTCTGCCTGAGCGCGTCCGGGCACGGCGGAATGGAGGCTACCCTGTGCAATCTGCTGGAGGACGGTGACGTGGTGCTGATCGGGCACACGGGTCACTGGGGTGACCGGGCGGCCGATATGGCCTCGAGGTACGGTGCCGACGTGCACATGGTTCGGGCGGCGGCAGGTGCCTCGCTAACGCTGACCGAACTGCGCAAGGCCATCGAATCGTACCGGCCGTCGGTGCTGTTCTTAACGCAGGGTGATTCGTCCACGGGCGTGCTGCAGGGTTTGGAAGGCGTTGGAGCCCTCTGCCGGGCCAACGATTGTCTGCTCATCGTGGACACCGTGGCCTCGCTCGGGGGGGTACCGTTCTTCATGGACCGCTGGGAAATCGATGCCGTGTACACCGGTTCGCAGAAGGTGCTCGGAGCGCCACCGGGAATTACGCCGATTAGCTTCAACCATCGGGCCGTGTAGGTGACGTCGCGTAGCGCCTCCGATGCTTATCAAGCGCGCACCAAGGAAAACATAGCTTTCTAATGATGAGATTTTTGTTTGTTTTTCATTGGCCCTTATTACGTTCCCTCCGGTGCGGTGCTACGCATTATTTTGCCAACACTTCCGCGGGGCCTTACAGAGAGCGGTACAAGCGTCGCCAATCGAAGGTGAAGGTGTACTACTGGGATATGTTCCTCGTTGGTGACTACTGGGGATGCTTCGGTCGTCCGCGCATGTAAGTAGAGTATCTTATCTCTTTTATTGTCCTGGTATCGGCAGAATTCACAGGGAACACTAGACGACCTAAAAGAAGCAATTGAACGTTCCTAGTAAGAGCTAGATTCATTCATATGAATCTTTCATCCGAGAATCGGCAACACAATCGGATTGATGGATCTCGAAACATGAATCAAAGCTTCACGCATCTTCGCACTATCAACATCAACCAGACACCGACCCAATTTTATCTATGTCGCATCTTAGAGATGCATGAAATTCCCTTTCCGAGTCATTTTGATCTTCTAAGCAAACAGTTTAAATGATACCTTTAATTCAATTCCTCATTTTCGACAACTAATCCTGAACTTTGCTGCTAACATATGCATCTAGGTACGTAAAGAAAAATGTTTCATCAAAATTCCTCTTTTAAAGCTACCACCATACCATTTCCTCCACCCTACTGTACGGTCTCCGGGAAGCCGTGGCCCTCGCATGTGAGGAATCCATCCCATCGCTCATCGCACGCCATCAGGACTGTGCCCGCCGGCTGCACGATGGACTGACCACGATGGGCTTCGAGCTGTACGCCCAAGAACGTGACCGATTGCCAACCGTAACCACGATACGCGTGCCGAAGGATGTCGACTGGCTGAAGGTGGCTCAGTACGCGATGAAAACGTACCTGGTGGAAATCAGTGGCGGACTGGGCCCGACGGCCGGTCAGGTGTTCCGCATTGGGCTGATGGGACAGAATGCCACCAGCGAGCGGGTCGACCGGGTGCTGCAAGTGTTCCGTGATTCGATAAAGGCGGTTAAACCGGACTTTGCCTTCCGGAAGAACGCATCGAAAATGTGAATAATCTGTGTTGTTTCTAGACGTTCCAAAACATTCTCAAGAAGATGATTTAAAATGGCTTCAATGGCGACGCATCGTGAGAATTAAACAAACAAAACTAATCTTTCGGAAATAAGTGATGAGGTAAAAATAAACTAAAAAGATTTTACGAAGACAAATATTTGACAAGTACAAATTGAATAGAAGAAAGAACCACTTACCCCACTTTCCGTCCTTATACTGATATCGATCGAGCCTTCCAGTGGCAGTACGGCACCACCACCCGGCGACTGCCTTCTCGTGTCCGCCCCATTGATGTAGATCATCTCCGTCTGCATCGACTGCCCAAGTCCAACGTTCATTTCCAGTGTGAAACCCACCTCGACGTGGAACGGCATTACGATACTGTTCGGTGCGATAATGTTGCTGTCGTTGGTGGAACCATTTTTCAACCGCACCTCACAGCCTAACTGGTTGATGAAAAGCGCCCACGGGGCAATGTTTAGCATCAGGCAGCAGGACATTTCGTATGCCGCCGAACAGTGGTACAACGGGAAGGTGGCCTCTTGGATGGAGTTTTCCCGTCGGCAGCGTAGCTCTTCTTCACGCGCGCACGGCCAGCTCGTGGGCCGCTGGCTGGCTCGAAGCGCCGCGAGGACGTTTTCGATGCTTCGGAAGCGGGCCGGAACCTGGAAAAACGTTTTCCCATCGATCAACCGATAGGAGAGGAGCGCTTTCCGTTTGTCCTCGCCGTGCGGGGAGTTAAAGTCCATGCGGAAAGAAAGTTCGTGATCGTCCGAGTAGGTGCCGGCGACGTTCAGCTGCCGCCGTTGGCCTTGCCCGAAGATGGAGAACGATTGGTCAATCTTTTCTTCGTACGCCTGGGAAACAAAATTGGTGATCAATGACAAAATAGATGGAACTAAAACTTCCTTTCAACTCACCGTTGTGTTAACGGTCAACAACGATTCGACCATAAACAATGGCCACACGATGACTAGCACACGTTCCAACACTTCCCCACCGGCTCCTCCGACCGCATTCGACCGACTGTCGGCCAGCTTCTCGCGCACGATCCTCACCCAATAGCTGAGGTAGCCCTCGCGATTGATCGATGTGGTTGGAATCTTCACCAGATACGGCATGCTACCACCGTTCATGATTTCCCGCAGTGGCACATCACCGGACCAACCGGCCCGGCCACCTTCCTCCCCCTCGATAGCGATGTTTATGCTCTGCTGGGATTTGTTGTTCGCCGGCGAGAACAGGTTCGCACTTTCTCCGGCCGGAACTAGAAAGCCGGTGGTCGTGTAGTTCCGCTCTCCGGACGGGGCAGGTTTGTAGTGGCGATACTGAAACTTTAGCCGCTGCAAGGTCATGTTGAAGAAGCTGATCTGTCCCTCGATCGTGATGGCACGCTGTGTGTTGCTGCCGGCCGTGGACAAGCATTCCACACGCACTAGCAGGAGTTTTTCTTCCTCCATGTCTTCCTCGTAGATCGATTGCACGAGCACCTGCTGTAGGCCTTCGGTCGACACGTCGAATGGTTCCGTTGCCACTTGTGCCCTTCCCTCGGTGAGATACAACTGCAGCTGTTGCCGTTGCCGACAACTCCGGAAAGCGTAGAGACAAAGTTCGTTCGGTCCGAGGAAGATCATCTCGGACGTGTCCGTTTGGCCAAACTTCAGTCCAACCTGCGTGCGATTGCATACAATATACTTGCTGTAAAGCACGACGGTCGCATCCTCCTCCTGGCTTTGGTTCCATATTCTCTCCGCCACCGAAAGATTGTACCCTATCGAGGGACCATACCGCACGGCAATGTCGTCCGAGATGGTTTTCAACTCGAGCGATCGTTCCCCGATCCAGCCGTACGCCTTTATGTTGCTCACATCCAGCGCCGTTTCGAACGTGAAGTGATTGTAATCGAGCAACTCACACTGCAGGTTCAACTCAGCACCCACGAACATGTCCAAGCTGTCGAAGATTGAACACTGCGCCCGCAACCGGTGAGCGTTCAGCGTGAGGAACTTGTGCGTCCCAAAGTCGGCCGTCTCCCGGCAAAGTCGATAGCGCTCGAAGGGTTTCGGAAGCTGCAGCGCCATCGCTTTCTTCTGCCTGGCACTCGTATTGAAGAGGTTCACCTGGACCGGCTTGAGTTCGATGGTAGCATCGATATTCGGTACAAGGGCAGCGCTAAACATCGAATCGACGCGCATGCAGGCAACGAAAATCTTCGGATGCAACCGGTACGGTAAACTCACGACACGTTGCCCGGGCAGGTAGGAACTGTCCGTTAGCACATCGGCGATGCTGGTCAGCAACGTTCGACCACGTCTTCCTGCTCCTCCGCGTGCATCGTCATCGTAATCGGATCCTTCCCTGCTATCATGGTCGTCCTCGTCGGGCTCGTTGTCACCGTTGTTCGGGCGAGATCGGGCCGTACCCTCCTCGTACACAACATTCTGCGTCATTACTATCCGCCAGATGGGCGAAGCGATCCGACGCTGCGGTAAACGGAGGAACGTTTTCTCGTTCTCGGAAAGCGTAAACTGACACACCTCCACGAACGAACCATTGATTTCCGAATAGTGTTCTAGCTTGCACTGAATGTTGACCGATTTGGTTGTCTACGGCAGGAGGAAGGGAAAGGGTACAATTATGTTTTAATTATTGCTTTCGTAAACTGGTACAATGTTCTTACGTTCATTGGGACCGGATAAACGATCACTTGGTGCAGTGCCCTCGGTTGTGGGTATCGCCAGCAGATCACACCAACTTCGCGGTTAATTATTTTGATCTGATACGGCAGTGGAAGCTCGTTGATTTTCATGGATTCGATGAACTGGAATGCGCCCGCCCTACAAATCATAAAAATACGACAGTAAGAAACATGCCCTCATTATTATTGTGGCGGATCGCTTTGCGGATAGAAGCAATCCAATCTAGTAGCCATAGATCAAATAAAGAGTTCTGTTTTCAGTCAGCTTATCATCTTTTCATACGCTCCCACATTGATGAACCCGAATCGAATTTCGCAAAAAATGGACAAAACGTTTCTACCGATTCCTGACTTTCGAAAGACGATTCCTGACAAATGACGATGATGGGCTGGCTGAAAACTTAACTTTCAGCTATGGCAACTAGATTGGATCCCTTCTATGCAAAGCAATCCTCCATACAATTTACCTCAAATCATCCTGATAGTATTCTTCCTGCATTTCCTTCGTTCGCTTTCGTTCGAAACGGGGCGGTACGATCGGTATTAAAAGTTCCCGGCTCGGTGTCATATGGTGCTCACCGCTGCGTAGCGTTTCCAGGGAGTTCCGGCTGCGCCGACCACCGTCCCCTTCCAACGCCACCAACATCTCCTTCCGTACGAGCGCCAGTTGTGCGAATAGATGTGGACTTAAATCGAGCTGGAGATAAGACGATTGCAGTTTTATCTGCACCAGAGGATCCCGCTTCCAGTACTCCTGGGCAAGGGTTAGCTGTAGCTTGCAGGAGAACGGATGCAGTATGACAAACGTTCCACTGCTGAGCACCAGCTCGGCCAGATCCAGCCCGAACAAGATCCGCTCCGGACGCTCCTGTATCCGTATCGAGGACTGGACGGAGGCAAGTGATAGTTTCAAAGAGTACCGAGGTGCGCCATTCACGCTGTCCTCGTCCAGCAGGTGTACCATCACCTGAGAAAGTCCAATCTGTATCTTTTCCACATCAAACAGGTGTGACTTGATCAGCTTGAACTTATTCCTACTGAGAACGGGCTTCGGGGGAGGGTTTGGAGGAACTTTGGGCAGGGCGGAACCACCCGGAGAGGGTGTGAAAACATCTCCCAGCACTCCCATCAGTTCGATCAGTTGGCGCGTTTTCGCAGGAGAGATGGTAAACTTGATCGGTCGTTTAAAGTCAACGCGAAGATCTCGGCTTTTCTTCGTGAGACTGTTGACGAAGCGTGTCTTTACGATCGGTTGAGGGATGCCTAGTTCGTCCGGTTCGCCGGTGAGTGTTTTAACAAGCGGAAGACCGCTCACCTCCACGGTGAGGTCGAAAAGGGACACCTGGAGTACGCGCTCAAGCAAATTCAACGATACGAGCGCATTCGGTTGTGCAAGAACAACCCTCACCGATGGACCGCTGTGACGATTCCGTTGGTAGAGGTTCAGCTTGAAGTAGCCTCCGAGGAAGCACACTTCGTACGGGACGATTGGGTTCGGTTGTCCCAGGGATGAGGATGCCGTGCCCCTTCCCTGCAGCCGGATGTTGCTCTCTGACGATCGGGAAGATATTTTCCTCTGTCGGGTGCCACTCCGACGGCTACTGCTCGACACGGGTCGTCTCCCATCGGACGTGCGGAATGATTCGAGGCCAGAGTCTTCTTCAAACTTGGACAACTTGGAATTACTTCGTCGGATGCGGGTTGAGGGTACGGATTCGCGGTACGAAGACTTTACCGATTCGCGTCCCGTGTCTTCGGCGATCGGCGGAGGATTGGAGGATATTAGTTGCGAACTGTTCGCTTCGACCATGCTGTTGCTTCTCGTCATGGTTAGGACACTCGTTGTGCGGGATGCGACAGGAGCGGGGAACAAAAATTCCCCAATTTCGTTACCTTTCCGTAAAAGACGTTCCGCCAGCCGTAGCTGCCCTAGATCCACGTCTATCAGCAAGTCCGACATGCAGTTCAGTTCCGCCGCCCGACTACAGATCAGCACGTTCTTGTAGATGATGCAAGGTGCGTAAATTACGGAGAAGTTGAACTCCTTAAAGATCGTTTCGACCTCAAAGTGTGACGATCGCTGCGCACCCTGTTGGAGGTTGTTCCACTCGAACGCTGGATTGTCGTGGTGCGTGTTGGATGTTTGCTGCTCCCGCAAGAAACTGGCCACATCAGGCCAGCTGGCCGTGCACAGGGAGACCTCTTTAAGCAGCAACTCATACTGACGATCCTCAACCTTCGAACCGGGAACGTTCAGGATGCGCATCTGAGCCGCCTTGGTGTACACGTCCGGCCGGAGGGGCACCCGGCAAATCGGATTCTCCACGTTATGGTGCACAGTGATCGAGTTCACCTTGAGGATGTAAACCGAACAAATGTCATCGTTCGATCCTTCCGAGCCGTTCGATCGGAGTGGCAAGAACACGGTAATGCCCTTGCAGGCGAACAGGATCAACGGTAGGTCTTTCACACCCAACACCGGTTCGCTGGGGTTTGCCAATTCTGACGATTCTGGAACATCCATCGGTTCGACGCGAGGAGTTTGGAAAGCGTGCAACATTTTCAAACATTCTCCAAGCAGATCGAGATCCGCCCGTAGATCGACCTGTTCCATCTTGATCAGCACCTCCACCAGGGTGTCGTTGTGTTCGCGCGACTTCCTCACCGTGTCCCACTTCGAGTGAACATTCTGCGTTTCCGCCCGGGTGATGGTCATGCTGAAGAACGTATCCGTTCCCGTCGCTTTACTCGATTCACTCGCTTCCCCCGTCTGTACGGCGATCGCAAGGGCTTCATTACGTGTCCAACCACCCGTCGCCGGCTTCCATTCGTAACAGGTCCCACTCATGCCGCCCACCTTAGCCTTCACCTGCGAATACACCTCCTGTTGATCGAGCGAATAAATTATGTCCTCGAACTCAACCGTCAGCTTGGTGCGCTCCTGGCGGCTCTCGTCCCGCGTGATACAGCTAACGGTTAACTTCGAAAACGTCCACTGCAACCAGAGGGAAGGCAATGCACGCTTCGTTCCACCACCACCCGCCCGCACCGTACTACCCTTAAGCGTTTCCTCCGAGCCACCGCTAGAGTTGTGCCCCAGGTCAAGGAACTCTTTCAAGTCCGTCGCGGCCAGCGAGCTCCCACCGGACAGTTGCGATATTTCCAAGAATTGATTGCCAGCGGAATCGGATTTGCCACTCGCCGCGCTCCTCTGGCGCGACTGGAAGGCCGGTAGTTGCGCGAGCCGTTCCAGTGTGGCCCGCATCAGCACGAGCTGCTCCTTTACCATCGTCACCCGGAACGGGGACGTGTCGACGTGGAAGCACACCGACGAGGGCACGGTCGTCGAGGGAGTGGAATCCGGATTGAAGTTTAGCACCATCGAAATGTTGGTCGTCGTTTCGTCGAGCAGTTTGTTCATCTCGCCGTGCTGGTACGTCCAGCTGGACGCGTTGGCAAGGGAGATGGTCCACGGGAAGCTTTCTTTCTCCGCCGGCCAGATGGATTTGGCGATGCTGATCGGAAAGCGACTGATCGCACCGGTCAGTGTTTGGCATTTGAAGGAGGAATTCACCGTTATCAAAGGAAGTCTATCGAAAGGAACAAGAAAAATAGAAATTTATTCCCTGTTGATCCGTTTACCAGCCAGACTTTACTTACTTGAGCATAAATATTTCATTTTCACCAAATTCATCCTCCAACGAATCGCTCGAGTGAAAAATGATGTTCCGGACCGGCAAACACACAGTAAAATGGCTCACCTCCAGGTGGAATATGATCCGCTTGGCAAGCGTTTCCCAAAACTGCGTGTCGATCGGTCGCGTACTCCGATGGACTCCCGGTGTCAACAGCGAATTTTCCTTTGCGTCCGCTTCATCCACACCGAGCGTAGATGGAGGCCCTCGTACAACCTGCCCGCCTAATTTTCCCGCCGCCTTATCCGAACTCGAGTGGACGGATGTTGCGACGAGGGAATGCTTCTTGCCGGCACTTCGTGACGAAGCCAGCAAACTCGCCTGCATCGCTCGATCGGAATATTTCGTGGAAAAGCCACCCGCAGGATGATGGCGGGATGCGTTTCGTTCCCTAGCTTCCGCGGCCAGCTGCGCGAGATGCAGAAATGCGAGGAAGTTCGGGTCAACGTTGAGGCTGAGATCGAGCAGTTTGGCGTAGAGCAGTGGAGGGTGTTCGATGGTGGCGTTAAAATCTTTTGGCAGCTGGAATATCACCGTCAGAAAGTCTTCCTCGGTCGAATGGTCGGGCCAGAGGGCGGTGAGTGATTTCTCGTCGGCCGCCGCTTCATGGTAGGTGAGCAGTTTGAAGCTGCGAGCGATCAGTTTGTAACATTCCGTTCGCTCCGCTTCGACCTTCCGAAGGTGGACGTAGGAGAGTAGCATGTCGATCGTCGGAGGAGACGACTGTGGCAATGAATCGAAGTCATTGGAAGGCACATCCTGTTGCGTAACCAACGACTGCACAACCGAACCGAAGGCGAACCCTTGAAGAGGATTGGAAACAACTTTCAGATCCGTTACGGTTACATTCTGTTCCATCTTGTTCAGCTCCGGGTTGGGCCACAGTTCGGGATGTATTAGAAGCCGTTGCTGGAAGTTCATACTAACTGCGGTGGCGAAGGGAACGGCATCCGTATCGCTCCGGGAGCGATGCAGTTTTACCTGAAGTCTTTCCAAGTTTCCCGATATCGATTGGTAGCAGGCATCGAAAAGTTTCGCCGGTGGTTCCGGGAGCTGGCAGGTCGTATACACAAGTCTATTTGGGTACAGTGGAGCAAGAATGTTGCACTCCGCTCTGTTTAGCTGGACGGTAAGTGACGGCTTCGGAGGACCGATGCTCCCGGTGCTATGCTTTCGGTGGAAAAGATCGACCGGAGCATGATCGAAGGAATGTAACTCAATGGTAGGATTTTGCAGCGTGATATGGATCTGACGAAGCGGTATTTCGTGCATGAGCGCCTCATAGTCCTCGGCCGATGGCGGCGGAAGTTGGGCAAGCGTTGGCAACGGTTTCTCCTCATAGTACGATGGATACTCGTACACGTCCTTGTACGACGCGAGCGTTCTGAAACGATGGATGGTATCCGCGCACAGCTTCGCACGAAACTTGCCTACAAACATTCGTATCATATACTTTTCCGCCAGGTTGCTAAACTCCAAATCACTTCCGAACTCCGACGTTCTCCGGTCGTCCGGTAGCTGCACCTCGTGTATGATATCGATCGCGACGGCGGGTGACTTTTGGAGTAAATACTCCTGGCTGTAGCTGCTCAGATGGTGGTTCCAGTTGACGTTATACTTTCGGTTCCCGCCGGCATTTTCGCTGAAGAACGATGTTTCTAGATGAGTACATTCGCTCTGTGGTTCGTTTTCGGTTGAGTCGAATATTTCCTTCACAGTTACGCGCTGTCCACAGGGACAGTCATCCAGCGATTGTATCTGTACCCGCGAGATGCCGAGCGTAACGTTGAACCACTTCAAACCACATGCGACCATTTCGCCGTAAAAGTTGTGAAAATCAAAGCGCAATATTGGACGGTACTTGATTTTCTTTGTCGAACCCACAATGGCATCGCCGATCAGTTCCTGCGTTTTGAAGATCACCCGAAGCTGATCGATGTAAACACCTGCATGCAGCACCCGGAAGTCGTGTTCCTCAGAATGGTCGCTTTCGTTTTCCTCCGGAAAGAAGGACGGTAGAAGATTCCAGGCCCAGGATAGGAGCGATTCCTGCCCGCTCTCATCCTCCATATCCTGCCCACCGTCGGCGGTGGGTTGTGCTGGGCCTGTTGTTATTTTCCCTTGCTTCAACGCTAGCGCCAAATCGAACAAACGCATCAGCATGGGGAACTGCTGTGAAGATACGTTGAAGTCGAGGAACTTGGAATGTACGTCAATGCGCGTCAGGGATGATCGGTCCTGCGACGATACGCTGTACTTTACAAGCATTCGAATCTGTAGCGTACTACGATACAAGACCGGTTCTTGGCATACTTCGATTTTTCCCGCCGAGTTACGCTTGTCTAGGCAGATCGTCAGATCCACTACGTTGATAAGCTTCCGCAGCGACACCTTCGTTGGGGACAAATCGATGAACGCCGGATTCCAGCTTCCATCGGCCGACTCCATCGAAAGCTGCTGAATGTTCATCGACACCACGATATCCTCCTCGACGTACTTCAGTATTACATTGTGGCACCGGATCGAGATATTGTTGGCAATTTTGCTTATCAACGATGCCATGTAGCCGGGCGGCGGAGCTTCATCCGCACTTTTCCCCCGCCGGGGCGGCTCTCTCTTTGGCACGTTCCGATCATTGCTGTCACGTAGCTTCAGAACGAACTCTATCGTATTGATCGTGATCACTATGGGTTCCGATGCAATCTTCGTCCATGGAACCCGGATCGACAGCTCGTGGATATGACCGGACAGGAAGTTGAACGGCAACTGCAGTTCCTCCTCCAGCACGTCCAGCTTGAGGTCCAGATTTTGAAACACCACCTCGCCGCCCCATAGCGACACCTGGGAATCCTCGGGACGGATGTTTTTCACATACTTCTCGACGTAACTGAGGATGATGGGTGTGATGTACGATTCAATTTTAAACATTCTGCTCCGCCGCGTAAGCAGGATTTCGTCAATTTAGCGCTACTTCTTTGCTCCTACTGCTTCTTTGGTTTCGAACTGCAAATCATCTCTCTAGCGGTATCATAAAATGAACGTAGACTTATCGGTATATCGTTGAACGCACAAAAAGGAAACGATATCACTTCACGAGGATTTACCAACAAGCGATAAGCGGAACCGGGACTACACGTATGCGGGTGTGAGAAATGTAAATCTACGTGAATTTTGCAATAAAATGAAGAAAAAACAACCACAACAAGATACAAGTTGTCAGTTTTGGCATCAAAACAAATCCAAGGTACAGAATACGAAAGAATGTTACACGCTCCATGAACCTTGTTCGTCAAGGTGGAGAGAACAATTTTACAATATTTGAAAGTATGAACACGTGTATCGCAACAAACCGTTAGAATGCGATGTTTATTTATAAAATATTGTTGTGAATGTTAAATTTAGTTTATCTTGATTTGCTCTTTGTTTCATCAGTATCAAATTCCTTTTATTTCCAAAACTTAAAAAAAATGTAATTTATCGTAATTTCTTTCCTTGATTAGACGATATGGAAACATTGAATCTTGTCAATAAAATATGTCTCAAAAAACCATGTGGCCAAAAGTCAAAAAGACAAATTTTTGGCAAAGTATTGAATGATTTTTACAATTAAAATTGCGGTAATTACAACAGGGTTGTTTAAGCTTAACTATTTTGATAAAAGGCTTTTAAAAGCAACGTTTTTTATAGGATCAAGTGGGTATTTTTACGACTATTGTGTTTTGATTTGTAAGTATTATGTATTTCTGGGCAAACGATATCACACAACTCACAACGATATCACACAACTCCAACAATACTAAAATTTTTGCCAGTTCTAGTACAACTACGTTTTATTTAGGTGGCTTAATCTTTTCATTATTCACTCAATCGCCCACATACCGCGTTCGTACTCCGGTTTGTTAAACAAGTCTAACTAGTTACCGGCCAAGTAGATAAGCATGCTGAAGAACACGAATAAAATGAGAGAATACCACGGAACCGCGAGAAGGGCCAAGAATCATGATCAAGATCGCCGACACAGCTGAGCGTGTGATGTGAATTTATTTCAGTTATTTTTTACACTCTTCCACAGCCAACGAGTGGGAAGGTAGCACGGTTCGTATTTATTCACATGTTGGTATGCATTTGTCTACACGTTGGCATCCCGGCTTCACTTCGTGTCGATCCCGGCCGTAGTGTTCTTTTTCTTTAATCTTTCTTGGGGGCTCGTTTCGACCAACACCAACAACAGCCGTTTTTCTGAGCGACAACATCGTAACGGACTTGGTCGTCTTGTGCCACGAACGTTTGTTTTATTTATACAGCCAGACGGAGTAAGTGGTCTGGTTCATGGAATAGCGAATTAGAAGGAGGCAGAAACAAGGAAGGAAGTGCCTGGCGACGTGGTTCTGGCCATCCCGTACATTAGTCGCTTCCTTTCATTTACGTTACGTTGGTGCGCTGAAGAATTTCAACCCCTTTCTCAAGTGCCGGCGACTGGCGGCGCGTTTTCGTGCTTCGGAAAATGGAACAAAACCTCCCGGTATTGCGCCTTTGTTGATTCGGATGTCGTCATTCTTTGCTAACCTCCAGGCCTGTTATTTTATGTATGTACAACTAACAACACTCGCACACAAATGGCGTCTATGAAGGGCCCACGGAGGGGAAATTTATACCCATCTCACCCCGCATTTTCCCGTTGCCATAGGGGTCATTTTCCGGCTGGTTTCTCTCCATCAAAACGTCGACAATTTCGTCAGATGTGTTTCAGGTGGCTTGGCGTTGGGAAGTACCTATCAGGAAGGACATTTGGAGGTTACAGTGTCTTGCAGGGATAGAGCCATTGCGTCATCCGATGATAGGCGGGAAAATCCTAGAAGTTCAGCTACATGAAATTACTCGAAGGTCAAAAGGAGAACTTCAACCAAACTAAATGAAATACGTCACAGCAGAAAATACATAGAGAACATGAGGGAAGAATTGTTTAAATTATCGTGAGTTGGATATCACCCAATGTTTACTCTTGAATATGCGTACTCACAGAAAGCCATATGGAGAAACTTCGCTGTACAAATGATCGAATTAGTCACAAACCGAATTCGAAATCCATCACCACACGCAGATGTGTACACTCCAAGGTTATTTGGTTATTTCTTTAAATAGCTTCAAGTTACTATGGAGTACTAGAATGAGAATTCATTTAACGGATCACGTAGGTGCATTCAAGCAACTCCATCGGCTCGCGGATTGATTTTAACACATCCCCAATGAATGCAGATATCTCTCATTTAGCAATTTAAGCTTAAATTGGATGTTATTATTCAGTTAACGGATGTTGTTATTCAGTAAGCGATTAAATTGTCCCACCATGAATCATTTCGCTAGTGAACGATTAAATATACCGCTGTTATAAGGGGATGTCGTTATAATTCGATTTCCGGATTGCAAACCCGCTCCCCTTGCAAAGTATGGATGACGAAACAACCTTTCATTCAAACGAAATGGTACAATTATACTCGAATAGCCGTTATTGTCATTTGCATTATTTCCGTTTTTCCCGCCTTCGTCTGTACCAAATTCGGTACACCGTCAAGCCTTTAAAGGCCCCCCGGTAGCATATAGAACCGGAAACATGCGTACATTATGTTGGATAGCGTTAAAAAACGGCATGCGGGACGGCAACACGAACGTCCCTTAATTTCAATGCCTACTTTACTGGAACCGATTCTTTCCCATTTTCTAAAGCTTACTCAAAACCACAATAATAAAAAAAATAAACGAAACACGTGACCACGTGAGATTCATTCTAAACAAATCTCAAACGCATGCTTCCCGGTCTTTACATACGCTTTTCTGCGCTTCCCCTTTTGTGGGGAACTGATGTTTGCAGCGAAAACGCCGGGGAAATCGTACGCAAACGCGATGCCAAAGAGAGCGGCCGCCTGACGTCACGCGATGTGCGAGCATAAAACGCGAGGGTTCGAGGGGAAACGTCTTTCTATGTAAGAGATGGACGCCGGTTCGCGCGTGGGAGCACCACGGCCAGGACTATGTCAACTACGGACAGAAGCGAAGGGCATATCGTAGTGCAGTCTTATGTAAAACCTGTCATTCTACAGGGCGTGAAAATCGATCAAAGGCGGCGCAAGGGAGTGGGAGCGACTCCGATTCCGAATTCACCGTGGTATCTATTTCCGAGCGGCAGATCACCGTGTTAGTCCTTGGCTAGTAGCAGTCCCGAACGGACGCTTTGCACGTGGTGTCCTCAGGCAGAGATCGTTCAGATCGATATAGATCGTTCTCAAGTTTTGCGTCGTGTTGAGTGAACTCGAAAATAACTAACTGTGTTTTAAATACCCCAACTCGTGAAGAATACCTGTATTCGAACGAAATCGATCGGTTCGTTGTGAGAATTAGGTTGGTATTATGCAACTCCGCCGCGATAGATTGTTGATGTGCTTGTTGTGCTCCATGTCTTAGTTTTGCTATGAACTCGAACAACCGTTCCAAAAGTTACCGGAGACACCGGTACAAAACACAATTTGTGCAGCCAAGTGATAGGGCAGCTGACCGTGTTTGCATTGGACCTCACTGATAACAGATTGACGACAGATCAAATAACAACATATAGCTAGCAATGAGGTGGACGCGTTCGTGAAGAATCCGATCAAGAACACTACCGACTAGAAAACCCTCGGCAAACAACGTCATTCCAGGTTACACTGCGTGGCTGTCGAAAAGTGTTTTCCGATTGATTACGGGAGAGGATGCTTTCCTTCCTTTCTTTTCGTCGTGGTTCTGGGTGAAAATTCCGCTGACCCCGACGCGCTGCAACGGGAGCAATAACAAGTGAAAGTCATTCAACTGACAGGGAAGGAATGCCGGGAGCAGAACTGTGTGAGGAAAAACTAAATCCCGAATAGGTGGGAAAGTGCAAACTGGAGAGTACGGCATTCAGGGGAAACACCGGTTCAAGCGCGCATGTGCGCCACGAATCGTACCATTTGCGTGTCCTGGGAGGTGGTTGGGCGTGGGTGGATTGTTGTACGCAAGAAGGATACTGGGAAAGAACGACGTGACCTTTCTGATGATGGTGGTAACCTGTAGGAATGCATAGGGCGCGTATCACTTGAAACATTTTGATTAAATAATTGTGTTATTCAAGACGCCCTTTCAAGTTTGCTTGAAAAACAAACTGTCACTTCCAATCCGTTGTTACATGCTTTTAGTCAATTGAAGAAAAATGTTAAACCGATGGCTTAAAAAATGTTAAAGGTACAAATACAGCATCGTAAGCCGTATCGGGCAGAATGTAGTTCTAAAATCGAGTGAACTACTTTACTGTTCAATTAAACTTAAATTACCAATAGCATATCCACTCCAATACGCTTTTAAAATGAAAGATAATTTTGATTATAAAAACATTTTATTTCAAACAACTAGAAAATGTTAAAATGCGTTAATTCTTTTAAAGATTTATCAACTACATAAAAGTAAAACATGATGCTGCTTAAAAACGAGAGGGATAACAGTTATGTGATACATAAAAATAGCGGACCTATAATCATTATCCTGTTTTATTAATTTATTACAATAAACCAGTGAACCGCCAAACAAACCACATCAACAAAATCCCACTTTCATATCCAGTTACGATGGCTTGAAAATTTATCTTCGACCCAATCTGGTCCGTTCACCCCCGTTCATTCTACCCCCGCGCGTGCAGCCAGATCGAACTGGATCCGTTTGTCACGTAGATGAAGATTGTTTTTCTTTACTTTTCTTCCCGTGCTCGTGTCCCCAAATCTTGCGCTTTTACTTTCGTTCTCGGTTTGCTTTAAAAATGTTTGAAAACAAAAAAAAAAAGAGCAGTACCCGTAAAAGAGCCAAAACTGTCGGTACCATTGACGAGCCGACCGAACCAGTTCACGCCAACACGGAACGGATGGGTGGAAGGAGGTCTGGTCTTTCTTCTTTTTCTTCTTCTTCGTCTTTCAACCGAAAAGATCGTGTCTGCGTTGAATATTTCCGCGTGAGCGTGCGCGATCGTTTGGAGGCTGGATCCGCGTGTCGTGTGGTTTCGGTTCGAGTATTACGAACAACGGAACGGTAAACCCGGCTTAGTCGCCGGCGTCGTACCGTGCCGATGTGGCCCACTCCTAGTGGATATTTACTGCTACGTCTCAACCGGATGGCGGATCGAGCTTACGACGCAATGGTAGGGTAAGGTTTCGGTAGGTTCCGGCTCACAAGAAAGAGCGAGCAAGAGGTCGCCCTGCTTGAGATGGTGATAACAGATGTTTGTATTCGGGAGCAGAAGCGGGATGAAAAAGCGGAACGATAAGCATGGCTAGGGGGATGCTGGGACGTAAGTGTACCGGCGCAGGGGCAGAGAAATACTAAACGCTGATGTGATTATCATATTTCGGCTACAACATTCGCCGATCCTTCGTTTACTTGGTGGCCCTTTGGGGGGAGGACGGCTCGATCGTATTGGAGGTGATAGAGGATGCGATGGCGCACGCTTGAGAGAGCGAAAGGCGAATGCACAGGCTGCCCTGCTCTCGCACGGTACATAAGCAAACACACACACACAACATTTCGAATGGCCACACGCGTCCCGTGGAGGCCCGCGCGCGCGATTTAGTACATCTTGAACACGCGCTCGGATCGGATCGAACCGTTCAGAGGTTCAGCGGTTGTCGTCGTCTATAAGTGTCCGTTTGTCAGTGGGCCGTTGCAGTGGAATCCTTGTCGGTCAGTCACATCCGACTGATCTGCTTGTTCGTTTTTTTCTGCCGTGATAGTTAAGTGAACTTTCGTGCGTGAAATCGGCGTCCATTTGTTCCGGACCACTACCAATCGTCGTGTAAAAGGTACTACATTCGGTACGAAAACCGATTCCTCTTTGCATGCACCCCAACCGGGGCAAGTGCAAATGTCAAATGTGCCATTAGGAATGCCGGTGTGAATGCCCTCGCGGTGCTTGGATTATGCAAAAAGCGGTTGTACGTGGTGTCTTCGGATGGCTCGGAACGAGCGTCGAACGGTGCATGCCCTCTACCGGCATGAACTCTGCAAGGAAGTGCATTTTTGTCTTTGTTTTCTGGTTTCCGTTACAGTGCCACGAGGATCTTACGACTGTCCTTACGTGACCTAGAGCCACTTTGGTGGTGGTTCGATTGATCAACAGCTGGCGATTATAAAAATATCGACCACGATCGACCAGATAAACAGCCACCAATACCAGCAGAATATTTATTTATTTTTTTGATATGGAAATTTGTGGCAACGCTCGTTTCCCATGTGGCCGCGACATGGCGAAACGTGCGGTCGATTTTTTTGGTATACTATTTACTTTCGTCGTATATTCAGCACCCGTACCGAACGCATACACATCATCCTCCGTCCCAGTGGGCATCAGGGACAAACACTGGTGTACCAGCAAATAGATAATGAAAATTGTTATCATGATACAAATGAAGGTCTTTATGTCATGATATTCGAAAAAAAAACAAGAAACTAGCCAAAAATGATAAACCCGCCATTAGAATACACGCAAGTGACACGGAGGCACCTGATGAGCCACATCAAAAAAGAGTGCCATACGGGAACGAGAGTGTATGACAAAAAAGGGAAACCGACCCCGAAGTCAATGTGAGCCGTACGAAATACAAGTTTGTGGAGCCGCCACTCTATCGTCAATTTTATCACGTTTTACTTACAAATAAAATTGTATATCATCACACACCATACACATACCACACCAGCAATCGCTACGTACAGTACGCTAATGCAAACAGTGTGCCGGGGAAACCCGTCAATTGGCACAAGGACCCGGATCGGTTCGACGATCGAGCCGGTTCTGTTTGTCGATCGAGACCGAAGCCGAAGACGCTACATCGCGGGGCGGTTTAACGATGAGCCCATAACGCCCATCCGCATCCCATTTTGGCAAACATCTGCCGAGCATATCGGGCAGCTTAAAGTGATCGTATTTTGTTTTGTTTTAAGAATGAGATCAAAAGTTCGAAGGGAAAATTTTCATGCTTTTCCACAACAGATTATTATGTCGATATGTCGCTGTGTATAAGCCAATTGTCCAAGCAGAGAAGGGCACTGAGATAATACCAACCTCCATACGGTCTAGCCAATGTTGACCTTGGCCGAGGAGTAGCCAAACGCGGGAACAAACAATGAGTACAATGAAGATGCGGAAACTGACGGAATTAAGTAATCAACACCCCCCTGCCAGGATCTTCTGCATACAAGTAATTGATCGGCCCGGCGTTGTCTTATCAAGAGCACGGCCCGATAACATTGTAACCCGTGTCAAGAGGGCACCCCGAGGGCACGTTGTATCTCGGAAGCCCGCGTAGATTTGTCCGGCTTGAAACGGTTTGGGAATCACAAGGCACGCTATCTGCAAAGGGAAAATTTCCAATTCTTTGGTTTATTTTCGGAATGTTCCACAAGAAGTTGTAACACTCAAGGTCATGTAAATGATAAAAGGAAAAAATAAAAAGGGGAATTATGCAATAGCACTCTGAAAGTGATCCCGCACCACTCTGGAGATATATCGTACACCACGTATCTTGGCGTCATGATCTTACCATGTGCTCAATTATCTTATCAAACAAGAAGAAAGAAAAAAAAGAGACCCCCAGTGTTAAATTTCGGTTAATCGAGATGAGCGTGCGGTGCACGCATTTCCCACATGATTGCCGCCGCAAAAAAAAAACCATTTCCGCCGGTTGCATTCGATAAGATTCCGGCATTAAATCAATTGCAGCTGATCGGTTGAATAGAGATCTTCGACGGAGATAGTTTCCCCCATTCCTACTGTACAGGGTTGAGGATTAACCTGTTTTTACCGGTTCTTACCATCCATTTCGTCCGTACAGCTAATTGGCTACTAATGCATTTGACGTGCGTTTCGGGTTAATATGGTGTGATTTGATATTTCCATATCAACGACTCGTCTGATAAGCCGGCGACGATGTTTTGACGGCTCAGTTTCTCGACGAGCAAATTGGTAGCCTCGATGCATGTTTCTCGAAGGAATTGCATCGGTTTGTAATGTAAATGTTTGTGGAGGCGCTGAAGTGCATCTGAAGATCTGTTCCTTCTCGGAGACTTTGCCCCTTCGATTTGACGCATCTAGCATGAGATTGGACGAGTATGTTCATGGTTGCCTTGGTTGTTGCCTTTGGTTGGAATATTTGTGAATTTTATTGAACTAGATACTAACATGTTGTCTCATAAAGTCCTTGAAATGATGGCAAATGAACCCACGAAGAATTCCCTAACCGAAGATAAAGCTAACTTAAATCTCGATAGGTCATAGTTTGGCTATCGAACAAATACCAACAAGTTGTTGGCAGTTGTTTAGAAAATTGAACAGATTGTATAGGATCTTTTTCTAATATTTGACATAACTAATACACTTCCCATAAGCTCTTCCTGATTGAAAGATCATGTTTTCACGCGGCAGTTATCAGTTTTGTAAACTTGTCTCGCCCTTTAATATAAATCCCCGTTACTTTCCCAGTGGCGCCATACCGTTACGTGATGCTACTGCGTTGACCTTTGAGGTCTATTAATCTTTCGAACACACGTGCATTATAAAATTAGTAATAAGTGCAACAAACATTGCTTAGTAAGCTGGATGAGAAATTAAAACAACATGGACATTCGATGCAGTAGCGATTCAAAACATTCAGCGCACTTCGTATCACTACTTGCCTATCGCTCTCCCTTTCCTACTTTCCCTTTTTTCTCTCTCTGTTTCCTTTTCCTCATTCGAATGCAATCCTGTTGCTATATTTACGAGTTCGCCATATAAGTTTTTCCCTATTGCCTGTGAAAACCGGCGGTGCATTTGTGTGCGTATGTAAACAAACGAAAATCCACTCACCAACAGGTCTAGGAGGGGGTACGGCTAAGGGAGCAAGTTTTCCGCGGGACGTGAAAATTGTGTGCTACACGGCATCACAGGCGGAGGTTATTTGGAGGACAAACCGTTAACGCGATCGGTTTACGTTACGGTGCGTCTTTAGCGTCGGCGTGTCGTTGAGAAGGAAGCAATTTTCTTCGCTTTTCCGAACCCTACGTCAAGGCGGTCATGGTGGACCTGGGGCAGGGGTGGATCTAAGGAATTCGAGTTTCAAATTTCTACTCCCCCGGTCAAATAACGTTCATTCGGTAGCCGACGTATCGTAGTGGGTTTTGACCAAAATTTCTGGTAAATTGCGACTTCTGCTTAGACACACCCTCGGATTTGGGATATTTTTAACAGCCGAGGGAGAAGGTCTCGTTTTTCTCGTTATGATATTCGATAGGACCATCAGGAATGATTGGATGCAGTCAGGGATCATCTGACAGAGAAGGAGAAAGGATGAAAAATTATCATTTGGGGCTTGAACATTTTAGTATCAAACTGACTCATTATGACTTATGACCCGATATTGAACGTTAGTTGAAACACATTAATTATAATATAAATTATAATAAAATATATAAGAAAAATAATTTTAAATTACTTTATGCACTAGAAATTGAAGAAATGGGTTTTAGTATCCCTGAAAGCGGATAAGGGGTTCCTTAGAGCTGTTTCTTTTTATTAGCGTTCGCTTCGAGAACCCTATCTAATGTGTTCGTTGAATCTTCTCCGTACGATGAAATTGACCGATTGACGAATAGACGGCCGAAACCTAACTGCCGGAAGTAATAGTTGGCTCATCCACTCAAGCATTCTTAACCATTTAGTCGTCGTTCCGGCGTTGGCAGTGTGTACTTCTCCGTACGGTGGACTTACGGTGCTTTTATTTACATTTCGCCGACTCCCAGGAGAGGCCACTTTGGTCCACACCCTTAGCCGTGGGCAGGGTGTGTGCCGTGCCGTGAATTAATAGGCCAGTCGGTCAATACTGCACTTTACGTGCCAATGTGCATCGTGCAGCACGTTTTTGCACCGTTTGCCCAGGCGTAGAGAATATCGGAAACGGTGTTTGTGTAGAATGAGTGGTTAAATATTGAATTTTCACTTCACACCGACCGCCTCCCGCTGCGGGACTTTGTTGAAATAGTTGAAAATAGAAGACACTCATAGCGTAGTCAACGACGGGCGCCTTGAAAATTCGATGCAACTGACCGAATCTACCACTTCTTCTCCTCCCTGCAGGACTATAGTTGAACGGCAACCTTCAACATGAGCAACAATGCACCCGGGGCCACAAACCCCATGCTCTACGACCCAATCCCGGAGGGGCAAGGTTCGACGACGAAGCGCAACCAGTTCATCGCCGCCCTCGGAAGTAAGTGTCATAATTGAAGTTGACAATCTTCCGTCCAGAAATATCGTTTTCCACGCACAACGCGCGCAGCCTCTCAATTGTGTGAATGAGGTAATAAGCATATAGATTAACGACGCGTGCTCTTCGTCGTCTTCTTCGCAGTTTGCATGGCGGCCGTAAGTGGCGGTACGGCGCTGGCATGGACCTCCCCGGTGCTGGCTCAGCTCGTCCCGGAAAACCAGACCAGCACGGTCGTTCAGGAACGCGACGGATTTCAACTGACGCAGGACGAAGGTAGGCTACCACCACGAGTACCAGGTAGGTACTCGTAACCCTCACTGACTTAATCCTGAACCACCTATGAAGACACTGATTGCGGCCTTATCGGAAGCTCGCCCTTATCGCTAACGACCGATGGATGACGTTTTCGCGCCATCGATTGGGTCGTAAAAAAGGCTCCCACGGAGGTAGTCGTGGTGAAGTTTTCGTTGCTACAACAATGGCTATCTATTGGCCACTTGACAACCGTGGCTGTTTCGACACTCGAGTAGTAGTGCGGCTTTCCTGCTGAATGCGATCATGAAGATTGATTGTATTTACCTCCGGAGCACTGATAAATGCAACCTCAGCCACTTGTCGGCGCCTTCAAAGAAGTTAGGATCGAGTGTTATTCTTATGTATTTATGTGACCCAAGGTCAGAGGCGGATCATAGAGTAAGCAAACTAAGCAGTTGCTTGGGGCCCCGGGATTTTGGCGCATTTTTTTTAATTTAATATTGAAATTAGGTTTATCATTTTACAACAAAGTTGATTGTTTATCAAATGCGTAATGAGGTTATGAATTTACTATTGAATGAAAATAAATAAAAAATATGAAAATGTCAGAATGATGCAGCTTATCTGAATTGTATTTTGATCCAAAACAGGTGCCGTATTTTTTAGGTTAAAATATGAGAATGATGTACAGACGAAAATGAAAGAGATCAGTGTAGAAATTTGATTAAAGAAGAGGAAAATGCTCACAATAGCTTAAGGACCTGGATTAGCAAAAGTAATGTGCTGCACATTTTCAAATAAAGTAAATTTGATTAACATTCGTGCCTTTTCTTTTTGAAACATTTCAAAATTGTCAATTTTAAATCGCAAAAAGAAATTAATTAAAAAAATAAAAATAAATTAGTTCTCTAATTGGTGAAATTTTATAAATTTTGGAATATAGAATTGAGTGCTGAAAGTATTGCATGTTTTTGGGGCCTCCAACTTATAGCTGCTTGGGGCCCCTAGAATGCTTAATCCGCCTCTGCCCAAGGTTAATTATGTATCGTACAAATGAACAGACTTACATTTCTAAGAGTAAAGAAAACCAACCAACTTTTACCAATGTTAAAAGGAATAATGTTTTAGTTAATTTTATAACCGGCTTAAAAAAGAAAATGAACCTATTTGATTGTTGTTGTGGATTATTTTAAATCACATGCACAACATTCCCAAAAACTTTACATAATTCGTTGCTCGACAAAAATCACCTCCATGAAGTTCCCCTGAAATGCATCTCGAGTGCTTTCCATGTCTCGTGCTGTAACCGGTTCGTACGGAACTTTTGAGCATCGAAGAGAAACTTGTTTTCCCCCCACTCAGTATTCCCCCCGTAGGGGATGTACCTTCCGCAGAGGGAAGCGGGAATGTCACAACGAGGTACGTTTAGTATAAATTAAACACTCATTCACCACAAACGGTACAGGCGTGGAACGCATCCCTACACACCGTCTGGAGCTGGTGCGTGCTGGAAGCAATAACTGGCTGATGCATTTTTAATGCATCGCAAATTACGCTCATTCCTCAATACACTCTGATGTCGATAATGTAAGCACAAGTGCCTGGATCGATTGTGTAATCGATCGTAAGGCGAGGAGTGAAAGAGGAGGAGCGAGTCGATTGGATGTGCAAATATTATTATTATTACTTTATTAGTCTGGTGGCATATAAGCTGTCGACTTTCAGGTGGAGTGGGATGCTCTTGAAAAGGTAATTAAGATAGAAGACGCTGTGTTGGGTGATTTTATTTTGCTATTTATGAAAGGCCATGCTCGGGCTATCTGCGGTAGTCCATTAATCACGTATGAGTTTTGTTTGCTTGAAGTTTATGCGATGCATATGGGAAGATCAATTCAAATTGTTCAGCCATTAGATTTTACAGGGGTTCTTATATTCAGATCAAGCTTATCAAACGTGTTCTGAAATATTTATTCACCATGTTTTGCTTTTCAGGCTCCTGGGTTGGTGCGATCCTGGCTATCGGGGCCTTCCTCGGTGCCCTGCCAGCGGGCTATTTGGCGGAGAAAATCGGCCGCAAGTACACGACGATGGCTCTGGCGCTACCGTACCTCATTAGCTGGACTTTGATTATCTTCGCAAACGGCGCTGGAATGCTGTACGCCGGTCGGTTAATTATTGGTGAGTACGGAAATATGTGCTCGTCTTCAGCTTCCCCCACACATTCATTGCTATTTCTTATTTCTCTAGGTATTGCAACGGGCGCGTCGTGTGTCGTGGCACCAATGTTCGTGTCGGAAGTGGCAGAAACGTCAATCCGTGGCGCCCTGGGAGCATTCTTCCAACTGCATCTGACCGTGGGCATTCTGTTCGTGTACGCCGTCGGTTCGTACACGCATTGGGTGACGTTGAGCATCCTGTGCGCCATTTTCCCGGTCCTGCTGATCGTAGCGATGTTTATCGTGCCCGAGAGCCCGGTCTTTTTGGTGAAAAAGGTATGCTGGACCCCGAAGGCGAAAGTAGGTGCAATCTGGAACGGGAGTTAACCTCGTCTTTTTTGTTTCTCTCTAGGGACGCCGTATCGACGCTGGTGTGGCACTGAAATGGTTCTGGGGCCCAAATGCCGACACCCAGTCGGCGCTCCAAACCATCCAGTCCGATCTCGACGCAGCGTCGGGCGAGGCGAAGGTGTCGGACCTTTTCACCAACGCCACCAACCGGTCGGCTCTCTTCATTTCGCTGCTGCTGATGTTCTTCCAGCAGTTCTCCGGCATTAACGCGGTGATCTTCTACACGGCTCCGATCTTCCAGTCGGCCGGAAGTACCATGGACCCGGCCGTATGCTCGATTGTGGTCGGTGTTGTGCAAGTGGTCATGACGTTCGCCTCCTCCGTGCTGATCGATAAGGCCGGCCGTCGGATACTGCTGCTGCAAAGCTGCGTCATCATGGGCTCCTGCTTGATCGCACTCGGCGTCTACTTTAAGCTGCAGAACGATAAGGTGGACGTGTCGAACCTCGGCTGGATGCCGCTCGCTTCCGTCGTACTGTTTATCGTCAGCTTCTCGCTTGGCTTCGGTCCGATTCCGTGGATGATGATGGGTGAGCTGTGTGCCCCGGACATCAAGGGACTCGCTTCCGCGCTGGCTGTAATGTTCAACTGGACGCTGGTGTTCCTGGTGACGAAGAGCTTCGGTACGATGCAGGAGGTGCTCGGTTCGGACTGGACGTTCTGGTTCTTCGGCGCGTGGATGATCGTCTGTACGGTGTACGTGTTCTTCAAGGTGCCGGAAACGAAGGGCAAGACCAACGCGCAAATACAGGCCATTCTCGCTGGCAAGAAGTAGAAGCGGAAGACTATTCGCGATAGCAGTTCGACAAAGCCAGCAACCACCCACTAGTGCGTCTCAGTTTTTATCTCGTAAAAGCTCCCTGTTTTTTTTCTAGCCAGTGGTTGATTTTTACTTTTGTTTAGGTCGTCTTTGTTTTAATTGGCTTATTTTAACGTGTTGTAAATATGTTACTATATGTAGCTGCCCGGGCCCACTATATATAAAGTAACGGTTTAGTGCTAAAAAGTCTGAAGATATTCTCGGTTCGTTAACGTTACGTGGGTAGTATAGGAGTTTTATTAGTTTGTTGTTCCTTTGTGCCGGCCGCTTTCAGTGTCAAGCAATTTAGCAAAAAAGAAGGCGAAGCATTGCCATTAGTCACGGGTTTAAACCTCGCCGTGCGTCAAGGAACGAAGTTTAGCAAAACGTAGTGCAATTTGAGAGGAACACACGAGGGTTGTGCACATGAACGAGGCTTGCATTTTACTGTTTGCCACTTAGAGGACGGTCCAAGATGAGATTGGTAATTAAAACTGAGCATATGTTGATACGTTTTAAAAGTGTTAGGTTAGATTGCGTTAAATTTGTTGCGATCGAACGAGAAAGTGCGTGCAAACCCATAAGAGAAGTACGCTATAGAGCGTGTTTATAAGCAACCGACTGAGCTACCGAGTGATGGTTTAGGCCTAGCACCACAAGAATTGCTAACCAATGCAGCTATGCATTAGTCAATGAATGTTTATCAATTTGGAGTTCAAAACGAACCATCGTTAGATGTTCCTTGTACACACAATCTTTTCTGGCAGAAATCACTTGTAACTTGGGAGGGGAAGCCTAACAAGTTCCTACTTTTAAAATTTACAATCTCACTATATTCCTATCATATCAGGCAAAACAACTGGTACAATATTTTTCGAAGATTTTCCTACCAACCAAGGTACTGGAATTCCTAGGCGAATCTTTCCCCGAAAATACCTCCGATGAACATTTTCCTCTCTTACGTGCTAATACCTTCACATAGAATAACCGTTAACACCTCAAGATTGTGTTGAAACATTGTTCCGTAAAAACAAAAAATTCATATTTGTCAAATTTCCGTTCAACGTACAGGTTTCGAGTAGTGTTTAAAATAACATTTCGTTCGCGGTGCCATATCAGAGGAATAAGAGAATGCAGAAAATAAAATAATAACTGTCCCTAGAGGACCCGAAACGCTAACATTTTAGCGAATGGTGAACGCTTTAGTCGGATCTTGCGCTTCCATATTCGGGTGTCGTTGGTTAAATTGGGATGCTTGGTGGAGCGGTATGATGTCAGGTAACTAAAGCAAAACACACACGCACTCCTTCCCCTGACCGTAGATCGGTTCCCACCGGAGATGGACCAGCGCACCGGATGTTATTTTTGAAGCAGACATACAAAATCACAATGCAAATCGATCGCAGTTGCGTACACTGAGCGCTTTGCGAATTTTACTATAGATAAGAATAATAAATGTTTAATGAGGAAACAAGAATATGTAAAACGTGTCCAACCCGCTACCTGTATACAATATGGCAGTTGGCCACAGTATGTAGTAGTCATTTGAGCGATCATACTGCTGTAATATAAGTGTGCGATATAGCCTATTCATCACGTTTCGTGTGCTGGTTACATGAAAGAATCATCAAGTAGCGTAAATAACGGTCATAACTTCTTGTGTTTCATTCGGTGGAATTGGATTTAGCCGGTGATAAACGAGAGACAGTCACCAGCGTGACCAAGCAGCGATGATTAATTTACTTCGAGCTTACGCCATTGTGTTTTAAATTACGTGCAGAATGGAATTATCATATGTCACGTTTTTAAGCTCAAAAGTGCTGAGGTATGATGAGACCGATGGTAAGTATAATATCATCATTTTTCTTCACTTCCAATGGCTTGATTGATATACTCCAGAACTAGGGAAGTACCTTTAATTGCTTTTTTATCTTTTATGCAGGAAAAATACCACTGCATTTGTTTTGTGACAATATACAACATTAATTGTTATTACGCAAACCGATTCTTCAGGTGGTACAGAAAACTGAATATAACCGATGCTGTGAAGTAATTATAACTGAAAGCTGGTAAAATGTTTTAATTTCTAGTAGCAGTAAGTCCTTTCATTAACAACACTTTGCGTAAGGAATTAAATTTTTGGAACACACGTTTTTACCGTCTACTCCCAAGTAACATTTTCAAGACCTATTAGACTTTAACAAGTTTTATCAATGTTTTAACATGGGTGTACCAAGTCCAATTGGTTTTATAGAGGTTTCTCAGCAGGCAAAATAGTTTTAATAATTTTGACATCCTTAAAACCTTTTGAGGATAGCTATAAAACCGCTCATTAAATCTAAAATCTTAGCAGATTTGAAGAGTCTGTCAATTCGCTGTTAAATCCTTCTTAAAACCTTCTCTTAAAACCAATCAGTGATTTTTGGTCTAGAAAAGGTTTTAAGGGATGGTTTTGACAACGTTCTGTAGAGTGGGCCCTCTTACACTTAAAACGGGTTTATGAAGGTTTTATCACAGCCTTTAAGATATTTTACTCTTAAGATGAGACTTAATGATGAGCATGAACAACATCGTTAGAACCATGATAAAACTTAAAATGTTACATGGGCTCTAAATACATATAATTTGTTAAATTGATATTGTACATTTCGACACTGAAATTATCTTTTCAAAGTATATTCCAACTTGTAAATCAACGAAATACACTTTTATTTTCTCTTCTATTGCCGGTCAGAAAACTTGTAAAGCATGCCGATGTCGTAAACTTGTATCTACCAATATCCTGTGATAAAGACTATGCTCGAAATTCGTCTTGATTTAATTAAACATTTTGTAAATTTAAATTCCGCAATCATTTTAGAACTGTTCAACGGACACATTAAACGGAGGCCTGTGATTGGTCGGCCCGAACCGGTCGAAATAACTGGTTCATAACCGGTTCTACGAAACGGTTCTTCAAGGTCATAAATCGGTTTCGGAGAACCGGTTTTGACCGGTTCGGGGCGACCAATCACGACTCTCCGTTTAAAAAGGTCGTTGAACAGTTCTATGCTTGCGGAATTAAAATTTGTAAATGTTTAAATGAAATCAAGACGAATTTCGAGCATTTTGCGAATTTTGCGAATTTGCGAATTTTGTGTCAAAGATGAAACATAAATGTTTAAATAGGAGGATCTTATTGGTTTTTCGAAAAATAACCTCTGATCGTTGACACTGGTATTCCGTGATTCGAAATAGTATCATTGGACTCTAAACCATATTTCATTTCTACTATTTCATTTTCTTTAGTTAAGAACCACTTATTTTTGCTATCATTTTTCAAACAATAATCCTCAAACTCGACGCATACATATTTGGCGATATTAATATCAGTTGAATTGCTAGCGATATTACTTTTTTTCACAATTGGCTGTTTCAATTGTGGATTTGAAGATTGTGTAGGGAATTTTTGTTCACCGAATTCATAGATTTCGTTGATGCGTTTAGCTATTTGTGCCAACGGTTTATATCCAGATCGAATAATTTTTTTAATCTGATACAATTTACTTTCGAAAGGATATGCACTAAAATTAGACAATATGCCAAAGCGTTTTACACGTCGTCTACCAAATGACTTAAATTGTGAACATTACTTCCTATGAACTAATTTCCATATGTATGTCCGTAACAGTCAACGAAGTGCAAAAGAAGCGAATTTGCCAAATCGAGAAAATGTGCAAAAAAGCTGCAAAAAAGATGCTTTAAAAAGCATGTACTGATTTACAGTTCATCCTATATTATTCAACTCTTTCGTGTTCAAGGCTTTGCTGGAAAGTGTGGTAAAATTCCTGCCATGCAAAAATAAATCAGAGATTTACTCAGGTGGTACAAATTTTCCTCTATTCTAGGACCATATCTCAACGTCGACCTTGTATCATCTAAAAGCTAATGTACCTTTTTATAGAATAGTATCAAGTACGAATCAGCCGATCGCAATGTGGCCCTGTGTGTTCAGCAGAATAGCATTTCCAGTTCTCGAATAGGTCAGCTCGTTGACAATCACAAACTCTAAGAGCTGGTAGATCAGCTACGATAATTACTTCTTTGTTAATTACGACCGCAATATCACCGGCTACCGTGGGCACGGAAATTATGTCGAGAGCTACACTTCGTTCCTGAATGCCACGTTTGTCCTTTTAACTTGTCGTGGCGCAGGCATCGTCGGAGAAAGGCTAACGGATGTTCTGCCCCGTTAGCAAAATTATCAGCTGATAATGTGTGGCAACAATTAATCGAACAATATATGCATGGCTGCGAGAAGCTTAAAAACTTGTTCTGAATATAACAAGAAAAGTTCATGATATGAGACGGTAGATGGAAGAAAACATATGCGTTGCGAAACGGCTCGGGTACAGAAACGGTACGATGAGCAGATGAAACCAGATCAATCTGGCAAAGAAAGGATGTACCCAAGTTTGGAAGGAGAAATTTGGAAAATATACACAAAACAGGTTTTAAGTTAAATGTGTTACCTGAAACGGCTTAATAAAAAAGATATCTTCATGAAGCAGAACATATGAGTAAAACAAACAAAGTAAAATTATATGTGTTTTGCTTATGTTACCTTTCAAATGTCTATTGAAGGATAAAGAAATCCTTTTAAATACTTATCAGGGTAGAATGTTTTTCATCTACGGTTGGGCCGCTGCCGTTTTTGAAATTGAAAACATGTCTTAAGGTTCACATATGAACACCTTTTATTTCGAGGTGATATGCAATATCAAGAGTTGTCTCGTACCCTATGGAGTTGAAACAAAATGATGGCAGGATGGATCATCCATTCCCGGTGTCCAGACCCGCAGTAGGAAAACCGGTATTTCTAAAGTGAACAAAAAGTGAGTAGCTTTGCATGTGCAGTTGCGGGGGATAATCTGGAGATTCTTGCACGGCGGACGGGGGAATATGGAGCTTATACCAAAGGATACTACGATAATGATCATATGATCATAATGATCTCCATGGCGATACCCGTTCTTCTGAAGAGAAACATTGAGCGAAGAAGAGCCGGAGAGCAAAAGAGAGAGAGAGAGAAAGTTTAAGCGAAACAAAATGGGGGGCTGGTAAGTCGGTACACTGGGAGCATCAAAGAGCATCGGGCACAAAAGGCCCGACAAGCGCCCGTTGACTCCATCTCCGCACGCTGAGAGTTGGAGAGAAATCCCATCAGAAATAAACAAACTCCCCATTTCCTTAGCGCCATAAATGCGCGTGCCGTTGCGTTGTAGCGCGAACTTCATCCGATGCTATAAATGCAGGAAACTGGTAGTGGCACTGTTTAGTTCTTTGGCAGCCGACCACGCGAGCGGTCGAGCTTTGGCATCTTTGGCGTGTTGTGCAATCGACCACACCGTAGGACGACAACGGTGGACGTTGGCGTTTGGTGCTCTTACCTGTCGTCGCTGCTACTACGGCCAACGTTGACGTGCGTGTGGCCAAGGAAGGGCTGCTTGGTGCTAGTTTTGTGCGAGTTTTTGTGTGTCAAAATTAAAAGAAAAAAAAAAAACTACTTCTACCACCGTATCAAGACCATAGACATTGACACCAAACCGTTATCTCAGCTTGTGTGTGCCGTGTCGGGGACCTCGCAACCCTTCGGTGTCACGATCGTCTAATGCCCAGCGGGCGGTAGTCGTATCTCCTGTCCACGGAGCTCCCACATAGCGCGAAAGGAAAGTGGTTGTGGTGCACACGGTCCTTCGTCGCCATCTACATCCTGCCATTGTGGTGGAGAAATTTCGTTAGCCTCCCGTGGGGACGTTATCGAGCCAAGGTGACACACGCACATACACACAGTGAAGAGAGGTTTATAAGACGATCGTTCGTTGATCGAACACGGTTTTTGGAGCAACCTGTCCTGGTGCGTTTCCTGTCGGTCTGTTCCAGTTGATTCGGTGAAGTGCTGCGACGATTCGTGACCGGGTGGTAACCAACCGTACACCTTATTCCGGAGGACAGTAAAACCCCTCGAGCTCCAAATGACTAGCAACACGATGCAGACGGTGATCAAGTATGTATCCCTTCATCCATCCATCCATTCAAATTTCTCTTTATTGTACTTTTAATATTGTCTGACGACTCGTAATCGATCATGTGAAAAATGGTTGTACGATGAACCATCGCTTGGTGGCGTCAAAAGTATGCTAATCAAATGCAAACCGGTCACTCGGCAACCCCGACGACTACGGCATCCGTCAGCGGTCAACGGGAAGGCTTTCCGTGGGCCCGTCCGGCCGCGGGTATGGGTGTGTGTGTGTGTGTGTGTGTGTGTTTGTTGGCAAATGCATGTGCCTCAAACGCAACGAAGCGAATTATAATTCTGTGCACGGCAGCACCACGCGATGCACCTTCCCCGGAAGGGACGGTACACACAATCACTCCCTTTGCCGGCCTAACCCCTTCGTCAGGGTTCCGAAACTTCCGATCGTTTGTTCGAGCAGTTTGTTAGTGAAAGTAAACTAGGAGTTAGTTGAAGGAAAGTAGATGAAAGAGGCAAAACTAAAAGTACACGCACATCCTAACCTACCCTTCGGAAGTGGCAATGGCATGTGAGTGGAATGATAAAAACGCACTTTAAAGCGATCAATTCGACCGATGGTTTCGAGCGTCGATTTTGCCGATGCCCGAAACGATTATTACGAAACGGTCGGCGGGAAAGGCTTTCACTGCACGCGAGTATTACACTGGCCAACCGTCGGTTGCCATTTTCCGCAAACCCAACCCCGCGCTAGTGTGCTTTGACACGACTTTATTGTACCGTTCAATTTTTCCTCCCAACGGGCCAACATCTCCAGGATTGTTAAGTGGTTTGTTGTAGTTATAAACTTCCCCCTAGCCATTGCCCCCACTGTGTCGATGGCTAGCGGATTTGTTTGGCCATTTATGAACAGAAGAAATGTTTTATGGTGCGTAATGAAATAGAAAACGACGGCAGCAATCCAAGACATATCGATGTAGATCTTGAAATAATTACCAGTAAATGGATGGATCATTTTTAAGTGTTTTAGCGAATTTATGCGAATCAAGTTGAATGTTTTTAAAATGTTTACTGAGGAACAAATATATCCGAACGCATGGATTTTGTTTAAAAACAGATCAATTCTTGTACGTCGTACCTTGCTCGAGAAAATTATAACCAGTGTTGTTGTGTAGTAATAACAAAGTATAAGATTACTTGTTCGCAAGTATTATAGATAAAGCTTTTTTTGTTTGCATACTTCATACGTAACGTCATTTCGGAGATGGTTTTTGGTACGCATGACCGCTGTTTTGTAATACCAATGGTCACTGCTCGGTCATTAACCGGTTTTTAACCTTTTTCGGAGGTACGAGATCGTTTATCCGCGCATCTCCAATGGGACGTGAGTGGCATTCGTCATTCCGTGCTGCATGATCGGATACAGAGTCGGCGTATTCTCCGTATTTCATTTCAAATAAATTCCTAATAAATCAAAGCCACAATTATTCACTCCGGTAGAATATATTTGCGACCGATGTCTACCGCGTTTGATTATGGCGAGATGTTGATGTCAAGTAATTAGCTCCTTTAAACGGTACGCTTGAGAAATCCCGGTGTAAATGCCTTGTAGGGCAATCGGAAATCCATAACCGGTTCCAAGCGTCCGTCCACCTCTGGCACTGATTTGCTCGCGGTCTTGCTTTCTGTCTAGAAAAATCACAAGTTGTTGAGCTCAACAACAACAACAACAAAGACATTTGACATTCTCCGGGTGAGCTGATATAATTATTGAGACACTTGATGATCAATTCCACTACGAGGTTTTGCTCCACGAAGGTTCGACCTCCTTCGCCAAGTCCAACATGGGCGCATCCCCAACACTGTACGATCCCCTCTGCGTTTTATCATATCCATGTGGAAACTATGGGTTGGGTGAGTGTTTTGGATAAATAAAAAAGCCGGCATATAACCGGTATCATTGACCATCTTGACTGGTTTGGATGGGACTGTTAAGGGAAACCCACTATCAGTCCATGATGCTGGCGGAGTGCAGATCGAAGAGATTTTATAAACTTCAGAAAAAAGGCCAGAATGCTAACCGGTTCCCATTGGGTGTTCGCAGTTTAGGATTGCATTTTGGGAGAAAAATCCCATTGGTCAAATATAGCTACGGACCGGTTCCTAACCCGTAACCGTCGAGAAAACGGAGGATCTGAGAAGAAGCGATCGTAGATTTTGCTGTGGGGTCAGGCGACGTTCCGCTAACGGCAGTATAGGACGAGGTTGGGACGAACTTCAAATGCCGCAAACCTGTTTCTGTGGAATATTTTACACCTGTTTGGAGTACTGTCGAAATCGAACCGATCACCGATGAAGCAACAACTGTGGCCTCGCATCCTCGAGGATGCTGCCATTCGAAAGCTTCCTATGGAAAGTAGGATTCGCTAGAAGTCCGCAGACCAGTTGTCTGTCATTCGAGTACAGTTGCAGCCAAATTTGTTCAATCAAGTTTACCGATCTGTAATGAACGTTAGTTAATGTATTTAATTTCTAAATCAACCCATAATTTACTTTTTACGGAAATTCACCACCTTCACAGTATGGTGATGCTACGCTAAAGGGTGTTTCTGTTGGTTGTTGTGTAAGTTACCACATACTTTATGCCCGCTGAACCCTATAATAAACCGTCTTAAGGCAATCTGCTTCAAGCTTAATTTACGGTTTCCCATAGCTCGTTCGCTGCTTGGAGCGGATTTTCGGTTCCGTTTTGCCCTTTCCGATGCAGCAAAAATGCGTCCGGAAGCGAGCAGAAATATTCGTCATCAAACATTACACAAACGTCCGGAAAATCGTGAAAACACCTACGATTCATGCTCCCTACAAAGCGAAGCCACCCGTCCGCCCAGGAATGTGCATTTGTTTGGTATGGTCTACGCAAACAATGGCAGCAAAGCCGCGAGGAAGAAAGTGTGAACTACCATTACCTAGCGATGGTGCGTTTGCCACGGCGTTTGCCGAATGATTCAAGCATCAGGCCCGTAACTGCAAATGAAGCATTATCTAGTCCGCCACCCGTACACCTTCCTTCCGTTGCACAATCCAACCGCGATAAGCGCCGGTAGCTACTTCCGTTCGGTGCGAACTGTTCAGCGGTCATGTGAAAAATTCCTCCCAACAACCGATTACACGGTTTGCTGAAGGCTGCTCCAAGCTTGCGCATCAAAGTACGATCGTTGGCTGGTGGAAGACTCTAGTCGTGGTGAGTTTTTCCCCGTTGCGTTGGCATTGTGGGCGTGCGGTGGGATCACACCTCTTCCGACGGGGAAAACACCGGGACTTGGGACGATCGATGCGGTTGTTGGCTGGCTGGGAAGAGATGGTAAAACATCCCGCACTGTCGGGGCAACAAACAATCGTCGGAATTTCGAACGACCCGCAGTTCATTGTCACCTTTCGCCAGCGTCTTGTTTATCGTCCGTTGAACTGCAGCACACCACTCTGTTGTAGGCTCACTATCTTTCTGGCCGTTTCTTTACCAGCACAAGTAAACGGCTGCCCCGTTTCCAAAGACATCGCATGGCGCGCAGGAGCGTTTGCGGAAGTGCACACAGAGATCGTGACGATCACGTAACAACCGCGATCTACTTCTTGCAGTCGGTGCATGGCATTGCATCTGCTTCTCTCTTTTCATTGCTTCATCTATTACTGCACCGTTGAGCGACACAAACAAGACCATATCGCGGTGGCTGATAATTACCATAAATTAAATCATGAGTTTGCTGTCATTTCGTTCTCCGCGTGCCATAATAGTGGCCGAAGTGTTACACCGCAAAAGCCACTTCGATGTGACTGTTTCGCGGTCAGCATGTAAAGGGGAACGGGGCAATACGCTGCGTCGGGCTACTAACTCGAAGTTTTCAATAGATTTTCAATGGTTAAAATACTATACACTTAACACACAGCTTCTAATATACGAATGAGAAGCTAAAACCACATTTTTCTTCAATTAAAAAAAAATGTTTGAACCAGGTCTCATCCCACCCATCCAGTATGCTGTCAAAATATCAATGAAAACACTCTTTAAAAATGGTTTGAACTAAGTGGTTTTTTTTAAATAAAATATAATTCAAACAAAAAAATTAAATATGAGAAACTAATTTGAAAATGCTAAAAAAAAGTAAAACAAAACTTTGTTACTCAAGAAAATGGGAATTTGAATGTTTGATTCGTAATTTGAACTGAGTATCGCAAATGTATTTCTCTAGGAGAAGATATTGCCCCCCGTTCCCCTACGAACCATAACCTGACCATAACCGTGGAGGTCAATCCGGAGAATCGCTTTCGACCAAAACCACTCTCGTGGCGATGATCACCGAAAAAGATCATTTATTCGCGGGTTGGAAGGTTTTTCCAAAGACCTGCCGCAATGATGAGGCAAACGTTCAATCAATTTCGGCCGCACAGCGCGGTTCGTTGTATTGCAAGGTTCGCGATGGAATCAAGGCTTTGTGGCTGATGAGCACGCTGGTTCTTTAGGGAGTGCGTCTTTTTTTGTATTTTTAATTTTTCGTTCTCCTCCATTCAGTAACTTCGCCATAATCGTCTTCAGCCTCAGAGAGTGGCGGCTGCTGGTCGCCAGTCGGTATGGCGAACTTTAATTAGCGTGGCGTCCATTACAGTCGCTAATCGGAATGGCCATAAAATCTCTTCTGCTATTACGCGATGAGTTGCGGAATTCAGGCACCGAGACAACTTTGACTCAACTCGGAGCGCCTGGACCAGAAAGTCCCTTCCAAAAGCCGGATAACCAATTTTCCTCCAAGGTCAAAGGACCGATCGCTAAGACGAACGACAAGCAGGTGAAAATATGGGGAAGGTGCTTCACACGGATTGAAGCACATCTTTTATCTTATCAACATGGATAAAGAAAGCAAACGGTGTGTGTTTGTGGGGGCGGCACGGAGATAGATCGGACGGAAACGGAACCCGGTGGCAGCCTCCTGCGCCATACACGACTTTAAGCCATTCCCTTATGCCGATGATGGATGGCGGAAATAATAAATATTGAATTTAACTATTACGTCGAAGTGTTTCGCCGTGAGTTTTCCACGCAGCAGAGCGTGTTCTGGATGTTCCATTTTCGAAAAGTTTCCTCTACCGGAACGGTAACAGGCTAAACAGTAGCCATTGGGTGGACTGAGCAAATTTAGAGAAGCAAATCGCCAATAGTCAAACAACCTCGATCGCACCACCAGGATCGCTGTGGCAAGCATGGGCGCTTCAGCGCACTCCCGAAGCCAAGTAAACGGCGGAAACGGAATACCTTCTCCTATTTTCTTTTGAACCTTCCCGGTACATCACCATTCGACCTGCGGGGCGAACCACAAGCCGAACCGTCGATGATTGATTGAGGAAATGATTAATCTATCGGATTCGACGGTGGGAGAAAAATGTCGCCCGTTTGCTGTGTGTGTGTGTGTGTGTGTGTAAAAGCACATCCTTTTTCCACCTTGTGAAAGTGTTGTGACTCCGGCAAATATTGTCGCAGCCGAGATGTGAGATGGTTTAAAGTCATGAGAAATGGTCACATTCGCATACAGTACAGTTCCAACAAGCGAGCGATAGACGAGTTGGTTCAGTTGCACGTAAACCTAGAAATTTGCGATCCCAACGATTAATGAAAATACATTTTTATTTACCGACGAAAAGAACCTGCTCTCTTTGTTTGTTTGAGGCAAACCAGGTATCAGCTATCGATTAATGCTTCGTTTCATTCTTAAAACGAAAAATGCAAGGGAGGACCGGTGATGTCTTACTTGTCGGCAGGAGTGGCAGTTACTTGCCAATCCTCACAAACTACTACAATGTGTACGTTACACACCCAGTGCTGTGCAGAGCGAGGCAGGCAACACTTCCTTGGTGCGGACTTTGAAACACGCAGTAACATTAGGAACTACCTATTTTGTTCAGCTCTTTATGTTCTCGAGCGCTAAATTTGGTTGCCTCTCGGAAAATCTAAAGCTACCTAACATTATCATGGCGCTACTGAACAACTCCCCCAGTGAACAGCGTGAGCCACTTCGTGACAAGGTCCACTTTTCGGCGGTTGCATTCCGGTGCGCTGTAAATTGCAACACGCCTCGGCACTAGGGAGGTTTCCCAAATGGACCGCTCGCATGACGCTCGCTCATAACAGCAATCGTTATTGGGATGGCACTACGGGAGAAAATGGCAAGAACTGCCGGAACTAACCATCAACATCCTCGAGTGGTCGATTCCATCCGGAATACTGTGCTAGTTGCTGAGAAGTCTGGCCCAAAAGTTGTGGGTCCCCTTTGTGGAACACCGGGGACCGGTGGGGAATACATCCTTTTTTTTTGTTTTTGGAAGGAGTAGACGGCACGCGACGTTATGGCAAAAACCCCGAAGCGGATTAGTAGCGTCAACTTTGTCGGTACGGGCAAGAAGTCCGTTGAAAGATGAAAAAGGTGAAACAAAACAAAAATACCATTAAACCTCCAGGTGACCACTCCTTGACACACTCTGGCGGCACGGCACGAGCCGACCAACAACGGCGAGGATATCGGGTGCGAGTGTTCACGCGATGGGTTCTTGAATTACAACAAGTTAACCCGGCGGCGCGCCCTTCCACATCAGGTCCACCAAATGATGGTGGACGGAGCGTGGAAACGTCCTCCCTGGAATGCATAATAAACCGCTGCACAATGTTCGATGCAGACGGTGTACCAAAGGGAATGAATTAACGTGTCGTGAACCGTTTGCCTATTGTTTATTGTTTGCGCAGTTGACATATAGACAGTTTTTGATCCTTCATATTTGCATTTTTACTTCATCAGGAATGAATCGCAAGCCTTCGGATTCAAATCATTAGGCGACAAGGGAAAGACAATTTATAAATTATTATCGATGCATTTAATTCAAGAACTCATTGCTATGGGAAAGATGAGCACAATAATTGTCTGTCATTTTTATCGCACGATCGTTTCTCGCAGGTAACAGAAGTACTAGGCTTGCGAATTACTCTCTAGTTAAAATGCAATAATTAAGCGTAAGTTTTCGCACCCAACTTGACCTCCAGTAAATGGGGTCAGTTGGGAATCGAAACCCGCGGTGGGTGCTTGCTTGCATTGTTGTACCTGCTGTTATTGTACGGAAAAATCGCCTAAAGACACGGGGGCTTGCCAAGAAATTGTTTCTGATGACAATTATGGTAACGACACAAAATCGAGAGAGAAAAAAACCCCGAGTGTCAAGGCATGTCTACCCTGGGCGCTGACGTAGGTCGGCGTGGCGTCGTAAGACGTACACGCACAGAAAATGAGATTATCCCCGAATGAGGTAATACGTTGCTGTCTGCTTATCACGTGTCTTTTCAATATTTTTTTTGCAAGAATATTTTTAAACTCCGTTTAACCAATCCTATGACACCGTCAAGGGTGGGTGCTGTCTAGCTAGCTAGCACCACGAGCGTCACCAGTTTGAGGTTCATGTGTCGATACTTGACCTTTGCAGAGTTCCTCGATTACCTCATTTGCCAAAGGATATTCGTCGTGACACCGTCATACCGTAGTCACCTCGAGTTTCCTATGTATGGTTGCTTCATTGCATGCAAATTAATTGATGTACCCATCCTTCCGGTTTGATTGACGTTTCGTTTCGCCCAAGGTCCTCTTAAGTATCTGGTTGCACCTTGGCCTAGGGCTCACGTGGAAGTGGAGTCGATGCACCGGCACCGCTGCAGAGATTGGTAGGTGGAGATAAGAAAATATAATCCACGCGCTTTCGAAGCCTATCAACTGACTGGAGAAACAATTTGTATGTTATCCAGCCTGGACCAACGGGATGGAGCGTTGGTTTAGCAAAACAGTTGTTGTAACATCGTAGCTATAACGCTAACCGCAATGGGCCGACGCTAACTAGTTTCTAACTCGGAGGTTCCGAGCCGGTCGGTGTAAAGCCTTTAGTAGTAACCGTTTCCTTGGACGCACATATGCGCGGCATTGCCCTCGGATGCACATCAAGTTCAAGGCGAGTGTGCAGTGTACTACTATCGCACACAACAGCAACGCTCACCGGCGAGTTCCCTCTAGAAATCGTCTGATTATTTCTGACGCCACCGTGTGACGTCCGCCGGTCGAGAGCAATCCAAAAGAAGATGGCGGTCAAGTGCGGCAATGGTGGGAGTTGGAGTTGGGCACGGTGTGGAGTTTGCTTGCACGGGCACAAGTGCGCGCGATACAAATTCTTATCTGAGAGCCTGTCGAATGTGCGCCGCCAGCGTTCGGAGCCCATCTCGTACAACTTACGGATGTTACAGTGTGAAATCTGATGCGCCACTGAGTAGTCGTTGCTGGAATTGCGCCGAGAATTGAAAAAAAAGACAGTTTTCTTGTTGGCTGTGTTCTAAGATAAATTGTTTGGCACGCCCGTGCCCAGTGTATTTGCGTGAGAATTCTTCAATTTACTTCTGCGACCCGCGAACATCCTCGTTAGTACGGACGGGGTCAACGCGTCCGTGTCCGAGTTGACACCGAGAGACCGACTGTGTGTACGTTGTTTGCATTGCAAACTGATCGATTTATGTCGCTTGCCGACCTGACTCGTTTGCCCCTGTAACTAGTGGAAAGTGAACCCCGTGTGCTGTGGTGGTGGTTTGATGTACTAATGATTTACTCAATCACCGAAGGTCAGTCGAGGCCGTTGTCGAGCTCGTTGGGCTCGGTAACTGTGACCAAAGCCCCCGCTGGCGCGCAGTAGTACGCGCCCGGACTGTCAAACGGTACAAATTGGCACAGATAACCTCCGCTCGTGACCTCCGCACGAGCCATACGGTGTGACCAACCGCCCGGCGATGGCTGCAAGGCGGCCCTTGACCAAGAAGTAACCCGTGACGGTTTCGCATTGAAATGCCCGCTCGACTTCAACAGACCTGCGATGACGTGCAGAACAGCGCGCACGTACAATGTGTTGTGCAAACCGCAACGGCGTAAGCTCTCTTGCCAGCAAATGCAAAATGTGCGCGACGAAAAAGTCACTCGAGAAAGCGTCCCCGTGCAGTGGTTGGGCCCCGCGGTGTGCGGAACGAAGCGGTTTCAATTAGTGAACCACATTATGAACGATAATAAATCTCCACCATTACAGCCGAGATCGATGCGACGGTTTTACGGTGATGCAAAGCGAACGAACGCCGATGGCCCTGGTGGGCGTCACGCTGCATCTCACAAGAAGTCGACTGAGGGACAATAAGCCGCGAGTTGGTGCAATTTTCATCAATAATCGTAAAAGGACGCACGCTATTGGGGTGTCCTTCGATACGGAGCGTAGGAGTTTAGGGAAAATCTCTACACAGTTGTGCCGGGTATCTTTGCCCTTTACCGGAATTAGAATCCCCATCATGTCATGGCGATAGGATAGCCATTATAGTTTGGTGAAGATATTTCTGGAATCGGGAAAAACCATCTATATAGAGGCGTGGACGAAATGACCCTTCAAGAATAGATTTCGAACGTTGTTTATTTTGTCCCAAGAAGAGTGAATCTGGGAGGGTTGTTTTTTATTTGTTGACTTACAGATCACGAAGCTAAATATTTCCAATCTCAAACCCGATGATAAAAGCCTGACCTCCTCCTCTCACCATCGGTTGCTAGCCAAAACAAAACATGCCACCTTTCGAACAGGTAATGGTGGAAAGATTTGTGTTTTTTTTTTCTCCCTGTTTCATTGTGTTATGCGAGAAACGATCACCAAAGATGGCGTTACCTGACCCCGCCTAAAGGTCTAACCCTCGCCAGCTGTTACATGCGTTCCTAGTAGGGACGTTTGAAAAATGGGGAGGGAATCGTAATCGTCGCTGGCATTTCTATGGAAATCGATTTTCGCCAAGATCTCTTTCTCTCTCCATGGCTTCCTCCTTCCTATTTACCTCCTCATCATTCTCCCCGGATCAGTCGATCGATGGTCCAGGATAGGTTAAGGTGGTCTACTACCACGGCTCGCGCATACCTCGCTGACTATGTTGCCGTAACCGGTTCAAAAGCCAACAACACGATCGGAAGAGTAAAGTAAACAACGAGCGAAGGTTTGCCGCAGGAAATGTGTGAAGCCGTTGCGTAACCTGCTTTGCGGAACTAGCCGACCGAGATATGAACGTCCGGGACAGCTGACGTGTCCGTTTGATTGCTGTACGGTGGGGCGTCCCATGGAAGGACCGAGCTGTCCGAGCCATAGCCGTTCAATTTGGATACGAACAATCGCCTTTGGCTGGGCAACGATTGTGGATTTTCCTACCCGTTCCCCGGCGGGGGATTTTCTTTGTCTCGCGTGTGAAGTGGAAGTAGAAAGGAAGGGGGTGGGTACTTGTGTGAAAATTATTAAATGGTCCGTTTTCCCCTCTGCACAATAAATGAGCAATCGGACAAACCACTCTATTTGAACGGCGGAGGGCATGCTCTACATGGCACACTAAATGGCAATTTCACGGCTGGACGGTGGCCCGAGTGGAGTACAGCATGAAGCAAATGACCACCGGGTCCATCGGTGATTCGGTTACACAACCAAATTATTTTTAATAGTGGCTTTTGAACTTTTGGCGATTCAAGCATGTTTACGGTGTTGATCTCATTGGAAATTAAAGGTTTCTGCGGATAGAAAATTGTAGGTAAAATTGGTAGGAACATCGCTATACAAATAGCCATTCGCTCTGTGACATTTTACTCACTAAATAACGTGAATATATGACAGTATTGTGTCATAATAAGAAGCGAAGGGCTGTTCACTGGAATGGAGTTTGCCTTCGCCGCACCGTAGTATGAAATCAAAGCCGCTGTGAGATGCAAACGTTTCGAATTCCTGTGCCATCCACTTGAACGAGTGCACATGCGACGAACTCGGTAGCGCAATACGCAACCGTGCATAAAGTCTAACACGCGGCTTCTAAACCAGCAGTTTTGTTCCCCTTTCGGCGGAGGTTGTCGAGCGTTCGTCACATGTTATGACACATCGGCTCAGGTTTGTTTACCCGGTCACATGAAACGATTTGTTTCTATGGCAAACAAGCCCGCAAACAGCTTCCTGGTGGCACAGCCACCTAATAACACTTGGCCGATCGGTGTAGTTATTTGCTGATTTCCTTCATGTAAGCACCCCGTTCGGCATGACGTTCGTTCGCCTCAGAGACACATGACCGTTGAAGGGAACGAGTCAGGCCGTGGTCATTACAAAAAATGGCACATAAGGAATAGTCGCGTCCAAAGGATGGTGGGGGATGGGGGGGAAATGGCTAATAACATCCTCCCGGCGAGTGCAGTCAAACCCAAGCATGTTGGACTCCTGCCACATCGCTTGGCCACAAGTTGACAGTTTCCTGCGAGCGACCGGTCCCCGGCGGCCAGGTAACGGTTTTGTGCCGATCGGTTTTTACGAGCGGCCACAGCGATGACGGCCATTTTGGAGCTGTCATTAATGATCGAGTCCCATGCGTGGCTCGGGTTGGTGCGCTGTGTGCCACATAATAACAAATACTTTCCCATTTTTGCCCCGGCAATCATTACCATCTATCAACCGGGGAGGGAATTCAAAACCCTCAGGTCACTACCCACCCTTACCTAGCACCCTTCTCCATCGGCCCCCATGGGGAGCCGAAATTCGGGATGCAATCAAGCGGCGACAGTAGAATCAAGAAACATCGACTGAGAATATCGATGCAGGTCATTAACCCTTTAAGGCGCGCAATGTTAAAATTCGCGAGTCTACAATCTATTTGATGAAACAGTTGAGATTTAAGAATACAATATGAATTGGAAAACTCCGACATGTTGTATTTAGTGCAATTTGTCGTAACGCAATATCATTTTTTTAATGACCCTAGCCAATCTTTATTTCAAAAATTTTCGAACAATATTTTTTACAATATTAACTCGTACGATATTCATACAGCACGGGATGTTTTATAAAGTAATAGTTTTATTTCACTTAAAACCGTTGGGCTTATTGCCTAAGCAACCTTTTGATCAAGTTGGTCTTTGGACAATCAAGTTGGTTGGACACAATATTACAAAGCAAAACATACCTGATTCAAAACCCTAAAATCTGGGGATTTAATTCCTTGAAACACTGTTTTAACCCGCAAATATCCCGAAATAAGAATATGAAAGAAATTTAAAGTGGTAAATAGTACTAGTTTTTTCAGCTTTTGAGCAAATATTTCTTGCAATTACAGTCTATTAAGTTACTATATTTCTTTCAAAACAATCGATGTGCTCTTTTTTCAATATAAATATACAAAATTAACTAGGAGCGCTAGAATGAAGTATGGTTTAAAATACAATCTTGTGCCTTTAAGGGTTAACAGAAACCGAATCAGAGATTTGTTAACGCTGGCAATCATTTGGATCTTTTTGGGGTCAACCACTTCCTTTATGCGCGGTTTTTGTGCGTCTTCCGAACCGTTATACTGCGGTGGTGGAGTTTCTTGAATTTTATTTCCACCACAATTCTACCCGATTAATGCAAAAACCTGTTCTTGAGATGGAGATACCCTCGCCATATGGTAATTTGTAACGTTTGGATATACACTTTGCATTACCCCACTGCAGTGGGTCTGTCCACTTGTGTGTAAGTTGTCGTTTGGAAATTAATGAGATGGTTGGATTAAATGAATTTAACTAATTATACCCTTAAACATCAGTGAAAAAGAGTTTCGGGTGACCCGTTGAAACATTTCAAAATTGTACCTCATTTTACCATTCCATTCATGCATGCAATTCAAAGTAGAAAACTTTTGACGCTTGGTTAGGAATAGCGTAGCTACCGATATTCGTGATAACCGACACTAGTGGCCCACGCTTCCGGCGTTCGGCGATCGCTCTACGTGCGCACCAGATGCGTATGATGGTCATTGACGAACTGCGCCGTGCGCGCAACTCTATTTTCGACCAAGACGATGTCCCGATCGTCTACGAACGGTTCAGCAGCAATAAGTAAGTTGACAGTCAAAACACCCATAAACTATTAGGCTAAGCGTCTGTTCCAGCATGACGACGTACGTGTGTCTGATGCTATAATACTCTATAATAAAACTTGACCACGAAACAGGTGACCGGCGGCTATACATATCGTAATCTTCGTGGCGAAGAATCCGCCGGCGGTCTTGAATGATCAGCGACGATCGTTCAACTGTGTTGGCAGACTGGCTGGATCCTGGTAGCCGCATGGGCGTGTTTACTTTTCCGGTTGTCAAACAAATAATACCAACATACACACTTTTACCCTTCGCTGCTGCGATGAGGAAAATACCAAAAAAAAGCACCAACGCAAGTGGTCACTGCCGTCAGAGACGTACTCGGCCAAATATGTTTTTCCGCTCGAAAATAATGCTGAAATATGGATTCCAATTAAAAACCCCACAAATTCCTCCCCCGTGTACTGACATTTTTTTGTATTTTTACCTTCAAAAATGCTGACCGTTCGTGCGTGGGTTTAAAATTGTTTTATTTAAATATAATTCTTGACCTCGTGGTGCTAACAGTTTCACTAGCTGACAAAAAGTAAAAACGTGTTTGGCTCTGACCACGAAACTTTCACTCTCTCTCCCACCAAAGCGGTGAAAACAGTAAACTGAAGCAAACAACGGTGAGCGTTAGGCACCGTCAGCACCCGGCAGTTGCTTTGCCATTCCCGGCCACTGCTAGACCTTGTAGTCCAGAGGTCAGCAAAGTGTATCATAATTACCGACTGATCTAATTGTGCTGGCAGATCGCCTGCACTGTACACTCCACACCTCATCAGCTTCCATCCTGTTGCCGGTCTAAAAATGGTTTTTACTAGCTGACATAAGCACAGCGTCATTGATTGCTATAATTGGTGTAATCTTTTGCTTTTTTTTATTTTTTTTTTTATTTTAATGTTTTCCGATTTTGAGTTCCACTAATGTGTGTTATCTCCTCTCTTCCACAGAAATCCCAGCTGGTGGCGTCGCCGAACCGCGCTAGAAAAGGTTCTTACGCTTATCAGCGTCGTGTGCGGAGTAGCCGTAGTGGCGTTAATCATATCGCTGCTCACGGTCGTCTTGACGGACAGAATACAGGGTGAGTAAACATCACGCATGAAATTACGTATTTTTAGTTTTTAATACACCGTTTCCAATAGAACCTCATACTCTTCATGCACGTTCTACAAATTTTTGAAATAATAAACTGCACTTAAACAAGTAATTGATTTGATTACTTTGGTTCGATGCTTATCTTTAAGCAGGGATGCAAATATAATGGAGTTGAGATGTAAGCACCCATACGTTTAGTTAAAAAAATTTAAAATCAAAGAATTGGGAGCGGTATTTTGTATGAAATAATTACAGGATACAGTATAATTTACTTATCGATGAAATCTATTTGTATTGTAGTAGTCCTAGACTGTTCAAAATAGGAGATTGTGATCCTACAGGGAGATGGAACAATCAATAGAAACACAATGGTTATTTACAAGATGTCATAACGCTATGCATTGAACAAATATACGGCTAGGATTATGCTAGACAACGATCAATAGGCCGCTTTGTCCCTACACTACGACGTCGATTATTAGAATCGCGTTCAACTTATTAAACGAATTCTAGATCGATAAAACTGTTTTTAGAGCAACTTTAAATCTGAATAACCTTAATTAACAAATTCCAACATTTTAGAAACCAAATATAAAATTATTAATTTACAAATGTTGGGAAAAAACATAGTTTTGAGTAGTTTTTCCTCCACTACTGATTTCTAGCACTATTGTATAACGGATGTGAATTTTATTATCCTCGAACCTCCCGGACTCGAAAATCCTAGATAAATCCTGTTCTACTGTATCTTGGACGAACTCATTTTAAAACGATAACTGTCTAGAAATGGCCATTAACCAGTGTCCAGCCAACTCATTAAGGCACCTAAAACTGAGTGAAATTTCTTAAAGCTTTGTTTGCTTAAATTTATGACTCTGAATAATTTTCCTTCACGTATGATTCAGAACCTTTGCAAATCAAAAGATTGTTACAAAGGCAAGGTACACAAGAAACCAGTAAACAACCCATCCCAATATGTCAGCAATACCGGAACAATCCACTACGGGGCGGAGAACGTAGTCCTCGGAAACCGGTAAATTTAGGTTTTGAGGTTAATCGTTCCATTCGCAAATCCTACTCCGTTTACTTACTCTCTGCCGACAGGCGGTACGTGATCGGTCTGCACGTTGCTCTTAACGATCCTACGTTGTTTGGGGAAACATTGTTCGGGCCGTTGACACACTGCCTCCCTGGGGAAATGCTAAGTGAACGGCTCATGAGGAACAACTCGTTAGCACTTCCGCCGAAAAGGGCATATAAATTGTTGTACAAACAACTCCGATCCCATGAAACCCGATGATTGTATTTGCGTGCTGAATAACATTTTCTTTTCTTCATTTAATTCCATCGCAGGTGAAAGTAGTCCATCTCCAGCCCAGCCCCTTACTAGTGGCAGGCGTGGTAAGGCTCTGTCGCAGCATCCCAACGCCTACAATGGAGTTTCGGACAAGAACGCCGAGAACGTTTGCCTCACCCCTGGGTGTATCCATTCGGGTTAGTACTCTGCGCAATGCCAGCAATGCAAACAACGAACAAAGTAGTTCAACTAAATATTTATTTAAATATAACACTCGATATTTCATTGGAAATAAAAAGCTAATCTTTCCAATGCTTACTGGCTATTTCTGCAGCTTCGAAGGCCCTGGAGCAGATGGACCCGGAGGTAGAACCGTGCGATGATTTCTACAACTACGCCTGCGGTCGGTTCCTGAAAGAAACGATCATCCCGGACGAGAAGGTGTCGGTGAACACGTTCTCCGTCATTGGCGATCGTTTACAGCAGCAACTGCGATCGCTAGTTAGCGATGAGATATCCGAGACGGAAGCTACACCGTTCAAGCTTGCCAAGAACTTGTACAAGCTGTGCATGAACAAAAGTATGTTAATGTGCAAGGGTGTTTTGACGCTTACAGTAAAATTTAATCTTTTTTCTTTGCAGCTCGTATCGAGGAGAAAGGCATTGAACCCCTGCTGTCCATTCTGGATACTCTCGGTGGATGGCCGGTCCTCAAGGGAGATAGCTGGGACCTGGATTCGTCCTGGTCGTGGGTGAAATCTGTTAAAGATTTCCGCAACAACGGATATAGTACGGATTACTTCTTTGATTTCTCGATCGGCAGCGACCTGAAGAACTCAACTCGTCGTATCATTGATGTAAGTGACAAAAAATTAATATTAAAGTAAGTTACAAATCTGATGTGTCCGATAGTTAATTGAAAAATTTTCTTGTTTTCACAGACCGATCAAGCGTCGTTGGGTATTAGCCGCGAGTATTTAGTAAAGGGTATGGAAAATCCTATCGTATCCGCCTACTACGAGTACATGGTCGATATGGCCGTACTGCTGGGTGCAGATGAGGCACGTGCTAAGCGAGAGCTGCTCGATTCCCTGAACTTCGAGATGGCGCTGGCCAACATTTCGCTACCGAATGAGAAGCGACGCAACGCTACCGCCCTTTACAACCCCATGACGGTCAAGGAGTTCCAGCAGCGTTATCCCTACACCGACTGGGTCGAATACTTCAATGAAATACTGAAAGACACCGGTATCGTGATTGACGAGAACGAAGTTATCATTGTTAGCGTTCCGACGTTCATGGAGAAGCTTGGTCCACTGCTCCAGAATACCCCCAAGCGGGTGATGGCCAACTACGTGATGTGGCGCATTAGCGGGTTCTCGTCCTTCTTCCTCACGGAAAAGCTACGCAAACGACAGTTGCAGTACAGCACGGCAATCAGTGGAAAGCAAGAGCAGGAACCACGGTGGAAGGAGTGTGTAGAGATCACAGCCGGCAGTCTTCCAATTTCGGTCGGTGCGTTGTACATCCGCAAGTACTTCCGGGAGGATTCGAAGCGTGCCGCCCTCGATATGGTGAACGACATCAAAAGTGTGTTTGTGGGCATCCTCAAGAAGGTCGACTGGATGGATGAGGTAACGCGCGTATCGGCGCTGGAGAAGGTTTCTACCATGGCTACCCACATTGGTTACCCGGATGAGCTCATGGACGATGGCAAGATCGCTGATTACTACAAGAATCTCGAGTTCCAGCGAAACAGCACCTACCTTAACACCATTCTCTATATGAACAAATTCGGCACGACAAAGGCATTTAAGAAGCTGCGCTTGCCGGTCAACAAGACTGACTGGATCACCCATTCCAGACCAGCCATTGTCAATGCTTTCTACTCTTCGATCGAAAACAGCATCCGTAAGTCAAGGAAAACGAAATCCGTATGCTAAGGGTAGCGTTTGGAGTGAACGAATAATATTAATAGTTTTATTTTTCATGTTTTCGCATTGTAGAGTTCCCGGCCGGTATTCTCCAGGGTCAGTTCTTCTCGTATGATCGTCCGAAGTACTTGAACTACGGTGCGATCGGATTCGTGATCGGACACGAGATCACACACGGCTTCGACGACCAGGGTAGACAGTTTGACAAGAACGGTAACCTCGTCGATTGGTGGCAGGCGGATACTAAGAAGGCGTACCTGGAGAAGGCCCGATGCATCATCGAGCAGTACGGTAACTTCACCGAGCCGAACGTGAAGCTGAACCTGAACGGTATCAACACGCAGGGTGAGAATATTGCCGACAACGGTGGCATAAAGGAAGCGTACTATGCGTACCGTCAGTGGGCCGACAAGAATGGACCGGAAGCGCGCCTACCCGGGTTAGACCTTAGCCCGGAGCAACTATTCTGGCTATCGGCAGCGCAAACCTGGTGTTCCGTGTACCGCCCGGAAACGATGAAGATGCGCATCACCACTGGCGTACATTCGCCTGGCCAGTTCCGAGTGCTCGGTCCGATGAGCAACATGGAGGAGTTCGCCAAGGATTTCAATTGCCCGGTCGGCTCCCCGATGAACCCGGTGCACAAGTGTGAGGTGTGGTAGAGTTGGATGGAATGTGCACAAAACGGTTCTCCTGTGAAAACCGCCACCGGTTCCAAGGTGCAGCAGCCGTTAGCAAACAGAGCGAACAACAAGCCCGGAAACCCCTACCGGGTTCCTTTCGATATTTAATTTATTGAAAACATCGGATACATTTTACGCAGGGTACTACATCCCAATTCTTCAGGGGTGATACATGTTTTTTTAAGAGGGATGAAAAAGAAACTGTTTTAAGCGGTTTTGTTTCGATTTTTTGTTTTTATAGAGTGAGACGGAGCAGTATCTTTCATAGTGTTTAGGGTTTTCCTAAACCCAGGAAAAAGCGTACGTTTGCATTCGACAAAACGAAAGGAGATGTTTACACATTTGCGCAACTTTTTTCTTACCCTGTTTTTAAACGAAACTAACGGGAACAGCAAGGTTTTTTTCGTTATTGTTATGAACAAGCTTTTTGTGTTAGAAGCAGGGAACTAGGAAACTGCTGTAATGTAGGCTTTCATTGAAAGGCGAAAAGTCGTAGGCGGTCGTGTCCTTAATTTTGTTCTCTTCGTTAATTGTAAGTAGTTATAAATACACACATATATAAACATTTTATAAGCCCTTGCGGGGATAATCATTGGATTCTTTCATTTTAACAACAAAACTGTTTTCATCCTACCGATGTAGGAAAAGGTATAAAATATAAACACTATACACGAGGAGAACTACACATCAATGAGTCCTGTGTCTTCTGAAGCAATCTCTAATCTTGCGGGTGAGCTGGGCATACAAAACGCTGAGTGCCTTTGCGATACCGCAAAGCTCCATCCGAAATCGTTCAAAAACGCTCGCCATAACGTATTCATTTTGTACATTTTGTACGAAACATTCGCCAGGCTATTCTTTTATCTTAACACTAAACATGGCTCATGGCTTTGGGACCATGCCCTTTTGAGTGCTGAATTTAAGCGATCATCGGTATGTTGGTAGCTTTGTTGGATATCTTTTGGTTTACGATCATGGACCTCCAGTGTGTTCCGCATTTGGAAATGCCATAATTTTGAATGTATTTTGACGAAGAAAACTTCGTCACCTGTAACCGTAAATTCTTCTTAATGGGTAAAGACAATGAGCAAAGCTAAAAGTTGAGCTCCCAAGTTCAAAGTGATACATTTTGAAATTACCGCAGGTTGTTCGAAATTTGTTTCAATTGCGGAGTTATTATCGCAATATGTAATATCAGACTCCGTTGATTCCGAGAGTTAAGATCCAAGTAGGCTCCTAGGAAAAGTTGTGATTCATTACAGCCTCATCAAGCTGGTCATCAGTAGTGACATGGTAAAGTCACTGAACTATCAAACGAGAGCAACGTCCGAGTGAAAGAAAGTCCGTAAACAAGCTCATTTCACCAAGGTCCACAGTCCAGTGACTTCGCCATTTCGCCATTAGTGACGAGTGTGATAACCCTATTACACGTATAACAAATTATGTCTGTTTGCGTTACAATTGATATAAAATATTCTCAAGCATGTTTTTCCTATTTATCGATCCACTAAACATGCATGCGACATTTAAAAACACAAACAAAAAAAATCACAATAGAACCTTAACGATCGACGAATATGAGTTGATGCACCGAGCGGCACAAAATTCAAGATCACTCAAAAAGTTCAATAGTATAGATACTTCGTTCTGACTCTCGTGAAGTGACTCATGCAGTGAAACTCAAGGTTCTGTTTGCAAATTGTAAGTTCAGGGTTTTTCGGATCTAGACGAAAACGATCGCTGTATCAGTGTGCGTTTACCTCTAGCCTAAACCAGTTACGAAAAAATGTTGTTGACTCGGTCCATCAAAACCGATCAGCGAGTAGAAGTTGTGCTGATCGGTTGTGAGAAGCGGTTGGTCAGTTTCGGTTGACACGCGGAAGTGGTGACTACTGTGTCGATCGTGTTCGGAAGGTGTCAACACTTATCTCAATATTTGGAGAACAGCGAAACAACAAACTCCAAATGTCCAGCACCGCTTTACAGATCAAGTATGTAGCCTGAATTGAGCCGAAAGATTTTTCTCTATAATAATTGATGTTATTAATCTCGTTATCTGCCGTGTGTAACAAATTTCAAAAGAAACTTCTGAAATTAACGAACGCCTTCGATTAGTCGGGAAGGTCTTTGTGCAGTGATTATATTCGTAGACCGTCAATCATTTGGAAGAACGAGTTTTTTAAGTCAAACCAATTTAGAAAAAATTATCAGTTCTAAATTAACATCAGACGCTTTCATAATTTCCGACCGCAATTAATTTGTGTGTATGTTGGTGTAACGGTGTATGAATTCTACTTTGACGTAACTACGTACTATAACTATAGTTAATTTGAATTTCCGGTAGTTATAGTTAATCTGAGAGTGATTTTCAACAACCATTCCCATTTGCACAGTAGAACAAAAACTATGAGTAAAAAGTTATACCAAAATGATACCCAAATGATTTGCTCACCAAATCCCTGTTAGAAAAATCTATTTCTAACATGAAATGTTAAGTACTTCTGCGATTGACAATAAAAACAAATTATGTTACAAAAAAGTCAAAGATGATCAATGCCCTTTATGGTCGCAGAATTACTCGACACTGGCCGAAAAATTATTCCTATACCAATGGGTTTTTGTTGAAAAGCCAGAAACGATCATTCTACCTACTTCATATCCGATCTTCTCTAGCTCAGGCTCAGGCATTTGTTTATCACATTAATCACAAAGGAGTCGTATTGGGATGTTGCTTGCTGAATAGCATATATAATGTATGAATTAAACATAAGGAATCAAATCCGGTTACATGCTATTAGGGACTTTATTTCCCGGTGAAATTCATTTCCCACTACATAATTGCTATCTCTATCTGACACAGTGGATGGCAGTTCTTTAAAAATGAAAAAAAAAACTATTTTTAAACTTAAGAATAAAAGTAAGATTATTAGCAGTTTTCTTTTGACTGTTTGCTTTGAGGACTCCATTTTGGTAAAAAATCCCGCTCACTTAGAAAAGTAGATCTTTTTCAAAACAGCGAAGACTTAGGAAGTACGATAGTAAGTTTTTTTTTATTTTATATTTTCTATCAAATCCGGCATGCTCGTGAAAAAACTCACGTTATACATTAAAAAAAGAGGATTCATGAAAATGGCTTTTAGAAAATGTATTATCATTTTCAAATAAGAAACAATGCAATGATGCGATTTTTGAGTGGATTACATAAATTTATCTTTGTGCTGCAAAAACAGTACTTATTTTTAATTAACACATTGACTGCCGTGATACCAAAAAAGCGGATGGCAGCAGCAATGCTCATCAGCCCTTTACACTAATATAGTATTGGACTTAGATAGTAGTAGGCTATAATAATTAGTAAAATCCTCCCTTCGGCAGCCTACTTTTTGCTTCGTTTTCGTAACCTGTTGGTTGAATCAATTTTATAACCAAATATGATTGTTCAAACAAACGGTACTAAAACAGCGTGACAGTCAACGTGTTCAAACGCAATTACCAAAAGGCTGGTTTCGTAAAATGCGGCCCGTTATTATCCAAAAAGACTTTATATTTCTACTGATAGGTAAGCGAAGAACCTTTATTATTGCCTCCTCCCACTTTTCTCTCCAGAAACATCGGCTGGTGGCATCCGCGGGCCGCACTAGCGACAGTGGCGTTAGTGCTGCTCATGGTCGTTTGGCCGCAGACAATACAATGTAAGTAAACATCAGTTAAGTCTAGTGTAACGGATTCGAAAATGAGCTCTTAAATTTTATGCTGATAGCATGTAACCAATTTCGTCAAACATGAACTTCTACCCAATCTGCGAGTAGTAAAAGCAGCTCGTTACTTTTTTCCTCGTTTACGTTCAAAGGACATCATAAGCACCAATTGTTAGGGTTAGAAGCCAAATTATCTTGTAAAGGCAAAACATACAGAAGTAATAACTATGGTTCATTCCCTCCCAGTCGAAGTCCTATATTTGGTACAATGTAATATGCATCAGACACTTGCCTAATCTCCTTTCAACATGCAAGCAGACAATTCAGTAAAAACCATCCACACCAACCAATTGTTGGGTTTAAAACTTTAAAGTATCTCTGTTGATACGAAAATATTAAATAAAGTGAAAAAATTTGATCCGACAAAAATGGTACGACTTCCATACAAAATCATATTTGAGTTTGTTTCATTTTATGTTAAACCTAGGTGCAAGCATTTTGTCGTCAGACCCTCCTCTTACCAGGGTAAAACGGAGTGAAAGTCCATTGAAGCATCCTAAAGCCTACACTGGAGTCATGGATAAGAACGTCGATAATGTATGCCTCACCCCTGGGTGCATTCATTCTGGTTAGTATGCAAGTAGGATAACAACTGAACAACAATCTGTTGTAGTTAAAATAACAGCAAAATGAATATGATTAAAAGGAAAGAAGGTGAAAGAAACCCATGTTAATGAATATCGTTCTTATTTTCACAGCTTCGAAAGCCCTGGAGCAGATGGATCAGACTGTGGAACCCTGCGAGGACATGTACACCTACGCCTGCGGACGATACGTCAAGGAAACGATCGTCCCGGATGAAAAGGTATCTGTAACCACGTTTTCTGTCACTAACGATCGCTTGCAACAGCAGCTACGAGCGCTGGTTAGCGATGAGATCTTCGAGTCGGATGCTACACCGTTCAAGCTTGCCAAGAACTTGTACAAGCTGTGCATGAACAAAAGTATGTTGATGGTTTGTGACGGTTTATGGCACGAAAAACTTGATCATATCATTCTGTTCTCTCAGCGAGTATCGAGGAGAATGGCAATGGACCCTTGCTTTCCATTCTGGACACACTTGGTGGATGGCCAGTTCTCAAGGGAGATAGCTGGGACTCCGAACGGTCCTGGTCATGGGAGAAATCGGTTAAAGATTTCAACAATAACGGATATAGTACGGATTACTTCTTCGATTTCTCTATCACAGAGGATCTGAAGAACGCGACGCGCCGAATGATTGATGTAAGTGGAAACAGTCAGGTAGAGAGAAACAAGAAACCAAACAAGTCAGGTATATGACGAATGTACCTTTTTCATTCCACAGGTTGATCAAACTTCGTTGGGCCTTGCCCGAGAATACCTGGTGAAAGGTTTGGAGAATCCTATCGTATCCGCCTACTACGACTACATGGTCGATATGGCTGTTATACTTGGCGCAGATCAGGCACGTGCTAAGCAAGAGCTACTCGAATCACTGAACTTCGAAATGGCGCTGGCCAACATTTCCCTACCGAGAGAGGAGCGACGTAATATCACTGCTCTATACAACCCCATAACGGTCAAGGAGTTCCAGCAGCGTTATCCCCACACCGAGTGGATAGAATACATCAATGCACTTCTAAAGGGCACTGGAACCGTGATTGACGAGAACGAAGTGATTAATTTGGCCGTGCCAAAGTTCATGGAGAAGCTTGGTCCGCTGCTCCAGAATACCCCCAAGCGGGTGATGGCCAACTACGTGATGTGGCGCATTAGCGGGTTCTCGTCCTTCTTTCTCACGGAAAAGCTACGCAAACGACAGTTGCAGTACAGCACGGCAATCAGTGGAAAGCAAGAGCAGGAACCACGGTGGAAAGAGTGTGTAGATATCATCTCCGGGAGACTACCGATCGCAGTCGGTGCGTTGTACATCCGCAAGCATTTCCGGGAAGACTCGAAGCGCGCTGCCCTGGACATGGTGAACGACATCAAGAGTGAGTTTGTGAACATTCTCAAGAAGATCAATTGGATGGATGAGGTAACGCGCGTATCGGCGCTGGAGAAGGTTTCTACCATGGTCAACCACATTGGCTACCCGGATGAGCTCATGGACGATGGCAAGATAGCCGATTACTACAAAGACCTTGAACTCAAGCCCGGCAGCACCTATCTTAACTCAATTCTCAACATTGCCAAGTTTGATACAACGATGGAAAACAAGAGATTGCGCTTGCCGATCAACAAGACCGACTGGATTGACCACTCCAAACCAGCCATTGTCAATGCTTTCTATAACTCAGTTGAAAACAGCATCCGTAAGTAATGGAGGCACGAGATCCTTACGCTAAGGGGAACCATTGGAGTGAGCAACTAATATTAAAAGAATTATTTTTCATGGTTTTGCATTGTAGAGTTCCCGGCCGGTATTCTCCAGGGTCAGTTCTTCTCGTATGATCGTCCGAAGTACTTGAACTACGGTGCGATCGGATACGTGATCGGACACGAGATCACGCATGGCTTCGACGACCAGGGTAGACAATTTGACAAAGACGGTAACCTTGTCGACTGGTGGCAGGCGGATACTAAGAAGGCGTACCTGGAGAAGGCCCGATGCATCATCGAGCAGTACGGTAACTTCACCGAGCCGAACGTGAAGCTGAACCTGAACGGTATCAACACGCAGGGCGAGAACATTGCCGACAACGGTGGCATCAAGGAAGCGTACTATGCGTACCGTCAGTGGGCCGACAAGAATGGACCGGAAGCGCGCCTACCCGGGTTAGACCTTAGCCCGGAGCAGCTTTTCTGGCTATCGGCAGCGCAAACCTGGTGTTCCGTGTACCGCCCGGAATCAGTAAAAATGCAGATAACCACTGGCGCGCATTCGCCTGGCCAGTTCCGAGTGCTCGGTCCAATGAGTAACATGGAGGAGTTCGCCAAGGATTTCAATTGTCCGGTTGGCTCCAAGATGAACCCGGTGCACAAGTGTGAGGTGTGGTAAAACTATTGTTTCCTCGCTAGATCCTTTTTTAAATGGATACATTAGGGGCTTCAGGACTTAAAATTTCTACACATGTTACAGGGTTGGTAAAGAAATACTTTCAGGTGGCTTTGTTTTAATTTTTTTTTTTTTTGCATGACGAGGATATATTTACACATTTGTGCAACTTTTTTCTTCACTATGTCTGAATAAACCAATTGAAATATTAATAAGCGAATATCTTCCGAAGCAAGCAAATACATAGTGTTCATGGAAAACGAAGCTGACGAACTTCCCGAGGCTTCCAAATGAAAATGCAGATGCTCAGCAGTCAATTGGCTGTAGTAATTATGCACTTTTAATTATCTTAACTTTCTACCAAAAAGCACAATAGTGTTGAATTGGAAAATATGTTTAAATTAGCTTTTCGTCAGAATTTGGAAATCACCACCATTGCTCACCGTTTCCAACGAATAAAACTGTTTTCTAAAAAAAATCTTAAGAAGAATGACATAAGCTGGTGAAAGTGCATTCTATAAAAAACTTTTGGGAAATAGGTTTTCATTCTGAGCATTGTTTTTACAAATGAATCAAAACACGTGTTGTGGAACAATGATGAGTATAACTTTCTTAAAGATTTTTTTTTAAACTGATAGTGATTCAGTCCTCTTGCTCGTATGAAATACACAATACATGGAACCACGTTCACAACAAATTTTTACCATTCAAACGAAAGCCAATACTCAAGGATTAAAACTCCCCATGGTTCGAAGCGGTCACGGGTCGCATCCAACGTTCTCGCGTTTTTGACATCTCTGGCCGGGATGCGGAAATGGACCAATTTGGCGAGCGACAGTGACCGGTTTCGGATGGAGCTTCGTTAGACCAAGGCCGCTCAGCGGCTACAACCGCTTAAAATAAAAAACAAAATGATGCATTCGAAAATATTGTACTAATTTTTTCATCACGAAAAGGACCGCATTGGGCCAGAGACTTGCCAGAAGGCAAGTGATACCTTTTTTATATTTAGATGAGATGAAAGTTATATCATCAATTTGCCACTTCCATTAATACATAATAGCCAATTCCATTAAAACATTCTACAATAGCGAGCGGAAAATGGTTGATTTTTAATCTTCTGAGTATAAAATGTTAATTCGATGTATCCCGGCTCAAACCCAAGATGTTTGATATGAGTGGGTGCTTACGTCACGTCTAAACCAGTTTCGAAACACCATTTTTGACTACATCCATCGAAAGCTACCATCGAGAAGTGGTGTTGATGTACGTGCGAAATAGTATCCGATGGTCAGTATCGGAAGACTCACTGAAGTGGTGGGTGCTCTCACGATCGTATTCGGCAGATGCCCTCACTTATCTTAACCTGCGAGGAATAGCACAACTTCAACATCCAAATGACCAATACCGTTTCACAGATTAAGTATGTAGTGCTCCAGCTCAGTAGATAGATTATGATCACATTACCTGTCGAGTGTGAAAGGTGTTTTAAAGAAACCAAATGAAATTCTCCAACGTTTTCGATCACTCTGTACAATTTAAGTGTTGTGGTTTGATGAGATTAGAGAACTCATTTTCATTGTGATTTCGGCCAAATTTAAGAAAAGTGAAATTTGTTGTAGCTTGTGATGTACTTTGAGTGCTTCGTTCACTCATGCCAAACATGAGTATATATCCTTGTTTGCAGGACATGATCTGAAAATCCCAGCCACATGAAAGTAGTATCTTAATCCTGAGAGTAAAGCTCCACAGTTAATCTTAAATCATTAGACGAACTTAGAAAAGTTTATGAAAGATAGTTTATGAAACACATTATAACTGTTGACTGTTGGCTGATTCCGAATGTTCCTGATTTTCATATGACAAACTTCAACTATTGAAATGCCGTATAACGCACTGCGGCGATTAACGATACAAATAGCTTACACCACGTCTAACTCGTGAAGAGGCCCCTCGGTCCTTGACAAATTTGTCCAACTTTGGTGAAACTCATGCTATAGTGAACCGGTTTTTATGGGTCCGGAATTAAAAATCCCATCTTCCTCGTTGGGTATTCTTTGCCTACGGTGTTTTGAATAAGTTGGGTTTTTTAACAAAATCTTTTTCGCGCACGGACATTGCTAGGTGGATGGAAAAAATAATCTATGCATGTATGCATCAAACAACAGAAATAAAACTAACCGGCTATGTTCCTGTTTGCAATTCTTTTTTTTTCGATAAAAACGTTTGATAAGGAATAGGAATCTTGGTCTAACGTAGCGTATATACAAGAATAAGGTTACCACCGGTTTGCCACTTAAGAAGTTGTATATCATCAAAAACCTGTTTATGTCGAATAGCTGACCTTTCTGTAATGAAACTAAACATGAGCGAGCTATTTGCATACGATCTCGGTTCAATTGACCAACGATCGTCAGTGGCAATGTTCGACAAAATTAGTATGAAACTTAAATTCCAGAAACCCATGTACCCTATTGTTTGGTGTTTATTCCGTCGTTATTCGTTATTTATATACATCTATCGTTATGATACAATCTTACCTCCCCTACAGAATAACGTGATACAAAACATTTAAGGTTGCACTGATAATTTAGCAGCCTTTCAGGGGGATTCTATTTTCCAAACTCATTTTTCAACAATTTCTAGGTACCAGCGGATGTGCAACGTCTAAAATGAACAAAAACAGGATAGGTTGGCGCAGGAATAAATAAATGGATTTAAAGGAAACCCTTGAATGTTAAGTCCAGAGAAGAATAGAATTCCTTTTATCTTCAAATTATCCATTTGTTCGCCAACATCGAAATCATTTAAGAAAATTCAACTTTTAAACCTTTCAAAGTTACTAGTTACTATTAAATTTTATCATTTAAATTTCAAAGAAAGTGGTTATGGTTTACACTTTCATTTAGCGTGGAAATTTAATTGAAGGCAAGGCTTTTGAAAAGGCATGAAGCAATTAAAATTAAATAGGATATCGTTACATAAATCGTTTACTGCCTTTTACTGAGCGGGAACCAAACATAATCATCGCTGACTCCTCGACTTCCCCCCTAGGGATCTCGGCTGGTGGGATCGCCGAAGCGCGGTAGAACAGATTCTGATGTTTATCAGTGCCGTGAGCGTATTAGCCGTAGTGGCGCTAATGGTATCACTGCTCACGGTTGCCTTCACACTGGGAAATCCGGGTAAGTGTACACCAGTTTAGTTAGTATAACGATTATATGTATATGGTTCAATTCATACCAAATACCTCTCAAGCGGTATACTCAATTATGAGTTTAAATTAAGTTTAAATTGAAGAGTTCTGATGTAATGGCGGGGGCGGCCCATGAGCGCCGATTTCCACCTCGACGGCGTGGGTTCGAATCCCAACCGAGACCGGACCCTCCCCTTTACGAGGGGACAGACTATCCACGTACACATAGCGTAAAAGTCTCGTAAGCCCATAAAGGGCAGGCATGACCAACAAGGCCGTTTACCCGAAGAAGGAAAAGAATGTAACGGCTATTTTCTCCTATATGATAAATTCGGTATGGCTGGAGCCAAAACCGTCCGGCAAAGGTTACTAACGGATTTGGGTTGTGCGGCTTAAACCATTGTGCAAATAATAAAATTTGATCGAATTGAGTCTGGGTTCCTACTAAACAACCATCTTTTTCTCTTCATTTCATCTTACCAATACCAACATTCGAGTTGCAGTTAAGGATGCCAATGACGTCTGTGACACCCCTGGGTGTATCTATTCAGGTTAGTATTCAACTGATTTCCTTTTAAACCCACGTTGGTAATTTAAAGAAAAAGAAAATACAAATTAATTCTTTGTGGCAATAATGCTTTCCAATTTATATCGTGACCACACATAGCTTCCAAAGCAGTGCAGTTAATGGACCTGAATGTGGAACCCTGCGACGATTTTTATAGGTACGCATGCGGACGGTACATCAATGAAACGATCATTCCGGATGAAAAAGTGTCAGTTGACACGTTCACCGCCACTAACGATCGCTTGCAACAACAGCTAAGATCGTTGATTAGCGAAGAGATCTCCGAGTCGGATGCTGCACCGTTCAAGCTTGCCAAGAACTTGTACAAGCTGTGCATGAACAAAAGTATGTTGATGACCTGTGATGGTTTAGGACACTTAAAACTTGATTCTACCGATCTGTTCTCTCAGCGCGTATCGAGGAAAAGGGCATTGAACCCCTGCTTTCCATTCTGGACACTCTTGGTGGATGGCCAGTTCTCAAGGAAGATAGCTGGGACTCGGAACCGTCCTGGTCATGGGAGAAATCGGCTAAAGATTTCAACGATAATGGATTCAGCACAGATTACATAATCGATTTTTCCATCGCTGGTGATTTGAAGGACACGACTCGTCGTATGATTGATGTAAGTGAGCAAGGGCAACAGTCAGCAAAGGGAATTCAAACAGCGAACTTCATGCGATCAAATCGATAATGTAGTTGTGCATTCTACCTTTCACAGATCGATCAATCTGTGCTGGGCCTTCCCCGAGAGTATCTAGTAAAGGGTATAAATGACCCTATCGTATCCGCCTACTACGACTACATGGTCGATTTAGCCGTTCTGCTCGGTGCAGATAAGGCGCGAGCCAAGCTAGAGCTACTCGAATCACTGAACTTCGAAATGACGCTGGCCAACATTTCCCTACCAAGAGAGGAGCGGCGTAATGCCACCGCCTTATACAACCCCATGACGGTCAAGGAGTTCCAACAACGTTATCCGCACACCGAGTGGGTGGATTACTTCAATGCACTTCTTATAAGCTCCGGGATCGTAATTGACGAAAACGAAGTGATTAATTTGTGTGTGCCGACGTTCATGGAACAGCTTGGTCCGCTGCTCCGGAATACCCCCAAGCGGGTGATGGCCAACTACGTGATGTGGCGCATCAGCTGGTTATCGTCCTACTTCCTCACCGAAAATCTGCGCAAACGCGACCTGGAATTTACCAAGGTAGTAAATGGAAAGCAAGAAGAACAACCGCGATGGAAGGAGTGTATAGATGTTACCTCCGGCAGACTGCCGATCGCGGTTAGCGCATTGTACATTCGCAAGTACTTCCGGGAGGAATCGAAGCGCGCCGCCCTGGACATGGTGAATGACATCAAGAGTGAGTTTGTGAACATTCTCAAGAAGGTCGACTGGATGGATGATGTGACGCGCGAATCGGCGCTGGAGAAAGTCTCCACCATGGTCAACCACATTGGCTACCCGGATGAGCTCATGGACGATGGCAAGATCGCTGAATACTACAAAAATCTCGAGTTCCAGCCTAGCAGCACCTACCTTAACGCCATCCTTCTTACTTTCAAATTCGACACAACGACGGAAAACAAGAGGCTGCGCTTGCCGGTCAACAAGACCGACTGGGTCGACCATTCAAAGTCAGCTGTTGTAAACGCTTACTACAACTCGATCGAAAACAGCATCCGTAAGTAAAGAAAACAGGGAGTGCTCGACTTCTTAATAATTTACACACTGGTTTCGCTCTGTAGAGTTCCCGGCCGGTATTCTCCAGGGTCAGTTCTTCTCCCACGATCGCCCGAAGTACTTGAACTACGGTGCGATCGGATATATTATAGGACACGAAATCACGCACGGCTTCGACGACCAGGGTAGACAATTTGACAAGGACGGTAACCTTGTCGACTGGTGGCAGGCGGATACTATGAAGGCGTACCTGGAGAAGGCCCGATGCATCATCGAGCAGTATGGTAACTACACCGAGCCGAACGTGAAGCTGAACCTGAACGGTATCAACACGCAGGGCGAGAACATTGCCGACAACGGTGGCATCAAGGAAGCGTACTATGCGTACCGTCAGTGGGCCGCCAAGAATGAACCGGAAAAGCCCTTACCGTTTTTAAAACTCAGCCCGGAGCAGCTATTCTGGCTATCGGCAGCACAGACCTGGTGCAATCTGTACCGCCCGGAGACGATGAAGAACCACATCACTACGAGCTCCCATTCGCCTGGCCAGTTCCGAGTGCTTGGCCCGATGAGGAACATGAAGGAGTTTGCGAAGGATTTCAATTGCGTGAGCGGCTCCAAGATGAACCCGGTAGAAAAGTGTGAAGTTTGGTAGAACGATAAGATCAAAAGTAATCAACCTCCGCACGGCTTTCGATCAAATGATCATTCGGTTAGGCCGCCTTGATTGACAGCTCGATTCGATCGAAGTCTGTGCTGAGGCTGATTGCCTCTGAATCTAGATTCCATAAGGATAACCCGAAATATTAAATCGTTCTACATACCTGATTATGACCGATGGCAAAGCGAGCGGTTTGAGTTACTAAATTCTCTTGTAAACATCGAACGTGTCCGATAACAAATGATCTGGAAAAAAGAATCATTATCAATTAGATCAGTGACAAAAAATAAACTGCGAGTATTGAAGGTTATCGATTGGCAGTTGGGTATCGAGTTGTATTTTCTTTCTGTAAAAAAGTGGACCGCTCGATTGATGTTTAATGTCCCACTTTAACATTATTTTGTATTTATACAATCTAAAAATATGTAAAGAAAACATAAGAACAAAGAGAAAACAAAAAAGGCTCCGTAACAGTTAACATCCGCAATTTTACGGCACTTCGTAACTCTAGGGGCATGCATTGCCGAGAAACAGGGAGAAGTAATGGGCAGGTTCATCTAAAAGCTATCGATTCTGAACACATGTGGGTCGCATTAGTAACACTGATCGTAGTCGCACACTATTCCCAAGCTAACTGGACAATAATGGGGAGCAAACTAGTCCATCATGATTTTAAATGCGTTTCCCAACGACCATCGTGTGCATGGGAGGTTCCGTTTCAAGGAAGTTTAATATAAATTTCCTATAATCGAACGACGACGTTTCCCGTTCCGCCAAGCTTATGATGGGGTTCCTCGGGACACTGGAGTTTTGATGATGGCCTTCATTGTTCTGTGCTGTACACTATCATCAGGGACGGGTCCGATTTGCTTGCAAACAACTAACGATTGCATGGATGCGCAGTCGATGTAGTATCCCTGGTATGATAATTTCATCTAACTAAGGTAGGAGGATATTGCTCACATAAATCTCCGGGGTCGCGAAGAACCGAAAAACGGAAGCACTAACCAGACTGCCGCTTCCTCCGGTGCGCACGTAGGGAATGAGACAGCCACCTGTCGGTTAGTTACCACTCTACTGAGGCAGAAAGCCCTTGCCTCCGGTGATGGATTTGTGATCCAGCTTTTCCTGCTCCGACAGCCAAGCCATCTTTTGCCGGTGCTGCCTCGCGGCGGCTTCGCACCGGTCGAGCACCATCTTTTCCGTCAAAACACCCTCCTCCGAGGCGTAGCAGGCCGCTTGCCAGGATACACCGAGCTTCGATATTTCACGCCCAGACATACCTTCGCACATTTTGGCCATTTTGCTGCAGACGGAACTGTAGTCCCACTGTTCCACCTTGAAGCGTCTGCAAGGTTGAAAGAAACGAAATGAACAGTTAAAAGTCATTGTAACAAAACCGTATCTACGTGTGAAAAAAAATGGCTCTTTACTTACTTTTTACCCTCGGCAGCCGGTTCCAGGACAAACTTGTCGAAATACAAGCGCACCAACCGTTCCCGTTCCTCCAATCCCGGCAGGGTAAACTCCACCATCTCATCCAACCGATCGTTGATGGCATAATCGAACTGTTCCGGCGTATTCGAAGCCAACACCAGCATAAACCGGGGATTCTGTTCGCCGGTGCGATACAGGAACGCATTTAGTGCCGAGCGCATGTCTTCGGAGATTTGCTCGGACGAACGTTTGCGCAGGAACGCGTCGGCTTCGTCGATGAACAGCAGTAGCCCCCGACGGCTAGTGCTGGCCCAGTCGAACACCTTGTGGATGGCGGTCACAGCATCGCGTCCCATCGGACCCACATCACCACCGGTCATGATGGCATAGTCCATGCCGGAGTGTGAGGCGAGCCGCTTGGCAAACATCGTCTTACCGGTACCGGGTGGTCCATGCATCAGTATGTTCCGATAGAGGCCCTTGTTGTTTTTTGTGTTTTTCGTCGCAATGGCGATATCTCGAAGGCGCTCTTCGAGCTTCGGTTGCAGAACCACCCCCTGAAGTGCATCGGTCGGTCTGTTCTTTAAACGCTTCGCTGTGTCGATCGGATGCTTTAGCGCTTCAAGAATCGAAAAGCGGGACGTTTCGTTCACCAGCGACGGTTTACCTATCCGTGCCTCCACATACCGAGCCGTTACACCCGTTGCACCCTTCGCCGTGTAGACTCCGAGTGCCAACAGTGACAGACCTCCGACCGTGGTAACCACCTTATTCCAGTCGGTCAGCAGCGCGGTAGCACCCTGCCCGAGCACGGAACCGGCCGTTTTGATTCCCTCCATTACGGTAATACGGTTCTCTTCCGCCTTTAGGCGAATCTGTTCCAGCGTGAGATCGCGATTCTCTCGGTCCACTTTTGCCTTTGCTCGCAGCTCCGCCTCCAATAGTTTCATCTTATTCTTTTCCCTCAGCTCCATCTCGTGCTCGATGGTTTTACGGCGCATTGCTTCTTGCTTCGCCACGCTCTCCTCCTGCTTGCGAAGGTTTTCCTCCTGTACGCGCTGCTGCTGGGCAAGCTGCTCTTCGTAGCGCTTCCTGGCCAGCTGGTCCTGGTACTGGGCGCGCTGCTGCTGCTGCTTCGTTTCCTCGGCCAGCGTTTTCCGGCGCTCCTCATGGTCCACGCGCTTCTGCTCCACCTTCGACGTTTCGATGTGCGCCTCGTACTCTTTCACCTTCACCAGGTACTCCTGCTGGCGGGTGTTTTCCTGCATCTTGGACAATTCCAGCGCTTCCCGGGCATGCTCTGTGGCGGCGGGAAAGAACAAGTGGTGTCGGTAACATCAAAATAACCGTGCGTAACCGTTTGATTACGCAACATTGGCGAAAACTTACTAGAGCGTTCCAGCGTGCGGGCAGCTTCGGCCGCCCTTTCGAGGGCCGACGAATCGAAACGGTACGCTTCCATGGCTTTCCGTTCTGCCTTGGTGAGGTTTACGTCCCCAGCTGCCTGGCCGGCACCGGCGGCCGACGGTGGAGGCCCCGGCGGCTCGGGGGCACCGTCGGCACCTTGCGGGGGAACTTTACTTTTGTAACCGAACAACCACGACATTTCGGTGGATTGGTTTTTATTCCACAGTCGGAAAACAATCTACACTTACAATCTAGGCTAACACTGGGATAGATTACTAACGGCAATATGTCTTACAAGTCGCGGTCATCTGCCACACCGGGTAGGCAGGGAAAATAAAATGTGCTACACGAGCTCGGTCACTAGAAACTGCAGGTTTACTCTGAGCAATATTTTGACAGCCACGCTAGTTTGACAGTCACGCGCTGTCACGCGAATCGGAATCGTTCATCTTGCTTTTGCCTGATAATGAAAACAACGCATCGAAATAGAATTGAGAATCGTTGTGTTGTTCGGTATACTGAAGTGATTTTTGGATCGAGTTTGGATTAATTAGGTTTTTGTGGTTTGTTTCATGCGCTTGTTGTTCGGTTTAACGGTTCGCATATGTGGCTAAGTTTGTTCTATTTATTCAAATTTAACTAAAACACAAACAATGAGACACAGCCCTAAGCGCAGCCTCTGGTCTTACGATGAAACGTTGGAAATGCTGAACATAATGATGGACCAGGAAAGCTTGAAAGCAATGAATGGAAGACCGTTTCGAAAGGAAAAGGCATTCCGCTTGATCCAGGAAGAGATGGCTCAGCGCGGTTTCCAACAGAAAGATGCGAAACAAATAGAATATCGGTGGAAGAACCTGAAAAAGCGATACATAGATATCCAGAAGAATCCCGATAGCGGGGATACACCTTCGTTTCAGTACTACGATGAGATTGATCTCCTGATGAACGGAAGAACGGAAGCTGGTGGTACACGCGTGACCAAACCGAGCAGATCCGCTGGGGAGATCACGAAAGAACGTGCGGTGACTTCAACTTCCCCAAAAGCGACAACAAAACCGGAACCGATGGGTTTGTAATCCTCGATCATCACCCTTGAAATTTAAATTAGCATTTTATTTGCAAACTTTAACTTATTCACAGACGACTCAGTTGTATCTCCCGCGAAAAACGATCAGCACGATACGTCCATCGATGAATCGTTTTGTGACGATGTGGCCATGGAGGAGGAAGTGGTGGAGGAACCGGCGGAGACTTCCGATGCCAGTCAGAGACGATCGCAGCGGAGCACGAAGGGGCAAAATCCCCGTTACAACGCGGACAACTTTAGGGCAGCCCCGTCATCGTCGTTATCTACGCCAAGGGTAACCGAAGACGAACAGTATCGGAGCCAGAAAAGGTTGATCGACTACCAGTTTGGGCTCTACAGCCGTCTGCAACAAGAGTCGGATGAAAAGTTTCTGCAAATGAGCCGCGAAATGTTGATACAATGTAACGTGCGATTCGAAACATTCGTTTCGGAAGTGCTGGCAGAGAGTGATATAGGATAGGATGATGCAAATAATTTATCCAGGAAATGACAAAAGAATCAACAGAGTATCCGCTTCCGAAACGAAGGTTTATTTTGAGTAGCTTCAGCTTCCGGTTTCTATTTGCTTAACAACATTGCGCATAAATCGTTAAAAGTACAATTGAGTGACAAAATTCATAATACAGCTAATAAAATAAGAAAACTAATGGCACTCGTTTACTTTTTGTCCACGTGCAGCTGTATCCACGGATGAATAGCTACATTTTCCAAAGGCATACGGTTGGCCGGTTCTCTAACGAGCAGCTTGGATATAAGGTGACCAGCCGCCTTCGACACATCATTCGGTACGGTGTACTGCACTCGCATAATCTTCCGATAGGTTTCTTCGTAGGTACTGGCCAGAAATGGGGCCTTTCCACACAACAATTCGTATGCTAGCACGCCCAAACTCCACAGGTCGACCGTTTTCGAATGCGGCTGTCCCTGAACCATCTCCGGCGATAGGTAGTCCAGTGTTCCGCATAGGGTGGTCCGCGACGATGCCGGCTCATGCACCGACCAACCAAAGTCGGCTATTTTCAGCTCACCTCCGTGGCCGAGCAGTAGATTTTCCGGTTTTATATCGCGATGAATGACATTTCGCTCATGTAGATAAATCAAAGCGGAAACCAGAGAGTTTACATAGATGGCACACTGCTTCTCCGGGAAACGTTTGCCGGGCTGCTGTTGCTGCGCTTTGAAAAGTGTACCACCCTGGGCGTACTCCAGGATGAGGTAGATACGGCTTTCATCGTGAAAATAGCCATACATGCGTAGAATATTTGGGTGTCGTAAGTGGGACTGGATTTCTATCTCTCGCCGAACCTGGTGTTCAATGCCTTGCGACTTCACCTAGGGGAGGGAAATGGTCGAAATGATAGTGTCAGAGGCAACAGCAAACTGTAAACCTAGTTTTCAATTTACCTGTTTCTTGAAAAGCACTTTTAGTGCTATGACAAACTTGGTTTCTTTTTCCCGAGCGAGATATACATTTCCAAACTTCCCTCTACCCAGCGGTCGGCCAATGTCGAAGTTGCTCAACGTCCATCCCTTTTTTGCCGATCCAGATTTCTGCCCGGATCCGGATGCTCCTGTGTCTGCCGTCTGAGATACTGTGTTGCCCGTTGCGCTGGGCACCGTAACCTGGGGACCTTCTGGGCGTTTCTCTTCAGTCTTTGTCTCAGTCTTTACTTTGCTTGCGCCAGTGGCCGACACAACGGCAGGAGGAGGTTGGAGCTGCGGCGCTTTAAATACGCCAGCCGTTTGAGGCACCGTAGCATTTTTCTGACTGTTTGTTTTCAACAATTGGTTAGGGACGGAACTAGGCACCATTCCGCCCACTGTTGTTACCGGTGCCGGCATAGCAAAGATCTTGCGATTTTCTTTATTTCCACTGCTCGCCATGTCTCCTCGTTCCCCGATCTTCTAATGACGGCTTGCAGTAATCACAAAAGCCCCAGATCACACCAATTTTGGATGATTCACGCAACTAAATATTATACCCTGCAGCCTGTTAAAACTTTGAATACCTCAGTAGAATTTCTTTGTCTCTTTGTGATCTCTTTAATCAAACGGAAAAATAACTACAAAACGTTTTGAGTTGCACAGCCGAAGTGGCTTCGAAAGATCAAACCGGGAAGAGGATTCCTTCGATCGTTGCACTGCAACTGACAAATCTTGTTTGACAGTTGGCGCCCGTTTGAGGTTAAAATAGTTTTGAATTAGATCTAAGTAGAGTTGTGTAATTCAGATTCAGATCCATGAATCTGAATGATTCGCTATGTTTTACAGATTCATCAATCTTTGGATGAGAGGTTCATGAATCCCAAAGGTACATCAACTGATGAAAAATGATGGGTCATAAAATGGGAAGGGAGACCTCCTTTTTTGGTCACATGATCCACGCCAAATTCGTGGCAGATCCATGAAAATGTCTTTAAGGTTTGAAGATTCGAATTCCTAAAGATTCATGAATCCATCAGAATGAATCTTAGGTGAAAGATTCATATGAATGAATTTCGCCTAAAGATTAATTAAGCACAACACATCTAAGCAGCCCGGTGTAAAACGTGTACCATTCGTAGGCCGACGATCGATAAGACGCTAAGGCAAGGTTTCCACAGTTGATTTTATTTAAATCCCGCAACGGTTATTTTAATTTTCGTTAATGTAAATATTCTCCTAGATCAATTTAAAAGTGACTTGAAAACTCCTTCCAGCACACTGCAAACATAATTTTAAAGATAATACTGGGACTCAGATCCATTCGAAGTATAGAAATGTTAACAATTTTATGACCGAATATGGAATCTTGCACCGAATATGCAATGCAATAATGTATTGCATCTCAGTTTCGGACATTTTTTTACCATTTTTTTATGCCTAACTTCCAATTCTTTTCAGTCAATTTTAGTGAGTGTATTACGGCAGCTTAAAGGTACAATTTACACAAATTTCTTAAAGTGGACTGTACACAGTATAAATTATGGTTTAAAGCTGTTTTGTGTGTTTCTTATACAAATGCTAAGAGATCTTCTAGAAATCAGAGGCATCGAACATGATACGAAGCTTGTTTTTTTCGACTTGTTTTCCTGCGAATTGAATTTTCCTTCCACTGAAATCACCCATTCCCATACCCATCCTTTCTCGTAGATTTGTCATCATACATTAGCACCACTAGACATTCGCAATGTATTTTGAAATAGTTTTTATTGCATCTGTTTCCAATCAAAATCCATTTTGTTTGTTGCCAGTTCAAACTGCTTCTAGTTGCTACTTGTTTACGATTTGCCAAAGTTTAGAAGAATTACAAACTATTACGGGGCCTATAGCTTTTAAAGAACATGATCTGCTAACTAGGGACACCAAGTAAAACCATATAAAAATAAAGTACTGCTTAAAATCTATTAAAAAAAAACAAGACTTTCTTTTACCTTAAACAGGCTGCTTATCTTTTCACAATAACATCAGTGGATTTTGTTTGAGTAGTTAAGAAAAGCAAAATATTAAAAATGTATGAATTTAAAGTCAGCATTAGATTACTGTGAAGAAAACCGCGGTTGCGATACTGTAGAGCCTTAAACTAACATACGAATCCTCTCGACGCGGTGCCATTAAACACAATAGACTGAACCATTATGCACTGCATTCCGCACTTTTTCTACTTTTCTTGGGGATGATTAGACCCATGTTATAGATCATCATCTTCGTCCCATTCACCGATAAGTGAACTTACTTCTTTTGACTTGGAGGAGGTTTTATCTTTCTCATCGTCATCGTCCTCATCCTCGGGATCATCTGCCACGGCGGCGTCGTCTTCGGGATCACTAGATGGCATTTTAACTGGGGCATCGCTGGTAGTAGTTGTTCCATTTTTCTTCGTCTTCTGCGAACTACTTCCACCATCTACAACTTTCGCAGGCTTTTCCGTTTCCAGCTTCTTACCGGCGGATGCGTTCTTGTCCTCTGCCTTATCTTTAGACTCGACGGCAGCTTTTACCTCCTTTTGTTCGTTATTTTTCTCCTTCTTCAAGGCGGATTCATTCAGGCTACCGCTACTCTTATCGAGCGCGGAATCCGCCGGTGGAGTTCCAATTACCTTTTCCATCTTTTTCTCCAAATCTCCCTCGTCGGCCGAATCCGAATCTCCCAGTTTTACCTCATTGTTCCAATCGTCCAGCAACTTGTCAATGTCTTTTCCTTCCGCGTTCGGGGATTCCTTCTTTTTGTTTGCATGTTCCGGTGATTTCTTCGATGCAGCGACAACGGCAGCGGCTGACTTTCTACTGTCTCCGTCAACCTTTTTACCAGACTCGCCGGTGGTTTCAGCGCCGGCGACCACCTTAGCCGGTGGTGTGGCCTGCTCCTCGGCCGTGTCCTCAGACCAGTCCCCCTCCAGCTCGGATATAAGTTTCAGCTTGTCTGACTTTTGCCGTTCCTCCGATTGTTCGTCGGCATTTTTTCCATCGGTCGACTTGGAATCGTCCTCCTCAATGCCAGCATCTTTGGCGGCCTGTTGCAGGGAATTCTCGTTCGTTTCCGAAGTCAATTCAGCCGACATGTCCGCATCGTCGTCCTCCTGTTCCTCACCGTGCTGCTGCTGCTCCTGTTGCTCCTGTCGATGCTCGTCCTTATCGGTGGCGTCCGTTTTGCGTGATTCCTGGCTTTCGTCACCTTCCTCCATCGGTGTATCACCGTCCATCGATCGCTTGCCATCGGCCGTTCCCGGCCTGTCCTCTGACAATGTCATCGATACCTGCGAATTATCGTCCTCCGACGCCATCGTCACGTCGGCTTTCGTTTCCGACTTTTGGCTGTCGTTATTCTCCGAAGCGCTCTCCTGGCTGTACATTAGCATGAGGTTCTGGTTGTCGGTGGAAGCAGTATTTACGATCTGAACTCCTTCACCAAGCTGGAGGGTTGATCCGTCGGCAAAGTTATCCTCGTTCAGCACCATAACTACATTGTTCGCTATAGAAGAGACGATCGGAGAAAATATAAGATAACATAATCTGAACAGCACATCAATAGCCGCTTACAAAAAAATTATGTCGGGGTTACGGTTTTAATTGAATTAATGACTGAATTCATTCAAAATGGCTGACCTTCATTTAATTTAAAATCATACACACATTTGGGAGTAAATGATCACGTAGCTTCATCATTCATCATCATGGTGCTCAACATGACAGTTCAACAATGTTGAAATTCGGTAACACACCACGGAAAATTGTTGGTTTTTACTTACTTTTGGTATCTAACAACAAGTTCTAACCTTAGTCAGCTGTGCGTTTACCATACGACATTTGCTCAAAAATCCAAAGAATCTGCTATTCCTTAACCTTCAGCTAGAATGGCGTAACAATCGAGAAGTTTGTATTTATCTCCACAAATGTTGGTGCTAATGCAACAGCAAGAAAACAGTTGACAAATCCCATTTATTTTTGGTTCTCCTGTTTGGTCTGCTTTGTACCGGTAAATTCGATAAGCTGCGACAGAAGAATAATTGCAATGAAATTTTATTATAAATAAAAAAAACAAAACCTCAAAAAAATCGGGAGTTCGATCGAGATGATCGAGCTCAGCTTACATGCAATTCATAAAGGATTGAACAATATGGACAATATATCCATACGAAGAAATGAAAATGGTCAGGTAAAAAAAAAATAATCATGCGCCTCAATCAAATTCATCATCGTTGTCCTTCAAAAATACTCCAAGTTTGGTGCCTTTTCGCTGAAAACGTACCATTTCAATCGAAAACATGTGCAAAATCAATTTGCATCAAACTGCTGCGTTATGTTTTCCAAGAGTAAACTAAACATATTCCGTTTAGTTGGCCCTGGATTTTGTTCTTAAATGCTTTTAAAGGCACTCTCGCCAACAGGAGAGTTGCGCAAATAAATAAGTTCAATTAAACCTTCTACCAACTAATTGCTACGAGGAATACATGGACGACGTGCTCTACTGGACATACCGCTTGGATTTTGTAGCTGCGAAATAATCTCATCCTTTTGCGACTGCGTCAGCTGCAGCTCGGTGCCATCTTCGGTGACCAGTTTTGTGATGATGTTTTCTCCCCCGACCGTGCTGCTGCTGCCGGCGAGTGTCACGGCGCTCTCCCCATGCACACTGGCCAACTCCGCCTCGATGAATTGGTTCTGGTAGTTCGCATCGTCCAACACTACACCGTTGTCCCCGACCAGCCCCAAACTGGTGGCTATTCCGGTGGCGACGTTGCTTAGCGCTTCCGCCTCGGACGATGGTTCCAGCGAGATACCCTTCGCCGGCGGCAGCGTTATGTTGGAGAGTATTTTGATTTTCGCATCAGCGGCGGACACCTTCGATCCCGGCGAGAACCCTAGCACCTCCTGCTGCTGCTCCTCCTGATACTCGTCGTCGTCGGTAAAGTCGAGTACACCGTCCGTTAGAGCGCGCTGCTTGTGCTGTTCCTTCATGTGGTAGTACAGTTCCATCTCCTTCGCGAACACCTTGTTGCAGTAGATGCAGTGTTGCATTTCCCCGCTGGTGTGATGCTCTTCCTCGTGCTTCTGAAGAGCCGACGCGTTCATCGCCACGTAGTCGCACTCGTCGCACTCGGGGAACTTCAATGCCGACTTGATCTTGTGCTCGGTGTACCAGTGGTACAGCAGGTTCGGATTGCGATGTTCCGCCTTAAAACCGCAGTGCTCGCAGATGCGCGGATCGATGCGCTCCTTGTGCTTCACGATCAGGTGGTTGCGGAAGGCCTTGTAGTTGGGGATGCTTATTGGGCGCCCGTTGATACCACAGCGAAGGCAGAGCCACGGACCGGTCATGTTTTCAGCGCCCTTCGCAATCAGCGCGTGCATCGTCTTTGCGTCGATCGTTTTCGGTGCACCCGGTTTTGCGCCCGCCACCGAACTTCCGCTTCCCGTGGCCGCGGGTTTTGCCTGCTCGCTGCGTATGTTGGCCGACGCTTTGCGCACCATCGACATGTCCTGCTTTAGAGGCGTCGCAGTTCGTATTTCCATCTTGGTCGGGGCGCCACCCTTGGTGCTGGCGCTACTGGTACTTCCACCGACAGCCTGGCTAATGGAGGTCGTGGCCGCAGGCACCCCTTTCTGCATGATCTTTAGCTTGATGTTTTTGTTCTTCTTTACCAGATGCGGATACTTTTTGAGTACTTCCGAGATGATTTTTGCGTGATCCACATTGCCCGTACTGTCGTTGACGGTGATCTGCTTCATGGTGTTGCCGGGCGATTTAACTTCCTGCTTGATCACGATCTGCTTACCGCCGCCGGCCTGTTGATTGGCGGCCTTGGCTAAAGCCGCCCTCAACGAGGCTGGAGGCTGATAATCTTCATCGTCATCGTCGTTGAAGTGCGTATCGTCATCGACGTAGTCGGGCGAATCATCGTCATCGGTCGTCAGCTGACTGCGCAAACGGGCCGCTTCGGTAAACTCCTTCACCTCATCCAAGTTGGGTTTCTTGGCGGGTGGCGAAGTGACGGAACCGCTCGACGTACGCTTCACCACGTTAACATTGGTGTAGCCTTTGCGAAGTTTTTCGAAGGGGGACGCTTCCTCCTCCTTTTTCACCTGGTCCGCCGTTAGCAGCGGTTTGCTTTCGTACGAAATCGTATCGAACGACCCCTCGAACCCTTCCGTTAGGTCCGTGTCGTCGAAACGCGATGGCCCTGGCTTTACGTCCTTCGTGTGGGAATACTTTGAAACAATCGAAGACGGATGTGACATGTTAATACTTCTGTTCGTCGGATGTGATACCGTCGGTTGACGCATTACCTGCTGTCGTGGTCGGCCCCGGTTAGCCTGAGCTTGATTCCGCTGGGCTGCGGAGGGAAACATGTTCACCGGCATCGACCGGCCGACGGGCCGTGGTGCCTGTTTGTTCAGCAGCACCGGTTGCTTCGCAATCCGTGACGTTTGCCGGTGGGCCTCGAGCAGCTTCAGCAGCACGGTCATGTTCATATCCGTGGCCGTCTTCAGCAATCGATCGTACATGTTGTACTGGAACTCGAGCGTACCGGTGTACATAAAGTTAACGATCGGTACAATCACGTCCGCCTGCAGATCCATCGGCATGATCAACACGTCGTCGTACATCTCGCACACGTTCTCCAAATGGTTAAAGTAGTCGGTGCACGCGGACAACACCAGCCGGTGCACCTTTAGCTGGGAGTTGTCATTGAACTGGAGCGTCAGATCGCAGTGGTCCGTTTTGTTGAAAAAGTTCTGCAGCTTCTGCAGAAAGAAAACACCCCAGTTGTCCACCTTCACCGATTTGGCCTCCGCGTATCTCGTCATCTTGCTCATTTGTACTGTGGGTTGGTGTATTCTATGACATCAGCGATACCTACAAGAAGAAAACTAGCATAAATGACTGAGGCGAACTCTGCTTCTGGGGGTGCCGAGTGCATCGTTTCCGTCAGATAACTTTCTAAATGATTTTAAGCGTCAGAAAAAATGAAATCCATGATATCCGCACTGATTTGTGTTTGTTTACGTTTGGAGTGCCTCATAACGGTGAAAACTGTTCAGCTGCTGTCACAGCATCTGTGGCTTGGGTTTGATGACGAACAAGTAAGCAAATGACTCTGAACGATTGTTTCATGTTGTTCCTTGAATATGGCACTTTGGCTTACAACAAGCAATTAACATTAAACGCGACATGATGCCTATCTCTCAAGCGATTGATAAACGAGTTGCTATTCACTGTCTTCATGTGCACCATCGAAAACATCCTATTTTATGCACTTACAATTGCCACGGATTGAACGCAGTCGCGAGAAGTCGGGCGCGGAATGCACGGCTTCTCTTTCGAACAGTTACGATGTTTGAAACAAAATTTTGATAGTTCTGTAAACTACAACCACTTAGCGTTCTTTTAAACGGTTTTTTCCTGCTGCCTCGACACCTCACCGACGCGAAATTGTGCTTTGTTTCGAGAACTCGCACAAAAGTTTCCCAGTTTGTAGCAAAACAATATGGCGGCGCATCGTGTCGCGACGTTTCGAAAACAAGCCAAGGTGGCTTAAAGCTTAACGCGAAGCTTCGGTTTTCGAAGCTTGTTAAGTAAGATTGGTACATGTGATCCCTCAAATGAAAAGTCTTTTCAGGACACACAACTTGTGATACAAAAAATCTTTCTGTCTTTTCTAGTTTTTGAGAAAACAAATTGTGTGAAAAAGAGACAGCACTCTACCGGGAACAAGGTTGATAAACCTCGATTACTGAAACGCAAACATTTGCCAATTTGTTAATAACTATTGATTCTTTCAACCGATTTTCACGATTGACCCCTCAAATGAAAGGTCTTTTCAAGACGCGCAACTGCGTTGAAGGTAGATTTTAGCGTAGTTTCTTGTTTTTGATAAAAAACCACAGGTGGGAACGTGTTCGCCCGAGGGGGCGAAAAGGTTAATCAGGTTGATATTCAATTTAGGTTACAAAAGCCAATCCTCGCATAACTTTTTAGTTCCTACACCGATTTTTACAAATGACTCCTCAAACGAAAGGTCTTTTCAAGACGCGTAATTTTGTTTCAAGTAGCATATTATATTTTGACCATCTTTTCTAGTTTTTCTACTGCTTACGACGCGATCACATCCGGAAAAGAGCATATTTCGCCCGGATTTTGGGAGAGAATTCGCCAAAAACGAGCGGCGAAAAGGGTGAGCTAGTGGCGGGTCATTCAAACCCGAACCTGTGAATAACACAGCTCTTTTGGGGTCATGCCTCATTGGCCTAAGCAGTTGAATGTCTCAAATACGTTAGATGTATTGTAATATCCTTCAAAATGGAGCCCAAGTACTAGTTTCCTTACCTGTCGCTGCAATCTTGCTTCAAATACATTACATTAGCCATCATAGCCCAAGGGGTGCGAAAAAAACATCAAAAGGACTTGCTTCACACGGGGTCCACACTACAGCGCGACGTCGCCTGACAGGCACTGAACTCCATACAAAAAACCTTGCGCGATGTCGCGCAAATCGCGCTAGGTTTTTTTTTGCATGGAGTTCAGCTCCTGTCAGGTGACGTCGCGTTACGCGACGGTGCAGTCTAGAAAGCGTGTCACTGTTTCAATGACCCACGACGGATTGAATTTGAATGATAAAGCTGTCATATTTGATCTTGAAACAAAATAAATACCTTATTCCGATTTTTTCTCAAAAAGTGCTGGAGTGTTTGTGTTGTTTGAATATACAGTCGGACGTCGATTATCCGGGGCCGGATTAACCGGGGGGGCGGATTATCCGGGTGTCTGGCAACTGACAACTGCACAACCGGGTTGAATTGTTTCCATGAATATCAGGTTGGTTCGCAACATTTTTTTAGGAAAAGTGTCAAATAAAATTTGTCTGATCGAAATTAGCATTCAAAATTACCATAAAACAATAATTCAAACATGTTTTATGTGTAACCAACTAACTGGAACTGGTCAAAAGTGAACTAGCCAAGACTCAAACCAGGTATTATAAACGTATTTTAGTATATGTTCGATTATCCGTGGAATTCGATTATCCGGGGACCTCCCGGTCCCGACACCCCCGGATAATCGACGTTCACCTGTAATTAGAAGAAAAATGACAAATATGCTTACATTCTTACTCGGGGTCCACACTACAGCGCGACGTCGCCTGACAGGTGCTGAACTCCATATAAAAAAAACCTTGCGCGATGTCGCGCGAATCGCGCTAGTTTTTTTTTGCATGGAGTTCTGCGCATGTCAGGCGAAGTCGCGTTACGCGACGGTGCAGTCTGGAACTCTGGTTACGTAAATCATTCAATGAGTTAGTTAGATGAGCATGTATGATATGACGGATTGGGATTTGGACTCGGAGATCCGAATCTCCAAATGGATTTGAATCGAAAGATTGAGTCCCAACCGGTAATCGATTTTCCCAACACTATTATAGTGCTAAAGCATAATGCAAAGCTTCGCTTTCACGTTTCGTAAATAAATTTGGTGCAACCAAGGTTAGTGAGGGGAGCTAAGATAAGCAATTATCGTTTATTTCAAATTGACGCTGACAAACGAGTGTCGATTCGGGAAAACATATTCGAACATCACGTATTTGTTCAAAGCAGGGCTGTATCCCAAAAAGAAGCTTGCGAATCGGAGCTTGCACGAAATGTGGATCGTTCGAAGATTCCTTTTATTTTTATCCTGGAAAATTTTTATCATGCTATGCACTGTTTTATTCACTTTTGTTAATCCGTTGGCATGTGCATAAACCCCTGAATGTTTACAACTAATATTAAAGATGGATTTATTACCACCATAATCTAACATTTCAAAACTCTGACGACAATGTATCGTCGTTTAGATAGTCCGTGCTTTCTAGATTGAAGCCCGCATCATCTTCGTCTAGATATTCAACATTTTCGTGATCATCAATTTCTTGTTCAACATACATTTGCGTTGCATTGGATTCGTCGGCTTGATCCTCCGGATTCGCTGCATTGGCTTGACTAATGGCTTCGCTTTGATCATTTGCATGATCTTGGTTAGTTGCATCTGCTTGTTTAGTTACAACCTCTTGATTGGTTGAATCTTCTTGATTAGTTGCACCTTCCTTGCTAGATGCACCTTCATTATTGGACGTGGGACCTTTTTTACTGACCGCAGGACCTTCTTTGCTGGCCGCAGGACTTTCTTTACTGGCCGCAGGACTTTCGTTTTTCTTTTTTTCAGCATTAACCTTTTTCTTGTGAAGATTCTTTATATGGCCCATCAGAAAGTTACCAACACATATCATGGTCACTTTATTATAAGGCGTGGAACCTGCGTGTTTAAACAACTCAACGACGTAGGTGTAGCTGTTTAACGGTATTTTTGATGTGTACTTCCATGAACATTGCAGCAAAAACTCACTGTCGAAAATTAAATTCACTGCATCGAGCATCCTCCAGTGGGAGTCGTTTCCGTTAATTCTCGTATCGAGCCAGCTTTTCACCTTATGCAAATGCTGTGGACTTGAGCCCAAATCGTAGTTGAACCGTTCTAGTTCGTCGAGGGTCTTTATGGGCTCGAGATCGAACTCATTTTGCGGTTGAATGAGATCGATCAGATCATTCATGTACGATTCCATCTGTCTAGTTCGTTGGTCCAACAACCTCAGACGTTTTGCGATTTCCACTCTACAGTCGCAATTTTTCCTAGGTCGATTATTCATCGCCGGAGTTTTAGCGGCTGGCGCCTGTCGAACCACCCGTACCGTTGGCTGATTCACTTTCGGTGGAACTGGTTTCCCAGATGTACCTGGTGTTCCATTTTGTTGGGCAATTTTTGTTACCGTGAGATTAGCGTTCTTCAGCAGAACTACGCCTGGCACAGAGGGAGAAGCCGAGGTACCAGCTTTAGCCGTACTTTGTGGTTGAACAGGGACAGTTTTAGCCACGATCGGAGTTGTGCTATACGAACGAGCAGTACTCGGTGCACCCGAATATGTGGCCAGCGGATCCCCTTCCATTTCCGGTTGGGTATTCTGTGTCCCAACTACATTTGTGTTGTTGCTGGTCGCGTTCGGCTGCTGAGCAGCGACAATCCTTGTCACCGTTATGGTGCTGGTATTCAACAGCTTGGCAACGGACGCTTGCTCAACAGCCGTTGCAAGTGGATCTGCCGGTACCACAGGTAGCCAAGGAGCCATTGCACCAGTAGTACTGGTCTGTAGCACAATGTTAGGCTTCGCAGAAAGCGTTCCAAGGGAATTCACCACCGGTATCATAGGCGGATTATTGCCCATATCCAACACACCTACTGCAGTGTAGGTAGGACCCACGGCAAGCGGATCCGGTGTTGGCGCAGAACGATCTGCATCGGACAGCATGGAATTGTTGATCTGGACAACGCCAGGTTTCATAGCTAGTGGATCCGGTGTAGGAGCAGAACGCGCCATCTCTGTAGCTAGCGGATCTGGGGTAGGTGCAGAACGGGCTAGCTCTGTAGCCAGTGGATCGGGAATAGGCGCAGAATGAGCATCTTCGAAAGAATTCATCGGCTTTGGTTGAATGGTACTTGGAGTACGCGAATACGTTACCAGATTTGGCTTCTGATGGTTTAATACGGCAACATTTGTCGGTTGGACAACACTAGCTGCTGCCGGTGGCATAGTACCGATTTTGGTAACCTGAACAGTTGGTCCCGGGGTTTGAATTATTTGTGCTTCGTTAAGCATATTCAATGGGACAACTCTGATAGGCGTTTGATTTGGTCCCAAATGTTTTACCGGTATTGGTTGCATGTTGTTGGCGAGCTGTTTCACCTGGATAACCGTACTGCCGCCGGTGCCGGATCCAACTGGTGCGTACTTTACTATGATCGGTTTGTCCGACTGAATTCCGGTGGGTTTCACTTGTACAGTAACCGTGTTACCCTTTGTTGTAGTAGCACTGTTTGAGGTACTCGGGGCCATACGGAGCCGTTCCGTTGGGACTACTCTGACTTGTAGGGATGGTTTCGCCAATGAACCAGAGGAAGTAGCTGTTTGTGTGTTTCCTTGGGTGGACGATTTCGGTACCACATTAACAACTTGTGGCTTGGCAGCGTTCGTTGCAATTGGAGGATTACGTACCACCACTGTGTTAACAACTTTGCCCGTTGTTTGTGTGGATGGCAATATATTGCGTGCGATAACTATGGGTTGCTTCGCGGTCGAAGATGTGCTAGGGACCGCTTCGTCATTAAAACGTGCTTTTTTTGGTGGGTGTAATGGATCTGAAATGAAAATGATGATCATAAATAAGAGGTTGCAAACTGCCCCAGCTCATCTTCTGCTACCTGTGTTTCCATTCGATTCTAACACGACGTATTCGCCAAACTCGCATTCTTCTTCCTTGAATTCTTCCATCTCGATGGCTTCCATAGCTATTTTTATGTCCTCATCAAACGATTCGTCAGGATCCCCCAACGGGTCAGCATTGCAAGCGGGGAGAGAAGTTCGATGTTCTGGAAACCATAAAATTAACCGATAGTTAACTAACAACAATAACAATTTGTATCCAATGCATCATACTTTGCGCCTGAAATGCAGTTTTGCTCGGACCCGGCTGGCTGTTGTCAACAGCATCCTGCCCTGCTAAACGCTTTTCTAGTTTGTCACGCATTCTGTATAAATGTCCAGTTTGAGCTATTTTTCTTGTGAACGACATTGGATAATACTATAGGAATGTACGGCGAACAAATTGTTATAAATGTGACACAAGTAATAACACAAGTTTTCCTCTGTAATTGCAAATTCTTGAACGCTGCGTAAAAGATGCTGCTTTTCATAAACAATCCCAAACATCTGTCATTTAGGCAAGAATGGAGCTTTTTCACTTTTTCGAAAACGCAGGGTTGTGTTGTTGACCATTCAATTATATTCGATCTATGCGACTTTTGAAATAAATAATGACTTGAAAAATAGGTAAAAATTTAATTTTATCGATTGCAAGATACTTTATGTAATGTATTCAACATGAAAATAAGTTTATATAAATCTCGTCGAATCTAAACGTCTGATAGCGATTTTCGAAGATGAAGCTTATTTTCGAAACGTCTTACGTTCTAGTGATGGGAAAACCAAATCCCTGCAGGGACTCGAATATTTCGATCAAATCGTTCTGTGGAATCGAACCTTTGGCATGATATAAGGTTCCCAGCGGGCAAAATCATCATGCTTTCTCGTTCTGTTGGTATCAATTGTCAATTAGACAGAACGAGAAAGCATGATAATTTTGCCGGCCGGGTTTACACATGACGCAAATTCAAAGAACTTTACATAATAATCCATAGTATCGAATACCACCAGATAGAGACCAGGGCATGAACATGGAAACATTACATTACGATAGACAACAAAACGCAAAAACAAATCTTCCGAATGATGCATATCCCCCGGACTTTCCATGCACGACTCCACCAATCCAGATTGCTGTGTACAGACACGGGAAGTTACATTTATATCAACCGAGTTGGATTATAGAAGGCGTTGATTACATAGAAGACAGACGGGCACGAGGTATCAATTAATTCGATCGAAGTCCGCGCAGAAGCTGATTAACAAATTAGCTATTTCAGTAATTATTTCAAGTTGTGACATTGACAACAATGACTCAACATCGACTTTTGACTCATTAAACTCAGCTCGTGTCTGAATCGAGTCTCATCAAATTCTGAATCACATTAATTCAGAAACGAATCAAAGCGAGTCTCAAATAAATCAAATCTAATTCAAATCCCAAGCGAATCAAATCTGATCCGAATCCTTCGCAATGGGATCCAATCTTTTTGAGCATTCTTCGAGGAATCGATCTTCGTATCCGAATCCCCAAAACATACACAACACTATTACGTTCGGTAAAGCATCATATTTCGTCGTTCCGCGAAGCGTTCGCAAACATTTTCATTTTCGTGTGTAAACATTAAGTAAAAATTTCACAACTGGATAAAACAGCGAACAACGGTGACGAGAAAATGCCTCCAAAGTTAAAATTCACCGAGGGTAAGGCAATCGATGTGTGCGATCGTTTACAATTAATTTCAAATCCTGCATTTTTCTGCTACAGGTGAAAAAGTTCTTTGCTTCCACGGTCCACTTCTGTACGAAGCAAAGATGCTAAAGAGTGCCATCATGAAGGATAAACAAGTGAAATACTTTATCCACTATGCCGGCTGGAACAAAAAGTAAGCGATCGACGATAGGGGTTAGCTGTTCAGCAGACATACTTAGGCATACACATTTATTCCACAGCTGGGACGAGTGGGTTCCCGAGAATCGTGTGCTGAAGTATAACGAAGCCAACTGTCAGCGGCAGCGCGAGGTCACGAAGCTACATTCGCCACTGGTCAAAAACAAGAAAAGCAACACAAAGGCTAAAAAGACGGACGCTCAAGGAACCGGCAGCAGCCAGAGTAAAGACAATGATTCCCGGGCATCGACGCCTTCAAAGGAAGTGGCAAAGGAAAAGGATGCGACAGCCCCGGCCGTAACCAGCACCGTAACGACACCGACTACTGCCTCTGCTGCCACTAGTGGAAGCGCGGCTGCAAACGCATCATCCACGGGCAGGAACCGATCTGCTCAAAAAACCACAGCCCCTAGCGTTTCTGCCTCGTCGTCCTCCAGCTCGTCATCTTCATCGACCTCCTCTTCCTCCGTAGCGGCGACGGCAGGAGGAAAGGATGGAAAACCATCGGAAGGAAAAGATGTGACGGAAAAATCGAAGGAAGAACCGAGCAGTGAGATCAACAATTCTAGAACGAAGAAGCGCGGTCGCAGTGATACAACCTCATCCAATGTTGAATCAGAGGATCAGTTTATGTCGAAGGTTGAGGTAAAAATTAAAATACCAGACGAGTTAAAACCATGGTTGGTTGACGATTGGGACGCCATTTCGCGGCAGAACAAGCTGCTGGAGCTACCGGCTAAAGTGACCGTCCAAGAGATTGTAGACAACTACGTGCAGTACAAAAAGCAAAGCAAGGTAAATACGGCCACGAAGGAAACGGCTGTTACAGACATTGGGAACGGAATCATTGAATATTTCAATGTGATGTTGGGTTCTCAGCTGCTGTACAAGTTCGAACGACCGCAGTATGCAGAAATCATTCAATCGCATCCAGGAGTTCCGATGGCTAAAATTTATGGATCGTTCCATTTGCTCAGACTTTTCGTGAAGCTTGGCTCAATGCTGGCATTCACGTCCCTTGACGAAAAATCCATACAAACATTAATCGGACATGTGCAAGACTTTCTCAAGTATTTAGTCAAAAATAGCAGCACACTATTCAACATGCAGCATTATGTGAACACCAGCCCAGAATATCATCGCAAAGCACAGTGAATGTGCTCAATTGCTCGATTCTACTTCGTTTCCCTGATGAATATTACTATTCAATGTAAAACAAATTGAATATTGATATTCAATGCGAATTGATGACGAATAATAAATCCCATATTTTATCACTTATCAATGATACCATTATTTTTCTGATTCTACATAACGTAAACGGAAAGAGTAGCGTAAAGGTAAGGGAACAAACATTAATTTACATCCTCACGGAATGAACGTACTTTACAATGACATGCCAGAGTGTGATTTTCTTGGTGTATGAATCGTCTTGGGCATGCTTGCTTGGACGATTAGCTGATATAATCAGATTTTTCAGTCCTAACAAAAGTGCTTAAGCTAGCTTCTAAATGTTATCAACAAATTTGCTTCCAGAATTTATATTACCTGGCACATCCGCATCGTCATCAGATAGCTCATCAATTAAATCATCTGAAACAATAAAAACGGAAAGAAAGACTTATTTGTTGTGTAAAGAACTTAGTTACGTGGTGGCAGCTTTTTACTAGCATTTTATGGAAGCTTTCACTACTTCATGAATCGCGATTGATTCTCCGTGTGTTAGCGAAAAAATGTTATGGTAATTATGTCGTACAAACCAAACGGCCACCGGAATGTTGATATACCCTCAGGGAAGAGAAGCTGTTCGGCAAATTTTCCGGCGGATTCGTATTCGACTAACGTTTCCTCGTCTAATTTATTCAGTAACTCGTTGATTTGCTTCTTAATTTCATGGCGAAGGTGTCTCTCCATTTTATCTTAGAATCTGCAAAAAAAAAACGTAACAATGTCAATATAATGGGCAGGCATTTATCTGCAATGTGAAAATTTGTTTTAATTTGAACAAATTCTAGACATACTCACCAAAGTAATAATCTAATCAATGAGCAATTGGAATTGTTTTAGTTCGAATGCAAGTAGCAATAAGAAATTCCGTAGAATTATTTTGAAGTTAATTCAATCCGCGGAACGGATCACTGACGTGCTTTATACGGTTTATAACGAAAAAAGCGAGTTATCAGATGTAATTTGATGGGGACTCAGATTAGGATAAACGATTTCCAGACCGGCATTGATTGAACCATCGGTTGGTCTCACGACTGTTTGATGAATTGGGATTCGGATTTGCGGAATCGATTTATCCACTGGCATCAACAAGCTTCAAAAACCTTGGTCAAAACGTGCAATAATAATGGCTGAAATAGCTAATTTGTTAATAACTTTGCAGTGTCTCGACCAATTTTAACAACAGACCTCTTTAATGAAAGGTCTTTTGAAAACCAACAACTTTGTGCAAACGAAGATTAACCCATCTTTTCTAGTTTTTGAGGAAATTATTTACCGATTCAGTGACTTTATCATCATCATCATCAACATCAATTCCATAATTGACGCACCAGCGAACGGGCGAAAATCAACTGTGGCAATCGAATGAAACGTAAACACACTTTGACACAAAGTTGTTGTGGGATGTTGTTTATTTTGCTGAGTAAAAAAACTTGTTCACTCCAGCAAAAGCCGGCAAATAAACATATTTTAATAGGAGTTAACAGAAATGGCTGCGACGAAATTAGTTCAGTACGTTATTGTGAATGGAGAAATCGCTAAAAGTTGGCCCAAGGGAGCTATTATTGCTCAGTGTTGCCATGCGGTGGCTGCTGTAGGCCATTTGTATGCATCAGACCCGGACACGCAAGAATATTTCCAGGATTTGGATAATATGCACAAAGTCGTGCTTGAGGTAAGGCGTGGGAAAATAAAATAGTAGAAAGTGGTCAGAATTTACGAATTTAGGGTTTCCCATATGTTACGATTAGACAAGTTTAAATCTGATTTTATATGTACCAGTGGCAAATCGTTGCATATTGTAGTGAACATCAAATCACTCGATTGCAGAGATATTATTTCGCATTACATTTAGTTTATCGGACCAAACAATAGGGCAATGTTAAAAAATCATCGAACATCGTACGAAGTATTCTAGCTGAATCTTCAAAACCGCCGTGTAAGCAACATTCGGCTACATTGGATCATGAGCGTGCGCTATTTTGGGATTCGGTGAGAAAATTCCCAACACCTACACAGAAAGTTTTCAAAACCAAAGAAATGTGAGCGCAGGCGTAAAACTATGCGATTCATTCCTTAGAAGCCCGAGTTTATTTTCGGAATATCTGAATTGAAGCGAGTCGGTGTGCACAGACGTTGAATGGATGGTAAACGGTTGTTGAAGAAATGTTTAAAGCTTCTGAAATATTCTCTTGTTTTCTTCCCTTTCATAATTCAGGCACCGGACGCGGCTAAACTCGTTGGCCTGGGCGAGGTATTGCGACAGAACGATGTTAAGCATAAGGTTTGGATAGAGCAGCCGGAAAATCTGCCAACGTGCATTGCTCTAAAGCCGTACCCGAAGGAGACGGTACAGAAATATATGAAGAAATTTAAATTGTTAAGTTAATCGAAAGCACCGTTAAGCTGTTAAGTCAATCAAAAGCAGAATCGACAATTAAAAGGTACGCCGCATGGCCTGGTAACTAATTGAGAAAAAAGATTATCTTTTTCAAATATTTAAATCTTAATGGTCGTTAAGCGAACTCCAATCGTTTCTTTTTCCAAACTTTCCTCTACATCGACCCACTTTTTTCCATCGCAGGGACGAAAGAAATAATTTTATTTATGGAACAGACTCGTGCCGGCTGCTGGGTGTTGTTTTCCACCGACACAGGGCGTGGGTGGTAAAATTTGATCCCATTCTGCGATTCCGTCCTTACGTCGGTTTAGATCGACTGGTTGCTGTGGACGATCGCTTGTCGAGACAGTGACAAGTAGAAAGATCGTTGGAACCGAGCAACACTTATTTATGTTTTTGGAAGGAGGACGATCGCCGGCATGTACCAAATGGTGCTCGATTCGGCGGTGGCTGTAAGCCGAACGGCCATCCATGCAGAAGGTGGTTGTTTACAACTGATGATCTGCGTAGGGGTGGTCGGTATTTTTTACAACAATTTGTTGATTTTAGTGGGGTTTTTTCATAGCCAATGTCATTATCTATACACGCTCTCTTTGTGAACAATTTTTGAATTGTGATATGATTAAACTAATTGTATTTCCATGTTCGAGCAATTTATAGGCAAAACAAACTGTCGGTTTTTGTCATGTAAGTTTTTTTTGCACTTGAACATGTGCACTAAAATCGCCGCAGATGTAAGATTGAATTGCTAAAGTAATATAACTAGGTCCAATCAGATCGAAGGATAGAGTCACACATCATAGGTGTGCAATCACGACAAAATATGGTGCGCCTTTGCCGCCGTAACGCATGGCCATGGCGTTCATTCCGGGTGCTACCCGTAGATACGTGCCTATAAGTCGGGCAAATAGTTTTGGTCGTCGGTAGCACATGACAGCGTTTGCTTTTTTGTGGCTGTGTATGCATGCTCACTTGTGCTCGGTATTCCTAGGGGGGGCCAGCACACTCGGTCGAATGACATAATCGGACAAGACGACCTTTCCGAGGTTACCATCGATGTGGAATCGGTGTGCGAAGGGAATCGATAATAATTGAACTCAGGTCTCGGTGCAAAATCATCTGCCATAAGCGTGGAAACTAGCGGTGGTATGACCGACATCCGTCCGCCCCGTGATATGCGGTTGTGTCGCTGCAAACAGCTCGGGCTCCGGCTTTGGGCAGATAGCTACGAAAATTAATAACTAGCAGTTCGATCTTCGAAAACTCGTTCTTTATGGACATCGCCAGCATGTACAGGTCGTCCTTGTCTGCGCTGTTTTCCCGCCGCCACCTTTTGCATGGTGTCCGTCTGGCTGCGACCATGGGGTGGCTCCAATTTGGCGAAGACATAGTAAAAGCACAATCCTTTCGGTATCGCGCGCGCACACGGAATTGTGACGCGTCGCGGAGGATTTATCTCAGCGACCCGATTGAAGTTACACTGCCCCGCCGGAGAAGCCAATTGCCAGTAATGCACACCGGGTGGTGTTGGGGCGATACGAAGCCATCCCAAAAACATCGCGTGCTTCCCATTGTGCGCAAACATGTGGAGCTGTTGACCATTTTGGGCGTGTGTGCTACAGTGCGGTTTGCATTTACATTCCTGGTGCATGAATCACCGATCTGCCCGTGGTTGTGAAAGTATTTCTGGATCGGTACGGATATGGTTTAAGATTTGTTTGTATTTATTGAGCAGGTTTTTCTCATGTCTTTAATTACATCTGAAATTAGTATGTCCGATGTATATATATTATTATTTCTTAAAAATAGAATACTTAAGAATTCTCTCAAAATATGTGTCTATAAAAGGCTGATATTTTTCACTTAGATCTTCCTTCTGTGTTTTTTAATACAGTTACTCGAAGAATATGTACAATATCTAAGCCGCGGGTTTGTTGTAATATGCTTTGTCTTAATTAAAAACAACATTTTAAACCCTTTAAGGACTCACTCAAGGATCAAGATTGGCTTACATTATTATATCATCATAACGGTGTGTGAAATGTGGGACCGAAGATTGTGTGCATTTCTTCACCGAAGATCGTGTTATTGTTGCACAAAAATCGGTGCATATGGCGAGGCGCACCGTACAAGAACAAACGGAAAACGGTCGTGCAATTCTATTTAAAGCACGAAAGTAATAAATCTGGGCCTTGCAAGATTTATAGGCTGAATCGAAGTACCGGCCCGCAGAATGGTTGAGAATGAGAAAATTGTCATATTGTGCAAGCTGCCCAAGGATAAAGGTATATATTTTTGTTTTACAAATTTCTTCTGGCATCTTAAAAGAATTAAAAAATATCACACGACATGCTGAAAACTTTTGTCATATTAAACAAATACATTTGCTTGACTATAAAACAATATTTAAAAAATAGTTAAAACTAAATAAAGTAGAATTTGTGTTCATATGAACATGAAATTGTTTTATCTTTCGGGTAGAAGCTAGTTATTGACATTCCTGTTTTTTTATGTTACTTGTTTTTGTTGAGCATTTTGAACGTCTGCTAAATAAGTTGGCCCTAAACTATTGGGTTTTTATCAGGATATTCAGTAAAACTCACAATAATGTGTAGTTTTTGAATGAATCTTGATGAATCTTAATATTGCTGACAAATTAAAATAAAAAAACTCGTCTCAACTGTAGCGAGGACTGTTCGCTGAACTAGTCAGTCTAGTTCTATGTACGAATTTAATCACAAACGCCATACCGGTACACCAGGAGGCGAACCGAGCAGAACCAAAAGGAATTGCATTCCGACAGGCTCCAGCAAGCTGCCATTTTAAGCTGCTGCTGCAGAAGCGCTAATGTCTTAAGCCGATCGCCGATGAATAATTGATTAATTGCCGTAATTACTAGCACCGATCGGCCACTCGCACCACTCGGAAGGTGATGCCACCGTGAGCCCTCGAGAGTGCAAGAAGATGGGGTCTGGTCGGGTGGGTCTGGTCGTTAAGCATAGCTCAATAGATGCAACCGTTTTAGCACCTTATCACCGGCAATGGATCGTTGGCGGGCCCTTCGATGGCATAAGGTGGGAACATGGGTAATTAGAGCCGTTTGGGGCATCGAGCAAACGGGTAACACTTCCCATGGTGAAGCGAGTGTGGTTAAGCCAACCCTAGTTAGTGGTATTTCTAATTGATCGTTAGTGGTGTTCAACGGTCATCACTATCCTCAGGCGGCCGAAGGACGAAGGAGCAGGAGGTTCCGACTGGACCCGTTTTGGGGGGTGCCTAGTCGAGCACTGCTGGGCGATTTATTGCACCCGAAAGCGCACCATATGTTGATGCTGTGCCCGGCAGTTGCAATTGGCGCACGAGGAGACACACTGAGCACACTGGAGCCACGCCGGTGACCTTGTGTGGGCCTTCTGGCGGGGCAGCTTTTAAGGCAGCTTATAAAATCTCCCTTCCGCCGACCGCTTCTGCCAGTTCCCAGCGAGCTGTGATGTAATTAAACGCCAGACATGGAAGAACTGACCGACCGTAGGCCGTGTGCAATGGGGATAAAATACGCCGGAGTCTCTGGAACTGAAACGGGGGACGGAAAAATAAATAGAACGGATTTACGTAGCCTTTTTTCCCTTATATGGTCACAATTGGTCTGTGGAGAATCTGTGCACTGCTGCGACCCTTATGTTCCTCCCTGCCATGGGCTGCCACATGAATGCGTCGTCGGATTCGACTTCCAATGGCCGCACGTGCACTATGGTGGGACACGACGACGTGGTGGTACACCTTCCCAATCCACTAAATCGTCTTGACAGCTGGTGGGGCAAAAGATGTGCCAGTACAGTGGTTGTACTTTGTTCGGGGTGGTAGTAATCGGATGGCGCCATCTTTTTTTCCTACCTTCCTCCCAAAGCGACGTATGACAGAGACTTATGCAATAAATATTTATCACGTTTCTGCGCTACATTGTTGTTGTTTCAGGACTGCACATTAATTTTTTGTTGTATTTCCGATGCTATTTTTAAGCTTCTCCAGTTGCATTAATGAGGCAGGAGGATAACAGATGTGTCTTACAATTCAAAGTGAATATTTTTGAGCAGCTGAGAAGTGATGATGATTGTTTTTTTTTAAAACTCCTGTTTATGCTACAGAAAAATTATCAATTTTCAACAATATCACAAGTAAGATGGAGGACAATACATTCTTGTTCAGCTTTTGGATGTATGCCTAATAAATAAATTGGTTAAAATTCAGTTGATTATTCAATTAGTTTAAATTCTACTTTTCTCGCAGGTGATCAAATTGGTAGCCCAAGAACAGATACGTGAATGCTGTAGAACAACATGTAATGTACAACAAGGTTGTACATTCTTTATCGATTTTTATCGCGTTATAAAAATATCTAAATTTTTGTACAATATTATCATTTAATTTTCTTGGTTTACTTCAGTTTTTACAAAGTGTATACGTATTTTCCGTACTTGAAAATACGTTCAGTATTATTTCTCAATATACTAGGTGTTTGCATCTAACACATAATTTATTTATTATATTGAAGTAGACTTATACCATTCTAATTAAAGAAGAAAATAATTTAATCTAAAATATTTAATAATCTAGATAAAATAATAGAAATGTAGTGCATAATTTCAAAAGAAGTCTTAATTTTCCAAGTTGAGGACCTCTTCAATGTAACGTGCATAGCATTTTGATTTATTCAGACCCAACCAAAACGAGTGGTCAGTTTATTGGATAAGAATTATTTTTAAACGATCTTTCTTTCGAGAGTCATGTTGCTTTCGAGAATATCAAATTATTATATTGATTAAAATTATGAAAATTCACTTTTGAAATATTGTTTGTACATATTGTTAAAATTAAAATAAAGTTTCCATTTTAAGCAGGATCATAAACTGTCTTAATCATCATTGAATTAACGTCGGATAGGACTCAAGGAGCCTCGATCTCAGCGCAACAGGTCGACGTTGGAAGTGATTCATTGAGTTTAAATTTCAGTGCCACCGAGGTGAGAAAATCCGTCCTACCGGTGGTTGCCCAAAATCGATGACGTCAGAGCGGTCGAAGACGTTTGGCTAAAATTAGACGCGCGAGTGTCCTCCATGGTTCCCAGCGAGCATGCCAGCTCGGTGCGATCGCCACACTCTCTGATGATCGTGCAAGCTGAACCAGGTTCGGAAAAGCCTGCACGAAAATCCTTGCCTCCCCTACGCAACCGGGAAAAGCCCGTTGGTGGTGGGGGAAGTTTTCCACCGGCCGGCCGGTGGTGGGGACTAGGGCGCCCGGACGGCCATGGAGCAAAAGGCCCGTGGTGGGGATGCACTTGCCGGTGGTGTGGGAAAATGTTCCGCTTGCGCAGAGACCGATGCCGTTCGCCAATTTGCGTGTGCAACAACGGCCTGCTCCGGCGAGAAATGAGCCGAATCACCCCGACGCGAGCCCAGCATAGGCAAACCCGGGGCGGTGTGGTCCGCGAAGATGCCATGCTACGTGCGACCAACAACTCACACCACCGTGAGGCAGCGTGTACGTACACACGATGGCGCCTTGCGGCGAACCGTGGCCAAACCGCGGCACGGGAGGACCCTCGGTCGGAGCACACAACACGAAGCGGCCACGATCGGCCGCCGCGCCGGTATGGGTGTGCGTGCGCACGCGTTTGGCATGGTGTGCGCAACTCCACCGTCCGGGCGCGCACCGTGCTCACGCCACGGTCGGGACGGTTTTTCGACGTTTTTCAGTTCGCCTTTAAACTGTTTAACTCGCGGATTCAAGTGTAAGTAAAGTCCTCCGGGTTTGTCGCTCTGCCAGCGATCGTTTGAATCTGCTTGAAAGGTGGATTTTAAGGGAACGCTCAATTTTTAGGAGTTTAATCGGGGTTTGCGTCTGTTATTCACGGGGGCCAGTTCGAAAAGTTTGCTTCTCCAAAGTGTACCATTTGGTAAAAGTTTTAAATTGAAAAAAGAAACATTTTACAGCAACCAGTGTACTTTAAGGAACGATCATCCCGCACTGGCCACCGTGTGTGTATTCCGATTTGGCGGAAGGAACCACGTTGTGAAAAGTTGCAGAAAAGTGCCATTTTTCTTGAGTTCTCCAGTGGCTTTAGACATTCCAGATCGCTTTGGAGTGTAATGAAAGGATGTTAATGCGTGCATGTGCATGTGAGAGAGGGTGTATGTGTGCATGTGAAAGGGTGTGTGCTTCAAATTTGTACGTGTGTGTAGATGTGCTTCCCAGTTCCAGTGATACCTGGATACTCCTCCCAGGGGACTTCTGTAGCCCTTTAAATATGGATCAGCTGATCGAGTTGATAAGTTGATCTTTTAATAAAGTGATCCAGTTTTAAGTTGTACGGTTTCGTGACTTAAAGGATACTGTGAACATTAACATTTGCAATGAGAAACAATTTGCGTTGAGGAACATGAACACCTTTCACAGGGGTGTAAGAAACGTGAGGTTAATCGAGGTGCTATAGCCGGTTGTAGCATCGGGAATGCTGTGTGTCATTCGACTGCCACCGATTGAAATGGTCCGAACCGATTGTGCCGTTGTGTAATGTCCTGCGGAAATTGTTTGTTGTCGGCCGAGTGAGTGAGATATTTTTAGTCCCAGCTCGACACTTTATTCGTGAGTCTTCTGGGGACGACCAAAACCAGTATGTGCGCCGTGCCACGCATTCCACAACACCACCGCCGGTGTTATGGCGCACGTCTGCCAAATTGCTCTGCTGGCCCCTTATGGCGGTAGTGTACGGTGGTAGTGGATGGTATTTTTAGCCCGCAACCCGGTCGCTACTCCCTCGCAAAGAGACGAATTTCCACCCGCCGTGTCCGCGGCGTCGTGTGCAACCGGCTCGGAATCGATCTACACTGCTCCCGGTCCGCCTCGATCGTCCACTAAAGCGTGTACCGGCTCCCCGCGTCGTCCATCTGACCTGCTTTGGCGTACCTGGGTTAGGTTGGGTGTGGACGACAGGAGAGTTGAAAATTCTCTAACCCGTGGGGTTGCGCATGCGCCAAACGACCGCACGAATTCTATTTTCAGAACCTCCGGCTCACCGGTGGTAAACTGTTTTTGTTTTCCCGCTCGCCAATGTACGTTTATGGCAATCGGATGCGTATACGCCGGGTGCTGCGTGCGAGTTTCGAAACACTAAAGGCTCCCGAGACGGACGAATTTTTATTTTTAAATTTCAACGTTCACCAGCTGCCGGATGTGTGCCGATTTGGCGCCCGAAGACCTTTCGGAAAGGGAAGTCCACCAACGGGGTACCGAAAGGAGGATGGAATGGAAACGAGGGCCGCGGGTATTCTGGGACGAAAAAGGGCTGCTACGTACGAACTCGAGCTTGACTCGGACTCTGGAATCCATTGAAGGTTACTGGATGTGGCCAAGTGATTAAGTACTTTCAGCGTGGACACGCCGAATACTTGAGAAGTGTACAGAAAAGCCACCGAACGCCTGATTTATTCACTCTTTTTAAGCACTTATTCCTGTTGACCTACTTTTGTCAACCGACAGATAATTACACCAGCGCGCCGAAGGTAGGCCACGTTGTCAGGCTTGGGGTTTTGATAAGCCTTCCTTTTTTGCTTCCCAGCGACGACGCAGATTGCATTCCATCGGGCGACCGAATGTTGCACCTTGAGAGGAATGCGCATCCGACACGGCCATCTTGGCTCGGCTGGTGCAAATTCTAGGATAAACAGAAGGGTGGGCGCCCGTTTTATCTCAGCCACCTGCCGCTCGCATGGCGGGTCAAGTACGACGCACCTTGGAGCCGTCTAGTTGGAGGTGCCACCCTGGTGAGCGACGGCGATGAATCAACATGGCGAAAACCCCGATCTACCGCCCAAGTCCCGGGGCCTACCCTGCGCTCATAATAATGGAACTTTATCGGCACTACAAAAAAAAAGCCAACAGCCACGCGGGGACCACCTCGCAAACCTTATCGGTTGACACGACAGACGATTAAATAATTAACATCCAGCCCAACCGGCCGGACGACCGGTCGGTGCTTGGCCTTGATGGTTGGCGATTCGGCCGTTTGTTGTGTCCGAAATTTCCCGCCACCTTCCCTGCCCTTCGCCGTGGGTTTCTGGGTGTACTCGAGAAAGTTGTACGTCAAGAACAGGTTTTCTCGTTCCTATTTCACTTTCTGCAACCGTGTCCCCGTCTTGGCGGAAGAGCTGACCGCACCACACACAATCGGAATGGAATGTGCCGAGTGCATCATGAGCTCGTGTTGTTGTCGGGGAACTTTCGCTTTCCTTGCGATGACGATAACGATCACTACGGTACCTTGGAGCCACCGGTCCAGTTCCGGTCTTTGCGATGAAGAGACTTTTCTTTGTCATCTGCAGAGTAAATCATCACGCTACCGGGACTGTTAGTCATTAACACGTCGGTTGAAACCGGGAGAGAAACATACGGAGGAAAGGGATCTACCTCTCGTGGTTAAAAAGTGGTTTAATGAGGCTGTTAGCAATCATCTGGAAGGATGATGCATGGTCATTATCATACCTTTGCCAGTGTAATATGACACTCGACCATGCGGGTGCTGAAAGCAAGTTCAACCAGCTTAGGATGGATTGCAGCGGCACGATCGTTGTGCATCGATATCTTTATGAACCCTTCAGAGTATGCGACAGATCAAAATGCAATGAAATGCATACATTTAAATTTAAACACACTATTTTTGATAATATTTTTGATATCTGGATATAAAAATTAAAAGTTCCATCTTTTTATTTACTACGAGATGGGTATTTGTTTTTTCTACACCTTTTTTTTACATTACATAAACAAAAATTATCTACAATTTGTAAATTATTCAATTTGATTTCATAGTTTTTTTTCAAAAATCAATTAATAAATATACTACTGTTCTGTTTGTTCTTTGCTGGAAAGTTCAAATTATTAAACCGTTTTAGTTTTTTTTTTGTTTTGTGAAATCATACTTTTGCCTGGTGAGATCATATTCAAAGGTCGTTGATTATTAGATATTGTTTGTATTAGTATTTCAAACTGTTACAATGAATTGTAAAGAAAAAAATAATTTAATAAAATCTAGCGTTATTGTGTGATTGCTGGAATATTTTGTTATTTTAACAAGTTTAAACTGGCTCTTATGAAAAAATATGAAAGTACCATGTTTTGAAATCAAACGATATTGTGCATTTAAGAGTCCACTATATGTACATCTGCCTAGGAGATCAAACCCGTGTAATTCTAGTATTCGAAATCGAAGCCAGTTTCATGGTTGGCGACAAAAAAAAATAGTTAAACGGTGTGGATGCAGCACCATACGGTCGGATTATAATGAATCGGCATCATCTGCGTTAAGCCCCAGCTAAAGCTGGCAATCTGGTGACAGTATCGGATGACGGTGACCTCTCGCCGGATGCCAGCCTCAAAGACACCCGATTGACAATAAACATTGCCAAATGGCTGGGTCTGCGTGAGGCTTGCTCAGTAAAATCAGGCAGCCCCCTGGAAATCATAATGAAATGTTGTCCTATTCCATATATGTCTGCTGACCCGAAATGTGGAGAAACCACCAGTCACTGCTGCGTGCCCTCGCCGACGCGACTGGCAAGGTCGAGTGTAGCTTCTTTCTTGGTAGCCATAGGCAGCAGAAAGTGGTTCTCCATAAAATCTGTACAAGTATTTATGAAGATGACAGCTGAAACCTGATCCGCTTCGTACGGTACGGTATCTATCGAGTCCCAAGGAAGACGGGAAGTGGCGAAGAATTGAGTCGTGCAAATGCCACCGACACGTCGCACGTGGTGCTGTGCTTTTTGGGATACATGTTTGCTGCCGTACAAATTGTTTTTATTTTCTCTCAACCCCTTGCAAACATTACCAGTTCTAATAGCTAACGTCCGTCCCTGGCAAAAAAAAACAACTCTCAATCAGACCAAAGAGTACGCGTGCCGTGCAAATCGCAAACACTTACGAACATCGACACAAAAGTGGCAGCTCGTAAGGGCTGGTAGTATTGCGTTTGTTTATCGGTCGATCATCTAAGCGACGGCTGGCGATGTTGGGGTCGGCCCAGTTCCGCCGGTAGCCTCCAAGAGGCTGGCAGCTCGCTGATATAATAACGCGATTAAATTGAAATTCACGTTTCTCTGATTTTCTTCCCAAAAAGGAAAACGGAAGGCCAAGCATGGGGTGTCAAGTTGTTCAATGGTCGGGGGACCATTAGCGGACGACACACGTCGGCTGGTATAGTGTGGCGGTAGCGCAATATCGAGGCTGGCTAGGTCGCGAACCGATCCCCAGTAGTGGCACTACATTTGCGTGCCTGCGCACCGGGTCTATGATTATGCTCAATGAAGCTGTGATCTTTTCGGACCTATTTGTGCAATGCCGATGCTGGAAGGGAGATGGAAAAGAGGGAGGAGAAAGGAAAGGGGAGCACAAATTCATACCTATATTCGTATATAAGTGTTTACGGTGCCTAAAGCTGGTTTATGGTTTTTATTTTCTGTGTATGCCTATACATATAATTTACAGATTTTTGATAACTGTTACTGTATTTAGTTTGCAAAAAAATAATAAAAAAAGGTGTACTAATTCAAATTTATTTGGTTCTCCCATTACAGGACACGCGTGTGCGGTTTCGGTTTGTGTAGTGTATTGTCTGTGTCCGATTCGTAGTGTTGTGAAGTGAGCAGCAGCAGCAAACAAAACCAAGCAAAATGGATGCCATTAAGAAGAAGATGCAGGCGATGAAGCTGGAGAAGGACAACGCCTTGGATCGTGCCCTTCTCTGCGAGCAGCAGGCCCGCGACGCTAACCTGCGCGCCGAGAAGGCCGAGGAAGAGGCTCGCCAGCTCCAGAAGAAGATCCAGGCTATTGAGAACGATCTCGATCAGACCCAGGAATCGCTCATGCAAGTCAACGCCAAGCTCGAGGAGAAGGAGAAGGCTCTGCAGAACGTAAGTAGCGGGAAAAGTTCCCCTTTCATTTTATCAAACTAAATCCGCAATCTTTCGTCGAGAGTTTGGCCAATTTCCGCCATGGTTTTCTTCGAGCGGCAGGATGTGCAAAAAACTCCCTCATGTAGAGACAGTTACCAGATGACCTCATTCTACACAATGTGTAATAGAAGAATGCAAAAAAAAAACATGAAAAGCGTAGCTAAAACCACCAACGGTTGATTTTCTTCATACTATGTATTTATTTTTGGCACCATTTCTATATGTGCCACGCATAATGCGAATTTTTTATAATGACCTCATTTTTTGTTACGTGAATAACTAGGTGTCCGCCCAAAAAACTCGTCAGCAAATGCAAATAAAAATCTTTATTTAACATGGATTGATGCATTCCACATTTTACCATTCAAAATCGAATGGACACGAGAAGTCAAATCCTTATCATACGACGTTTTAAATGAGGATATTTTTGAAAAACATCTTTTGTCCTTGGAACAGCCAGTAGGGGTGGCGGTTATAGTACCCATCCGGGTCGGTTAAGTCAGTGTCGGTCTAAAATTACTTTCCCGAAACCGCTGCGACTGGTAGTGGCTAGCAACTAAGCGTCGCCCCAATGCGTAGTGCGTTGCTAGAACGGTAACGCCAGACTTTTAATTTAAACAATTCATTGAGGAACCGTTTTTGTTTCAGTCGTTAATAATGCTGAAATAAATAAAAAGAAAATGCGTTGGTAGACGGCTTTTTCTTTCTCACCGAATGAAAAGTAAAACGCCATCTCTAGAGTATGACCTCATCGTTAGCCCGAAGCAGATCGTGAACGGGGTTCTTCTACGTCGGATGCTTCACCGGGAAATGTGTGGTATGCTTCGTATTCTATTTTTGTAAAACAAATTGCAGCCAACTGTGGGGAGCGCGGAAAAGAGCAGGACAGAAGGAAAAAGAACATCTTTCGAACCGATTGGCCAGTGGAAATGATCGGAGCCATAGGCGAAGACGAAGGAATGCGTACTGTTCCGAAGAAACATGAATCTGTAACAGCACCCCGTCGCACCCGGCAACTTAAACCGCTAAGCTGGCGCTCGCCTTGCTGCTTTCTGCACGTGCGCAGACGCTTTTCCTGCGCACAACGCACTCCGGCGCATAGGGCACGGGTTAGCGCATCTCGGTTTGCCACGTACGACGTGACACGGTGGGCCAGAAAAAAGTGTGATCGATGACGATCCAAGTGTGTCGGTGCTAGGCGCAGTGGACATCATAGTTACGGATACCGATCATTCTCTAATTTTACCAATTTCAACCCGACGACGTAAGACATACCGATGGACGCACCGTTTAAGAAGAGACTAGAAAGAAAGCACCATCCAACCGATCGTACGGTGCAAATCATGTGAATGGGACGCCGTATCTCGTCCGGGGCGTGGAATGACTAAACGCGTTCGCCGACGGTCTGCCGGCCGGCATCCGACACTGGGGGTTAGTTTGAAGCGACTTGGGAGCAAGAAAATAAGAAGCACAAGAATGGGTCAGCGGATGACTACCGGTCGGTACGACGAGGGCGCAAGCCGAAAGAAAGCGCATGGGATTCATTCATAGGATAAGTGTAAAGCGCACCGTACACGCGACCGTAGTCGCAGTGGCGAGGGCACACGGAGAAAATCGTTTCCGCCCCCGGTTTGGAGTTGTTTGGAGCCGGCAGAGGCCCGTATATTCCCGCACGCTGTCCACGTGGCCCGTTCGCGATCCATTGTCATGATCGGAATAATATCGTACGGGAATCGGAAGCGGAAATCAGATTGTTTCAACCGATCCAAACGCTCCCGACAATGTAGCGTTTGCAATGGTAATGGTAACAACAGAAAGCGCTCGAAGCAAGAGCGGCATTCTCGAAGGAAGAAAGCGAACAAATCTCGCCACCGGCAACGGCGCAATCGAATCGCAGCAGAAGAAACGCAGCAGCTCGAACTAACGGACGCGATCAACTGTGGTAAGCGCGAGCGGGCGAATATTCGAGGGCGCCCCCCTGCGGCTACTGACGGTACCAATTCAGTGTCAGTGTTCTGTCAGGCGCAGAAAAAAACTGTTCTGTTCTCGCAGAAAAAAACAAGACGTCCGTCGGTGTCGCCTGCGACCGACGACGAAGAAGACGTTACCGTTCGCGTAGAACTAGCGAAGGTGGTGGATGGTGGTGAAGGTGGCTGTGTCCGTGCGAGTATTATGTGCGAAAATAACTCCGGCCCGGGCCCGGGCACGGGGGGCCGGAAACGTGGCCATCAGCATCACCCGCGGCTCGGAGGGACACGGCAGTCGACAGTTCCGGCCGAGGATGTGATTGCTGCTCTGCGCGGGGCCTTCGACGGTGGCAACAACTCACTGTCGTCATCGTCACTGTCATCTTCCGCATCGTCACTGATAGTGGCACCCGTTTCGGCAACGGGCAACAACAACAACCCACACGATGCGACGGATCATGCGACGATCGCCAAAAAGCATCCGGACGAAGCGGAACTGCTGGATGACTATGAAGCAGCAACAACAGCAGCAGCAGCAGCTGACATTGTAAATAGTAACATTGAGAACAACAACATCACCGCGATCGGGCGACAATGGAGCGATCCGAGCAAGGAACACACCCCGGAACCGGAGCACGATCTACTAAATAATAATCGCAGCAGTAACCGTAGCAGTGTTAGTCCAAAAAATGTGATAGTACTCAACGAGGAGCCTGAGGTGGACGCTGGCAGCGAAAGCATAGAACTGAAGCTGGACAAAATCACGAGCGGGAAGGAGTTGGTGCAGCAGATCAACAAAAAGCTTAAACGCAGTAAAAAAAGCCCCCAATCGGATGACACCCCGACCACCCCATCGGGTGGTAAGAAGAAATCCTCATCGTCCTCCACCACGTCGACGGGAAAAAAATCGTCTTCGAAGAGCAGCAGCAGCACAGCGGCCGGAACGGATGGGGGGAAGCGGAAAAAATCGAGGACATCGGCAGCAGCAGCAGCGGCGTCGGCGGCAGCGGCAGCGGCATTGGAGAAGCGGGCGTCTGGAGATGGGGCACCGAGCGACCTGGACGATGTCATCGGGCTGATGGGAGCGGAGTACGGGTCTGGCGGCGTCGGCGACAAGGAGGTGCTGGGCGACGAGAATGATCCGGATGCGGCGGAATGGGCGAAATTGCGGTGTACGAGCGAGCGAACGGAGGTGATCGCGGAGCGGGAACACAGGAGACAGAAGCGTTGCGCGGATTATCCAGGGCTTGCGTTTGGGCGGTCGATCTTCAGCTCAGACACGATGATGAAGTTCAACATTATCCGGAACGAGCTGCACAACATCATGAAAACGCAGCTAAAGCGGGTAAATATTAACCCTATCTCTAATCGGGTGGAGGGCGGTCCGCGTAGTGCAACTGTCGTAGTTTTTTTCCTACCCAGATAATGTTTTCTCCCGGTACTCGGGACCCGCCATATACCATTGAAACTATTTTCCCTCTCATACCCCCGCACCATACGCGTTGGTCAGGGTAGAGAAACATTTTCCGACCTCGTGGGAAGGTTTTTGGTTTGCGCTGGTGTAAAAAAGATTATTTTTAGATTCAAAACTGAATTTCCATGAGGTGTGTACCGTGTCCGACGGTCGTCGGAGACTGTGTGCTGATCGAATCGGAGCGCTTGCGCATTCGTTACGCCGTGCGCCAAAATTTTCCATCCACACTAACTCATCTTCGGGATGATATGGTGCATTATGGCTGGCGGTCTGGTTTGATTTTATCGCGTGAATTCTGGCAAGGATATACAGATCGCAAAGCGCCATCCTCGATTCGCATTATTTGCGTAGAATGAGATCATCCTAGCAGGCGCCCCGTTTAGAAACGGCCTTGTTACATTTCTGCAATACACCGTTGAGACGTAAATACCAAACGACGGTAACCTCGATTGACGGCACGGTAGATTTCTGTCGTCCCGTGCGGCTTTTGTGAAAACCCGACAACCTACTCATCCGAAGTACAGCGCTGCTTCGGGCACACCTTACCCAGCCGTGCACCTACAATCGTAAAAGAAACGCCAAGGTAACCAACCACACAACGCACCAGGCGGCTACAACGGTTGCGATCGCGATGATTACACTGCGCCAATGCCAATGTTCTTTCTCTATCGCACCGTCTCGGCTCTAACTCTCGGCTTACTTCTTGTTTCGCGCGGGAGGTCTGGGCGTTTGTGATGTGCCCTGTCTAACCTCCGCCTGGGCTGGGCAATTTTTGTGATTTTCTTTTTTTACCGCATTTTCCATCCCCGAAATCAGCAACAGCAACCGGCGGACTGTACGCCTAGCGAAAGATTTCTCTTCGCAGGGGGCCACCGGGGTGCCCTGCCGTCCTGCTTTTTGGACACTGTAACGCTGAGAAAAAGAAGCGTGTTTAATTTGCGTACGACCGCGAATGGTAGCCTCTTCCTGTGGGTGTGTGGGGTGAACCGAATACGTGTTTATCACAACCGTGCTTTTTGGGGCATCGCTCAAAATTTAGACCTTTATCTTACGTCTATTTGTGTTATTACAAAGAATGACGAAATTTCGTATCTCGGGAAAGCTATACCTCATGTTACCAGATGTAACCTCGGTATGGAAGTATTCGCAAAAGCAATGAAGTGTAGGCGCACTGGAAACCGGATGGTACGGCATCAATTATACTGTGGCAAGAATAATGTAATCATCTTCACAACATGGGTCGCAGTAAGCGAACATGATAAGATATGTGGCGATGGTCAGAAATGTTTCACGGTCGATGTTTGTGTTTGGAACTCTTTTGCGCGCGTCTGTTTTTCTCTTGCTACATTTTGAGGGAGGAAATCGATCATTATTGAAAAATAAACGTGCCTTATTCGTAAGGGTGTTTACCTTCAGTTTTACTTTCTCTGTAATCGCCTTTAGAGCAGGGGTCGGCAAAGTGCGGCCCGCGGGCCAAATCCGGCCCGCCAAATGATTTTATCCGGCCCGTAAGAATATTTTAGTGCTTCATACAAAAAACCCATACCAATTTTTATCGGATTTGCCAGATTTGTTTTCTTCCCAAAAATGAAGATGAACGAGGTGTTCCTGTTATATGTTTATCGATAACATTTTAAATACATACTTTATCTTTTCCCACTTTTTATGTAACTTTGCTATTTAGAAAGTTCCTCTCTCCATTACAATGGGTTTGAAAACATTAAAGCATCGTTTAAAGTATCCGGCCCGTGCCTTCGGTTTCTCTTAAATCATCTGGCCCTTTTTGGAAAACGTGTGCCGATCCCTGCTTTAGAGGATCAATTTGCGATTGAAGATCGGTTAGACTATAGAATTGTTGTTTGAAGATTTGTTTTCCTTCTATCAAATATAATTGCGCTAGTGTTGGGATAAAGGTTGGTGAAAATCATTTCCAAGAGGTTATTTCCTACATGACCTGCGATTTGATTCAATTGTACAAATGGTTGTTGCTGGTCGCGTACCGACCACCTCTCGCACGCGCTTATTTTATTGCGCCACCAGAAGTAACGAGAGCGTGTAAATATTTATACATTTCATTAAGGTAAGCCCGTTCCGTCTTTGTACACGGTCAGTGGTCAGCATTTGCGCTTCAAGCATTGGCCAGCAACTCCGGAAGAGAACGACGGCAGCGATGCGAATCGTACCCTCCTGCAACAAACCGAAAAGAAAAAGTGAAACATGTTGGTTTATGATAGCAAATTCTGAATCATTTCACCGAATAGTGGGCACAACCTTAACGGGGCCGGCGGCTGAGTAGTATTTTCGGAAGATCGGTTGGATGAGTGGGGAGAAGTACTTGATAATTGAGATATTTTACCCCTTTTCCGACATTTAATCTGACACATTCGATGAAGATATGAATCAATGTTATACAGAACGATTTATATTAATACTTCCTGAAAACAGTGTCAGCCGATCATGTACCGGCATTACTGCTGTTGTATTGAACTAAAAGTTCAAACCGAAATACATAGTTTCCGGTAATGGGGCTGTTCCTGCTACTGCATGGAAAGTTGAGTTACAGTGAGTCATACAAAAATGATCAATATGCTCCATGAGCATAACAAACGACTTATTTTTAAATATCTTCTAATTCTAGAAGATACAACAGATTTGCACATCACAATTTTCCCCTCTTCTGCAATTTTCCCCTTTTTCTCGCAACAACCGGTTGAAACCGGGTCTGTTCGAGCGAACCGGTTATGCCGTAAATACTCCTAGCGCCATCTGGTGGCCTCTCTAGCGTCATCTAAAGTCATATAATTCAATTCTAGTTCTACTACCGGACACTGTGGCGCTGTAACAAGTTTAGAAACGGATTTGTTATGAATATTTTCCTAATCCTTTTTCGCTACATGCAATTGGTCTTTTGTAAACGCTAAAATATGTGAATCGGAATTTTTGTAATTGTTTTTGTGTGTTCCATTCGTCCATCGAACGGATGAGAAATGTTCGGTTTAAAAACCACGTTTGAAGTTGACACATTTGCCCATAATGCCCGAAAGGCACGAGGGCGATTTGATCATGGAGGAAAAATTAAATTAAAAAAAAGTATAAATTAAAGGATGCATGAAAGGACCACCAGACACATCCGAGGACGTAGTGCCGATGGGGATGGAAGGGTCGATTACGTGTCCGGCTGGCGCCTTGTTTTTAATTTTTTCAAACTCGCCCGTTGGCATTGGATTTTATGATATACCATGTATCACGGGGAAGGCCTCAGGGGCCGATGTCAGCAATCAGCCCAAAAGGCAAACATAGTATGGAGCTCGTTGGCACGAATGGGAGATGTAGACGGCGACGACGACGACGACGACGATGACGGCGTGTGCATTATACCAGTGTGAGCGATTTTGTCCATTTAAGGAACTGATCTTTACATTTCCCTCAATGGCGCACTCTTTGCGTCCGGCCTCCAATCGGACAAGATTGGGGGGAGATCGCGAACAGTGGTTGCATTAAAAGCGTCGTCGTATGTGTGCATGGCCTGGGAACGAGGACTGGCACTTTGTGTGCCCCGTGTGACGATTGACTTTCGTTTTGCGGGCCATCGCCGTTGCCCATCGATGGGGCCATTTTCAAGGTGGAATCTCCCGAAGACGGCGTAGAACTCCGCCATCAAAGGATGATGGTGGGGTGGGCTGGTCGGTGGTCGGGAGGGGTGGTGCTATTCTAGCGCCGTGTGTCTGCACAACCGAACCTTCAGCCCTGCCGTGGTCAAGTAGGGCTTTTACAATGTACGCGGTGACACAATTTATGATCGTCATGTTTGGGGCTTGTAACGAGAGGCTTCGTTGTAACTTTTTTGTGTGTGCTATGGCTTATGCCTTGTTGCACTGCATTGACCGATATTTCCGTCCGTCCACACCTGTTACTGTGGAGTCCTTGCGAGGGGCCGCCATCGCCGATTTGATTCCGATTGATCCGCCTGGACGGTTCGAAAATGGTTAAAGCCAGAGAAAGTGCATTCGTTAGCGAGCGAAATACGACCGATTCCGATTGCCCGGCCAGGGAGACCTTCGCACAATGGCTCGATTCCAGTTGATTTGCCACGCGGCGGAGGTTCGGCCTTGGCGTCCGGTATTAGATTAATGACACATGCAGTCAAGCGTCACACGTGGGGCCGGATAGGAACTTGTTAGTGTCAGCTCCGGTGTGCTCCGGCTTGGGCTTCCGGGAGCCGTGATGATGGCACACATAGGATGGCACGGTTGGCGTAACACAGTTGTTTGTTGTTATTCTCTATCTTTTTTTTTTGCTAAAACATGTCTTATTTCATACCGACCGCATGGAGAGCTCACGATCACATATCACCAGCCCATTTACCTTCAACCGAACAAGTTCTGGGACAATTTTACGTCATGATCAATCGATGGATCGCGGATGGAAACGCACGGTGAATCGGTAATTCGATCGTAGCCGATACATCCGATCGAACGACCAACTTTTGTGTCCCACCCTGGAGTCAATTTCGATTGGCCACCGTGGCAACCACACTCCAGCGGGTTGGGACCAGCGTATGAGCTAACGAAACGTGACTTCTCGCTTCCTTTCGACAGTCACCCCGCCATAGCGTAAATCGATCGTCACGAGGAAAGCACCGAGTGATAGATAAAATGATTTCTCAATAACAGCACGCAATGCAAATTGAAATCTGTTCATGGAAGAATGCTTCTGCACCATCAGGGCCGAGGGCGCTCGCCCTCTAAGGACACATCTATTCCATATTTATTTGCCTGGCGTAACGGATGCTCCGATCGATCCTCTATTTCTATGCAGCAAGACGCCACCGCCTTTTAAAAAGTTCACTCACGTCTAGTTCTCTTGTTTGGAAGCAATTAAGAAAACACGAATTTCATGTTGGCAGTCGGGCGAAATCGGCCCTCGGTCACGACGGTAGTGACCAGCTCCAATTGAAACTAATGTGTTTTTGATCGTTGTTTAGGCTAATGTGTGACAAACAATGAGACCATTTGGTAAAGGTTTGTTTCCACGATCGTTCGTTCGTTCGCTTACCGTATTTGTTCTACAAACCGATGCACTTGGCGTATGCGTTTTCATGCATGTCCACAGAACCACCTGTTTCAAGCACGAACCTTTGAACCCATTAAAAAGACCCTTAAAAATGGGGGGGTGCACGCATTATAGATAGATGGGGCGTTTTTATTTTTTAACTCCCTCAAGCATCAACAACAATGCAATGGAACAATGCGGACGATCTGACCTCCACACACTAGGTGTGTGTGTGTACGTCTGGGTTGTTTGGGGCACACCGGTTATTTGGGTTGACGAGGGAACCCTCTTCCCTGTCTCGGAACCAACGTCCCTGGGGTAATGATACAATCTCAAGCTCGGAATCTCTACCGGTACCGGTAGCACCTGTAAAAAAAACCTGGGGGTGGCGTTTCCGTTCTATTCTCTAATTGTCCACCTGGGTTGGGTTTGGATCGGTTGAATTGGATGAATGTTCCTAACGTAATGAATCGATTGGATGGGCTTGCGTAGATATGCATATATGGGCTGGTCCCGGTCGAATATGTACGCTGCATACCGAACAACTCCTACCGATCGTTATTGAACCCAAAATAATCTGTCTGTTCAAAAAAGTAGCTGAACATGGCGGTGTTACAAAAGAATCACACTTCGAACGGAACTACTGCTGCTTCGGCGAGCATTGAAACATGCGTGTTTTGGTCCAGTGAATTTGGTTGTACATATTTGTTCCGTTCATGGTCAGTTCTTTTGGCTTTGTGGAGTGGGGTTTAAAAATCATTTGTTCAGCCGAGCTCAATTATCTGAAATAAATTATTATTTTATGTTACTATTTTCTTTTTATATAGAGATTTGTGTTTTGATGAATTGGAAAATTGTTGCTGAACTGTTGATCAATTGACTGCACTGTGGTGATTTTATATTTGCCAATAAATTTGCCCCAAAGTATTCCTACAGTGCCATAGTATTCCTACAGCGCATAGTTCGATCCTTCCAGGATATTCCTTCCAATAGCGCTCTCTATCGTAGAAAGCCTCGGCGAGCGAGAAGAGAGAATGAGCAGGAATGTACGACAGATGTTGTTACCTCTGTGTGCGTGACGTAACGTTGACATTTCCTATGGCGGCGGTGTGACATCCTCGGTGACTCGGCATTCCCTTTCGCAGTGGCAACAGCACACAACTGGCCATCGTCCATGTGACTCCTCCACCGTGCCGGAGCGCCGTTTCGATCGGAACATACCGCGCGCGAATGACCCGAATCCGTACAGATTTGCCATCGTTTCGAAAACCCGATCGCAAGCGGAGCAGGCTGCTGCTGTGGCTGTGGGTCAAGGCACCATAAGGTTCGCCACCGTTCGTTAGCGCACGGCATATTGTCCTTTTAAGGACCACACTTGGGGTCCGGCCGTCCGCCGGTGAATAGCACACGATTTTCCATAAAAGCGTCGTCTGTTTGCCTTGTTCCATCTTTGGCAGCCATGTGCACACAGTGTTCCAGTCCCTGCTGGTCTGCTGCTGCGCGTATGAATGAAACGGGGCATGCGAAATGGACTCCACTCTTCTACCCGTTGGAGCGGAAGAGGCGCGACTGCTGCGATGGGCTTTGCGATAGTATGCGTGGAATCGAGCGAGTTACTGCAGGGCATTTGCGAGTCTTTCCAGTGGCATTTGCGACGGTTGCCGTCAGTTCAGCAGTGGTTTTGACCGAAGTGAGTAACTTTTTTCACCGCCACGGCGCGCGCGTTCGGAGGGAAAGAATTGGACATTTCTTTTCTGCCATTTAACAAAACCCGTGGTTTGCTGTGCAAATAAAGCGCTCGAGCTTGTCTTCAACTGCACTGCACGTTGGTAGATAAAAACCGCACTTAACTGGAAAGATCGTAGCGCAGTGTGGTTGATCGAAACTTGTGGGTCCATTCTTGTTTTGGAAGAAAAGTTTCTTCGTTCCCGAGGGTTTTAGTGTTGGTGGTGGTGGTTGTGAAAACGGGAAGATAGCACCTGGATTAGTTCGAGGCGTGGTGTGTGCTTGTTTTTTCTGTATGTTCCGGGGCGATCCTTTAATGTATTCTTGTCTTTCGTGACGGGAATTTACGGCAATCCCACTGGAGAAAATGATGTAAAATCTGGATAGAGGATTTGTGCGTACCCTCGTCGGGCGCGCGCGTGTTTGTGTGTGTGCGTATATTCGGGGAGTGTGGGCTCGACGACGTGCACCTACAACACGCTGCTCCGGTGTGTGTCTCTTCCACGGGAATGCTGTGTGTGTCGCCCGGAATTGGTGAAGGAGACAGCGAAATGATCATTATTCCGTCCGCGGCATATTTCGATGATCAAAAATAATAAAAATCGAATCGTATGCAAAGTGTAGTTTTTTCTCGATACACGAGACGCATGAAATATCGATCGTAGCTGTTTGCCGTCCGGGATATTCGAAAAGGGCTCAGCGAAAATGTTGGCTTACAACAGCTCGTCAGAAGAAACGGGGTATCGAGGATGACGTACTTGCGTCGTCCTCGCAGTGTATGTGTGTGTGCGCGCGAGTGTGTGTAACGTGTTCTTTGTCAAAATGTTAATTATTAAAATTGTGTACCAACATTTTTATCCCCCATTTTTAATTAGCAGTGCAAGATTTTTTGATAGTTGATGATTTTATAATAATTGTTCGGTAAACCAAATCCATTCGTTTGGTAGCCAGAAGAAGGTAGAATTTCGAGTGTCTGTGGTAAAACGGTGTGCAGAGTGCAAGTGGTTTGAAGGAAAAAGTTTCAACCACCGAAAAAAGAAGGGCCTTAGTTTATCATAATATAAAAAAGAAGTAATCCGGAAAGCGGAGTTGCAAAATCACTGGTTCCTTGGTCGGGCGCTGCTTTTCAGTTCGTCTTCTTACGCGCGGTGTTCAGTCGCAGTTCTTATCTCAAAGGAAAGATAAGTCCGCAGGAAAACGGGAACAAGCAACCGTTCCGTTAAGGGGTAGCTACCAGCGCGACTTGGAATCGAGAGGTCAAAAGAAACGAAGGGAACAGAAAATAAAACAAATACCATGGCTGCGAATATGCAACAAGGTGGCAACCTGCTCGATGTGCTGAAGAAGAAAATGCGGCAAACGAAGGAGGAGATGGAAAAGTACAAGGATGAGTGTGAAGAGTTTCACAAAAAGCTCCAGAACGAAGTGATGAGACGCGAAGAAGTAAGTTGGTTTAGTTTACCTTGGGTTGTTTAGACGAATTCATACGATAACTTTCGGTTGGTTAGGAAGTAGATGATTCGCTCTGTTACAAGTGGTTGTCGAACGAACCATTTCACTGACGTTCTATTTATAACAAGGTGGAACCACCAGACGGAACCACCTTGTGCACATCGAAGTAGCCGGCCGTAAAATGATTGACGAAGAGCGAGAAAGATTGCGACCTGAAGGACATCTAATCAAGGTTCGGGTGGAAAGGATATCCGTATCTACGCGAAGTTATGTTTATTTATCTAACTTGAATGAAAGGTCAATGTTCATCGATTCGCGATAAAATATCGTACATCTCAACTCACGAATGCTTTGATTAATCATACATTTCGGTGAAGATTATGGCATTTAAAGTTTCTTGTACGCATGGGCTGTATTTGATCCTCGTTTTCTCCACTGGAAGTGTCAAAGTCATTTCGGAGGGAAATAAATAAGAAAAAAAAACAGCTAAACCCCGGTCGTGAGATACACGCACTTTCCTTGCATTCCAACTGGAACGTTCTCTTGCGAGAGTGTGCGTGCGTGTGTATCGTGGCAACCGCACCACCATCATCCCATGGATGATACGGCGAGGCTGTGTTGGTGCTTGTCATGTCACTACCACTACATAGAACCACACGCATAGCACTGTCGGTGGTCAACATTGGATCGGGTGCATATATTTTATATGTTCACGGTTCCTTCCGGTTCTTGAACACCTCACCCTTTTATGATTATTTCCTCTTTCCATGAAGTTCATTGTTAAATTTTCTTCGTGGTGAGGAAATCGTAAAAGGTTGAAAAGTTAAAAACCACCGTAATGTTGTTCCGAAAATTATTGCCATTATGCAACTTTTAAATGTCATGGGTCCTTTATACTAACACACGATTTATACAATTTTAATTTTAAAAATGGTCTTATGAAAAGACCCCCCCCATCGAATTGTTTTTGTGTTAATTTTCGCGAATCAATGTGGGCCACCTCAGCGCGCATCGCTTTGGGGTCAATGGCGATGTGTTAATTGTGTGTGCCGTTGGTTTTACCTCCTCAAAACACAATTTAGCTTTTTTGTTTGTGCAACTGTGCACAACAATTACAGTGACTTAACGACCAGGAAGAAAGGTGCAGGGTTGAGAGAAGAAGTTGCAGCAATCTTTGTATCTGCCATTACTTTATTGCACTGTTATATTTTTTTCCAGCGGCACTTCCTACACTCGAGCAAAAATCCAAAGAAAGGAAATGACCTCCTTTCGAGATTCATATTCCTTCCTTAGGTGCAATGGATTTCTCTCTGGCCTTCAATTGCTGCAAGCCCGGCAGATGATCCCTTCATTGTGGATCGATGAGATGTTTTCGGATGGGTGGGGGGGCTTAAATTTGCCGAAATAAAACCGGCAGCCCATCGGAAGTGGTCACACCCCGCAAGCAAAAGGTGGAAGAGCGCATCATCGCTGCCGTGGATTTCTCTTGCGCCGGTACATCCGCCAGCGCCTGAAAAACACCCTATCACCACCACCAAAGTCAGACCAACACTTGGAATTGATCAAGTTACCACACCACCTGTACCGTACGCCATGCCATAAGAAATATGCCAAGAAGTGCACACGACGGCCTCGAAGGCCGCCCCTACATACCCGGCTCCATAAACCGCTAGGCATGCGGGGTTTTTATGGCTGTGTTGTGCCACCGTCGGTTTATTGGCGAAGCTAGTATGCGTAAGCACGGCCCCCGCGATACCGGCGAATGAAGTGGAATATCGCGGGAACGCGAAAACTCACCGCACAATATAGCGGTCCAAGAGGGCACTCTCTTCTTTTCCTTCGTCGCCATTACCTACCTCTTTTTGTCTGCCTCCCATCAGTTGTGCAAACAATTGACCTTCTCCTTCGCCCTTCTGCCGGGGAAAACTTTTACATTTTCCACCGCAGAGAGAAAAAAAACTGCATTTGCAAATGTGCACTGACTTTGTGTATGGCGACGCTTTTTCTTCCTGGCATGGCATGCTTTTCCTTTGCACTGTTGTCATCGGATTGTCACGTTTATGGCACCGGATCGGATACTGACTGTCCAGTATGTAGCCATCCCTTCATCCCCTAGCGGTGGTTGGGGTCTGTAGAAAGGGGGATGGAGGGTGGACACGTAGTTCATCGCACCACGCCCTGAATCGTGACAATGTGTTCGAGATTGGAGGGTGGTGCACCCGTCTCGCTTAGTGAGGGAGGGCACCCCTTTTCAATTGTCAGTTCGGACCGGGAAGGGGGGCGATGAGCTCGTGGAATGTGTGGATCTTATGCCGGCCATCCAGTTTGTAGGAGTTCGCGTATGATTCTGTAGACGCCAATCGTCTACAGGAAGGAATGGGCTCCTCTACGCACACCGTGCGTCATCTTTTAGCTGTAGATCTTGTCCACACAACAACCACAACCGCACAGCGAAAGGCACATCTACCAAAACAAATGTGCCAACGGGGTCGCGCACCGCGGGTCCGGCCGGGTGTCTTGTTGCGCTTCCCGCGGAACGCACAGTGGTCCCGCGGAACCGTAGGGTGGTCCAAAAGACAGACCGTTTGTAAGAAAATATTACATTGCACCCTCGAAATTTAGCTGTAGCAGAGGCTTCTCATCCAATCAACAGATGTATTAAATGACAGCCTCTAACCTGTGCAAAGGGTCAAAAGCAACCGGGAAAAAGTCTTTCCTCCATTCGTGCCGCAGACGATCGTGGCTGCAAAGGAGTTTGGTTGTTTTGTTGCAAGTGTGCGTCCGGTCGAAGAAACTCGATTGATTCGAACCCGCAAGAAAAGTAGCGATTCCGGTCGCCAAATGCTGGCAAGAGAGAACCGCCGGTGATGATGGTGGAATCGGTGGAGAGAGATAATCGTCGTTGAAGCTCGCTGACCTTGAACATAATTATTTTGCTGACGCCATGAGAGGCTCGGACTGGCGCGAACGAGACAATCCCGGCCAGGGGAGAGATGTGTGTGGAGTCTGTGTATTGAATGTCGCCCCGCGATGATGTCAGCGCGAAATCATTCCTGTTGTTTCCATCTTCTTCACGGGCGCTCTGATGGGGTTGATTATGGTGATGTAGGCTTTTCACTTTAATGTTTCCTCTCCCCCCTAAGCGATGATGTTGTTGTTGTTCACTCGAGTTTTATGAAATGGTGCAAATGTGCACGTAAAGGTACTACCCCCATATGCCCACCTTGTCACATATTGTTATGCTGATTAGGTGGTTTCAATCGGGCCACCTCGCGCGCATCACATCACTTCGAAATTTGCATTGACACGGACTTATTTCGTGTGGTTATGACGGACTTATGCGGATTATCACAACAAGAAAGGTTTGGAAATTTGTTCACAATTTAATGTTGTCAATGGAATGCAAAAGAACGTCGTGGTGTGTGGCGATTCAACCCTCAATCAATCCCACCACCATCATAACACCATCGTCAGAAAACATCAGTACATGTTTTGTGCCGATAAAAAAAGTACCCTCCTTCCTCTGTTAGTTGTGGCGAGGTGATTCCAGCGCCGGTTGCCCAACGCACTCTGCACCATTTTATTATCAACAGGTTGAAACTGCATGAGTCGGCTCGAGGATCGTCCACAAAGTGTAGTCGCTTATCGCTCGTCGGGCGAGGTGGAGCAACGCATGATAAGAAGTCAGATGTGTGTACAGTACTGTGTTGCTCGCGGGACCTGCAGGTCGTCTCTTTCGTATGAATGTGTTTACACGATATATTTTGAGGAACGAGCTACAATTTCATGCGAATATAGGGATAGGCACATAAAGTTGGTTTGATTTGTATCTATTACCACTACAGTCTATGGGCGAATTTTTAATCGCAAAAGAAGATTTAACCCTTAAACCCCCGTTGCCTGATGTCTCCAAGTTCTCTTCTAAACACGTTCATGTTTCGTTTCCATATCGTTCGAACGCCATGGCGGCATAGCCGCAAATGATGTCATCCGTTTGCCCCGCGTTTGTGCAATGTTGTCGGTTGGGGAGTTTCCGTCCCTCACCATACTTCCCCTCTTGGTGAAGGGGGGGCCCTCTTGGATCTGTTGAAGTCATACAACAACAGCCCCCCTTCCTTCCCCCTCAAGGTAAGGTAAGGGTGGTACTCGATCGGGGAGCTCGCCTTGCTCCACCAGTTGTTGGGATTACCTTATTTGGTAGCAAAGTAAGTACGGGCCCCGGAGAAGGTGAAACCGCGATATAAGGCTCTGCTGAGTCGGCAGTTGTGTGCTCGGAGGTCGCCATATAGCAGGAGCAGGCGGTAGGGTGGACCACCGGAGGTACGGCAGGGAAGACACACAGAGCGAGAGACCCTTGATTGTGCTGTCGTGCAAGGTACTTTCACTGACGAGGTCATCGGGAGGGAAGGCGAAAGCGGGTGGGAGTTGCTGTGCCTGGAAAACAAAGGAAAAAGAAGGGCACGAAGATGGCAAAAAAAAAACGACGCTACGATATCCGCATAGTTCCGAATGGCACGCAAAGTTCAAACTGTTAACCTGAAATGTAAATGTGTGTTTATTCGGTGGTGGGCCTTCTAGCTTTGTGTTTTCAATTTTAAGTTGTAATGTTTGCGGATAGAACCTAGGGTTAATTATTATGTAGTACTCTGATATTTTCTTACTACGGAAGATTGCGGATTTTGTTTACGTTTGCCACATTACTTATTAACCTTCTTATTACTTATTGAACATTGTTAACTAACGAACCTTTTCCCCCCTCTTTTCCATTGCAGGCCGAATCTGAAGTTGCCGCTCTGAACCGTCGCATTCAGCTGCTGGAGGAGGATCTCGAACGTTCGGAAGAACGTTTGGCCTCCGCCACCGCTAAGCTGTCAGAGGCTTCGGCCGCTGCCGACGAGAGCGAACGGTAAGTTTGTTGGGTTCCTGCGGGACACAGGAACCGTGCGTGAGCCTGGACACGGAGCGACCATAAAGAGCGACACAAAAAAAACTGCAAACAAGCAAAGAAAGAAGAAATGAACGAGACACCCAAAGTAATGAGAAGGATAACGAGAAGGATATTGCCGCTAAAAAACCGACAATAAGAGGATGTGCCCCGAGTCGTCATGTCCTCTTTCTTGGGTAGCTTCTTGTCTTTCCTTTGCGATTAAGCCAAATTTTTTCTCGTAATGATTTTTCTTTGTTGTCTTGAGATCATCTCGAGAATGTGATCCTCTATTGTCTCCAAACAACACCTTCACTTGCAACCTCGTACGATCTGCAATAATAACATCTCATTGCCTATTTTTTGTGTGGTCCGTCACAACTATTGATGTGTTCGTCCACGTCCACCCCCCACCCCCTTCCCACAGGATCCGGAAAGCCCTCGAAAACCGTACAAACATGGAAGACGATAGGGTAGCGATACTGGAAGCACAGCTATCCCAGGCCAAGCTAATAGCGGAGGAAGCAGACAAAAAATACGAAGAGGTACACACCCCACCGCTCCCCGTCACCCTCTCCACAAACTTGTCCTTTTCAACCGAACCGTAAATTGCACATCTTCTGCAATTGCATATGAGATTACAGCTGCTTTCGTTCGTTCCGTTGGATTTGTGGGCGTCCTTGGTGGACGTCGATCTTGATTGAAGGTGATGTGTCCTTCGAAAACTATTTTCTACCTTGTGATATCATCTCAGGCTATCGTAGCTTTTTTTTTAATTTGTTTTATAATGTTTCTATTCTTTTACTATTATAGATCATTGTGTGATTTATTTCTTATGTTTCCATTTTCATAAATTTATGTAAAATTTATGTATTGGAAAAACCTACACAACTCCCCCTACGAGGAGTATAGGAAATGGTGAAAACTCCCCATTAAGGATCGCGTCGTTGTCCTTCTCCTTCTTTAGTATCTCGGCAAACGCACACACCAGCACAAAACATTCCAAGCCGCGCAATCAAACAGTTTCACGAGATGTGAAAATGGCAAATCCTTCCTCATCTCTCTCTCTCTGCGTTGCATTCCGGATGGCTCGATTCAGTCGACGATCGTCTTCTTGTGTTACTTATAATGGTTCTTTTTTCTTTCTTTCTTTATCTCCCACCGACATCTTAAAAACAAAACTTTTACCACACACCAACCTTTTCTTCCTCGCGTTTAAATCTTTCCCGTGTCTCGTCCTGCGCTCACTCGCTCGCTCACACGCTCGCTCGCTCGCTCGCTCCAACGAAATATTGCCCCAACGCTATTCTTCGACCCGCTCCTCCCCACCAAAAAACACATGTGTGAACATCCGAAAAAATAATACATTTAAAAATGCGTTGTAATTTTTATCAAACCAAAAAATACGTACAAACTAAACCTATATATGTATAAATCTACTGTGATAAACATCGATCGCGTATCGATCATCGATATTATGTAAAACATCACGTACAAAACGGAATCTGACCGCGATCACACGCTTACGTTAAAAACGTTAAATCATCAAAATCCCAACGCTGTTAATCAATCGTCCCGCGAACCGACAGCGCCCGCAAGGTTCTTGAGAACCGTGCCCTGGCCGATGAGGAGCGCATGGACGCCCTTGAGAACCAGCTGAAGGAAGCCAGATTCATGGCTGAGGAGGCCGATAAGAAATACGATGAGGTGCAAACGCTAGACATTACTTGACAAACAATTAGCTAGAGCTTGTTGTTGTTTTCCTTCCGTTTTCTTGGTTTTCTCTTGTTTTGAGTTATTTTCTTCCCATGCTGCAAAGAGAGAGAGAGTGTCTCTTTGCTGTCTTCCTCTCCCACTCGCGCTCACATTCCGATGCCGTATCGCGCTCTGTGGCTGATGGGGCTCGTGTGCTGCACCGGATGTTTGCCATTGTGGACCATCACCTTCCTTCCGGTAGTGGGGGTGGTTCCTTGGGAAAAGGTACACCCACTTCTGGACGGCACGTGGTGGTACACTTCGTGCAAATACCCGGTGTTTCCAAACAGTGCGCGATCCCGGCAGAGGATCGAACGAGTGCGATGAAGGAAGGAAACTGCGAATGTATGTATGTATGTGTGTATGTGTGTCTGTGTTTATGTATGGGCTCGCGTGATTGTGCGTATGATTGAGGCACACGCCTCCCAAGTGGAACGTGTGTGGAAGGATGAGCAAAACTTGGATGAACGGGAAATGTGCCAATCGCGGAACCCCGGAAGTAGCCGGATGTGCGATTTCGTCTTTTGCCACTCAAGAGAGCACGCATGAAATTTGCTACTAACGACCACGAAAACAATCCCGTTCTGGGCGTACCACTGTTTAGCTGTTTTGTTCTTCTATCCGTTGTCTAACGAGATGGAAATGAGAGGTCCATTTTCCACTGACAAGCCTCCCTTTGAACGATCTGCGAATCATCACTTAGTATATTAGTGGCTTAGGCTTGCAACCAGGCGAAAATTATTCTTGCTTGTATTCTTAAAAAAAAGACACATCACAGCAGATGGCAAATTTGTAATTGTTTTGCGAAAAGAAATCTTTTAATATGTAAGTTCTCTCACAAATCGTGCAATCTTTTTTTACGACGTCCTGTTTACAATTGTTTGTTGTTCATATTTGCTCGCTTGTATGAGATACTTCTTGCCACCTGTACACCTGAAAACGATTAGAATAATGAAAAATTATAATAAAATTATATGGTCGCTGTTTCTTGGATGCGCGTTCATGGAAAGATCATAAACATTGGCCCCATTCTTGCCGCACTTTCCTAATCAGAAATCTTGTGAGAGTTCCGTTTGCAGTAGTCTCGTTCCTTTTTTGTTTCCCAAGTTGGAGAAGCTGTCCAAAAATGCAAAAAAATAAAGTGGAAAAGAAACCGTTTTAAAGTAACTGTCTTTTTTTAAGCCTTCACATCATCAAACCAATGGCCACTGTTTCTAGTTATTATTTTGTATTCGGAGATCATCCGTTTGTTCTTCTTGGAGCGCTGGAACCTTTCCCTTTTCCCCGAGATTGTTGCATTTTTTTGTGCGTGGCCTTTTTGTTGTTGTTTCAACCAACGCTGTGTAACATTCACTTGAATGTTCCAATTTTCTCCAGATTGTTTCACAAAACGGCGAAAATGATGATGATGGTGTGAAGAAGCGCACGAACGTTGCTATTGTTTCGTTGTTTTCTCATTCGTTGGAATTTTGAAGATTAATCTATTTAGCTGCGCTTCTCGGGTTTAAGGAAGCCGTACCAAAGTGAGATGAGTTTAAAACAAAGTGATGATTCGCTCGGCTGGCATGTTTCCTTCTGTACTAACAAAATATAAAACCCCCCTGTTCAGTAGTTTTGGGGGATAGAGAGTATGAGTTTTTCCCAAAAAGAATGCCGCACTCTCCGGTTCTTGTGCTTGCATACATCTATTATCATTGGCTGTTGATGTGTGAAACGAGGGTACATTTATTTGTTCCGTACCGTGAGTAAAGTATGAAGAAATACTAGAAATGTTTATCGTCTTAAGAAACGTAAAACGCGTGTGTGGTCACCAGCGATGTTGGTAGGGTGATGTGCTGCAATCGGTTAAGAGATGACACACCTAATTGACGCCTTAAGAAGAACTGGTAGCGATGAGAGATGTGCCTTGCTGTGTAACCAAGTAAATATATCGGTGCTTTGAGGAGGACATATCTTATTTTAACAATGTACCCAACCTAACGACATACAAAATGCTTTGTGAGATGTTTTCTTTTTGTTGATGAGCCGTATAGGAATGGCCGTCTACCACAATATCAAGCTGCGTGTTATATTAGTTCTTTTCGTAAGACTCTAGGCATCACTTATTCGAATACACAAAATTGGGATTAACGTTTTGTCCTTGCAAAATACTTCCGTCCACGTTGCTCATCAAACCTTAACTCAATAAAATGCGAAGCAATACAGATGATTGACAAAAAAATACATCAACGAGAGTGTTCGTGCAAGGTAATTTAAAATCGTGAATGTTTAACCAAGGTATGAAAAGGAAAAGTTGAAGATTAGTTAAAGTTCTAGGGTCTTTCATTAAAAACAATTATACTAAAAACATGAGTACGAAAATGATGACCTTTACAAAGATTGACAGGCCCTCCTACCGCAGTAGATGGTCTTGTACTGGATGAGCAAACTTACCAACTGCAGGGAGATTGGAAAAATGCGTATGCTTGTGGTAGATAACCGAGGAAAAATGAAAGTCAAAGTGCTGCTTAATAAGGAAAATAAACTATTAATATAATGAGATTGCGCTATATAAATATATATATACATACAAGAAATATATAATATTGAAAAAATCAGCAACTATTCCTAGTTTATTTATTGACAATAAATATCGGTTTTAGCAAATATTGTTCATGTTTTATGAAGAAACCATTTTCCATAATAATTATATAAGATAGTCCGTGAAGGGAATAATGAGATGAATGCTGAGATCGTTCTCTGGTATTTATTTCAAAAACGAAAATTCTGTTAAAAATTTACAACCAAGTTCTTATTGCATTTTACTCAGTGGCTCTGTTGTCCGAAATAAACAAAATCTTGGGAAAAATTGGTGTCTTGATGCTGGTCTATTGGATATTGTATGATTTTTAACGCAGTTGTTAGTGGTCTTACAGCTCAATTAAACTATCAATAGATTTCCATTAACAGTTTGTTTGTTTTGAGTTGGAATACATTCCAATCTGATTGAATCTACAGACGACCTTCTTTCCTTTCAACTTTTGTCGGCAACTTTTATAGTCTTCTAGAAGTCTAAAAAGTTGTTTTGTAACTATGGTTTGGAAAATAAATATAAATTCCCTTCTCAAGTTGTTCCTAAAAAGAAAAAAAAAATGGTTATGAAACAAATAAGAAAATTTTTTAGTTTGGATCAGGAGTTCTGTGAAACTCTTCTGTTGGTCAATTGTGGCGTTAGTCGTGATGTGCGGTTTCGACCGCAAAATACCGTTATGAAAGCAAATTTGGTCAACTTACTTCCAGTTCCATGTTGCTAAAATATAACTTGTTTTATAAATATATTATTATCCAACATGTGATTTGAACGTTTTTTTCTGTATTTCAAACCATAGATTACTAAATTTCCTATCCGAAATTCGTCCCAGTTGGGGTCCTTGTGTGTTCCATCTTCTTTAAAGGATCATCGAACATATTGACCAAAAGTTGAAACGTTCAATAACTTTATGCGTAACATACTTTTTACGCAAACTTAAAACAAATTATGTATTTGCTCTCTTATTTTTTAATTCAATGAATGCAAACTTTTCTCTACTTAAATATTGTTACTTGTTTTGCCATACAAAAATTGATCGGTTGGTTAAAAATCATAATATTGATTCACCAAAATCAAAAGTAAAATTTCAAAACGATACAGGATTAATGTTATTTCAAATAGAATATTGTACTTAATTAACTGCCTCTTCGGAAAAGAATGAAAATTAACAAAACTGATTTAAATTGATTGAATTGAATAATGTTGTGCGGAATGTCAATAAAGCATTTCGTAACGATAATCACCTTTGGTACCAACCAATTTGCTCATGGCAACAAATGTCAACAGCGGATCGTAATTTTTGTTTATTTGACGTAGCCATTAAAAGAAGTTTATGACAACATAGCGTACTGAGTAAAACAAAACAAGATGGTTTAAAATGACAAGATTGTTTGAAACATTGTGCAATTTGTAGCGGGGTGATAATAGACTTCAGAGTAGAGGACATCAAAAACATTTCTAGTATTTCGTTCATTATTTACTAAATAAGAGCTCACAATCATCCGCCCAAAACGTATTATGCTTCATTGGAAGTAAATCCATTTGCTTTTCTCACGTTGCATGTAACATATTATCCCTTCGCCGGGCAGGGTTGTGAACCCCTACCCTAGACCGTTCTTAACAAGCCATGCGTTCGTTTTCTAGGCACTAACGATAAACCAAATTTGTGCCACTTCTTCCTTCCGGAGGAAGTGGATTGGTCTGCAAAGTTTGTGTGTTTGTTTGCGCTTGCAATAGATATTCCGCGTGTGGTTTTGACGTGTGCGCCTTTTGCCGCGATGAATTGCAAAGCGAGCACCACGAACGGGGTCGATACTAAGATTAGAATTTTTGTCCCCTTCTTCGCCCCCTTTACACCACCCCCATCACACCGACGACGATGACGCCTTACCCTGGTATAGGTCGCCCGTAAATTGGCCATGGTAGAAGCTGATCTTGAGCGTGCTGAGGAGCGCGCCGAGGCCGGTGAAGCGTACGTACCTTGATGATGCTCCCCCCTCTGTTTGTTGCCCTAAATGTCGAGTGGTTTTTCTCTCCGTTTTTCCCAACTTACCTGCGTGTGTGTGTGCTGTCGAATTTCTCGGATTTGTGTGAAGTTCAAATAACATATTGTGTGATGCTAAAAAAACTTGATATTCTGCTGCTTTTGAGGGAACCAACTGCTGCTCCCACGTTGCTAAACGGTGTACTAGATTGGGTAATGCTTTGGATCGAACATCAACCAGTTGAACATCTTTTTTAAACTTTTTCTCCACTCCTGCGACCCCTTGGTTGTTGGGGTCGTTTGGTTAAGTGTGTTTTAGATGGATCTAGTTTAATTCAAGTAACGATCGGATGCTGGTACCGGACGTGCGAGTGAAAGTCTCGGACAGAAGAACGGCATCGTCCCACGTTTTATTACAGCCGGCTTTCCTCGCCATCACTCCCAATAAAGCCATCATGACAACGATGGCAACTTTGGGTGAGGGTGGTGGTGGATAAATCACGCCGGCCTTTTCGAGCGAAAGGTGGGAGGCTGTTAATTGGGCAATTTTGAGCACCCAAAACTCAACGACCTTTTTAACCGCGCCCTGCTCGTCTTCATCTTTTCTTTCCACTTCTTGCCACTGTGTCGGCGTTTGGAAGGAAAAGTGGACCATCGTTTAGTGTTTTAGTGTAACCCCCAAACCCCACCGTAAAGGGGTAACGAAACGGGAAAATGCAAATAGCTACCAATTTTCACCGTCGAAAGGGCTCTTCTTTTCGTGCTTAAATGCTCGAGAAAAATCAAAACTTTGTTGAAAAAAACTTTCCATCGAAGGTGAAATCAATTCCTGAAGCGTTCCAAAGCCCACCCTCTTCTGTTTAACCACGTTTTCCGCTGCGTATGTGTGTGCCCTTTTTCTGCCATAAAATCGTGTTATTGTTGTTTTCGCTAACACATTGTTGCTGCTGTTGCTGCAGGTTGTGCAAAAGAAAAAAAAAACTGACCGCTGACAAGTCATTTGCGACAACCTGTGAATCAACAAAGATGCGTTTTAATCTAATCTAATCCAATGAACGAACCAAAGCAACGCCACCAGATGGTTCGAGGCGTCGAACTATCAAGCCTTATGCTAGTCGAACGATTTTCCCCCGTTCGTTCCGACAAAGTATCCCTCATCCTCTCCCCCAAACTCCAAACCTTACGTCCCCCTCGAAACACCAGGAGGTAAATTTCCTCTCCTGAAGAGAATCCATCATCGAAAACATCGAGTCGTACGATCGCAAATTGAATCCACCGGTCACGCTTTCAGTTTTTATTGGATGAAGCATGCAAGAAAGTCATCTAAAGTGGATTAAAATAAAGAAAAAACCCCGGAGTATGTCCTCGAATTGTTTGCACGTTTCAACCCCACTTAAAAACCCAAATCGTATTTCATCGGCGGTGTGTTGTCTTTTGCGATCGGCGACCGTTTGTGTGGCGATGACTTAACTTGAGTGATCGTAAACTAACCTTAACCCGTTTTGTTTTCTTACTTTACTCTTTTACCCGCTGCGGAATGCTCGCTGTTTTTTTCTGTGTTTTTGTGTGTATGTGTGCATTGGCGTGCGTATCGGTCTTCGGCGGACAAAACCGATCGCCCTCGGATGTCGTGTGCGATTAACCTCTAACCCCAAATGTGGCAACGAAAAACCGTACCAACCGTCTACCGAACACACACACAACGCATCGCACGAAATGCGAAATCTGCCACTGCCATCGAACATAATCGAATTGCCCATTACGATGACGACGAACCATGCCGAACGATGAAACAACTGGCGGATGCTGATGGTGTGTGGTTCTTCTGCACGATCGCCGATCTCAAAATAATCCCGTCCGATCGGTCGACGGTTGCTGACCGACCAACAACAACCCGCACTGGTTGCATTTCCGTTGCGTGTTTTGTTTGCTTGCCTGTGTAACCATGCCCTCGATAACGCTTGACGCTGGTGGTGCCACGCCGCGCGCCACGCCACCGAACCCGGATAACCTGGCGGCCGAACTCGAGCAGGTGGCCAGAAAACTGGTGCTCATGGAACAGGACCTCGAGCGCTCGGAGGAGAAGGTCGAGATGAACGAAAGGTTTGTAGCGGCAAGAGATGGGGGTAAAAGGAAGCATACCTTCCCGGCCACCAGCACACTAATCCCCCATGCTTTGTTACTGGTTTTTGTCGTTAAATGTTTTTGCATGGATTTTTCCCAAACTTTCGTTCCGTTTCGGAGAACCTTTGATATGATGATGATACTAATTGTTGTTTTCTGCTCTCTTCCTTATTTCACACTTTGACTTCTTACGCCAACTTTGAAACAACAGCAAGATCGTCGAGCTTGAGGAGGAACTCCGCGTTGTCGGTAACAACCTGAAGTCGCTGGAAGTCTCGGAAGAAAAGGTATGAATACTCCAAACAGGGCAGCGAGTGCTCTCTCCCTAACGTTCACTGCCGATAGTTACCGGTGGTAACCTCACAAAAAACCCAAGACGAATAGTACACACAGAGTTCATACCGTCCACAGACGGTGTGAAACTCTCGGCAGCATAGTTGGTGTTTGATGATAAGAGTTTAGAAAGAACCGAATGAAAAGGAACTGTTTGCTCAGCTCAGTCTCCGCTGTAAAGGATGTCCTTTCTATTACCGTCAAACGCCAACGCCGCGAACCCACACTAAGACTTCAATTTAGTTTACCCATTCGCCCAACACGACGCCACACAATGACGAAGTCCGACTTAAATGTACAGACAGAATTCACACTGTGCGTGTGTGGTTTATTTGACTAAATAGGTTTTTACTTTTTATTTCGTTCCAAACCCAAATCGAACCACTCGATCTCTTTTTCTTGCGAACGTCCGCAATGTGTATCTTTCTAATACCTCCCGATCGGTTTTGAATACTCAAAATTGTAATCGTTCAAAATTGATAAAAAAAAACAAACCCCGAGCGTAGGCTAACCAACGCGAGGAAGAGTACAAGAACCAGATCAAGACTCTCACCACCCGTCTAAAGGAGGTACAGCATCGTTTTCCTTATGCTAGTGATATAGCAGAGCCAATAAGAGTTGGTCAGCTGTTGTTGTTTTGTTGTTGTGTCCAGCTGACCCGCGTTCCGTGTGGTTGTTTCGTTGTGTTTTTCTTTTCGCTTTCGTTTTTGTTTTTTTCTGTTTTATTTCCTGCATTTTTTGTTGATACTGAAGGTACAGTTTGATCGTCCCATTGATTGTTAGATTTTATCTTTCAGTTGATTAGTCGTTTATATTTTTTCAATATGTCCTTTATTAATCAAACAAATTTCATTACTTTCTCATATTTATTCCATACACACATTCGCTCTGTCTCTCCGGCTGATGTAAACTGTGCATTGATGTCGCACTGAACGAATGACCCTCTAAACATTGCCAACAACTCCATCCTTGGCCAAACGACGGCATTATTTACCTTCTACAACAACTAACCCACATCCAACTCGCCGCTCGATTGACTAAAACCTGTTGTACCGAAACCGGCTGTTTTTGTACAAAAATCGAACAAAATCGATATACACACACACACACTCCGCACGACCGGATGGAAACAAAACCAACCTTCCTTCTGGATGTCGTGCCGTGTTTCGGTGTGTTGCCGTGTTTGTTTGACGTACTTACCCGCGTCCACCTGGTCCGACCACCCGCAATGCGTGCGCCTGCGGGGGGTAAACGGCGGGGCTGGTGTGACTATCCGTGCTACTACTATTACTACTACTACCACTACATCGATCGGTCGTCGCGCCTTCCTGCAACGGACATCTGGATGATCCTGGTTCGAAAAAAAAATCAATCCCGTCGATGATCGTACACCGCCAGGCAACGCAACGGGAGGAATCGTACGGTGGTCAAGTGAGAGTGTTGGATCAGCGTCTCAAGGAGGTATACGAAACTGTAGAAGAATCGGGGGAGTTTATTACGGATACACCGATGTTGCCACCGCGTGTATCTGCGATAGTATACTGTTGTTGGCTAGCACTTAGCGTAGGCGCATAGGCGCATAAGCATATTATACACGTAAATCTCGGGGGTAATTAGGGCAGGATAATACACAAACACCGCAAGCTATTTCTTTTCCCTCTCCACCAACTAGTGGTGTCCCATCAGTTAATAACATACGAGCGTGCGTGTCTATCGCGGGCTCCATTTGTTGATTGTAGTTTGGTGAAGATTTAATACCCATATCCAATCTTCCTTTGTGTTTTTTGTTCCTCACTTTGTATGTATGCCCGCGCCTTCCAACCGTGTTCTGCAACACCAGCTGTCTAATGTAATCTCTTATCTTCGTTCCTCATTCGTCCTTGTCAGTGGTTCCATAACTCCTGTTCTGTCCTGTCCACGTGCGTCGTCTTATTGCTTCATTTCTGTCAATCGAAAGGCTTCTTCTGTCGGAGTCTTTCTGCTAGAGTTTCAATCGAACAAATAGGAGAATTTTCGTGGCGAAATTGGAAGGAGCACCGACACAAACGTACACACATGCACAGCCCGACCAGTTGTAGATAGAATTAGAGTAATTTTTGTCATCCAAGTGTGCCGGTTTTTGCTTTCGCGATCATCAAAATATCCCCGTGGCAGCGCCTAGCGGTATGCAATCGGTTCGATGCATTCGATTGGACGCAACCACGTTGGGATGGCAACGATCGACGTTAGGTCGTTGTTAGGATGGAGAGTAAACGTTACTGCTATTAGTCTACTGTAGTGTGCTCCCCCCTTTACAAGGATCTAATGGTTGGCTGATTGGTTTGATTGGGACTCTACCCGAAAGACTGTGGTGGGACGCATTCTGTTTTGTTTGTGTAATTGTCGCACAACCACAAACGCCTTCGTTTATCTCACTATCGAATGTGTCATGATGTGTGCCTCCCTCTGTCCCGTTTGGAATCGTATGTCGTGCGCATCAGCCCCAAAAAAAAACCGTAATGAAGCTTCCACAACCTGGCGCCAAAGAGTGTGTGGGTATTATTTTTACTTGTTTCCAATCCGCTGCAACCAGCCAAACATTTATAACACATTTTGAGGTTATCTTTTTGTGAATAGTTACTCTGAGGGTACTAGATGCTAACTCCAGCAACAACAAACACTCATGCTGTTAGCGCTGCTTGGGCTGTGAACCATGTGTGTCCGTGTCCGTTGTCTCGTTTCCTCCTGAAACCCCCCACTTCCCACCAAGAAGACCACCAGTCCTTTTTACCTCATACAAAGGCAGATTTGTTGGATGCGTAAAAGAAACCTGTGTTTACTCTAAATGGCGTTAATGATGTCGACCCTCTTCCGGGGGAAGTATGGTAGTGTTATCAAAATGCTCATTTGTGACTAAAAAAGAGTACAAAATCATTATGCTTCTTTGACCGGCTTCCGATTGTGACGAAACTGACCGCTGCGAATGCGTAAACAAAATGTGACCGACCGTGATGTGAGACTGGGCGCCCTCGTGCGCACACTTCCGTCTCCGGAAACCCGTTGTTCAACTAAATCTATCTTTTGTCTTGTTGTATGTACCCTTGTTCCCCCTTGCTCGTATTGTACCAACGAAGGCTATGGCATCTCGCGATTCAGTCGAAGACAAGATCCATCAGCTCAATGATAAGCTGACCAACGTAAGTTTACGTTTCTTACTGGCCATCTACCGACGGTTGCTTTCACCATCCTTGCTTCCTTTTTTTCCCCATTGGGTCATCAATATAGTGCGTGCGCGCCAAGCATTCCCAGACTTGGCGAACGGCGTACAGACAGGCTCAAGTTTCATCAAGCAAACTGAGCCTTTACTGATCGTTTAGGTGTAGATGATGGACATGGTATAACCTTTGCTAGTGGTCTAATGATCACTCATGAGAGTTCCAGAACCCCCTAAACTCCCGCATATTAGGATACTAGTTTGTTATCACATGGGCACCCTCTAATCCTTACATGTATCATAGTTTCAATCCTTACCCAACATTAAAATAACACGTCCTCTAGGTAGCTGGTGGTATCCTCCCTTCCGGTCCGATTAGAGAAAGAAACTGTATAGTTGTTGTAGTAGTTAGGAAAATTGAAGTAGGAATGCTACAACTAGGTGCCAACTTCCCGTTCAACTTCTTACTTTTCTATCGTCGAAACAACATTAAAAATAAAAAATGCGCGCACCGGTGAGGTAAGGGGGTGGTTTTTCGATGTTGATTAATCCACTTGTGATTCTTGTGTTTTGTTTTGTTATGCCCGCTACGGCTCAGTGTACTACTACTACTACGAATAACCAACGCTTTTTCTTGCGCTCAAGTAAACTAAGCACTAATTCAGATAACTACGAGTAGAGAAAAGGAAACAAAGTAGATTAATGCATGCCAGCAGAGTAGAATTTTTGGCTTTAAGAAAAGTTGAATGTGGTACAATGGCGAAAAAACGGAGATTAAAATCTGTGCCACTTTGGAAGAAGATTGACCAGTTTAAAATGTATCACATTCAACTTAAATGATAATGTTGTGCAAATTTTTGTGTCGATATGATATTAATATATTTTTCATCTAATTCTACCAAACTCTACTACCTGCCTGTCTCGGATATTTGCTGCCCTTGGTTGGAATGTCATCTTCAAACGACACTTATTGATGCTACGACGAATACATAGGCTGAAGCTCGCGCTGAATTCGCTGAACGTTCCGTTCAGAAGTTGCAGAAGGAAGTCGACAGACTCGAAGGTAAGTGTGTCCTGTTTCCACCGCATAATGGTTACGTTTTTCCTCCATTCAACCATTCGAATTTCATCCATTCCATTTCAACCAACGTCTAAAGTCGTCTAATAACGTTCGCAGTTTTTATCGCTAAATGTTTCAACCCAAACAAATACTTTAAGCGTATTAAAGGTTGTTTTCTTTACCGATTCGCTAACAAGAAGTGCAATGTGTGATCGACTAGTTGCTGATCTATTACAACACAAAATCCTAGACAGTGATGGTAACGATCAGCCAATAACTAACGGTACATGATGTGGAGTGAATTATTGTTGATTTTTTAATTTCGTTTTGTTAGATTTTAGATTAAATGTCGTTGGATGTGTAATGAACGATTTTGCAAATTTTCTTTCGTAATTTTTTAAATTTAAAAATTAGATCCCCTGACTTTTACTTTCCAATATAATCACTTATGATAATGTAAAAAATATTCAACGAAATTAAGAAAACTGAAGGTTTTTCGTTTATTTAATCAATTAGTTTAAATTTTTTTGTTCTAATATTTTATGATTTTTATTATTCCTTTTCTTTTCTTTTATTTTTATTAACTGTTTGATTGCGATGTGTGTGCCTACGCTCTGCTAATCGATAATGCCAAATGTTGTTATAACTGCTGCCTGTTGTGTGCCATCGCTCGAAAACTGATCAATCGTCGGAATCACGATACCTTCGGTTTGCGTTTGTGTGTGGCGTTCGTACTTCGGGTACTCCCAAACATAAACCACCAACCTACCTACCTGCTCATCAAACGGAACTCACTCTCGAACACGTCACACAAAACCGCCGACTTGTGAAACATGAAACCAACAACCAAACCCAACTCGCCCGCCCGTGTGTGTAGATGAGTTGACTGTCGAACGTGCCAAGAACAAAATGCTCCAGGAAGAAATGGAAGCCACCCTGCACGATATCCAGAACATGTAAGGCCGGTGCGAACACCATTACAAAATTTCGCGTAGTAAGTAGCAGCAGCGGCGCAGCAGTAAAGGCAGGCGGCTGGAGGAATGTCGGCACGATCGAATGCTCTGCGAGAATGATTGTGCCTCTGTACTCTTGGGGTGTAGCTAGAGCAGGGCACCAGTAGCAAAAGCAACCGCAAGGGAGGAAGCACATGTGAAGACGTAGTAGAGCGGAGCGAGACGAAGAGATCAACACACGCTTAATGTAATTGGCAAACGATCGCGATACCGAATGCCAACATCCATCACAGAAACACCCGCACCGAAACGTTTCACGAAAACAAAAAAAAAACTACACCATCTCAAACGCCACACATTTGAACACAACTCTGACGATCCTGAAGAGCAGAATTCCATAAATCGCATGCACGCCGAAGAAACAGAAAATTGGAAAACCAGACCTTAGAGTTAGTGGGAGCAGTGCAGTTAATACTAGAATATTTTGGCCTTTATAATGCAAACAATTTGCAAATTTTAAAAGCTTCTTCTTTGAAGTGAGTGTTTTTGAACGCGACTTGTAAGATCTTTGTTTTTAAGGAAACGAGCTAGCATTCGTACGCACAATTTTTTGTTGAGAGGAATTTCTAGATAAAAAAGAATGCTTTGTCAAAAGCAGCACCCCTTTTATCTGTATTCCCGCAAGGGATAGTATCGCAACTTTAGTAATCGGTTTGTATTGCTCGAACACAATCCAAATCTAATTGTCCGAGAAGAAGTCATTTTAAAACTTACATTGAACTTTTACTATCACGATCGCCTTCCGTTTTTCCTGCGAGCGTCAGTTTTCCAATGAAGATATCTTTGTGTATTTATAAATGAACTGGGTAATACCGCATTTTGTACCCGAGCGAAGGTGAAGACAATATTGTTAAGTAGTTTGTTCATGAGCCCATCGACTTGCATTCCATCCCTTTACTGTTCTGTTACTCTTTTCTCGGTTCAATCTGAGGTTATGAAGTATAATTTTATATGTTTGTGTTGCGTTTTAGTCCATCCGCACATTCCATTGCCATTCCAAGCGGTGTTAAAAAACATTTTGAAATAACAACTTTGCTCTTTATGAACAAAAAAAAAAAACCCCAACATGATCCATGCATTTACACAAGGCGCGTAGTAAAGTAGAGTAATATGTTCATGCATTTGCTAAAAAGACAAGGTTCAGCGACCGAAAAAAAAGGTTTGATGTTTTGTGAAACGCCGACCTAACATTGCCATTCTGGTGAGCGTCTGTTTCCCATCACTTAAATAAATTCCAATTCATCTGTGACTGTCGCTCGATTTTTTCAAACGGTATTGTATTTACCACCCATTTTCTTCCTTCAACGTGAAAGTTGTGGAATAGTAATATGTATATGTAGCATTTGAAGTGGTCAGCGACAACGTTCTTCAAGCTTTCCTTCTTTCCACTCCAAATCTTTTCGCTTTGTTTAGATTTAATTCGAGCGTTCGAAACTTCTCACTGGCGATCGTCAGCGATAGAGGCACGTTCCGGCGTTCCGACGGCGGAACGTCGCCGAGTCGAGACCGCTAGTAGACCTCCATCCGGTGGTAGCCAGAGGTTTTTCCTTAACTTTTGTGCCCTTTGTCGCCGCTCCCGTCGCACATAGGAGTGTGCTGATGTCAATAGTTTTCAATTAGAATGAGTAGGAAGGAAAATCATACAAAAGAAAACACAAGCGCTCGGTGGAGTTCGCGTACAGCAATAAAAGTTAAAATTAGTAAAATATCAACGCAAAATATAGCAAAGTTCGACGTTGTGGAAAGTAGAAAAGCTTACTGGTAAAAGATGATGGCAGCATGAAAGTGCCCTTCCTCCGGCTGCAATCGCTGAAAGATCACAGATCAAATTCGTTTCGTTTAGTGAGAGCATCAGCATCGTGACATGCTGTTGAGAGAAAGAAGTGGCGATTAATAAATAAATCGTTGACAACCCCGTTCATAGCGCCACCCTTGCAAAACGACGTGCCTTTAGGAGTGTCAATTTCTTACACATTCTTTTTGCTAGTTTAGTCGATGTAAGCTCACGGGGGACAACACAGAAAAAAATGGAGATAATTCTAGAGCCGATCATTTTGTTTAGGTAAAGTAAAGCGTAAAGCTGCTAGCTGGAGCCCCCAAAACATTAAACACACCTTCACACGAATGATACACGAACACACATGCGAACACACCACGCACACGTGGAATGCAGAATAATGCGAAAAAAGACCCCTTTATTGTATTTGAGTGTTTATAATATATTATTTTATCGTAAATCGAGAATTGTTAGAGTGTTCTATTACTTTTTTTATTATCTCCATTATGTTGTGTTGTGTTTTTATTTCTTGCCGTATGTTTGTTGTTGCTTTCAGCCCCTCTCCGAGTGTTTTCTGTGCTGTTGTTCTGTAGTTTGCTTTTATGCTTACGTTGTTCTGCTTTTATACTTTTTTATTTGCTTGACCCGAAACCATGGTAACCGGGTTGCTTTTTACGCGCACGGAATAAAAACCCAAAACATAAACCCGCTGTGTTACAACAACAACAGACGAGTTGATCGTCGAGAAGCTACGGTATGCCGAGATTGGCGACGATCTGGACTTTGCCTTCGTCGACCTGATACCTGGTATCAACCCGATCTGGACGGAACGCCGACCGAAACCGAAGACGCCACCGCCCCCACCGAAGCTCCCCACACCACCACCGGCACCAAAGGTGGAAGAAGCTCCCGCGGCCGAGGGTGAAGCGGCTCCGGCAGCCGATGGCGCCGCCGCTGTCGCCGGCCCAACGAAGGCCCGCACGCCGAGTCCGTTCGAGCTGCGCAAGCACTTCCCGCCAGAGGCAGCTGAAGTGCCGTACGTGCGCTCGCACACAGGCACAACCCCGAAAACGTCCCCGGCCAAGGAGACGGCTCCGGCGCCGGCCCCTGCCGAGGCCGCACCAGCGCCTGCTCCTCCAGCGGAGGGAGGTGAAGCGGCACCAGCTGACGCTCCAGCACCGGAAGCAGCCCCTGCCGAGGCTCCGGCAGCTGAGGCCGCTGCCGCCCCGGCGGAAGCGGCAGCACCCGCACCGGAAGCTGCCCCTGCAGAAGCCGCCCCAGCGGAAGCGGCTGCCCCAGCCGATGCCCCACCAGCGGAAGCTCCGGCATCCGAGGCGCCAGCCTCCTAAACCCGCCGACCTGCTTACGCTTGCCCAACATCATCCTCCTTCCCCATGCCTGCCTTCCAACAGCTGCTGTCAGCTTTCTGCCACGTTCAGCCTTGCTTCTTCTGCGTTAGCTATTTTTTTATTCTTCTTCACAAAGCGCTGTTTCCATTCGTCACTGTTTCCGTTGTTTTCGCAACGCGAAAAAGATTTAACTTTTATATGCATAATAAATCGAATGTACTAAAAAACAATGAACGAAAACATGTCCAACCGACGGGGAAAGCGTGCGGTTTGCTGCCGTAGAGTATTTTGTTTTCCGTTTTTGTTTTCGTTCCCTGAAGCTTCCTTAACGTACAGCTCTCTCGGCCGTAATGTGTGTGATTTTGTACGCTGACTAAAACGCCGAACGGCTTCACTAGGTAACCGCACCGCGCAGCAGCGACTGATGGCAAATACTTCTCCGATCCACCCATTTATCCTCGGCGCCCGACATATGATCATGAGTTACATTATCAGTTGCCGTACGATCTACGATACTAAGTTTATCAATTTCCTTCTGTTTCGTTGTTTATTGTTTTCTACACAAACTCCCGCACATTTTCGAAACCATACTCAACCTTGCCACCCACGCAGACGAACTCGTCATGGAGAAGGAGAAGTACAGGGAAATCGGAGACGATCTCGATACTGCCTTCGTCGAGCTTATTCTCAAGGAATAAGCCGTCGCCAGCGAGCACGACGACAGGAGGGTGTGGCTTCGCGCGGGCGCTCCCAAGATCATCATCATCATCGTCCCGGCTGCCACCGCCAACCCGGCCAGGTCGGACGACGCCGCGCGAGGAGAAGCCCCCTGTCAGCAGCACTAACATCATCATCCGCCGGGTTAAGATCGACCCCGGTGGTAGCATCCGTCCCCTTGCCGAAGCCACCGTCCGCCGCATGGGTAGCAGCAGCGTTTGCCGGATGATCGGCTGGCTGTGCGATCGCACGCTATTCCTTTTTCCTACGTATCGTTTTTAGAGTTCGTTTTTTATTGTGCCTTACCGGTCGGTGGCACCGGTGGAAAAATGGCTGATAACCGCTGCAGCGCGTGCCGAAAATCACTTGCTGTTACGTGTACCGTTTGTTTCCGATGCGCAAAGTCGACAGAGATCGTCGCCGCGGCCATAGCCCAGTAGAAGATAGTTAAACGTATCCGGCCGAGGAGCACAAAGTGTGAGGTGCGATTAGCACACGCCGGAAGAAAGTCGGCGGCGGCGACTGCTGCCCGGGCCCGGACGTGACGGAGGCAATGTGACGGACTTGCTTTAATCGCGTGAAAGTGAACCAAAGAGCAAGCTGATTAACAAAAGAAGAAGAAATGAACCAAACATCCACTCACACGCAAGAAATCTTCTTTAATTTCGATGTATTATGATATGTTTATTTTAAAAGGTAAAACCGCTGAGAGAAATCCAACAATAAAGAGCTAAGAGAAATTATATGAAAAGAGCTGACACAAGCACAAGCATTGAACTCGATTGGAGAAAGCAAGTGAAATGTGTTTTTATTTACTCTTTTATTTTCATCTTTATTACATTTATGTTCTTCAGTAGCAATTATGATTTTCTTTAGAGCAAAAGTTCGGATTCGAAAGAGTGTTAGCCTTTCAAGTTTTGAGAAAATTTATATCGTTTTATGAAATAAAAATAAAATTATTTTTATTCAAAAACTAGTTCCAAAGTTGTATGTTTTTGTTGTGTTTTATTAGTTTTCATTGTTTTTTCTTTGTACGCTGAGTAAGTATTATTTATATTTTTATGTTATTTTAAGTGTAGAAGTACCCTGCTTAGAGGTTCCGTAGTTTACATTCGAATTGGGGCATTTACTTACATATGTCGCACTTTAAATATTGATCAACCAACTGAACAAATGCGAGCAGATAATGTTGTTCACCAAAGTCTCCAACTGTATAACTCCACCACAGAATTATTGATTCTATTTGTTGAAAATAAACAATCCTTCTTTTTGAATGTATCGCTACACAGTTAACTTACTGTAACTAAATTGATTTATAGAAAGATTAATTACATTTTTAGCACTGGTAGATGTACTCTCCTTACACTTCTACTCATCGGTATTTTGATCGTAGTTTATTCGGTATATTATTTAATTTCGCATTGACTTACCTGTTCGGTTCTGTAAGATTGCTATTGCATTTGTTAATTTTTATCGCATATCTTCAATGTGTTTGCAATCTTTTCGTACTTAAAGTTAAAGTTTTGAAGTAATGGAAAGACAGAAACTGGTAAAAGAAAATAAAACTATAACAAATTCTTGTATATTACACCATCTCTACTTTTTCCACGAAATTCATGGATAAAAATGGTTGTATTATATAGGCAAACATGTATTTGTTTTAAATTAAATAAACGTGCGAATTTTGTTGGTTGACTTGATTCTCGATTGACTATAAGTGAACAAAATTGAAAAATTTCAACTCACCTTCATGTTTGTCCTATCGTTTGCAGATGAGCTCAACAAAGAGAAATCAAAGTACAAAGCAATTGCTGCCGAATTGGACCTAACATTTGCCGACCTCTCCGGATACTAATGGACACGCGACTGCCGAGTTAGCCACTAAAACAAAAACTGCTTACAAATTGGAACACTACTACACCAGCAGCAGCACACATGTCTCACATTGGCTTTACACCGTATCGATCTGTAAAATCGCTTTTCCGGTATGATCATTTGCATGCCATATCGCTTTACTCGATGTTTTAGGCCCGTAGTGAACACTACATTCCAGCAAACGGCATTTCACGATGCTAATGCAAAACAAAAGAAGAAAGGTGTTTCCAAACTAGAGGAGGAAGTAAAAGATGGTTTATGTTGTCAACGGGGAGGGCCGTTCTCCGAGAAGCACCCGATCCCGATTGGTTTCAACTGTGGCATTAGAGGTTCTATTATTTCTCGCTAGTCAGTAAGACAAATCGAATCTATCAATTCCGGAACGTTAGGAAGTATGTTTGTGTTTTTGTGATGGAAAAGAAGCAAATACACCGTCGGTAGCGGTCGGGACAAGCGTGGTCCAGGAAATTTAAATCTAATGCTTCTAGAAGTCCGCTTTGTGAAACAGATTGATATTCTAACTCGCTATGTAAGGTGGAAGGATTGAGGAGGAAAGGATTCTTCGCATTTATTCCGACATTATAATAAAGCCAATATCTTGTGAAGCTTTTGTGATTTGCGCATGCCGAATCGATGAGGAACAGAGGAGCCAGCCGATTAGATTGAAAAGAAAACGATGTGCGATGCCACCGTGGTTTAATCTTGTAACAAGTTGATAACAAAAACACATCGAGGGAAAGAATACGGTTTTGCTCGCATCCGAATAACAATCCTTACTGTAAAAGTGCTGAATCATTTGTGCACGAAAATAAAAGAAACAATCCAACGAAACCGTATCGCTGCGTGTTGGTAATTATCCTTCAACGAAACCTCGCTAGGAAGATTGAGAAAAATGAACTGTTTAATGAGCAGTTGAATATGAGCTTCATTTATTTCTGCGTTATATGACCGGGTATCGACTTTCGGCGTCGAGTATCATAGGAATGTAGTTTTGTACCTCGGTGAAGGCAACGTACTTATTGTTGTCGCACCCACCGTTGGAAGCACGCGGTGCCGAACTAACCACGCCGTACAGATAGTAGACGAGATCCCCGTCCATCTCCTTCGACAGTGCGAACCCACCACCGCTGTCACCCTGACAAACGCCCGTACCGGTACGTGGATCTCCGGCACAGAACTTATCGCCCGTCAGAAACGGCCGATAGGATACGGGCGAGTACTCCCGGCAAGTCACATAGTCCACCGTCGGGATCTCGATCACCTTCAGCGTGGAGCTGAGGTTCCCGGTGTTCGTCGTAAAGCCCCAGCCAGCCACCCGGCCGAAGCTGTTCGGTTTGATACGCTTCTCACTCTCCGTGCGCAGGTTGCGCTCGAGGCAGATCGGCCTGATGTACGTCCGGAAGGAGATGAAGTCGCTCAGCACCACGATCGCGATGTCGAGATTGTAGTACCCGGAGAAGTCCTGGTACTGCGGTTGGTGGAGGATCTCGTGGATTTGAAAAATCTGCACCGGCTGTGCCTCGATCGCACTCAGCTCCCGCCGGTACTTGCCGGCGACGATCCGGAAGTAGCGCTTGTCGAAGATACCCTCCGTGGCCCAGAAGCAGTGGGCGGCCGTAACGATCAGTCGCTCGGTGAGGATGGATCCGCCGCATGCATACTGCCAATCGGCTGACCGCGCGTCGTTAAGGGACGCTTCGTTTAGGTTCTTGTAGATCGCCACGTGCCAGGGCACCTCGGCGATGGAGATGTTCCGGCCACCGATGATGTACGCTTCGGCATCGGGCGTCGCCGTACCGCACACTGGTTCGCAGCGAAACACCGAGCTGTCCCAGGAGCCGTCGTTGCAGGTGAGTGTTTCGTTGACCGGCTCGGACGGTTTCTGATACCCAACGCGGCAGCCTATGCGCACCTTGGTCGTGGGGGGCAGAGGTCGCTTGCACGTTATCTGGCGGCGCTGGTACTCGCAGAACGGCTCGATGGTGATACCGTTGATGGGAATTTCGGAGCAATATTCTGGAACGAAATAGATAGTAACATTACCAAATATTGCATAACGAAATAAGGCTTTGAATTGTTCGCTGTTGGAGGGTGAAACAGATTTTGGATTTTTCTTAGTACGGTCAACTTATTGCGCCTGACTAAATTGAGCTTGTTAAACAATCCTACACTAAAACACACAGACACATTTGAAATGTCGATCTGAAAATTAAAATATATGAAATACATAAAATGTCACGCCTGGCACGCTTTACGATATTTGGGCCCAAAGAAAACTATACCGATTTCCGCTTGGTACGGAACGTGTAAAATAAAATATATCTGCCGAACAGACGCAACTGGTATGATTATGCATACCTTCTCTAGTTCTTTAAAATAGGTGGTTTCAAAATTCAAAAACTAGACTAATTGTACAAACTAATCCATCATCAACCATATGGTACATATGTTATATAACAGCACATCAAACAAAGCTTTCAATAGAAATTTTTTAAATTGGCATTTTTTCTCCTCAGACCTGTTACTTATAGTTAACCTGCTTCAAGGGGGTTAAACGTACTCCGTTGAATAAAAAAAAACGTTCAAATTATGTCTATCTTTCCTAAAACTCGAATTATAATTCAAATGTGCATTGGATTCAGCAGCTAAATATTGTTTTGTACCGTACTTTTTTAAAATTTTGAACAACATTAAGTCACTTATATTTAACTTTGGATATTTGAAATGCAAAACACACTATCATGTCTGATGCCGACTTTGGTTATAAGAATTTAAAATGAAAATAAATAAATATTATGTAGTTAAAAGGGTAAGCAAAATATTTACTTACTTTCGCACACCGGAAACGGTTGCAGCCATTCTCCATCGAGACAGACTATCGACGCTGCCCCCTTGATAGTGTACTTGTCGTTGCAAATGACGAACACCGAGTTGTAGTTTTCTATAAACTCCCCGGGAAGGATCGAAACATCTTGGGCGGTTTCATCGAGCACAAACCGCCCGTTGGTTGGAGTCGCTGGCACCTGGCAGGATCCCGGTGGCCCCGTAACCACCACAGGCGCAGCCGTAGTGGTCGAGGTGGTCGTCGTGGAGGTTGCCGTGGGCATCTGTTTGGGTGTCGTCGAAGGGAACGGTTTGCCACAGAGCAGTTCGTCCTCGTCGGACCCGTCACGACAATCGACGATGCCGTCGCACTTGGAGTATCCACCGATGCAGGCACCGTAGCTGCAGCGGAACGAAAACGATGGGCAAAAGACGAGACTGCACAGCTGTTGCGTCTCGTCGGACCCATCGAGGCAGTCCTCCTGCCCATCGCAAACCTGATCGGCCGGAATGCACACACCGGAGCGGCAGGAAAACTCGGTGTTACTGGAAAGAATGTGTAAGATGAAACGACGAACGACTTCGAGTCGCTGCGGTGGGTTACCCTTACGAGCAGTTTCCGTGCGAAGCGATCAGGGTGCCATTGTTGCCGGGACAGTGGACATGCTCATCTGAATGGTCGGCACACTCCCGGATGCCATTGCACAGCGCCGTCCCATCGACGCACGCCCCGTACTGACAGCGGAACGCGTAGCTCGGGCAGCGGATGAAGGCACAACTCTTGGAGGTCTCATCGGAACCATCCTTGCAGTCGATGACCCCGTCGCACTGCTGGTGCGACTCAATGCATTGGCCACTGCTGCACTTCCACTCGTAGTAGTTACACACTTTTCGCCGATCCCGCGAGAAACCTGTTGGAGAACGTTCGCGATCAGAGAGCCACACATATACGCACGATGGGTATTCCCCCGGCCAAAACAGAGGGAGTCATCGCGTAGCACCAGATGCACTTACCGCCGGACGTGGACGTTACAAGTGTCGTGAAGCACAATACTGCCCACAGCAGCTTCCTTCTTTCGCAAACCATTTACAACAACTTCACGCAACTAAATCACCTTGCGCCACTAACGGGCAAAGCATTCTTTCACTACCCGTTCTACTCGATTAGTCTTTGTTGCAGCGCAGCAGCACCGCGTGAGGCTGCGCAGATTCTAAGACTGTGAGAGTGCTTTGGAGCTGGTGGACCGTCGCTGCAAGCACTTTGCTGGCCGGATCGATCGCATATGACGCGTGCCCTTATCGTCGCACGGCGCGCTTTGTGTGCGTATTCGTGAGAACCCGTTTCCACCGAAACGACCGATGAACTTGGGAATCGCGCGTGTTCAAAGCGCATTGTCCAGCGCGGCTGATCCGCGGATTTGTTACTTCCGCGGTGGATTGTCAGGGAGCTGGGTGCGAGGGGTTGGAGTGCGCGAGGCATCCGTTGATGTTTTAGCCCCATGATGATCTCGTCAACATGAACGAAAATGGAGCGATCGTGCTGCGACGCGAGATACAGTTTGTCAGAGTTGTATGGCAGGGCCGAAAGTTGCTCGCCCGGAGAACGAATGATGTTGCTCCAGCTGATAATTCTTTCCCCATGCGATTGGGGATGCTAGGTATTTGGTTTTGAAATGACGGTTTTTGGAATCATTATTTTCCAGGGCAGCTGTCTGTAAAACATCATTATTGTAGGAAAGCATTCTCCCAATTGGCTGATATTGCCTCTTTTAGTAGTCAAATAATTTTGCTCAATTGCAAAAATTACCAAATGATATGCTAATTGTTGTTTAGTATTAAATCACATCCAAAAGTTACTTTAATGTTTAATAAACTCACGTACAGAAGTCAAGAATAGCTGTTGGAGTTAAGACCCCTCTTAACCCGTTACGTCAGAGAAGAACCCCAAAAACATCGAAGGTTAATTGTGTTCTTCTCATTGGGTTTAGATTTATGAAGTATCACTTTAAGAAACAAAACAATTCATAATATTTCAAGTAATTAAAATGTATCCCATCTGTTACTAATATTACCATACTGGTGTTTTGCTGGTTCCTTACTTACAGTCGGCCTCTAAATGATCAACGTGGGGGGCCCATTTTCATCTTCAAACGAGCTAATAAGGGTTTATCATTTTTCAATTAACAAATTAAAATCCACTCTAACGATTGAGTACTCTTTTTCGTTTTACTTGAAAGTTGAAAGTAGAAAACATTTGTTCTAAAATATGTAAAAATAAAACGCGTACCTCGACTTGCATTGCATGCAAACATACAATCATTGTAAATATTTTGAGAAACGAATATCAAACATTATGAAAATGTTTGTTTCTTTGTTTATAATGTTTATACGTTTTGACGATATTCTCCTGCTTATGCAAACTAGTTTTAAAAGTTGTTGGATTGATGGACTTGTTCCTTGTGTTAATTATTTTCTCTCCCAATACAAGAATATTACCTTATAACCCCATAGGCACTCAAACGAAAGTCTTGTATGTATGATGTGTTCATTAAATTACACGGACAGATTGCAAGGACAGATTTAACTTGTAGGTCATTTTTAAATTTAGAAAGAGATCCAATGATCTAATATTATTATTGCTTGAAACCTGGGCTACTAGTAGTGAGAAAATTATGGAAATAGAACGGTTGTTGACTAGCTTGTACAATACAATAAATTACGAAAATTTGGACTAACCCTACATAAATTATGCTTAGTCAGTGTTGAATATTTGTCAGATGATCAGCCTCAGCACGGACTTTGATCGAATTAATCCGATCGAATCTAACAGTCAATTTTCATACATTCCACGCGAAAGGTTCAGTTCCCTTGACGTGATATGTATGAACTTTGTTAGCTTGATCGAATAAATTCGATCGAAGTCCGTGCAGAGGTTCATTTTCTTTGTAGTTACTAAAATACGATGAACAAAACGCACGTTTGAGAGATCTAATAAAATCATTATACTTCCATTGAATCCTGAGAGGTGTTGATCCTAGAGAAGTCAGATTCTAAGCAGACAGTCTAGTGAGCAGTAGATCATTATTTTAAAGGCCAAGTGACCTAGATAATTCCTTGTCATCCTAGCTTGTTTCAAATTCATATTGACAATGATATTTTTTTAAATGTGACGGTGATTATAGTTAGCCGAATCACGAGGATGACTGTTCTGAGCGACTTATTTGATTCGAGGGCAAAATCGTTGCCAAATACTAGACAATGATCGGTCGAAAAATGAAAAGTTCGGTGAAAAATGTTGGCCACATTTTTCGTCATATTTCGTACATTTTTCTAAACTCTGTTTAAAAATCTCGTTCAAGCGAATGATCTAAATTTTTGGGTCAATTTGCTACCCCTCCAACGTCGCATTTTCACCGATTCGGCAACCCTCGCAAGGAACTCGTATATGATGATGAAAATTTAATATTTCTTCACTGTGCTCTAACGCGCAGGCGAACGAGTTGGGTTCGCTTTTTGCAGTTGCCGTCGTGCAACGCCCGCAGCTCATGGCTGTTGGCAGCATTGGAGCGGAAAACTAGAGGGATGAAAAAAGCGGTGCTAGAAACTCGCGTTCAAAATTAGAACCGATGCGCTGTTGAAAAATATATATTAAACAATCCCACGAGCTCCTCCAACACTGAAATTCAACATCGGCCTATGTTCGCTGTTTTTCTTGAGGAGAGTTATAGGTTTTCCTCGCCGTGGTTCTAGTTCGGATTTTTTGTTTTTTTGCTACTCACCCTCGGCCCACGGGAAAATGTGCAATCCAAACCCATATGCGCGTGCGATTTTTCCGCGCACCCGAACGATCGTGGGCCGAATTTCCCCCGATTCGGATGCCCGGAGGGGAACGAAATTGGAAAAATCCCACGCACAGACCACCCATACTGATACATACATACCCATACTAACACTCGGAAAAGCGGGGTTCCCCTTAGAAAAGGGGAAAACTTCCGATCGGTGTCTTCGGGATTTGGTTGGGGAAAATCGGTTTAGCAGCGGTGTGTCACCGACCAGAAGGTGACGTCACCATATGCTTGCTGATGCAGACGGTTCACGCACGACTTTCCCCGTTTTTCCCCGGCATATGTGTGTGTCTGTGTGTGTGGGTAAGTTTTGGGGTGTGTTAATGTGTGGGTCGGTTGTAAGGGTCAATCGGAGTTTTTCTCGTATGCGCTACTCAGTGCTATCGTGTTTTTAGTCTTGCGAGGATTTGAGTGAAAGCGCTCAGGTTGGTTTGTTGTTTTTTTTGGTTCCATTTGGTTCGTAAGAAACCTGTCTTTAAAATCTTCACGGAAAGTACACCAGCAAATGATCAGCCAATAGAAACAAACGAGAATCTTTGTAAAGTGAAAAATGGTTCTCGGAAAAGAACGGAAGTTGTGTTTCCTTCGAGTGATCGGAACCGATTGTTCAGTTTAAAAATTACCCCGGAATACAGTGAATTAGAATCCGCCGATCTAGGCGGTCGAATGTGGGATAGAGTTGTGCTGGAGGAAATTCTAACCGAACGGCCGTTACCAGTGACAGTAAAATCTAGTGTACAGGTGTCCGCCGGAAGACCCCCGGTCATTCGGGGTTGGAAAATGTCCAAAAATAGCATTCTTTTCGGGAGCGAGCCAATTTCACGCAACGTTTTATAATTAACCGCGTAGCCTAAATCCTTCTGCAATCGTGCCGAAGACTGTGGATGAGCCGTGGGAAAACTAAGAGTCGGTGCGGGTCTAAAAATAGGCCCCTTTCTCCACCCACCCCGCCCCCACCGCCACCAGCCGAGGTGGATTGAATAACCGCCTGTTTGTTGGTCATCGATTCGGATAATTCGGGAGGGTGGGAGGCCAAGAAAACAATGACTTTTTTCTTCCGTTCTTGCAAGTGAACAATTGCAGGATATGAAACCCACTTATGTCGTAACAGTGCCTGCGAGAGCGAAAAGCTTTAGTAGTGGACCTAAGATAACACGTCCACTTCGAGTCGTTTTCCGTCGGCCACTACATTTTGCGCATGTTCCGCCAGATTCCCTGCACACACTGACCGGCTGTTTCGAAGTCGGGCGATTTCCTCTTATAAGGCATGGACGAGACTTCGCAATCGCAAGCGTGTGGCCCGGGGTGCTATTTTTACTAGACGATGCTGCGCGATGCGGTCCCGCGCACCGATGGCGATGATGGCGTATGCGTACGTGGCGCCCTGCGCACCACACAGCGCCCCGAGCTTCTCGGTACCCCCATGCCGTCCTTCCGAGGGCTGAATGTAGTTCGCAAAGGAGCGGGGAGCGTTTGCTTCTTCAATGTTCATGCTGCCTAACCTAATGAACCACCATTGTGGCCAGCGCCCACACATGGGATATTTTATGATGATGTCTTGAAATAAACAGCGCCTGGCCGGTGCGCCTGGCCTTTCGAAGGACAGGTAGGTGAGGACGGCGTAGGGAACGGCTGCGGCGCTGCGGATGGAATGTTGAACCGCACACGCATGGCCGAACGCGCGGATGTGCTCAGTGCGATTTGGCTGGAAAGTGTAAATTTCTATAATTAGGACAGCATAGCTAGGCACCACACTGTTCGCACTAGAGCTAGGGTGAAGTGAAGCAGCTTTGTTTCCAACAATTTGTTTTTTACTTCTCATTGCGTTGAAGTTTAAAACCAAGGACGGGATTTCCGGATCGGCTTGAGTACTTTCAATTATTTTGAAAAGGTTCTAATTGGCTTTGATCTTGCACAATAAATGTTGTAGGGAAATTATAGGCACAGAGCGATTATAGATAGGCACAAAAAAGGGGTCTTTCTAATTGAGACAAGAAAAAGGATTTTAGGAGATGTTTTCTTCCCACATTTTACTCGTTTCAAAAGCACGATTTGAATGTCTTAATAATATGCCATTTTCTTCTCCCAAAAAACGCAGCCAGCACCTTAAGGTTAGCTCCTTCTTGTTTCTCTGTGGCCCGAGGTTAGCTAAAAACAAACATCCAAAATGGACGCGATCAAGAAGAAAATGCAGGCGATGAAGATCGAGAAGGATAACGCACAGGACAAAGCCGACACCTGTGAAAACCAGGCCAAAGAGGCTAACCTCCGTGCGGACAAGATCATGGAGGAGGTCGCCGAACTGACCAAGCGTCTGGAGCAGGTCACCCAGGACCACGAGAAGTTCAAGACCACCCTCGAGACGGCAACCAAGGACTGCGAGGACAAGGACAAGCTGCTCACCTCCACCGAGGCCAACGTGGCCGCGCTGACCCGCAAGGTGCAGCAGGTTGAGGAGGATCTGGAAAAGTCTGAGGAGCGCTCGTCCGCCGCCCTGTCCAAGCTGCTGGAGGCCACCCAGTCGGCTGATGAGAACAACCGGTAAGAGTGCGGGAGGGTGTAAGACCGACGCATTTCGATTGACACGATTGACGTCTCTCGTTGCAGTATGTGCAAAGTGTTGGAGAACCGTTCCCAGCAGGATGAGGAGCGTATGGATCAGCTGTCCAACCAGCTGAAGGAAGCCCGTATGCTCGCTGAAGACGCTGACACGAAGTCCGACGAAGTGTCCCGCAAGCTGGCCTTCGTTGAAGACGAGCTGGAAGTCGCTGAGGATCGTGTCAAGTCTGGAGAGGCTAAGATCATGGAGCTTGAGGAAGAATTGAAGGTACGGAAGCACGGAAACGCTGGTCAGAGCCACGCCGAGTGCTAACCCGAGGAAAATCCTCTTTCCCACCGTAGGTCGTCGGTAACTCGCTGAAGTCTCTGGAAGTCTCGGAAGACAAGGCCAACCAGAGAGTGGAGGAGTTCAAGCGCCAGCTGAAGACCCTGACGATCAAGCTGAAGGAGGCGGAAACGCGTGCCGAGAACGCCGAGAAGAACGTCAAGAAACTCCAGAAGGAGGTCGACAGACTAGAAGGTACGTGCGTGAGATTGCGCCCCGCGAATGTATCTAATGGCCACTACACCTCAACAACAAAATTGACGTACGCCGTACAGGTGGCGCGTCGTACACTTTCTGCACACATTCTCATCACACTTCGAAGCAATGGTCCACCATGGCCTACTGGCCCTTGGTGACCGTTCGATCGGGTCGACTTCGTCTATCGAGTGGAAAGATTGTGAAGTCGGATCCCGAACACTTCCACCTTCCAGTTGCAAACCAGGGCTTGACCGTAACAGTAGATGTTAGCGCTACACACAGGAACAACATCCAACACACCAAACACTCTCTCTATCTCCGCTGTATGCTTGAACTTGAATTAACTGAGCTGTAAATAGCCGTACGGGTGCTTTTGCTGTTTGCCAAAACGATCGTAGCCTATCTCGCCTAGAGTTATTTCAGCCGAGACAAGTGCCTGTCACACAGCCGCCGCGCGAAACGGCGCCGGAGAGACGAGATCAAATGTCAGAGACCCGTCCCCCCGTCCCCGTTCCCTCCCATCCTGATCAGCGTCAAACGTCGCATCATGATCGGGGGATCCTCTGCGACTGCCGGAACGTGCGCACGGACGTTTGCGACGCTCCCTCAACGCGGACACATCAACGCAATCCTAACAACTACCTTTCTGTAATCTCTTGCAGACAAACTGATGAACGAAAAGGAGAAGTACAAGGCGATCTGCGACGATCTGGATTCGACCTTCGCCGAACTTACCGGATACTAAACTGCACGCTAACAACTTCCGTCTTAACGTTAGGCATCACTTCCATGCCCGACCGCTTAGCCAAAGCAAGCAAACCACCTCCCCCCCCAACATCCCAGCCCCGCCCAGATCTCTGCCTCATGCCTCGCCCTCGACTCTGGTCAGCCCAAGCAGCACTCCGATACGTTCGCCTCACGATCGGCTGGTAGTAGAGTTCGGTTCAGTAGTCCGTTCGCCCCTTCCTTGGCGCACTCGTTGTTCGTGCTTCTTCTTCTCAGCGAACCGATGTAGCAAAAAACACAGTACGGCGCCTCGCTCCTCGCTGCAAGGGCCAGGAGCGTGTTGCGCTTTAGTTCAGGTGATCCTTATCGCGTCCTACGTACAATGTGGGTGGGAGACCGTCCAAAAATGGTGGCGCGAGTGGAACGAATGGACACTGTGAAGCTATCGATCGACCTTAGGTATTTATCGTAACGCATGTTACACGCCAATTCCACTATGTTTAGCGTTTCGATTTGTTTTTTGAAGTTTTTTCTTTTTATTTTACTGCATAAAAACAAAAATCATACTTCTCTCGCTCGCTCTCTCTCTCTCTGTTGATCGTGATCAAGTCTTGTGGACTTGTGCCTCTTTCTTTTGTAAAGCCACTTTACATACCACTGTACCAGATTCACATCCCAACTGTGTTCCGTCCGGTCCGGTTTCCCCCCCTGGTGCGTTCATGTGTAAATGTCCACTCCATCCAATCTCTGAGAGCAGCCTGCGACAATTTTCTCGTACATCGAAACATGCACATCATACGAATTTGCATACGATCAAACCACGATCTCGTTTCATTTTCATTCGATCGCCCCATCAGCACTGACACTGGCTGGCTGGCTGGCTGGTGAGGGAATAAGCGATCGCGACACACTTTCGGACAGCCATTGCTACATATCCGATGTTCTGTGGTGTAACCGTTCAGCATTCAGCAAAGCATTCCACTGTGTGGTCTAAAGTGTTTCATCGTGCCATCACCAAAACACTCTGTGTAAAATGTTGCGTGTGTGAATGTGTTTATTATAGATTTTCTCGTTCTTAAATCTCTGTACACCAAACCACCTTCGGCCCCCCGAAAGTGTAGGCTCGCGTCACCGCAAACCCATCGTCGAAAATGACAGGTGACAGACAGGTGATCCCGTTCGAAATCGTTCGGTTCGGAACGGGTGAATCGTTTTTTCATTTCTTTTCTTTTCGCTCTGCAATATCTGCCGCTTAAGTTCTTAACGCTTTATTATCCTGCACTTCTCTCCGCCGGGTTGACCGGTCCGTCCTGGTGTGTTTATGTGTAGTATCTACTAACCATCTACTATCATGTGTACTTTAAAAAACACTACGGTAACCTGTTCACCTGTTGTCTAGCCATTTTTGTCTACCTCGTTCACCAGTCAGTTGTGGTGCGTGTTTCAGTCCTGTTTTCATGTTATTCCACCCCGGGCCACAGCATCAGCAACTGCGGGTCGGTTTCGTCGCCACACGACGACTGCTGGACGTGCCGAACGCGCGAACGAAAGGCCCGCAGGCGGGCAGAGCGTTGTGGATAATGTTGTTTTATTTTGCTCATTTGATTTTTAAAACTACGTGTAATTGTCTGTGATCGTTTTCATTTTCTTTTTGGTACCTCCCACCGTCTCGAGCGCTCCGACTGCGAATGCCCACGAATGCCACTAATGCGTGCCCGCTCTTTCAATTCACAGATGAACTGGGCGTCAACAAGGACCGGTACAAGTCTCTGGCCGACGAAATGGATTCCACCTTCGCCGAGCTGGCTGGCTACTAAGCACGCTGGCCAATTGGGCCGCCACTCGTTGGTCGTCGGCCGGTAGCAGCGGACCGCTCCGTTAGTTTGTCAGCGAACGTCAACATCTCAGTGCGACCGCCAATGCTAGGTAAAACACATCGAGCGATTTGTCACCGAAATCGAAAAGCAACCGACCAACGAAAAACACCACGGAGAGAAGCTACGGCCAAGTGTGTGCCAAACATCACATACACACACACACACATACACATACACATGAGATCGAGACACCATCACCGTCCTAGGGCAGGGTGCAGGGTAGAGAAGATGCTCGTCCAACATCGCCGGGAGCATTGAACATTTGAAAGGAGAAAATTGAGCAGTCCATCCAGAAGCAGTTTAGAAAATTCATCTTGTTGTTGTCGTAGTTGTTGTTGTTGTTGTTGTTAGTGGGAAGTGAGAAGTTCATCACGTCATTTTGCATTAGGGTTGGGTTTGTGCAGTCGCGCCGGTGCGCCACCCTTCCGGTGTTGCCGGAACTGTGCGCGCGCCAGCGCTCGGCTAGCGGAAGCGGAGAAGTCCTAGAGCCAGGAATCAACAACATCATACATCGAGGCATGTGAATCTTCCACGTCTACTTTCTCTCGATAAATGTATTATTTATATCTTTTGAATAAATCTATGAGGACGGAAAATAATTTTAAGTAAACATCCAGAAACGTTCGTAATTGTCATGGGAAATGGGAAAGGTTATCTAACTTTTAAAGAGTGCGATAAGGGCTTTTTGCATAGTTGACTTACCTCGTGTAGCTCTTCCTTTAGATTCAAGTTCCAACTCGTGATGAAAAATCTTTATCACAACGGTTGTGTAAGATATACACGTTTAGTCACTTCGCAGTAAAGCGGAAGAGGTCGTCTGGAACGAGAAAAATTAAAAGAATGGGATTATTATATGATGTAGGTTAAACACTATGGTGCACGTGTTTCACGTGAATAGCTTTTCTGCAAGAAACTTTCATCAAGTTTACCGTACGAGTGTAAAGTTGAGTTTCTTTCCAGGTTTCCGAACTAGGACTGAAGCTTTGTGAAAACGGAAGTGGCAAAGGCAAAGTAAGTATAATGCGACTTGAGGAATGTTCAAAGAAAACCAAATAAATCTAAGGGAAGTGTGCGAATTTTCCGTTATCCATGATTTGAACGGGCTGCAATTGAATTCAAGTAGCTTAAAAATATTCTTGTAGTGTTAGTCGTTAAATATAACGTAAACATTCGTTATATAAAATGTTTTGGGTATTATTATTTTCTCTTTCTAATTCTAAAGCTCACTCATAGAATTCATATGTTCATTTTTTTAAAAAGCTACCTGTAGACTGCCTTTGATCTGAACCTTTCGCTAACGTTAGTTTTGAAGTTCTATGCCTGTGATTATTTTCAGATTAAACTAACGTTATTGTTTACAACATGTTAGTTTCTTTGATCCGTTAGCCGGACATATCCAGCTGTAAAGCAAATATCTTTGATCTGTGTTATTATATTTTGGGTTAATTTTATGTTATCGAGACAGAGCTGCTGCTACAAAAACCTTCCTTGTAGCACCCCGAAGCCAGTTTGATTTATGAAGTCGTTTCATGAATTTTTAAAAACGAACTTGCTGCGTTCAGTCACGAATAGAAAATACAGATTCCAAAATTTGTCACGGCTTGTTAAATTGCTATTGATATTCTACGTATCAAAACAGAGCAATAATCAAACTGTATGTTATGTAATAGTCTGCCCGATATCGAAAGCTTTCGTCAACCGACCGAGCACACAATTGACGTTTGTAAGTCTTGAGCCTCACCACGAAAGCTCGGAAAAACTCTCATCATTTCGGTGTTGTTTTCATTACGCCCAAAAATCCCACAACGTGCGCAGGATGTTGTTCTTTTTCGGGGAACCGGCTTGGCGTCGCCTCGCGTAGGTGACATTTCGCCTTGCTCAATGGGGAGCTCTCGCCCATTTCCCATAATTTCTCTTAGGAATAGAACAAACCGTTGGCTGTTTAACAAGAAATGTCCTTATAATATAATATTAAATGCCTAATTTTTAAGGCAATTTGAAAACGACCAACGCTTACAATTCGTTAAAATTGAGAACACTCAAAACAGATTTCAAACAAGTTTTGAGGTTTCTACCCCACACTGGAAAGAATGGATTGTGGTGTCCAAACCATGGTGAACTATGTATAGGAAACAACAGTGGAAAAGCGAAGAGAGCTTTCGTAGTGCACAGAACGCATGCGTCCCACTCTGGGTTCAGCTTGCTTTATCGATCTGCTTGGCAAACGCGTTGGCTTCCTCTGGTCACACGTACCGTGAATGTGCGAGGAAACGGTCCTTACTGGTTAGTGGTTGTCCGTGTGATTTTGCGAATATCTTCCAGCAGGCGAGTGTCTTGTCGAGCTGACCATCGCTGAATTGGCTCTGGTGAATCTTGCAATTCGCTTCGAAATCGAAACGTTGCAAAAGAGTGAACGGGCGGTTTTCGTGGTGGAAAATTGCTGACGAAAAAGGGCCACCCCCGTTCAGGTGGACGTGTGACGTCGCGGGACAGTGTGTGGCGTTCCTTTCTCCCTTGCAGCGCGACTGTGTTTGTGTGGGCATTGATCCGGAAGGGATCGAACTACCCAGTTTTGCGTCGCTCGTCCTGGTTCAAAAATTGTGTAATCCGTGCTGGTGTTTTGAGCTACTAGGCTAGTGTCGTGTGGATTAATCCGCTGTTTGCTGCCTATCAGGCGTAGGCTACGGTCCTACACCCAAGCGACACAACGGCGGAGTCTGGAATAATCAACAAGATGGGCGACCACGGCCCCGACATGAACACGCTGGAAACTGGTAATATAAAGCTATTTCGATTACGAAAAGACGCGCTGGCGGGATGGCTGAAGCAACTACGGAGTGTTTTTGCTACAACAGACACACACACACACACACACACACACACACAATCGGAGGAGCACACACATGGGCTTGAAACGCACAGTGGATGCACTTTTTGTATGCTCCCCCAATCGATATCGGTTCCATCATACACTTCGCTACGGTTTTAATCGGGATCAGGAGGGAGAGACTAGGGTCTGGATGGCTGTACGCGTCCAATGCGAAGTTGCTACATTCGAGACCAAAGGTAGAAACGAAGTAACAGACCATTCCATATTGGTGGCATTCTTCGAATCAACCGATGCACCGGACTGCCTGGCGCCTGCAGTTGCGTGTTTTCCCGCACGACCGTGGCAATTTTCTGGAGCCACCCTGACTGTCTCGCTTCCGGTGCGGGGCAGCGAGCCTGATTCACCTGTACCTTCATGACTCATGGAGCAGACAGGAACCAAAGCGTCCGCACAGCCTAGTTGAACCATTAGTTTATCTGTTAGACTTATCGGAAATCCATTTTCCAACACCCTTCCCAGCATCGCGCGACGAAAGAGGTTCGTTCTACTGCTAAATCTACGATTAATCTACGAGCCAGGTCTTTTTCGTTTGATGCTACCAAAATGCTCTTGGCAGCGTCGGTAAATTTTTATGTCGTTAATTTTGCGCCTTTTGCCAAAATTTCAACCTCATTCCAGTTTGCACATACTCGTCTCGATACACATTTGGCGACCGTTCAAGTGACCGAGCAAATGGCGGCATTTAATGTTGTGGTCAACCCGACTAATTGAGGTGTTTGAAAAGGGCCCAAAACCGTTTTGGGGAAATCTCTTTTCAACGATATAACGTGTTTCGATGGCGCTTGATTATGGGGATCACATAAACAACATTTTCTTGGTAGCACATATTGGAGTTATAGTTTTAAATTAGTTTCAAACTAGTTAAAGCATTATGATCACATTAACATGAGATGGGCTGAAACATTTCATCATATGAATTTTATTTACCCCTATGACGTACGAATTTGATTTACTTTCTACGTTGACCTTTGCCTTCGCAATCGAAGTTTCATTGTAATGGATACTGTTAAATACCATTCCAAGCTTTTTCTCCTTCGAAAAGGTAGGTGGGTATTACTTTATACCTCGCTCCTAAGGAATTTTACTTTGTTGGTTTTTACTGACTGATGATAAATTAAGAAAATAAAATGAAATTATTTTTGTATTAATCATAGATGTTTAATGCACGGTTCTTATAGGAGTCCAATAGCTCAGGTGTAGTTAATATTTAACTGCTCCATTTTAGAAAACCTTCATTGTTCAAACCATCCATCCATGAGCACTAATTGATATATGGTACTGCAATAAATTCCAAAAATTGTCAACTTTCCCAGGTGTTATAAAATAAATTGAGATTGCTAGTCACGTTCACTAGGCACTCACTCCCCGTAGAGTAATCCTCAAGATGGCTGCTTAAGCTCCGCCGGACCACCCCCTCTTCGCGATGGTGGCCTGCCACTGGCCGCCATCCTATCGATTGCACGTGGGCGTCGTTGCCTTCGCAGCGAATGCAATCTCCTTTCCGTTCTCAGGCTATTATCCGGCCCGGCATCCTCGACCGTGAGCCTCCCGCTGCTCGAAACCGTTCGATACGTGCAGCCTTTACCATAGCAGCAGTAAAGACCGCACGCCAACGATTGCCTGGCCGCGTGTTTTCCGAGAAAGCATTGCATTGTCCTTGGCATCGGCTTCGGGAATCCTGACACGGCGCCGGGGCGCTCCTTAACCTCCATCTAAGACTTTCCTTGAACTTCCTTTCTTGCACTTGTATGAACAAAATAAAGCCAAGGATGGCTTGTGTGGATGAGAACGGAGGCTGCCAGGTCGGAGTCCACATCCTACAAGGAATGCGAGCGCGCTGATGAGGCGAATGTGTGGTGAAAGTGACACGCTTCCAGTGCACGTCGACTTGTCACATCCAGCATAACGTATGGGGTATCCTAGTAAATGGCACATTCTTTTCTTTTGCCATCTCCCATAGAGGTGGACGATTCCTTTTCTACACAATTGCGTTGCATAAACGAAAGCTATTCCGGTGAAAGATCTAGCATCAGACAGCAATGGTCTGTCTCTTGGAATAAAGATCCATTCAATGTGCGAAAACTCAAACGACATCTCAAACAATTAGAAGCAGCAAGATACATTCGAACGTACTTTCTTTAGGTGGCTGCTGCTGGCTGACGTCATCGTGGACGCTCATGAGCAAGACGTTGGGGTCCCGGGAGTGGCGTTGCAGATGGAAAACAGAACGTTACCGAGTCCGTCTTCTCGGGGTTGGTCCCAGTGGGACCGGTTGGACGTTGCCATCCAGCTCGGCGCAGCGAGGGCACAGCCACAGTAATGGGCTCACGTAAGGAGACCATGAGCAATGGCCGTAAAGATGAAAATACGCCATCAATCAGCTCGACAGAAGGGCATGTAAAGGTGCTTGGGAAAACTGTGTTTGCGTAGCTGGCAGTTATGAGATCGCATTCCTTCGAGAATCAACTTACGGTAGAACTTTGGCCCGATTGCCTGAGGGGGGAAGGAAGGTGAAATTAAAATCACCCAGAGTTTCATAGTTATGTGATCCAATATTTAATTTAAAATCCATTACACTTTCATCGGAATTGAACGACGTTCTAAGCAAACGAATGTTGCGAAAGAGACCTTTTTTATGAGATATTCCAAATAACACACAATTACAGTTTAAATATAAAGTTTACTACCTAAGTGGAACGTGATAACCGGAAAGTCTAAAGGAATTAATGAATTTCTTATTGATGTACAAACAATTTGTGCCCTTGTGTGGTATTGAGAAATCAAACATAGTGCGAAAGAAGGATGGTTCATTTAATGTAAAAATACACTTTAAGGTTTATTGGAAATTTAACTGTTTTTTAAAATAAAAAAACACATAAATTAAACGAAAATCCAAAGATGGTGGCATACTTTTTACGCATCGCCACGTAGGAGTATTAATTTGTTTGAGTAGAGATTTCAAAATCAATTAATTTAAAATACAATAAAATTGTGCTCTTAGAAATGAGTCCTACTAGGACAATAATAAACATGCGCAAGATAGAAAAACTACGATACACCACAAATTTATACACATTTTATACACGATTCATTGTGGTTTTCATGAAACTAACCAAAATAATCAAAGTTGAACAACTTGTGGTACAGAGCTATATTTGTCGTTAGTTTTAAACTAGCTAAATTTCATGAATCACTGAACAAAATACAACAAACAAATGGTGTAAGGGAGCCGATGATACGATTACCTTTTCGCCAAATTTAATACAACCAGGATCATACTTTTCGTGCATTCAACCGACGATATCGAGCATTCCATACACCAGCGTTGATTTGGATTTTGAAAGCCAAGCTTAGCGCACCTAATTTTCATTCGTACCTTGAATACAGGGCGATACAGTGAAGAGCAGCACGGCCACCGATAATCTAATTAATGCTGTAACAGTGGATTTGTTTAGTATTTTCGTGTGCACGTCGCCAAAATCCCATGGAATGAGCTCTCTCTTTCTTGGTTTTTGTGTTGGTTTGTACCTGGACCAACGTTGTAGCAATTGTTTTTTGTCAAGTCGGTAGGTGGCAGCTGTAAGAACAAATTTCCACCAAAAATTTTCCTACCAGGATCGAAACGCCTTCACAAACCCAACACCGGCTCACACCGGCTCACGCTTCAGGGACGTTCGGTTGAATTCTTCTCCGAGAGTTGTGGGTATGGGCAGCAAGTTTTGGTGAACATGAATAATGTAAGAGACGTTGTTTTTTAGTTGTAACACCAACTTCTTCATTGAAAGATGCTAAGATGGGAATTTCGTTTTCTACGATCGATTTCTTGAATTTTACATGTCGTTCCTTTTTCCCGAGGTTTACATGGATCAATTCTATAGTTTTTCTAAATCAGTTTGTATATGTTAATATAATTAAACGAATGTAGGAAACAATATCAAGTTGTTTACGTACTATCACGTTTACTTTACAAGTCGTAGTTTTTACTTATCTAACAGTACTACTTCGTTACTTCACCTGTCCTTGTTAGATGTGTCAATATTTAATAAGCTCCGATAAGGTGGTCGGGTGGTTTGGGAACTTTTCTGTACGGCGCACCACGTTTTTCTGAACCACATTCGGCGTTGGGAGTCTGGAATGAGCTTTCCACCGGTGTTGGCATATGGTTGTTTTATGTTATATGTTTTTTTTGCACCCTCGTCGAAGAGTGTTTTTTTTCGGAACGGCTCCCGTTGGTTTTGCGGGTTTGGAAAATGTGCTTTACGCATTTTTAGTGCTCCCGCTGCGTGAAAATGTAATGCAAAGGTTTCCTCTCTGCCGATGTCGGTTTGAATATGTGTGTTTAGAGTGTCGGTTCATTATTTCGAACCCCAAAAGGGCAGAATTATAGTCGAACGAAAATACATCGATCGTGGGCGCGGACGAAGCGGGTCGTAAAAATATGTTTGTATTGCAATTGGAGCTGCGTTTGTCGAAATGTGAGTTGTGTTTGGGGAAGGCTGAAGCTGGATGTTTGAAAGATTGCAAGCGGTAGATATCCAGATTGCAAATTGATTACAACCTTCGAAAGGTATCCGCTCTGCTCGTGCTTGCTGGGTTTTACAAGCGTTGAGTTCTTTATCGAGAAAAACAGTCCGTGGGCCAAGATAATGAGGGAAGCTACCGGGTTTGCGTAATCGAAAAGCCAAGCTACCGTGAAATAGCAAACCCTGTGGGCGTAGTTAGCGAGGCGTGGCGGGGTTTGTAGTGACCACCGAAAAGGGAGGGTAAAATATTTGCAAATATTTTACGCTACATAATGCCGGCCACGCATTTGCATGGCTTTTTCATTTTTCGGGATTTTTACAGAAATGTACGTGACTATACAAATTTTATGTAAAAATACATAAATCGCAAGTAACGAAAAGCTATATTTCGACCAGTACGAATTAAATCATTTTCAAGAAACAAAGGTGCAAGGTACCAACACTATGTAACTGTTTTTCCTTTGAAATATGTTAATCATTTCACTATATTCATATTCTTTTATCCTTGAGCTATTTTAAATAATAGTCCCCTACGAAACATTTCCTCTTTACAGTTTTGGGTTTAATAATTTCAATGAATTCATTGTACTCCCTTCAAACCCCCTTTCTAAAACAGTCCTCTTATGGAACATTATCACTGGCAAATACGGTACAAACGCCGAGGGCGAACCACGTAAGGTGTAATTTTATTGCCCCCGCGCATATCATTTAAGGATCCCGTAAGCTAACCTTATCCCCGGAATCGTCACGGCTTCCCGGGGTTTGAACAATGGGGCTCACAAATCGTCCCGGGCCGTTACCGGGCCCCGAAAAGTGGCCGCAAATGCGAAATGAATTGGTCACCGCACGGCTTTATGGTACTTGTGGGCTTTTAGTCGCAAATTTTACGATCTTCAAAGCCTACATAAGCGACCGGTGCCACCCCCGGGGCGAGGAGGCCTAAAGAGGCTGCCAGCGAACTTTTGTAAGGCGGCCATCGCCGGTCGTTTTTCCGTTTGCTTCGGCCACCCCCGCCGTCGGGCAGTGAGGATACGTCATTAGTCATCCGGTCGCGCTCGTTCAGATTATGTTGTGCTCATTTCAGTTGTGCCGGCCGTGCTGGGACTGACGGCGGCCGCCATACTGGCCGTGACGGCGTGCTTCTGCGCCCGTCGCTTCCGGCGGCAGAACAAGAAGACCAACCACGAGGCGTCGTCGCTGCCCTTCCAGCCACCGCGCCCCCCGAAGGCGGTCCGCTCGCCGAGTGGCCAACCGCCGCAGTATCTGAAGAAGTCCCCGTCGCCGACGAGCGTCAAACCGCTGCCGGGCCACCTACCGGCACAGTCCCCGACCGAGCAGGCGACCGTGGTCACGACCACCACGACGAGCGTCGTCCCGCCGACCAAGTACACCGAGGAGAACGAGCTCATCCCCAAGAACGCCCAGCTGGAACCGAAGTCGCCGGATGTGTCGGAGATGGGCGACCCGGTGACGGCCGAGCTGAACGGCGACGGCACCGAGCACGGCAAGCTGGGTGCGATCGTGTTCAAGCTACGCTTCCTGGCAGATCGGAGCGCGCTGGTCGTGTCGGTTGTGCGGTGCCGCGGACTGCCCGGAAAGAACCATGGCTCCGGTGCCGCCGAGCTGTCCCCCATGCCGGCCGGAACACTCTGCAATGGCAGTGCAAACGGCAAGCAAACGGCCACCGATCCGTACGTGAAGCTGCAGCTGCTGCCCGACAAGCAGCATAAGGTGAAAACAAGGTAAGTTTCCCAACGGGGGCGAAAAGCACCAACCAAGCTTATTGTGAAATAAAAGAAAAGAAGAATGGGCAACATAAATGACCAACTTTTCCAAACACCCCGAACCTTACGTTTCATGGGGAGGCACCTAAATGGGGAGAGAAAAATAGGGAGAAAAAAACAAAACACAACCCTCCATCAACCTGAAGGTCAGCAAACGACAAAGGCGAGTCCCGGCACTGTTGCCAGAAGGCACACAAGAGATGAGCATTGGACAAACCGTGTTTCGCCAGCGAGAGATAAAATGGCGTGGAAATGGCAACAGCTGTGGCGTTAAATATAGCTAAAAATGGTGAAACTTTTTTTTCCGGCCTCGGCAGGAAACGACGGTGCTGGAATTGAAAAGTAATCCACTTAGTCAGCAATGCTGGTTTGCGGTGGAGAGAAGCATATTCGTTGTGTTTTGTTCTTCAGTTTGGACATTTCTAGGGGAAATGGGATGATGGGTTCCAAAAATAAATACTAATGTCTTCGGTATCCGGAGGCTCTGCCAAGGGCAAGGAACCGTCGGAATGGGTGCCCTTTTTTTCGGGTGGTGTACGAAATGGTTAAATGCTCATCCGTTTTCCGTTTGTTCGTCTACGATCTTCGCAGGGTTTTGCGCAACACCCGCAATCCGGTGTACGATGAGGACTTTACCTTCTACGGGCTGACGCTGACCGAACTGGCCGGAATGTCGCTGCACTTTGTGGTGCTGAGCTTCGACCGCTACAGCCGGGACGACGTCATTGGCGAGGTGGTGTGCCCGCTGAGCGGCATCGACCTGCAGCAGATCGAGAACCAGCAGGTGGCGCTGAGCCGCGAGATCCAACCCCGCAGCCTGAAAATCCGTGCGCAGGGCCGTGGTGAGCTGTTGATTTCACTCTGCTGGCAACCGGCTGCGGCCCGCCTAACCGTGGTGCTGCTGAAGGCACGCAATCTGCCCCGCATGGACGTGACCGGACTGGCCGATCCGTACGTGAAGATCTACCTGCTCTACAATGGCCAGCGAATTGCGAAGAAGAAAACGCACGTCAAGAAGCGAACGCTCAGCCCGGTATTCAACGAGAGCTTCGCGTTCGACATTCCCACCACCGAGGGGGCCGGGGCTTCGCTGGACGGCGTTTCGCTCGAGCTGATGCTGCTGGACTGGGACCGGGTGACCAAGAACGAGGTGATCGGACGCCTGGAGCTAGGTGGACCGCGCAGCAATGGGTCGGCACTGAACCACTGGAAGGAGGTGTGCAACTCACCGCGCCGCCAGATTGCCGATTGGCACAAGTTGCGGGAGTAAGCGGGCTCTAGGGGAACCTACAGCACGGAGAAGGGTCCGGTCGGGTTGAAAACAACCTAACTAAACACTTTTGAGAATGGCGTTAAATCGGTTGACACGCAGATGAATCACTTAAACGAACTGAAGCATCAACTGGAGGCGCGGCTATGCAGTGGACATGAGAAGCTTTCTACATTCATTATTCATTACAAGAAGAATCCTCGAAAGTCCAGAAACCAAAGTCAATCGGAGAGGTATTTAAATGCACCAAATGTAAACCAACCTTTTTATCCCAACCATTTCCCACACGATAGCGGGTCGGGCAATTGGGACGACACAGGATTCATGTCACCATCAACACAATCAGACTATTTCCGCCTTGTGAATCCACAGCATTTCAGCCGTCGATATAAAGTAGTAAAAAATAGCTTTCGGTGGGCTAGCGTAGGGCCGCTTGCCTAGCAGGACACATGCACGCACCAGCAACCTGGATAGCTAAGCGCAACCATGTGTTTGAACACTTATGAAGTCTATTAATGCAAAAACCACAGGATGCATACACTAACGGAAACGAAGTGACGGAAGAATACAATCAAATCAAACACTAGGCAAGAGCTTTTGACCATTACAACAGGAGGATGGCGGACGGGGCCAGTCAGTGAATGCTTATCTTGGCCCCAAACACATGCAACATTCAAGAAGGGCCGTTTGGATGATCTTTTTAATTTGAGACCAACATTTATCGCGACGCAATCGAATATGTTTCAACAATATTTCCTTGGATGAAAAGCAAATTTATGAGAATGGATCTTCTTCCCAGGACCTTGAACTATATGACCTCTGCTTAAGCACTGTGCAGAAAGCAGAAAAATAAGTCCCCATTCTTCTAGTAGAGCAGAAACAGAGTACACCCCAACGAAAGTATTAACAAAATTGCATAAAACCAATGATGAGAATCTCAAACCAGTGTCCATCAGAGTATATATTAGAAACATCGTATTTATTCTACCGTAGAAAGCGAGCAACAGGCAAGCAAACTGGACTACATAAACATTCTATATGAGAACAGCAATTATAGTCAATGCTTAGGAATTCCACTGAAGCTGTAATTTCTGACAAAAAATTCATAAACATGAGAAACACAATGTATTGCATGGCTCTTTGTAAAAGAGCCAAAGGACACCACTAGTTTAGGAGTATAAGGATGCAGTGATAAGTGTTACCAAAGGCTTGATCGAGGCAAAGGGTTTGTAGGATCGATCGCGCATCCGTGAGACCGTGTCGTTGTACGGTCTAATATGGTAAATGCGGAGTGAGTGCTTGTGCGAAAATTAAAACTACAATTGTATTGTTTTAGCTTGGCGCAACTTTTTTAGGTGACGATTTGTTGTTCTTATCAACTCCATCTGTTAACCGTTGGTTTAGTTCCTCAAGTCGTTTTTTATATCAACCAAAAATATGGTTTAAAATAAAATCTAGCCTCTTTGTACATACATCACCAACCATTGGGGTTGGTTAATAGCCATTCCTTTCAGTTTCAGTTATTTAAGTACTACAAAGGCGTACAAATTCGCACCGAAAAAAATCAAACAACGTAGAATATGCTGTGAATAAATAGGGCATTAGTGTTTAGTTTTGGATGTAGCTTTTCTAACGAATGAGGTTAGACGCTTAATTTGCTGGATGAATTGGAGATTCCGAACAGAGACAGGAAAGATGAAGACAGCAGGTCGCAGATTAGTTTTGGTTAATTTGTGCAAACTTAAGCAGAGCGAGTATCGCAACCGATCAAGTAAGAAACAAAATTTAAAATTGCATACAAATCTGTTCAGAACATAAATTTAATTGAAATGGAAAGATAGATTGCATTTAAGCTCCAAGAAAAAGGCACTCAAAAATAAAACTACATGGGAATGAGTCTGTACTAGAGGTTAGACGCATCAAGAAGGAATGTCTTAACCACTGAATATCTATCTTAGCTGCATAGTGTTGAATCTGGAATACTGTTACGACATTAAATTAATGACGGTTGATTCGGTTTTAAGCACCTTATGAAATGTAAGTGGGTTGTAAATTAAAAGCTCACCTATTGGAACACCCATAATGCTAATGTGGAACATGAAAAATGATTTGATTTTCACGCGTGTAAGTTTACTGCGGATCGCATGCTACTTTAGTTCACTAGTTGTTATTAATGGTTTAGATTTAAAAAAAGTGAATATTCCAACAACAGAGATCGACGAAATGATCACTTCAAAGTAGAGACTAGACGCAACTGCTAGGCAGATTGGAAATGGTCATCGATAATTCCGCTGTGTGAATGTATATATACATATAACAAAGCTATGCTCTATTTTATGTTATGAAATCAGTACAATATAAAGTGGTATAATAAAATCTTAAAAACGAAAAATGCTTTGTCTCGTCTTTTCACATTCTACGATGATGGTCTAACTTTGTCATCGCTTTCAGTGTCGTGCTCGTCCTTAAAATTATCCGCTCGCTTCAGCAGTCGGTTCAATCGACGGCCAATCAGTTTGGGATATTGGTTGTGGCGGATGAGAAACTCCTTGGACTGGTGTGTGACCGCTCCGTTTGCTAGCTGAAATTGGCAAAGTGCGTGCAGGGGTTGCAGCAGCTGCTCTCGGTACCGTTCGTCTCGCTCCAAGAGGCTAAGTGCTTCGATGGCCGTTTCCAAGGTACTGAGACAACCGTCTGTTGGCTGGGTTCGTATGATGTAGTTGCTCGTACCGGAAGATATAAGTTTTACCTGCCGCATTCCGTGCAGTGCAGTGGAGCAGGTGTAGATAGCTTTTGCCTGTGGCCACGTTCCATCGATAAGGATCAAATTGTAGGGTCCTTCGCTCGGGTCAATTTGTTCAATCGGAACCGAATGAGCACTGGGATAAAGAAGTAACGATCGTTTATCGGCCAGAATGGACTCCAACTCGTGATCGTGGCGAGGGAACTTTTTGCCTTTGTAAATCAGACATTTGCCGGGTGCCAAGCCTACTGAAAGCATGGGGGCAGTTCGTAAAGATCGTTTTTCTTCCGCAGGATGTTGCAGCAGAACAATGCGACCACCGGGAATTAGTAGTTGTGAAGGCAACGCTGAGCACCAGCAGACGGCCACAGGGCGGCTGTAAAAATTGCACGTGGCTTTTGTAAGTGCATAACATAGTAATTTCAGCATTCATACCAGCACTTAGAACACATGGGACGCATTTTTGGAGGGTCTGCTGGTATATTGGCTAAATCTTCCCATGCTGCGGTCTCTAAAAGAGCCTCACTCATCGTTCTTATAGAATATAAACTAACGTTAATCGATATTTGTTTAACAAAACACTATCCGTAATGGTCATCGAGGAAGTAAGACTGTCTTTAACACAAAAGTAAACAATTCTGTTTATGATGAGCTTGCAATGACAGCTTAACCGAAGGTGACTAGAGCGAAGCAATACTTTCAAGTTGAGAAGAAAGTGTTGCTTCATTCCAGCCACCTTGTGCAGTAGATCAAAATTAGAGTTGTATAATTCCGATTCAGATTCATGAATGTGAATGACTCTTTGATGCATTTGTGAGATTCATGAGTCCCACAGATTGATTTATGTTTGCTGAACAGAAAAGTAAGGTCCAAAAATGCAAAAACGGGTAGTGACCATTTTTAATTCTTCGCTTGATATACGACAATGAAAGAATTCGTAAGATTCATCAATGTTTTTAGCTTCGAACCCCAAAAGATTCATGAATCAGTCTGAAAGAGTCTTGGGTGATTGATTCATAATATTTACCATATGACCAAGCTCATAAAAACAAAACCTTACATGCCCGAGGGGTTGAAAATTGCCAGTTTATTTACAACTCAACACAATTTACAGCTCGAAATGGAAGGATTTTACAGGACAAAATATTTTTTGCATGTAAGATTCTTGGCACTATATAGGAACTTTCGTTGCTATACGAGTTGTTAAATGGAACAAATTCAAATGTGGCATGTATTTAATTAAGAAAAATCCTTAACAATCTTCTTCTTTAGCGAGAATTTACACTATTACGAATCAAGTTTCCTGGGTCTTCGCAAGCTAAACTAGTTATGCAGACCTCTAAGGAGTTATAACTTTATAAAGACCGGCAACTAACCACAAATCAATCAATTTATTAAGTTTCCAAATATTGTTATCACATGTTGGATTATGGATGAAAATCATATTAGTGGATCAACGTAGAGTAACACAAACAGAATAACGTTTATAAGAGTTCGATGATTTATTCACTTCAAGGTAGTTTATTTGATGAAAGTTTTACATATAGTAAATGCTTGAAGCATGTACGAAAAATCGTTTTTTATGTTTCTGCTTCTGCAATTACGTTGGAGTAGGTTTTCCACATTTTCACACAATCCAAACAGTAACGTGATGGGCAAAACGGAAATCTCACTAACGTCGGTGTCTACGGGAATGTAGCGGAATTTGTACTTGAATCAGATAAATGGTAATTTCCCTTGAACCATAGAGTTCCGGGTAATTCGCCAACAGTACAACTGAGACAATGAGAAGCGGCTCCGACGGCTCGTGCAAGTATTGTAGCGAAAATAGAGCGTAGTGCCATGATAATGCCATTATTACTTGTTTCAGGTATGAAGCGGAAAACTGGAACCTAGGCAAGCGCCGGTAAAGTTCAATGCAATTGGTGAAAACGTTTGCCGTCAGTGCTATGTAGTAGGCCTCTCTGTTATTTGGTGATGAAACAAATGCAGCAAGCGCATACGCGATGGTTAGTGCACGGAAAATCAATTGCGCTTTCAGTGCCAGCACATCTCTTTGCCATTGTTCCAGCTGCTGATTGAACACCGGTTGCTGCTCCCGAACGGACATTCTGTTGAACACACAAGATTACTATTTGTTCGATATCTCCGTCTTCTCCTTAACGCTCGGTTACACAGACTGGTTTATTCTAACGTGTTTCGATAGACTAATGTGTTGCAATTTTCTTAGAATTTCGTGTCAAGCCCGTAGTATGAACCAGAATTGTGTTTCTTTGGTGGTGTTTGAACAGCTATGGCACATTTCATTTCAATTTCTGGGAAATTTCGAAAAAGTTGACGTTCGGATCAGAAACGCTATCCCAAACGCAATGTCGAGTCGGCGCGAACGCATACTTTAAATGCGCGGTTCTTCCATCATTCAAATTTGCCGTTGAATGGAAATGGAAAAAATCAATAAAATAAAAACCTGTACACCTCTACCTAATATACTACCTTCTAGTTAACACATCTTCCACACATGGCACAATTCTTCACCGGCACCATTTGTCCAGTCATCTCGGGAACGCTTGGTCCTGTTAAATGTAACGATCGCATGGTAAGTAAGATACACGTAACATTCTGTATAATTCTGATTCATTTTGGACCTTTTTTAAATGAAACTGGCTTCTAGATAGTTTACGATACGCCGTCGTATCGAGTTCCGAGCACCGGTTATCTCAGATGCCTTTCCAACTGCATGAACTTGCTGTACTCACAGAACCACGGCTTTCGCGCCGGATGTTCGCATCCGTACAGCTCGTTAAAATGAAAATCTCAACTCAAATCGGATACCACCAATTACAAGTTAAAACAACAATAACCACCCAAGTAATAACCACCTAAGTAATTTACATACATTTATAAGATTTTATTATTTATTCAATTCGGAATAGTTTCATATTTTAGCTTTTTTGTAATTTTGTAAGGATTTACAGTTACAATGATACAAATAAAAATAGTTTCGGGTTCTGCGTATACTTTCATTGCTGCAGAATTCTTAATTACTTGTAGTTTGCTCTAACGATCGCCATAAAAGAACGCGAGAACAATAAACACATACCTAGTTACAAGTTTCGCTCAGTGTTTTTGCGATCGTATCGAACGCGTAGCTTTCCTTCCTTCCAAGTGATACTTATTATATCTTGAATTCGGTTACTTAAGTTACAGTACTTTATTAACTTATCGTAGGTTTCCGTTGCAATTTTTAGGACAATCCATCGATTTGTTGAATCATAATTCCATCGTATGTTTCATTTTGAATAAGTTTAAATCTGTTTCTGCCCTTGTATCTTAAGTAGTATCGCCCCACTGTTTCGTTGTTTCCGCTCGGCGGTTTAACATCGTCTGGATGTCTAAGGTCCAAAGGGTTATTTAGGGCCATGTATACTTTTCTCACCTCATCATGCTTATTGTTCTCTTGTGCTCATCGATGTTATCTGCTGTCGTTGATTGCTCAATTATCTAATTTGCAGTTAGTTAGTAAGATAGTTTATGATCCTGGAAAATGTCTCCTAGTGATTGTATCCCTCCGTACGTGAAGCACATCCATTTACATATATTCTCATACTCACAACATATGAGAAATCTGTAATTCACATCCGTACTCTATTAATTTAGCCATGTCCTCACGTTTTTTAAAGGATATTATTACAATATTTTTCTCTCTGGCGAAAAAGATATTAATTTACATTTACATTTAAACATCGTATGCCAACATTTGTCTTTTAAGAGCTGGATAAAAAAGTTACAAACTCGTAGAGGGAATGTTAAAGGTGAACTTTTGTCATTGGATTTCATTTTAAAAAAAATTAAGAAACGTCAATAAATCCGTTTTGTAGAATCATCTTGCCACATTGGTTTATCACAGTTGTATGTAGGAAATTAAACATGAAAGTGCTCAACCAACTATCCATATTAAGTATTAAAATGTTGTAATCTCTCCCGGGATGCAGTAAATAAATTGATCAGCCCAACTGTACAACGCAAAAACAAGGGGAAAATGGCTTGGTAAACTTAAACTGTTCAGAGAAACGATACGATGGTCTCACATGGACGGTCATTTTAATTTAATTATTTCCCATCTATATATAAACTTTGCCCTCCCCTGGGATATCCTTAAACTTAAACATCTGTTTATGCGTTAATCCAACGCGATTGAATGGATTCCTTTCAATCAGTTGCATTCGCGAATAAGTTACTGGTTCTAAACGGTGGATACTGTTGCAATGATTGCTTACTACCGGCAAGATTTAAACTCAAACCAACTCAGTACTTTTCTTCAAATTTTAAGGTTCCTGTAAGAACGAATGAATCTTCTTTAGCCTTTCCAAATCTTAATTCCTTTTGTAGCCATACGCAGTGTTTCTTGTGATCCTTCAATCTTGCAGCTTTTAAGGTTTGTTTAAATGCAACAGTTAAGAAAATCTCTCGTGGAGAAAGTTCCGATTGATCGTTACAAAAATATCCTTCATGAAAATTAATATTTTGTACTGTACGCGAAAACCAAATTTATGTGTAAGCAGCTATTTTTATCGATTGATTCTTCAACTAATCGAATCTCTGAATGCTGCAAAGTAGTGTGAATGCAGACGATATTTTTACCGACGATAATTATACTTGACCTCATAGCCTCTGGCTTTTCGAACAGGTTACTTCTACCGATTGATCGGCTGAATAGATATTTACAGTAGGATTTACAGGAGAAACAACTTGGAATGGATCGTAGGAAACTGGATGTTCTCTGTGTGTGGTTGGGCTTGCGGAGGGTTTTCGCATTCTTCGTTCTTAGATGATCCAACCGATCGAACCGGACGGTTCTCCGGAAGGAACACTGTCGCCGTATTAGCCCTTGTCCTTCCCGCCCGGCCCGACGGTAACGCCGAGCAGATGCTCGCCCGCCATCAGTCCACCAGCAGGCTGGTGCGCATAGTTGCGGATCTGGTGCAGGGAGATGAGCTGGTTCGGGAACGCGTTCGATGGGCTCTGGTTGATGCCGGCTTTCTGGTTCTGGAAGCTGATGGCATCGTACAGATAGGACGGCCGCTGGGCTGCTGCAAGCTGATGATGGTGCTGGAGGCTGTTCAGGTGCGGCGGCATCGCGTTGATGGGTGTGAACGCCGAGTTGGTGTTCGCCTTCGCTATGCTGCTGGTGTCGTAGCTGCTGGCCATCGGAGTCGAGGCCGGTGGGATCGCGAGGTTACCATTCATAGTGCCGGTACCGTTGTGTTGCTGGGGCTGTTGTTGTTGTTGTTGTGGACCTGTCGCCTGTTGGACAGATGGACCACCCGCACCCGGCGTGTTTCCATTGGGTTGGGAGGAACCGACACTGTTGTCCGGTTGTCCTCGGGCAGATCCTACTACACCTCCGACAAGCTCATCGACTGTGTCGTCTCGCTGGTGGTGCGTCACGTTGAGATCCGGGTTGTTGCCATTCGGTTGGGGATTTGGTGGTCCATTACCGGCACTACCGTTGCTGCCACTCCCCTGGCTGCCGTTCGGGGTTAGACTGAACTCGTGGTGATTGTTCTGCTGGTTGATGACGTCGTTGATTGTGGCAGCAGCCGTATCTGGGCTCACCTTCGGCCAGTAAGCGCTGTCCCCTGTCAGCGGCGTCGACCCGACGACACCGGCCGGTGGTTGGCCATTGGACGCACTGTTACTATTGCTGCTGCTTCCCGATGAACTGCTTCCGGGGGTAGTGGCGCTCAGGTTCACCGTGCTATTGCTGCTGCGCGTTCCGATCGGTGGCCGCTTGTCCGTTCGCTCGGCATGTTTCTGCATGTGCTTCGACAGGTAGGTCTCCTGCGTGTACGACTTGCCACAGTACTGGCAGATGTGCGTCTTCAGGTGCTTCGATTCCTTGTGCTTCGGGATGTGCTCCAGCAGGGATGGCTCATCGGCGAAACACTTGTAGCACGAGTTGCACTTGAACGGTTTGTCCGTCTGGTGGCAGCGCGAGTGCGACTGCAGGTTCGAGAGCTGCGAGAACGCCTTCAGGCAGCCAGAGTGGCGACATTTGTACGGCTTGTCGCCGGTGTGCGTCCGGATGTGTTGCTGCAGGTGCGAGAGCTGCGTGAACTTGCGCTGGCAGATCTCGCACCGGTACGGCTTGATGCCGAGGTGGATGCGCGTGTGCTGCGAAAGATAGCTCGAATTGGCGAACGCCTTATTGCACTGCGAACATTTATAGGGCTTCGCTTCGCGCATATGGATCTGGGTGTGCAGCTGAAGATCGGCCTTGGAGGTGAAGATCTGGAACGGATAAGGAAAAATCGGTCTTTTAAATTCGAGTTGAAAGAGAAATTGGAGTACAGACGATAATAATGAAGAGTTTTTGTAGCTACTTCGACAATTTGGTGTCTTGTATAAAATTTGTATTGTATTTATAAATGTTGAGAAATACTGTTTTGGTTACCTGGAGAAAGGCCAAATAATCTCTAAGAAAGGCCACTTTATAGGTAACTTGTTATGCCTCTTTTGCATATTACATCGTCATACGATATCCAATAAGCAGTTTAAAAAAATTACTATAATTCATTAGCAACTTGAATTGAATATCCATATAGCTTATATGGATCATAAGACCAATCTTCAGACGCATCATTATTCGTATGTGTTGAAAACCCATATCGCAAAAACTATCCGAATAATTAAATGTCTTGCTATTTTTATATTTATAAAAAAAAGATTGATATTATGGACATTAGTTAGATTGAGTTAGATAACTCAAATGTAAATGTTCTTTTATTTCCATCGCTTGTTATTACGCATACAATTATTTCGAGAGTTTTGATAATAGCAAAGACAGATGTCATCTTTAATGTTTCAAATATTTATTAAAATTTAATTTTTAGGTTAATATCTCAAATCTATAAATCTGCAAATATAAATATGAATTTTAATTAAAATGGTTTAGATGTATTTGGTTTTCGATATTTTCGCCAAAACTTAATACTTTTTTTCCAAAACTAGTTATTTGATAATGAGCCGTGATAGCGATATTGATGTCGTATGAGTTTTTGTGGTAGTATTACATTTGTAATTGAAAACCACGATATTCACAGATATCATCATAACGGGAAGAAAGGAGTGCTTTAAATGTTTTCCTTTATAAAGTTGATAACAATTTAACTTGTGCTTCAATTGAGCTGGAGTGATCATATTTGAAAGGATGCGAAACATGCTGAGATATCTGCTCTAAATAGCGGGGACAATTAGATCATACGGATAATACAAACACCTCCACCATATTGTGAGTAACGTTTTAGTTAACATCTTCATCACCCAGGATGACAATATGAACATACACAGAAAATGGGAACACTCCTTTGGGTTTGTCTTTCGTTACATAAAACGAGTCCTGTAACAAACTGGGCAGGACGAGGTGTAGTTTTGAGAGGATACACAGCGAGGGCCAACTTGCGAGCTGCACGCTCAGTCGCTTGCGGCACTACAGATGCCAAGTGGTGGAAGGATCAGGGCCACCGGAAGTGTCAGATTGCGGGTGCGATGATTGCGTTTGTTGGCAAATTTTGCACATAATTTCTAGCGTAAAAAAAACACTCCTCCATAACATGCCGTAGAAGCACTCTTCCATGTTGCTGTCATCAAGCCGTACTCGCTATGGGAGAGTGTAATTAAACTCCGTAACACGGGAGCTTTACACGGGACATGCGAGAGGCACAGGGAAAGCTGGGAAGGTAAAGACGAAAATTTGAATGGACGAGGTGGTGTGAAACTGCGTTGGGAAACTGTTGTTGGAACTAGTGGTAGAATTGCTAAGTAATATTCCTCATAGGTTTTGTGGGGTTTGTATGATAGGAATTCAAAACTCGTTTTCATTTTCAATTATTCTGCAGCAAGAAAACGAATGCTTGAGTGTTTTTATTTCAAATAAATTATCTAATGCTTTGGAAAGAATGTGTGATGATTTTTTGTTTAAAATTGGGATGTCCTTGAAAATCTTACGACTCTTATCGGCCGCCCTAAAGACTGTGTGAAGTAGATAACAGTAAGAGAAAATATGATGGCATGTTTGTTTACCTTTTGGGTTTAACTGAATGTAGTATAACAATGTTTTAAATATTGTTTACAAAAGGTGTATGCTATGAAAGACGATAAAATATGTGAACGTGTTTAAAGCCATAGACCATGCATATGTAATCTGTGGACCTGCTTTAAAGACCAATTTTAAGTCGCAAAAAGGAAACAACAAGCCGAACAAACACAGAAAACGAGTTATACTGTTTGGTTCATTACCATTATTGTGTGGCATGACATCTCCTAGATGAAGCTAGAGAATATACCGAAAGACGGTATATTATAGAACGGTGGTCAGCCGTTCCTAATACCGATACCTGATACATTTTCACAGTGATAGATGAATTTGATTTGATGATCATACATTTGAATATGTCATTGAATGAATTCATTGGGTTTTTGCTGTTAGGATGAACAGAAGGTCTCTGTGAGCCAAATTGTAGCAGAAAATGTACAGGTACATATTAATGTTTACATGAATAATGTAACGCATTGTTATTAGACAATAAATCATTTCAATTTAAAATATTCTTAGTCTACCTCCATAATATTCAAATTATCAATTTGCGATGGCTTATGTTAAACAAAATGTTGGCAACAAAAGATATATTTGTGTATTAAAGAATTTTTTAAACTATGGTAACCTAAAATTTACATAAAGCTCCCCGGTTTTTTCTCCATAATTTTTAATTAAACGTAGGAAAGCATCGCATGGGAACCTTGGTTTTAACATAAACATATAAAATAATTCGAAGAGTAAAAGCTCGCATAAACGGTCAGTAATTTTTTTTTTTTCGCTTCAAGGTGAATGCTGTTCTTCTTTTTACATCTTAAAAAGTAGCTATTGCTAATAATAAAACCCGATGGTCAATTTTTTGCACGATTTTAGTAAGAAAAAGTGATGTTTTGTGTCGAATATCCGTTACGCTCATCTTGTCGTGTGAAGTATCAGAAGATCTCATGATGATTTTTTTTTTAAATACAAAAGTAGCTGTTTCTAATCATAAAATCCGATTGTCAGTTGCTTGCACAATTTTAGCACGAAAATGTGATGTTTTGTGTCGTGTGAAGTACCAGGAGACCCCATGTTGGTTTAATTTTGTTTTCAAACATCGTGAAAAGTCGCTGTTTCTAATCATAAAATTGTCAATCGTTTGCACAATTTTAACAGGAAAAGGCAATGTTTTGCGCAACTCACACAAGTATATTCACAGTAACAAAATAAGTTTTTATATAGCTGTCCAAACTGGCCAAGGAAGAACTTTTGGATTGGTCGGCTTTAACAAGCTCGGGTCTGCTACCTTACCTTCGAGTCTTTCGAATCGGACAAATCGTCAGAGTCTTGCATTAGTTGTTGCTGCTGATGCGACATAAGCAGCCCTCCGCTGGTTGGCGACGCTGGACAAGAGCTGTCCAGTTCCTTCTTTTCGACGATAAAATGTTTAAGCTCGAGATCAATCTGTTCGCCAGTGGCGCTCGCAGGTCCGTTTCCACCTGCAGTGACGCCACTGTTGTTTGTGTTCGGTCCATTGTTGGTGTGAGGGGGACCATTTCCGTTCGATCGTTGGCCCGGCGACGTACCATTCACGGCACTGGATGGATTAACAGATGGTCCCGGGTGGTGCAGATTGTTCCCATCGGTTCCAAGATGGTTAGTGCTGTTTCCGAGGCGCTCGTCGATCAGAGGGACCCCGTTGCTGCCCACCAGCAGCCCGTTGACTGCGAGAGATATGTTGTTGGCTGGACCACTGATTCCGTTAAGGTTGTTGGCGGGTTTGAAATCGTGGTGTGCGACAATTCCGTTTGGAAGGAAAGTTTTCTGACTTTGTTGCTGCTGAAGATGATGTTGCTGATGTTGCATCTGCTGCTGCGAAACTTGCTGCTGCTGCTGCTGCTGCACTTGCTGTTGCTGTTGCTGCTGCTGCTGCTGCTGTTGCTGGTTATAGTCCAGCACGACAGGAACATTATTGCCATTGGTCTGGATTGGCGTGAACGTGACGGTGAGCTGCGTGTTCGATGCCGACGCAAGGATTCCACGCTCGTTCAGCGATCGCAATTGGTCGATCGACCGATGGAACTGCGTGTAATCACCGGCAGCAGCAATTTCGCCAATCAGTGGAGAGTTGTGATAGTCGAGACCACCTCCCGGCCGGGAGTACTCAACGATGCGTCCCTCCAGCTTGAAGGGATTGGACGGAGCAACCTCGATGGAACTCCAAAAAGTTCTTTTCGAACCACTCGCAGGGTATTGCACTTCTTACACGACTATTTATACACGTTTTCTATAAATTCTTCTAGCGGAGAACTGTACTTTGTAGTGAGAAAGAAAAATACACGAATTTAACATAGCATCTGCGATATTTCATCTGTGATCAATGAAGTTTCCGCAGGCATCACAAAACTAAACCACCAATTAAAATGAACCAATCTTAAGCACTTGTGTATATTTCATTGCATTAAAACATTATGATAACATTCCTAATACCACTTCATATTAACACGGAAATAACTTTATATACACAGTAAGCGCACTTGTTATAAAATATATTTTGCGCCATCAATATCACAAAGTACAAGGCGCCTCCATTATGTCCCGTCATGGGTGTTACTTCAAAGCAAATCTGAATTTCCACGGCTACACACATTTAATGCCGTCGGGTTGCGAAGAGTTCTGTGAGTCGTCTATACATTTTGATTCAGAGCTTATGTTTCAAAACTGCAGATATAAATAGTTTTTTTCTCTCAATGTAGAGATATATCGACCATAACTTCATATCACACGTACAGCATATCACTTTACAATATATTCAAATTAAATTTTAATGAAACAAATCACTAGTTTGAAATAATTTAGTAAGATTCAACGTTTGTAAATTGGAAGGCTTACTTTATGTATTTTTTAGATTCATATAGAATGTTTTCGGAAGCTTGTACATCCAATGTACTTCCGTCTTCCAACTAAGTTGAGGAAAATAACAGTACAATGTGAAATGCTACCATGATAACACTATAAAAAAAAAATCCCTGCGTGATCGAGCAAAGGATCCTTTTGACACTGTTTTGTTCATAAGAATGCAAATGTTTCTATACATGTAGGTAGTAGATCATCAATTGCAGATGGCTAAAGATAAAGATTAGTTATATACAATTTACCACTTCACTGTCCTGTATATTTTTTGATTTTCACTTAAGCAGTACTGCTGGCCTCAAAAGTAGGGTCTCTTCGATCAGTTAGAATTACCACTTCCGTCTATGTTGCCTCATCACAAACTATCTTTAATCTTCCGCACACGCCGAACAGATTTTTTGAAGAAAGGGACAATCACTGGGAAAAGGCACTCTTGGTGAAACGTTTCTTCAGACGCCGGGCAATGCGATCTGCCCGCCAGGATCGGTGCACGCCTTGCGAACACGTTTCCCGCAGATCGATCAACCTTTCCCTCCCGACCGGTCTGGAGGGAAAGGTTGAATGAAGGCCCGCCGTGAAAGAGTATAACTGGCGCGAGCTTTGATTTTCCCTCGGTGACTCGTTCGCGTCCGCGACGAAACTGTTCGTTCGCGGTGCACAACACGGAGAAGCGGAACGGAAAACGTGTGGCGAAGCGGAGGGTGAGATATTTTCCTATTTGTTTTCTAATAACTTTTTTTCTTCTCGTCTCGTTGTTGCTCTGCCTAGCCCCATTCGATGACATTTCGTATCCCGATGTCGATGTTTGTTTGGGTTTTTCGGTGCGGATGCTGGTTGTTTTTGCGATGCCGTGCTCCTTTTGGTTTCCTTTTTCCCGCTCGGATCGGTGGAACGGTTTTTCTTGCCCAGATCCGGAAGCCGGTCTTCGTCGCCGTAACTTGCCTACCCCCTTGCGCGGCTGACGTATGTTTGTGTTGGTGAATTCTTGTGAATGTTATTTTTTATTTAATTCGATCCCGGTCCCAGGAACGGAAATAAAAAGTCACCGTGACAGTCGCGACTTCTGGACCGATTTGCCCTTGTCGGCATTTGGATGGATTTTCTTGCCTCCCAGCGTGCGTTGTGTAGGGGTTTCTTTTTTATGCTATCGTATGATTCTATAACATTTGTCTCCCACCCCATCCATCCGTCCATTCAGGTTCGAATGTCCGCGAGCTTGTGTGTGTGTGTGTGTGTGTGCGTTTATCCTTTTTTTTCTATCACCACTGACACTATTTTGTTCTGTCCATCAGAAAAAAACCGCGAGAATAACGCGACGAAAACGGCGCGCAATCGGCATTGGCGAAAGCGGTCGGTCGAACTGTGCACCTTCGAACGATCGGATCGGGTTGGTTTATGCCTTCTTAGCACTGGCGTGGACCGGGCGTGGAAATGGGGAGAACAGGTTTTCCCACGCCGTTTGCATTTTCACTTGCACTCGCTGCAAACGCTCGGAGCAGCCACCACCGGGAACTGTCACATTCGCACGCGAACCGCATTTGACCTTACCGAAATCCTCCGATCCGGCCAGCGCAAGAAGCGGCCGGCACGGCGTAAGATTGGCCGAGCTCAAGACAAAAAGCTGCGCCAGTCGCGTCGGCAAATGGGGTGAGAAATCACGGCCAGCACTAAATAACGCGCCACAAATTATTGTGTGTTTCCGTTTCCGCTTTGCACCGCGAAACAATCGAACGCGCTGATCTCGGACCGCGTCGTCGTCGTGGTCGTGGCCGTTGTTGTCGCGAGCTACGGTCGGTGCGAGAAGCGATTTTTATGTGCTGTTACTCATTAGAATGTAAAAACTCGACTGATTTTTTTGCCCGAAAAGTGGCGTGTATTTGAAAGGAGCTGGTTGGGCTGGATGTCCCGGAACCCCGCGCACGTCCGTCGTCCCGGCCCGGCCCCCAATGCCCGCCGTCCGCACGCAGTCCGATGCGATGCGAGCAGCCGACCCAAACCTCAAGCGCGTCCGCAAGCCTCCCGAGGAGCCAAACCAGCCGAGAAGGCCGAGGCCGAAACTGGCCGAACCGACGATGCTGCCTCCGCTCGGTGTGAAGAGGACGGTTTTTCTCGTCCCGGAACGAGGTGGGGAGCTAGGGATCATGGCCCATCGGAGGGCGGAAGGGGTTGGACAGGTGGGAAACGAAAGGTGCTCCTGATGATGATACGATTGGGCGTTCAAGGGTGGCGTCGCGAGCGGCAACGGCGAAAGCGGGAACGCAGGCAAAGCAGGGGAGGCTGGAGAAAAAATCGTGTGCAAATTTTTAACCCTCCCAGGGTGCTGACCACCCAGCGACGAGACGATGACACGATCGTGTTGGTGGATAAAACGCATTTGTGTGTGAGGGGTGTATCGCGGAACGAATCGGTGTGGATGAAAGAGAAAGAGGGGAAGAAGAGTAGGGTGGAGTTGGGCGAACTCGCAAGGGTTGTGTCGAGCGGTGGAAAGAAAAAACGACCGAAGAAAACGATACCCAACGCCGGTAGCATCGGCATATCGCCCTAGAGGCTTGAACAAAGCGAACGTTCTCAGTCACCCTTAATTTTAAGTTGTAAATTGTCAAAAACTAAACGTTAGTAGTCTTGACTTTTGATTATTCCTATCAATTTTACAATCAAATATTTTTAAAAATGCTACAAAAGTCCTTAAAAGAAAGCTAACAAATATAGTGAAAGGTACCAGTTTACGGATTAGAAACATCTGCAAAAATGGCGACAAAAAGCATACAGGTCACAACAATTTCAACCCATTTAAACCAATTGTATTTGGCTAGTTGATGTTTTTGTTAAGAAACTGGTTAATGATCGCCACAGTCCTTTCGCTTCATCGTTCTAGTTTTCGTTGTTATGTATTTTCAAAATTTTATTCATTTATTTGACACTATTCGATGCAATTGAACCTTATTTTTGCTTATTAGTGCAAATTATTGGTGATCACAAACACTAATAACACACGTGTTAGAACAAACATACTTGCACATTTGCTTGCAAACTTACCATAATTTCATCAATAAAATCCTCAAATTTTTTTGAAAATATTATGTTTTCTGCAGTTTTGACCAAAACTTATGCAAACATTTATAAAACAGTAAGTGTCAATTTTTTGTGCCATTTTCACGAAAATGCAGGACTGTGCAGGGGTTAATTACATTTGCACAGTGTTCGATGTTTTACACATTTCCATGTGTCTGTTTTGTACTTCTAAGCGTACTAATAGTTATCTTAGTTTCTGATAGACGTAGGTCGATTTTATTATTTTTGCAAGACATATTCTTCTATTTGGGTGCAGTTTTTTGCAATATTTCGAGTTCTCCTTTGCAAGGTGTGTTTTCCATGATATAAAAATAAAAATGTTGTATTTTGAGATAAAGCAAAAGTCACACCATGTTGTCAAAAGCAGATGTTTTTTTTCTGCTACTTAGTTGTATTTTATTGTCATAAATTAAACACCTTAACGCAAAACCAATTAACGCTAGATAGCAATACTTTTCCCGCGGTTCCGTCACGCCGATGTTCACCGACCGTAATGAGTGCCGATTAAAAAAAGCAAGTCGAAGAACACGAAATGAGTAGCACGGAAAAAATGCGAGGATGCCTCGCATCTCGAACCTCGAACGACCTCGGCCCTGCCGAAGAGGGAGATGGGGCGAGGGTGATGTGGGGGGAAAAAAGAAAAGCGGAAGCTCAGAACCACCAGCAGAGCTGGCGGAGAAAAAATCCGATTTTTGCATGTGTTGCATCCGTGTTGCGCCGAGCCGGCTATGTGTGTCGATACCGGGCCATCCTTGCCTCGGCGCGGATGTGTGTGTGTGTGTGCGCGGGTGAGCGAAACATCCGTATGGCCGGCTCCTGCGCCAACTCCTGCCCCGCTCGCCCACGCCTGGTACAGTAATGTGCAAGGATCACAGCGTGTCCCCGTTTTCCTACGCGGGCAACTCGTCGTCGCGGGTTAAATTCGAGTGCCCAAGGATGCGGCATGGCAGCACCATCCTCACGCCGGATGGTGGCCGGCTTTGGGCGGGTGGGTGCCAACGGAGGCAAAAAGGACATCCTCGTCCCCTTCGTCGTTTGATTCGCGCGCGCGACGCGCGATTCCCACCAATACAGGCACAACCGTGGCTTGGCTGGCGTTTCCTCCCGTGGTGGTACGAAAAAAGAAAGAAAACGACGTCGAGGAAAAAATGGCACACTCCCTCCCCAATTTTTATGGCCGGACCGGTCCGACACCGGTTCGTCCTGGACCGCTGCTCAGCCATCCGGCGTCCGAGTGCGAAAGAGATGGAGGCGCATTTTTTCCCCAGTTTTGCGTGGACTTTTTTTTTTGCTGCCCACTTTCCCACCGCCCTCGTCCTCACCGCTCATTGACGCCTCGGCTCGGGCTCAGCGTGTTTTACGCAGTCAAATTTAAATTATCCCTCTGCCTCCCTGTTCGTTCGCTTTTCCCGGCGGTTCTCGTTGGGAGGCTGGATTTTTTCTGTCCATCTTCTCCCAACGCTCAGCCTTTTTCGTTGCTTTTCCTTGAGACCGACTTGGGTAGTTTCGCGCGCACGCCAATGTCCGCTTTGTGTTCGTCTCGGGTGCCGTTCGTGTGGCCACTCGGGCGCAAATCGTGCGCGGTGTTGGACGATGCGGTGGTGGTGGCCCGGGTCCGGGCACACGTTTTGACTTGAAGGCGGGCGGGCGCGGCGTGGACGATTTGTGGCACAATAGAATAAAAAGAACATTAGCGTATATATAGCGCCCGGGTGGGCGGGTGCGGGGGTTCGCACCCGAAGCAGCGATTTTTGCTGATTTTTTCCTGTGTGCGTGCATTTTTTAAAAATCACTCCACGTGGATGGGAAAGAGACGGAGGATGGATGCGTCGGCCGAGACGGCAGAGAAGGTGCGCTAGATGTGATCTCTACGCTACGGAGCAAGCCAGACGCTGCTGATGCTCTAAGCTCGGTTTCCGTGGGGGAGGGGGAGGCGGAAAACTAGGAAAAAATATTGTAGCGCACGCACACAAACACTGCGGCTGCGGTGTCCGCCACGCGAACGGGTTCTTTGAGTGATTTCCCACTCCCTTCGTCCATCGCGGTTCGAGAGGGAACGTTTTTTTTTCTCCTTCAATCGAAGCTTGGTAAAAAGAAAAACCGCTTTTCCGGAACGTGCCGAACCTGCACCAACACAGATAATTCCACGAGAGGATTCGTCGTATTTTTCAGCGTTTTTTTCAGTCTTCTTTCCGAAAATACTCCTCGGCATTCCTCCCCCTCGTCCTTACCCCGTCTCGTCGTGTCACCACAGCACGCGCTTTCGGTGGAGTTTGATGCGTTCCGATGGGCTGCGATGCGTTGTGTTCGGCTGTGCGTCTCTCGAGGCGTTATTGATTGCGTACAGTGGGTGTGTGTATGTGTGTGGCGAAAGGGGTGAGAAGTGGCGCTTAGTCCACCGTTTACTGCACTACTTCACCAGACAAAACACAACATCTACTGCGGAGTGGTCTGGCGGCACCGTTCGGAAAATGCGGTTTTCATGGTAACGATTGGCCAGGACGAACTAGTGTGTTCTAGAAACTCATGTGAGTGCCCAAATTACAAAAAAAAGTTATATGCTAAACTCGATTTTAAAAACCTTTTCAAATCAGTTCATCAACTTAACTTTACCGTTCTTAATCATTATTTAAATTTCAACACATTTCAATAAAATTTGAATACTAAAGTTGTTGGCATATAAGACGATTTTGAAAGTTTTCAACGATGAACTACTTACTCCAAATCTTTCTACGTTTATTTGTTATCATAATTATTGTTTAAAATTGTTTTCTACTTTATTTTGTAGAAGAGGCTTAAACAGTAGTTAGAGGAATAATTTTCTTCGATATCGTTATGTTGTTATTGTCTAAACCCAGGGGTCGGCACACATTTCCTAAAAAGGACGAGATGATTAAAAGGAAACCGAAAGCGCGGGCAGGATACCTCAAACGAGGATTTAGTGTTTTCAGAACAGTACCGTTTGAATGGAGTTTCATATTTCCAAATAGTAAAGTTAGATAAAATATTTGAAATTTAATCGTTTAAACAGTTTTAAAACATTTTCATAATTATTTTTGTTGCATTTCGAGATTTTTTATAAAATATAACAGAAACATCTCGTTAAACAGTTTTAATCTTCGTTTTTCGGACGAAAATAATCCTGATATTGTTAACAAATCCGATAAAAATTGAGATGGATTTTTTGTGTAAACCACTATTTTTTTCTTACGGGCATCAACTAATTTGGCGGGCCGGATTTGAACCGCGGATCGGACTTTGCCGACCCCTGGTGTAGACACAAAAACCGCGGTGAAGTTCTATATTACATTAAGAAAGCAATGTTTCTCCAAAACATAATTCACGACCCACGCTTTACGATAAACTATTTGCCAGTAATATTTTGTAGTTAGACTATGCAAACTACTTTTTTAAATTTTAAATTAATTTTTCATTGCTACAGCATTCAAAACTAATTGATAAAAGTCCACACTTCAATAAAAATGATTAGATGATATCAAATTGCACATTATGAGACATCAACAGCCAAACGCAATGAGGAATAATCGAATTTATTTTATAAAATATGTAAGATAATGCTCGCTTTCTTTAAAATTAAGATACGTCAGTGATCTGGTCTGGTAGAGGCTACCAGAGAATTCTTTTTATTTCAATTTTCGAGGCAGACTACGGACTTTTTGTTTAGTTGTTTTGTTTGGAAAAAAATGAAACCTCGCTTTAACTGGCACGTTGGCCTTTATATTTCTTTGTTTACTTAGAATGAAAGAATGGTCGAAAAAAATCCCCTCATTCCTCATCGTATATTCTATTTAAATATTCGATACACACTTGTTCTATTCGATTGATATTTTATAAATGTTATGCAGATTGAAGGCTACAATCGAAATGCCTTTTTCTTTAACCATTTTTAAGCTCAATTCCTAATTGAGAACGCCGCATAATACACACAAACACACGCTTTGCATCCTTAAGAACAAACGATGCACCCAAACTGCACACATTTGTGGATTGCAGATGATGCGTCGACGCACAAAGAATCCCTGGCTTATTCGATTCCGTTGACTCAAGGCACAATCTGCATGCGGAGTGCCATAGAGGCAGAATATTGGCCTGGGAAATTATGTGGTGGAGTTTCTCCGGGAAATCCTTATTTGCACGCTTTCCAAGAATAAAAAAAAAAACAGGGAAGCGATTGCATTGCGAGTCGATCCCATCGAGCACGAAGCGAGGACGAAAAAAGTGCAATAAGACGCCAAACAAACCGTTCCTGACATACGCAGTTTTCGCGAACACACACTATCATGCTCGCTTCTTTTATGTACGACTGACCATCACCATCACCATCACCATCATCATCATCATCATCATCATCATCATCATTGGTAGCAACGGAAAAAGGAACATCGCACAGATCCCTTTAGGTCGAAGGATACAACAGCGAAACGCACCGGACTGCACGGGTTACCGTGAGAACGACAAATTTTCCTCTTTCGTTCGGCAGATGGGAGGGAAGATAGGAAAAATAAAACTTTGCCCGGGGGGAGGTGAAAAAAGAATTCAAACGTCGAACGGTCGATGCGTTGGGTTGGCGGTATATCGGTATGTGATGGTCACCGATAGTGGTGCGTGGTTGTGTATGGGTATGCCGGGGTTAGGCGGTTGCTTTGGATGGACACGTTGGCCTGGGAGGAGGCATGAGCTAGGGGGAGTTGATTAAATGATAGAGCCATCGGCGAATTCGGTGCCGGTCGGATGGAAAACGGGAGCTTAGGGCAGCGCAAGAACGGGTTGCTAACGCCGATGGTAAGGTGTATGGTTTCGGATGGCAAGGATGCGGGGAAGGTCAGTCGGAGAAGCCGCTCTGAGGCAAAGAAGGAGATACAATGGAAACCGAAAGGGGGGACGAAGAGAAATGTCCAAATTTCGGGTCTGGTTTCGCTGTTTCCGTTGTGCGCTTCTAGCGCAAGTTCGATCAATTTTTGGGGGAAGTTTAGCTTTTTTATTTTTGAATGCCAAAAAATACATAGCAACGAGCGGAAAAAGTCGCTTAGTTGCGAGAGTTCCCTGCCACGGGCGGCAAAGGATTTTCGGGGTTTTCCATTTGCGTTTCCACACCGAGAGGCAGGTGAAGGAGCGGTTAAATCGCGCAAGAGACAGTGACGAATCATGCGGGAGCACGGAAAAGGATAGGTCGTTGGTGGGACATGACTGACCACCCTTGCCAGGAGTGGTGTTGGAGGGATGTGCGGAAGAGTGTCTGCGGTTTCGCTCGCCGACGCTGGCAGCAGACTTCCGTAGGCAGATAAAGTGAATTTTTGACATTTGTTTCGAGTCCAAATGAAGAAATTTGTAGATGGTGTGAAAAATACCCATATAAGGTAGAACGCGAGTGATTTTTCTTACCAGTAGCCTTTCGATGCGAGTTAATGATTTTTTTCAGTTTATGGGCCTATTTTTAAATACGTGTTCAATCAGTTATCCAATGTGAGAGTTATATTTGCCTTTCCGTTAAATTATTTTGTTTTGTATTGATTTATTTTTGAGCTGCTTTCTCGTTAGGTTGAATATTATAGAAAATGAAATTCCTCTTATTCCTTTATTTAACAGCTTTTTTTCTTGTTCTCTCCTAACAAGAGCATTTTTAAATCTGTTTCAAAACCATTCGCAGAAAAAAAATCAAATACTGATGAAAAATCTGTCATCTAATGAATAGGAAAGTTTTTTATTATTATTTTGAAACAAATGATTTGGTCGTTTTCGTTTTTGTGGCCCTTATTTTTCGCGCACGGGATGAACTTCCCGGGTGTCGTTAGTGAAGTTGTCACACACTCTACCGTGTTCGTTCGGGTGGTGCGACATTGTTCCAACATTGCTAAAGCGTTCGGTGAATTGGTAAAGTTTTACTTTACGGAAGCTTGGTTTATTTGAGTGTTCCATTTGTGTCCAGGAAGAGATCTGAAGCCACAACTGTGAGTCAGTCCAATGAGAAAAAAACATACGATTTTGAAGTGAAAAGTTACCTCTTTGGGAAACCACACATATGCAACAATGAATGAATGAAAGGTGAAGCAGCACAGGTCAAGATGAAATTAGAAAGTTTAGCCTTTAAATCAACCAACGATGACATTGGTGACATAAAACGTAGAACGGAATAAAAGTGTGTGAAGTTTTTTTTTGTTTTGGCTATTTTAATTATTTCAAAGTACATCCAACAGTTTGAAAGAAGTGTTTTCAATTTGAGTATGCTTCTGAAGAAAACTGTATTATATGTATTGCGGCGTTACGAAGATCTTTCTGGGTAAGCCTTGTTAACAGCGACCGATGTGACCGGTAAACTAAGTTGTAAAGTTTTAATTGTTTTTGATGAAAACGCTCGAAGTATTATGTTCATCAGCAGTCTAAATTTAGATATGGAAGGAAAAGGTTTATCCAACCAACCAACACAAAAAAGGCTGTTCCCGACGGAGTGGAACCTTCAAAGTTGGTTTTTCTTAAGTTTAACGAAGTAGCGAAATAAAAAAAAACGCCCGCAAAATACCGCCTTTCACTGCGCTTAATTTTTCGCGATCCACCATCCCCTATTAGGAATGTACAATCTTTCTCCGGAGGAAAAGCCTTCCATCACCTCGGATCAAATAAAGAAGGGTTCGTTCGGTTTATGTTTCAAGTGCTACCCTAGAAGAAGGGAATAGGAGATGGAAAAAAACACAGTCAACATGGAATGCAGGGAACTCTTAAGAAAGGATGCAGAAAACAATTCCTCGGAGGGAACTAGAATATAAGCAACTGGCAAGAACCCGACCGGAACTGACGAAAAAAAAAGAAGCTGAAAGCGATTGCTCGCAAAAGATGCCCGGGAAAAGTGGTCAAAATTGAAAGACGGATCACACGGGCAGCGCGATAATGAAAGGAGTGCGAGAGCGATCTCGAACCGGCGAACGCAAAACGAAGGACAAGGTAAGCGCAAACTACACCGAAGAGGCTTCGAGAAGTAAGATGTTGAGAAGTGGACTCCATATTTCGTTTCCTTTCATTAGCTTGATTGAGTGTTTGTAATTAGTTGATAATGAGTTTCTTTTTCTTTTTCCTGGATCCCTGGTCCTGCACAGGACACTTCATTGACCGCTCGAAACGTCAACGGCAGAAGAAGTTTCAAATTTGGGATGTACTCGGATCGGATTGGGACGGTTTTTTCTCTCCCTCTAGCTTTTCACGCTGTGGAAGTTCATTTGATTAAATGTGTAACAAATCACCAACGGCTAGTTAATGCTTCAGTTAATTGTTTTTGCATTTAAAAACTCGATAAATTACAGACAGGACGTTAGTTGTAGGAATTTAGATTTACCAAAACAAGGTAAGTTCTTTCTTAAATAAGTAAATTATATTAAAGTTTTGACTAACATTCTTCAACATTCAATAACAATACATTATCTTGCATTCCTTCTTGGGAATGTTTTAACAAAATTGCCCTGTCTTATTAACTGCGTGCCTCGAAATTGTTTCCCATTAACCGTTCTTAAAAACTCAAGGTACATGAACTCAACAGATCCAAATAATCCTTGAAGGGTTCAAGAATGTTATTTAGCATACCTTAATTCTAAACAGTATTAAAGTGTCCATTTTGCTATAAAAAAAATAAGGAAAAATAGTTTCCTTTTTATCTATAACGTAATTTATCAGTTAACCGAAAACCGTCACTCTGGTTGGTTCATACATGAATGATTCTATAACATTTTTAAAATGTTCCAATAATGCATCTACAAAGTTTGATTTTGTTTTGACCCATGCTCATCTGTATATTCGCGTTCGGGATATTAAAAAGGATGAAGCCAAGGTTGTTATTTAGGTGGTAGAGGAATACGTTGCCAGGTACTGGGTGCTTTCAATTAGTGCCCGCGCGGTGTTGGCCGAATGTGTTAATTATTAACATTCGGGCAACCGTTCCCAAGGCACTTTCGGCCGGATGGAAATGGGTGTAAGCCGTAACAGTTTTCCCTTTCGTGCCCGTTTTTCGACGCGCCTGAGCACGGACGGACCGTTGCGGTTCCGGGAGAGGAGCCGGGGATAATTTATTCTTCTGACAAAATTATCATGTACACCATCGAAGTAGCTCATTTAGAAAGAAGCAGTAGTATGGGAAAGTATGTAGAAAAATAACGTACACCTACCTGAGGACACATTTTGCACTGGTACTTCCGGCCGGTACCGTTTGGCAGGCCGCTCGCACCGATTTTGGTGGCGTTGATGGGCTGGGGTACGACGAGCAGGGCGGCGGCTGGGTTCGTCCCTCCGTGCCCGTGGCCACCTCCCGGTGAGCTGCTGCTGGATGATCCGCGGGCTCCGTAGAGTTGGCTCATCTGGGCCGCGCCCGTCTGCATCGAGTGGTGATCGAGCAGTCGACCGTCGTCGATCATGTGACTCTTCTGCAGATTGTTGTGGTGGTGGTGATGGTGGTGGTGGTGGTGATCGACCGGGTTCATTTTGGCCTGCAAAAAGTGGAAAATTGATTTTTAATTAGCATGTGTCGTTGAAGGGAGATTTGCATAAATTTGACAAAAATAATCAAAAATATTTAAAAAATAAATTAAGGAGATAGGAGCAAATAATTTTCTATAATAATATTGCTTTTTACTAACATAATGAAAGGTGTGACATGTATAAATGTATTTTAGAAACTTAATGAAATAATTTCTCCAAGCCAAATTCAATCAATAATTGTACCCTTATTTTTTATACGGGAACAATTTTAAATGATAATTTGTCTTCCAATGAGGCAGAATAAAACAAAATGAAAACTGAAACGTTATACATCGCAAGATAAAATAGATAGAATTGTTTCGTCACCGGATGTTCATAGGACGGTACCTCGTATCCCTGCTTCATGGACATGTGATTTCGGGGAGCCGGCCAGCCACCGTACGAGTCCATGTCCTTCGTGTGCTGCCCACATTGCTAAATTGGCAATAAGCCGCAACCGTTCGTTGCGCGATCGACGGGGGCGTTGTGGTGGTACACGTTCATCCATCGCAACATCCGCGAGGAACATTTGTTTGTTGCACGTGTTTGCGTGAAGAGAGAAGGAAAATATTCGTAATTAAAGGTATTGGCCAGAACAACGATCAACAATTGTTTTGAAAGTACAGCATTGTTTCAAACTCGCACAGAGTGTGATATCTAAACTTTGTTGAATTTTATTTATTCGGTTAAGACTTTTTTAATCAATGAAAATTTACGTGAGATAATGATCAATGCAATTTGAAGTTAACAAAAGTTTGTTAGCACTCTATTTATTGATTCTTAATCGATCTTAAACAATCAGTAATAAATTTCGAAGCGGATTTAAGACACTTAAATAAGATTGTTTAACTATTAACTAAGAAAAAAATACTTGCTTAATTTTTTGAAGCAGTTGTTGACAACTTCATCACCAAGAACATTTTTATCATAGTTGGTTTGCAATATTCTCGTAAATTCAAATTTTATAACAGACTTGTAGACCCGACGAACTTCGTTCCGTCCAATTTTTATGATAAAAAATATAGTAAATTTAAAATTGACTTTTATTTGTCAATTTGAAAAATATTTTCAACTTTATCTCTTACTATTATTGAATCTCAAATAAATAAAATTGTTATAACAAATCATTCTGCCAATTTTTAGTCCCCATCAAAATTCTTGCCACTATCACATACAGTTTTGGAGCATGAAGATTTCGAAGCATCATTGTGCCAGATTCTAATTCAGAATTCACAAATTATAAGGAGGCATGTCAGGCAAGTCCAAAGAATTTAGAATTTTCATTAGATAATTCACGGCTTTGCCATCATTTTCAATGCGATCAATCGATTTGTCTCGCGGAGTATGATTTTGAATAGTACAGTTTTAACCAAAACGAATGATGTATTTGAAAGATGAAATTGATCGTGTACTCGACGAATCGTAGTTTCGATAGTTTATTCAAAAGTTCAGAAGAAGCATTTGTTAACTTTTTGTCAGGTATTCACATAGTCATAATCGATCGCAACAGTTTTAATGCATCAACACAGATGATTAATTTAAAACTATGCTCAATTCGTCCACCACTGTTTGTTTGTATTTGTCGGCCACTACAGCGAAGATTATTATTCCGGAGATCTTTCAATGTTCTGTCAATTACTTCTAGAGCCCGTTTATGAACTTTTTTGTACTGTTCCCGTGCAGTTTGCTTTCCATTTTTAAAAACTTTTTTTTAAATTCAGGCGAATTAGTGAAGATCACATAAGGATGAACATGTACCGAAAGCAAATTTCTCGCAAAGGAACTATTGACGCAAGCCGAAAAAACAACTGTCCACGTTGTCACTAATGGTATTTTCGTTCGATGTACTTCTTTCTCGGAGAAGCCTCGGAAAACGTTTAGGAATTGTGACAGAAAATGTTCTTCAGAACGTTTCACTGCAATTCCCGTATCGGCTCATCTTATTTACATCTTATTTTCTTCAATGCAAAAAGCAGTCAGGTCGCTTACGGCGACGTATTGGCAAACGTATTTGGCCAATTTAACCGAACACCAATACTCAAATATTGATACGAGTTTTGGAGGTTTTGGATAATGTTGGCAAATATATTTCGATCCTTATTTGTCATATGCTGATTAATTAGATTTTAGTTATCCCAAATCGATTACAGAGCAATTTCAAAGAATATTCGATGAGTCGTTCACCATTAAACAAAAATAATGATTCTATATGTTATGATTTTATATGATAATGATTTTATATGTTGAAATATTCTTGCTGATCTCATATCGCAAAACCAGATAATAAAACAAAACTATGATTTATTCGTGATTTGTTACAGTTTACAACGCTTTTTATAAACTTTACTGGAAAAGGGTGGAACATAGTGGTAGCTGTGATAGTGGTGTTGTTTATGATGATGTTGGTGGTGTTAGTCGAATAACATTTGTATACAAAATTGAATGAATTTAATTTTGTATCTGGAAAAAAGTAGTCTGTTTTTAAATGTTCTGACTTTTCTTTCAAAATTATGCATCTTTTTTTATTTCTAAACCTGTCTTGGGACAAAAGGAACAATTCATTCAAAGACATCATAAAGATTGGTCTAGCCGTTTATGAGTTTCGTAGTTTTATGCAAACAAACATTAATTTTTATATATGTAGAATTGAATGCTATATTACATACAAAGCGATTTAGTTTTAGGAATCGTTGGAATGTTCCCTTCATTTTGTATTGACTTTATTCATTTTAGGTTTTGTTTTATGTTTATATGTCATTTTGATTATCATGTGCCTGCTTGGGAAAATAATAAGTTCTTTGTGTACTTGCATGAAACTACGTGCAATCAATGATACATTGAAGAAGCATAACCGAAGGCAACCAGTACCAGTGATGGTACATTGAAAAGGTCGCATTAATTTTAATAAATTTCCCAAAACGCATTCTTTCCAGCGATTTTCTTTTCAATTACAGGAAAGAAGCCATCCAACACCAACAACGAGTACCATTGGCTCCCGCGCGAAAGTGAAGCACGCGATAGTTAAATGATCTTTTCCCGGCGTTTAGGAAAATGGAGCGGGAGGGAAAGAAGAGAAATGGAGAACCAGGCAAGGAAGTCGTTGAGGTGCACGAAGGGATAAGTTTCCTTCGGTTTTGGCTCCCACATTCGATGGGACCCACGATTCCGCACAAGGGTGTCAGCCGTCCCTGCCTTTAAGGGTGCAAAGAGTGGGAAGGTGTCGGTGAAGAAGAAAGTAAAGGGTGGACGAAAGGAAAAACGCGACTGTTCGCGAAAATGCGGCACCGCGAACCAGCGTGGAAAGCGCGAACGGCACGAAGCGAGTCAAAATGAACGTGCGGTAAAAGGGTGTCGAGCGGGAGCGTAAGAGGGTGGAAAAATTATTTAAAATACTGGAAAAAATTAGCTCAAGGGTGGAAAATTTTTATATCAAAGTTATTTTTTAATTGAATTTTTTCCGTTCGCTCGTGTTCGCCGGATCGTCCGCGCGGTCGTTGGTTCGCTTGGCCGAGTGCCGTCGCGTTTTTTTCCCCTTCTCTCGCTTTGGTTCTGGCCAGGGTGGGTGTTTGTTGGTTCATTTTTTCCTCTGCGCCCCCGGTCGCTTGCACCGTCGCAGCTGTGGATGGTGAAAATTAAACCGGCCATGGGACCGGCCGGAACTGGAAGGTGGCCAAACAGGATCTTCTCGGTTTGCCTCTAGCTCGCACGGGTGCGCCACGGAGGGCTGCTGGATCGAAACCGGGAAAAGCATCACATCAACATCGGTTCTCGGGCTTCCCTCGGACCTCTCTGCTCGTCCTCCTACACCAGGCCAGGCTCCAGGGGGAAGCGGCACTTGGAGAGTCCCGGTCTCTCCTCTGATTGCATCACTTTGATGGAAGCCATGGTTCGACGGCAAAGGGTGATCGGTTTCATGTAGGCCCCGGGGGGGGGGGGGGGGGGGGGGGGGTAGGACGGACGTGTGGGCTGACGGGCAGGAAGTAGAATTTCTCCCCACCGGTCCGTGTCGGAGCCGTTGGGAAAGTTTGAAACGTGTTGATGAATCTATGGTAACGATAGAAAGGATCTGCTGCTGAGCGATGCCGCGTTTGTGTCCGTTCTTTTTCGCTCCAAGATTCGGATTTTTTCCCATCACTTCCCTCGCTCCCGGGTTTTTGTCCGGGAAAAAAGCGCTGAAAAATCGACAGTGCCCGTGGGAAGCGACGCTGGAACCCGTTTCGCTCGAAACAAGGACGAAGGACAGACCCGGAAAGTGCGTTCGGTGCTGGATGTTTTTTCGAATCAACGAAATACGAGAGCGCCTCGTGGAGTGTCCGAACGCGCGGGGCTCCCTACCAATCCAGTTTAAATTGGAAAATAGGAATGAAAACTAGGGAAAAAACGAAACGTTGCGAGCTCAAATTTGCGTCCTGTGTCCGAAGCTAGAGCCTGCATCGCATCATCCTTGTGCTCGTCACGCAGCACACGGGAACAATCCTGGAACCGGGCAGCAGTGATACACACATCTCCCCGCCTCACGTATGTGACCGTATATGTGTGCGTGTGTGTTTGTGGACAGGGATACGCGTGTACGTGCCTCGGTGTGGTGGCAGCCGGGTCCCTTTTGCCAGCACCGGGGCAGCTTCAGCACCATTCCGGCTCATTTCGGAAATGGCGATAGCGTGTTGGTCGAATGTACATTAAATGATTTACTTTCACGGGAGGCCCGGTTTAGCCGGTTGCGTTCCACGAGCACGAGAAAAGGGGAACGCTCCACCGTACGGAGGACGCATTTTTCCGGAGAAGAGAACAAGAATCTCCCGCGGGAAACGCAATCAGCGTGTGCTTTGAAGAGGAATTAATGCGACGGGAGGCCGCCGGACATGGCACAAGGACATCGAAAGCTTCTGGTCGAGGGAAAGAGGAGGTTGCGTGGGGCCGAAGGGGAAGGTGTTTGTCGAGACCCGTTTGAAATTCGTAGTTTTAATTAGATTTTTTGTTTGCAGAGCTAGAGAAAAATTGCCTACTGGGCATTGCCGGGCGACGGGTGCATGTGAAACGGGAGGGTGCGAACGCGCGGTGGTACGATTCATAATGAAAAAAATTATATTGGACAGCCACACTAACTACGTGCGGAGTGCGAACATTTCTGCATGTTTCGGGAACTGCAAGCAGACTGTTTATTGAAAGTTTGTTTCGTTTCGTATTCCTCGCAACGGGATGTTTGTGACGATCAGAGAATTGTCTTTACAATATGCATAAAGAAAATAAGGGAATCAGTTCTGGGAAAGGAAATCAAGCGACGTTCTTCTTGTTTAATCTCATTTGATTAGTTATTACAATATTTGAGCAAACAACTGGAAGAAGTAAAGTTGACAAAAAATTTCAACAAAACTATAAAGAAAGGTGGCCACGAAATATGAAAGTCGGAATAAAATTACTTCTGAAAATACATAAAATTATAGGATTTTCAACAGCTGTTATGGAGCATAAGCCACTACATTTTTCTTTTAGGCCAATATCCGATTGTACAAACAAATATTTGTTTGAATTTACATAGAAAACTAAATTAAATTGACATACAAATTAACATATCCTCACTTACCAGAAAAAATCTACAAATATTTGATCTACAGTCAAAACTGTCATAGCGGTCTGAATAAATAAAATAGCGACTCACAAAACTTTTGATCATGGTACATTCGCAAAATGAATTGAATCGCTTTGATAAACATCACTAAAATTATCGTAACAGGTATCCTGGATATATAAACCGGCTGGAAGATGCAATATCTCATGTTTTTTACAAATGTTCTTCATCGTTAAAAATGTAGATCATAAATAGTGACGTTGGTATCGTTCTTTATAATTGTCAATTTTCAATATAGTTTTATTGTCAATTTTGAATCTTGAGGAAATTGTTTTCTTAAGAAAATTGTTGTTCTATGAAATGTTTTCGTTTTATCAAAAGACTTCTGTTAATGGCCGTATTGGATCGTGTAAGATCTTATTATGAATTTTAAAGTTACGAGTTACACTCATCGGTTTTTGATGTTTTAAGTTCCGCTCATGTTTAGAATATTCTAATAGGATGTCAAAACTATTATTGTTGTGGTTTTAAAGAGTGGATGATTTTGATACCTGGGGGAGTTATTGTTCAAAGCAGTATGCAACAATCAAACTTTATCTAGCCTTCTCATTGCAACATGTTTTGCTTTATTTTTACTATTAAAATAAATGAAATAAAATAGAACATAATGGTAGAAAATGAAAACTATACCGTCTGGTTTTTAATCGTTATTCATAAACTATCAAATGGGTAACTAAACATAGTTTAGATTGCGGTAATATAAAAAAATCCGGCCATTTGAGCAAAATTTGTTTGATGGTGACATACGAAGCTATGTATACTGTTTTTATTCTAAACTATCGGAAAATAATTTAACTCTGTTCGACAAGGTTTATCGAGAAGGCGTGATTGTAACAAAGCGCTACAAAAATCATTGCTCGAACATTATATTACGATCCACCCAGCCAACATCGGCGCGGCTGTGTGTAAACTGCAAATATTTGAATTTAATCATGAAAAATGAGAACCTATTTTTCATCTTTGCTACCCGAACTGGCCTTGCCCGCCGACGACGCGCTCGAGCATCCGGCCTTGAATTATTGACGGCCGCAAGCTGGGGGTGGATGTTTGAAAATGAAACTCGGGAAAAAAATCAGCGAGATGTAATGAATCCTGGTGAAAGCCATAAATCATTACATGGGAAATGGCTCGGGAAATCAAAGCCAAATGCTGAGCTCATGTGTTTGCCAAATGCCTGCGATTCTTTCATGTCCTGAAACACCCACCTATTGCGAATATAGGCGACCGGTCGATGGATGCGTCGGCAGATGTATGTGGTCATAGGAGATTTGACGCTTCGGAAGCGGAAAGGACATGAACACAAATAATCCAAAGGTTTCTAGTGTTCGACACACCGAGGTAATTGGAGACACCTTTGGACTTATGGCTTGCATCGTACGAGGTTCGGAATGCATGTTATGGTGCTTGGTATAGTATGAAAAATATACGACTATCGACTACGAGGTTCGCTGTTATATACCGAATACAGAAAAATAAGATAAATGGATTAATTCCTAGTTCGATCCGACAGGATGATACACTATTTTGAAGGAAAACATATTTTCAAACTGTCTCAAATAATTTTAAAAAGTTGTTACCTTTTTAACTCTTATATCATTTTCCGATTTACAATAACATATTTATTACTGTTTAAGTTTGAAGCTCAGATAAACTGTTCATTACATCTTTATCAACTTATTTTTGCGAGTGTTTAACATCATGTAAATAGTTTCAGCCTTGATGGACTTTTGAACAAGAAAATCATTCCAGTACAGATCAACAAAAGCTATCCGTAAAGCATTCCGTTTGGCACTATGTTCTAAAATCATAGTTCTGACGCTGCCTCAAATCCTTCTCCAATTGCCTACGAAAGTGTGGAAATTCTGCAAATTGAGCATGCTTGTATTAGCCCACTCGACTAACCAATACTTCCAGAGCTGTACAAGGTTAGTTTTTCCTACAGAGGTGTGTATTGGTACGAGTGTAGGAAAGTGTGTGTGTTTGGTTCTTGTAATGCACTACTGCCGAAAAAAATGGCATCGAAGCACTTTTTCAATACATCACGTTTAGTTGCTACCATCCCTGTTAGGTAGAGTTTTCCCCACCATTTTACATGTATGTGTGTGTTGTTCATCGCTTTTGTTTTGTTTTCGCATTTTTTCCTGCACCTTAAAAATGATGCTGTAGCAACAACATAAGGGGACGAACAAAGAGTTCGATGGAAAGCAGATAGAATGTACGAGCAGGGTAGATAGAGAAAAAAAGGATTCGCTAAACGATTTTACCTTTTAGTCTCTCACATACACACTTCCGAGAGCTGATCTATAAAAGAAAAACAAAAAAATCGACAAGATGCATTTCTTTTTCCAGAAGTACTCGATAGAAGCTGAGAGCATTGTTACGTTCGCAGAGTTTTTCCGACGGTATATGCAGCACGGATGTGTGCTCTCCGTGCGACGTGTAAGTGCATGTGCACTAGTGTTGATCTGTAGTGGTGAACTGTGAACGTAGTTGAGTTAGGAAATGTTTGCAATCGTGCACGTACTGGTGCATTTATTGTGTGTGTTGGAACATGCACGATGGAGGCGCCTGGTATTTCCACCTTCGGGCGAAAAGAAAACTATTGACGAGGTGTTGGGTTACTATAACGGATTTGAGTTGTTCTGTACGTTGTCTAACACGTGATGGCTAAAAATGCAAAGATCGACTACTGTTGAAAAAAAAACTGTAACCGTTCCCGTCAAATTTCGTAACAGTGATCATGTTAATTTTGCTTTACATCTTCACGTATTGACACAACTTCGGCTCAACAAGCAATGCAAATATCTGTTCGACCTTGAAACTTTTAATGTATTTCCAAATAAAAAAAGCCAATTTTTTATTTTTCACCAAACATAGTTCGAGGCGTTTCATAAAACGATAGAAAAACATAATCGAAACGAACGCACTATGGATAGCTTCGCGCTTCCTAAAAGCACAAAGAAAGTGCAATATAAAACACAAAAATACCCGCCAGAGAGCACGGATAAAGATGAAACCCCCCATGGCACAACAATCCTGACCCTCCTCAAGAGGCGGCCGGTTGGAAAGGTTCATCACACCAAATCTCACTCGCTTCGTCGCTTCGTTTTGGGGCAACAACGAGCGGTGGACGGATGTAATGGATGTGGTACTTTTTGTCCCACATTAAATATTCCCTGCTATGTTGGTGTTTGTTTTTCTTACACATCCTCGAACGCGGCCCGCAGCGCTCCTTTGTGATGTTTTTGTTTTTGTTTCGTTACTTTCCATCATCTTGCCCTTTGCGGTGGTGATGGTGGCGATGATGGTGATAGTCGTACCCAGAGGTGCGGGCAAGAAAAAGCGAATAAACGAATACGTGTGTCTTGAGGAATGGTTCTCCGCTCCAATTTCCCATCCACATTCGTCTTTTCCATTGAACCATTGTGTGTGTGTAGGAAGGTTTTTTTGCTCTCCATAGTAGAGGCTAGGGAGTATGGATGCTTCATCTCGCCCAAACCCTTGAAAGCAAACCACATTGAAGAGAAACACATGCGCATGTAAGGAGAAAAACGGAATGCTTAGAAAGAGTTGCGTTGGATTTGCTGGATTGTTAAATCATGGTTGTTGGTGCACAATTTTTCAATAGGAGAAAAACCTTGTGAAATTATCTATATTTATAGCCTGTGAGATTGCTGATCTAATATCAAAGATATTTTGGACGCGTATCTGATGCCGGTGTGTTTTTAAAAGAAAACCATAATAATAAAATTTATTATAAACCTGCAGAGTGTCCAATATATTCTCATACTCTTTTTTCATCAAGCTGTAGAGCTGAGCTTTTACATATTTTAAAAATATTCTACTATGTTTATACAAGGCATAAACATTGTTAGTTGGCTATTTTCAATCAAATGTTATATTCAATAAAAGATGATATAGTCCCGGAAAGAAATAAAAAAAACTCTAACTTTTATACAAAAACGGTGAGAACGATCTACATTCTAAAATGTGTTGTTTTGGGCATTAAAAAGATAAACACAGAAAAGTTGTAGTTGATGGATGATGTGTTTAAGCACCTTTTATCACTGTTAACTTGATCAATAAATGTTAATGCATAAATTTTACTGTTTTTTTTTTATCCACAAAGACAGGCCTCTCAGTTTACCAGATCTAAATGTAATTATTTTGAATTTCCATACCTATTCTATCTATTCTATAAAATAGCTATGGAAGGCGTGGGTGTACTATAATACGGTATTAAACACGTTTCAAACTAGTTGACAAAAAAACGGTTGATCCTTATTCCAAATCTTCTTCTGTAAATAATCTATGAAAATGTAGCTCTAGGTTAAAAACAAAAACTAGAATATCCAACTTAGTATTTTGAAATAGTTGAAGCTCGATTTTGTATGAGAATATATTGAACACTGTGCATATCATGTAGACGAATCTATTGAGGTATTTCGTAAATAAAAAATGTTAGGATTGAAAGATTCAATAGAAAATTTATTAGAAAATTGTAAAAAAAAAATATCAATATACTTATATATCATAATACTTTCATTTAAAATATTAACGATTTGATTTCTAACGATCATCAAATAAGTCACCGTCAATTAAAACCCGATCAAAAGAGTGAATTTGTTTTTTGAATCGTTCTTTTAAAATGGTTACCTTTCAGGTAGTTTAAATTCGACTGTTCTTTCCGGCAGAAGATTGTAAGCCAAAAACAGGAGCATTCTTTACATTCATGTTAGTGTATCAAACCGCAATGGTTTTACTCACCTCGACCGGCCCGTTCCACATGTAGTGCATCCCGACGGTGGCCGGATCGTGGTGCGGGTTGGACGTCATGTGCTCGGCCATCACCGCGCTCATCCAGTGCACGAGGCCCTGGGTCGGGTTCTGGCCCTGCACCCCGCCCGGCACGGGCATCTGGTTGAAGTTCGGGATGGCCGTGGCGGTCGCCGTGGTGCTGCTGGAGTCGGGAGTGGCTCCCTCGTTGGCCGCTAGGCTGGAGGAGGCGGACGGCGACGGTGGGGGTCCGCAGTGCAGCGACCGGCACTTGGTGTCCTCCGGGTGGATGTGCCCGTGCCGGTTGCAGTTGGCGGCGGCGGCGGCAGCGGCAGCGGCGGCGGCTGCGGCGAGACTCGACTGACTTCCTCCGCCCGAGGCGCCGTGCGTGAGATGCGGGTGCGCGTGCGGATGGTGCGGGTGATGGGGATGATGGGGAGGGTGCAGATGTGGAGGTGTCCCGTGGTGGTGATGGTTGTTGTTGTTCTTCGAGTAGTCGTTGTTGTTCGTCGCCTCCGAAAGCCACGGGAACGCGTTCGATGGTTTCTGTCGGGCAGAAGAGTGGGGAAAGTGTGAGTAAGTTATTGAACATCGTATGAGTCAAGGTTCTCAAGGGTATGAAGATAATGGTTTGCAGAAAACGAGGTTTCAGAAATTAATTGATGATAGGAAACATTCTCCTAATGTTTTTTAACCAAATAAATTTAACTTAAATATGTTCATTGACTTGAAAAGTATGTAAATCCACGATTTATTCTCTTCATTTCATGTTCTTCCAATTAGTATATCGTTATTTCCTATACTTATCGTTTTGCCTAATCATTCATCATTTAGCTATAGATAAACATTTACTCGCGGCATCCAAATCATTCCCTCTTATTTTTCATGTTCGTACTAAACGGTTAAAATATAACGTTACGACAATTTCCTTACGATGAGCATTACCGAAACCAAGCTAGTGAAGAACGAGGCATTCTTCAATGCAATAAAACGAGAATTTATCCAAATGGTTATGTCAGAATGATAATTGAAAAACACACACAAACGAAGAAAATCTTATGAAAATCAGATATTCTTTTATTTTGGGTGCCATAAAGTACAAACTGACACTGACTGACCTCTTCATCTTCAGTGCATTTCTTCACTCGAAACTCTCGATCGAGTTTTATTTGAACATCGTGCGTGGGCTGCTGTTGGCCTGCGGAAAAATCTTGACTCAAGGCATGCGTTTGAAGATGACGTAAAGAATGATCCTGCACACCGGGAACCGATCCCTGCTGGGAGCCGGAAAGATCCTGCGCTTTTTCATCTCCAAGCACACCGTCGCATGCAGTATCCTGTCCACCGACATCACAGGTGGTTTTGAGATGTTGTTTTTTTAGCAAGGAAGCCGATGCGGCGAAGAGGTTTTTGTAGAAATGGGTCGGGAACAGGAAGGAAGATTTGGCAGCCTGTGGACTGCGTCCATCGGATGTGCCGTCCTGACTCGTGTCTTCCTCCCCAAACGAAGGGCGTTCTTTCGCGGCATCGGGTTGCCTCGGGAGGCATTCTTCGTCGTTGACGATGTTGGTTCGTTCATCTCCCACACGATCTGGATAACATTGAGCTTCGTCCTCATGGTGGAAGAATGGAGAGCCCCTCCGTTTAGAGGCTTTGATCGCCATCCCAATGGTTTGAGGAGGCGATAGTCGCATGTAAAGATCATCCTTGATGCGAAGCTTGGAAGGTGTCATTGCGTTGGTTGTAAGTTGGTATCAAGACAAGAACAAGAAACAGGAACTTTTCCAAGAACTTTTTCACTGGTTGTTTTGCAAAAGGTTGAACAAGTTTCTATATAACACCTTCAAATAGATCCTCCAGCGCAGAGCCTCTTCCGGTTACTTTACTCACAACACTCACAAGTGAGATATATTTATCACCTTCTCACTCCTTGCACTTTCACTCGAATCAATTAATACAACTCACTTGACACTTGGCTTGCTTTGGAGCAGTAGCACAATAATTTCTTTAACTTCACTGTTTTCTCACTCTCACTTCTTTCCATTAATTTCCTTGCATAAACACACACCCTTTGCTTAAACTATGCTCTTTTTTCGTTTTAACATTCAACTATCTCCTTCTCACGACCTCCAAACCAAAGGCAAACGATGAGGAAACTTAAACTTTAACCGGAACCGGACTTTCACTTTTCCGGTCACTTTGAAAATTTACCCGTGCGAACACATGAAACCTTCACTTTGCGCTCGCTTGCTACGAATCACGTTAGAGGCAAGGACGGGGCGAGGAAAGTTTGAAACAAAAACTTTTGACCCTGCTCTACACTCCACTCCGCTCGTACCCTCGTGCTGCTGGATGCTTCACGATGGCCTTTATCCGGATGTTTGTTGGTACAACCGTTGAAGCAGATTCGGGTCAACTTTGGCTAAACTTTTGCCGATAAGTTTACTAAGCCTTCAAGGCGTGGGTGTTAGGGGGGTGGCATACGATGGGACATATCTTTGGGGGACACAGAACTTGATGGGATTAAACCGGACGCTTCTTTGGATGCCACTGTTGAATGTGAGTGGATTAGATTTCTACTGATGCTACGACATTGCTTTGAATTATCTTGTGTGTTGTATCGTTTCGATGTTTTGCTTTTCCACCAAACACTCGTTATTTACAACTTTAATGGTAAGGCTCGTACAATGATGTTAGGAACTTTACGGTTTCACTTGTTTGCTCCAGCGTGGCCAAGGGCTTAAACTCGAAGCATTAGGAACGTTAGTTTCACGTGTCAGGTCAGGATGCTTGACTTAGCACCGGTTCGGAAGGTAGCACTTTCGCGGAACAATGTTTAAGGCACCGGATGGTGGTGAAGATGATCCCGGGGCGATTGCGGCCGACCGATAGTGTTGCGTCCCGATTCGAAAGCGGATGTCCTCCGACGACGGAGCCGAGCTACTTAAAGGCGGAACGCGCCAAACGCCACCACCATCGTGCACTGGCGATCGGTATCGAACGTCTCGAGCACACACCGAATGGTCTCCCTGCCTGCCGAGACGCGACGCGGCGCACAAGAAAAGCGTCACCCATCGGGTGGTCCTGGCCGCGTACAGCAGCAGCAGCACCAGCAGCGGTGGCCGTGGCAGAAGCAACACAGCAACAGAAGCAGCCCCGACGAGGACGAAGCAAACGTCTTGACGCTCATAATACTACTTCTCGGGCTGCCGCTCCGCTCAAACAAAACCGAGAAAAATGCTGCCGAGAAAAATATAAGTTTTATATATACACACATATATTTTCCTCGGTTTCTTCGACCCGCCGACTCGTGTCCTCCTACCCTCGCGCCCTTCGGCGTCATACGCGGCGCGCCCGCAAGGAGCTTCAAGGATGCTTTCCCTCCCAGCGTTGACTTTTTGTGTGTGTGCTTTATTTTATTTTCATTTGGCTTTTTTTAACGCTTCTTCTCGCGCTTCCTTCCTTCGGTTCGAGCTCGGCCACGGCATGTGAGTGCATTGGGGGGATGCGAGGTGGATGCGATGTGCGATTCCGTGGGAATTCCTTTTTGCCCATCTCCACTGGGTTGTCGCTACATTCTGCGCGCCTTTTTTTTGCCCCTTTCTTCGCTTGGCTCCCTTTTTCTCTCTGGCAGTCAGGTGCACTTTTCTTGTCTGTCCCGTTCGGCTAACACACCGCGTATTACCGCGCCATCCAACGCCCATCCACCCCCTCGCCTGGGGCTCGGATTGTGGGGGTGTATGTGGTGGAGCACTTGCCTCCTCTCAATCGCTTTTCCTTGCCCGCGTCCTTCCGTGGGCAGGACACTCACTCACGAGGTTTATTTTTTCTTCTAGTGTGCTTCGAATGCTTTCTTTCGACTGTATGTTGTTGGCCGCCTTCATCCTCCCGGCATCCCGACAAAGCTGTATGTGCATGTGTCCAGGGGAGTTTATTCCTAGTTTTTCTTTTCGTTCGCCCGTTCGTTGGTGGTCTTTTTTTCCCTTCCCATGCATAGCCGGTTCGGTTTCGTGTTGTTTTTTGTTGCCGTAGTATTATTTATATTTTTTTCGCAACGAAAAGTTCGCGCTTCTCGGTCCTTTTCCACGCTGTTTATTTCTTATTCCAAGTGTAGTGTGATCCGGTGTGAAGGTTTTTTTTTCTTCCTTCAGGTCCTTTTCTTTGCTCTTCTGTACGTTAAAGTCACCCTTCTGCTCCACATCCTTTCGCTCGTGCAAATCGGAGCGACTCCTTACTCCACATCGGTGGGTTACGGTTTGTTTTTCTTTGTCGCTTACTTACGCTATTGCTTGTCTATTTTCACGTACCGGCATCCGTGAGCCGCGCATTTCCTCCCCCGTGAGCTTCTACGGGCAGGGCATCCTGTTTTCGATTTTCTTGCCGGCGCGTTCGTCTTGCGTCCGGTTTTCCCATCGATACGGGCTTCTCTTTAGCTGGAAGCTGTTGATTTTGTGCCGGTACACATGCATATATGTGTTTGTGTATGAGCCACTTTTTGACAGTGTGTGGGTGTGTATAAGTTTGTTGCTTACATTTCATCAACGGTGTTGCTCGTTGCATGTATTCTTCTTTTATTCTTATATTATGCGATGCCCAATGCTTCCCACGTTCGTCCTTTAGAAACGTTTCGTTGATCTTGTGTGTGCGCGTATATGTTGTTTATTTGTAGCGTGGTTCGATGTTCAATGTTACTTTTTGCGTTATCTCTGTTTTGGACTATTTGTGCCTTTTTCCTACTTTTAACCCGCGCTTCTTCTCTTTCTGTTTTCCTTCTTTTGATATAGCCGATTTTTTTTATTGATCGTATCTATTTGCCTGTTTAAATGGCAATGCTCGTATTGTATTAGGTTAAAACGGCTCAACGGCGGCTTTAGTCTCAACCTCAGCTATTCTCCTATGGTTGAAGTCTAGTTTGATGGTTTTTTGTAAGACAAAGTTACAAAAAATCGATGTCATGTTTTACATAGATCAAAGATACAATTGCACAATGTTCATTAGATTAATCAAAAAGTGGTATTTTTTGAGGAAATTTTATTTTGGTTTTGTAAGTATCGTTAATAAAACTTATTTTAAACATAATTTTACTTAGAATGAGGTCGAATAAGTCTATTTTAATATACAAAACCAAACAATAAAAAGAATATTTCATCCAATCTTCAAAACGTATCAAGACAGTGTACCAGAAAAAAAAATCGAAGTAACAAAAGTGAAAGAGCATTGAAATATAAACTGAAATTGGCTCACAGAATCCTTATGTGCTAGCGGAGACATAGGGAAGTAAAGATTGCATTCATATCATGTCTGTCTGTGAAATGTGCATCGTGTATGTGCTACGGATTCTTAAAGAAAACAGCAAAGATCCTGTCGGGGAGAGCGTTGGACTAAAAATAGAAGCTTGTTCTGCAGACGGTGGACTACGGACTGTGGCCGTGAGGGTTGGACTACATTGCTACATCGACGATGTGATGAGGAAAAAAAATGTACGGAATGCATTCACTATGTCTTTTATTTGCTTTATAGAAGATTTAATACGTCGGAAGTCATGGAGTGTGGGTGGAAGTGGTAAAAAGAGAGGAACAGAATTCTGAATTCCGAGCAAAGGGAAAAGGTTTCAAGGCAATAATGCAAGTGGACCAAAGCGGGGGGCGCCAAAGGACAAAACACATCTCTGTAGGATATGGATGACGGGATGAAAAAGAGATAGGCACACTTACGACGATTCGTTTCAGAATGAGTGAGAAATCTTAGAATGTAGCGAATAAAAGTAGCAGTGATACGAAATGATGCAACACATATGCACAAGTAAAGAAAAAAATACAACTGAATGAAAATAAAAGTATTAGTATGGAGCTGTAAGAGTTTTCTCTAGACTGGTTTCGCTACTCTTCGATAGTTTATTGGCAACCAGCGTCGTATCGTAGATTTTGGAAAGTAGCACCCGATATTCAGGATGAGGGAATTTCTTCCATCATATCTCAAGGATTCTTTTTCCTCTAGTTTGCATTATATCTACAATCCCTATTTCGTAATCTTAGTCGATACATCATCGCGATGACTGACAGGCGTTTGGTAGGAAAAAAATATGAATACAAGTTTCGTTCATGTATTTGTTTTCGTTGCCTTAGTTGATGAAAAGATTTACAAATTTGCATTGAACATCAGCAGTGTGACCGATCCAGTGTAGCCCAGTGTCAATATCATCAAGGACGATTATTTTCTGGCATTTTCATCGGGATTATTTCCCTGTGATAAAATATTCTTGGAGTCGTTGATTAAATTTGATATTTCAGTAACAGTTCACGTTAAAAGTTCCTTGGCTATCAACTGAGAGAAATGCACGTAAATTTCAAAAACTTTCCGTTACGCGCGCGACGCGCGCAGCGCCACAGTGTCATGTAGCGGTGTTTTTCATAAGGTAAATGCGAGTCTAGGACACGAACCAGATTCCCTGCTTGTACTTGCCAGGATCAACAGTCCTTTATGCGAGTAAGAAAGAGAAGGACTGCGTAAAGAGAACTTAAAAGAGAAATTGTTTTTGAAAAAAGAGCACAAAGCTTTGCGTGGAGAAGAAATTTATATTAAACACTTTCCACGTTTTTTAATCTTTTTAATACTGCAAGATGATTTATTTTAACATCTTCATTATTTTATAAAAAAAAATTCAGTATCACTTGAACGGCAGCACCTAACTCAAAATCATCTATCATTAGCCTATCAATTTCGGCTCTATTTTGGTGAATTCCGCAAAACGAAACCTCGCCGGTAAAGTAGTAAAATATATAAAGAAACAATAAAATAATTTAATTACACAGCCAGACTTGAAATTTTAGATAATACAATATACTATTGAGGGTTGTGCATCCCACAAGTCTTATGAATGCCAAACGATTTAAATACTTCAAACGATTTGGTTTTCAAGGTTTCGTTCTTCTGTTTTAATAAAATACAATAAAATGTGAATAAGTGGAATGCTAAAAAGATAGGTTAATTATGTTTTTAATCAAAAATGGTACGAGATTTTAGCTGATACCAATCGTTTCCGTTTGAAAAAATACAAAGAGTAGATGGTCCAGGTTCAATTTGAATACATCCTTTACAATGAAATAGGTTGTACGTAATTTAACCATTTTCTGCGATCACCGATGATAAGATACAAGAAATCGTTTTGGGAAGGAAAACTAACTAATAAGAAAAAAGACCCTTTTAGCTCACACCATAAATAACAGCGCTATTGACCGGCAATCGTCGGTTGGGCTGGCGCTCTTCGTTCCACGACTCCGCTCGTCTGTTGGCTGTTCTATGTTTATTTATTTTTTCGATGTAATTCCTCACTGAAACCGTTCGCTTTCCTTTCTCGTTCCCTTTACAGCCGTGATGCGTGTCATACATTTGAACGTTGCTCACGTTGCGGCTTTCCACTTTTCCACTTGTTTTTCGCGACGCGAGCGCAATGTCTCCGTTTGTGGCCATTAGGCGCCACATCTCGGCACCCCACATGCTCCACCCCGTGCTAGTTGCGCTTTTTGCTCCCCGTTTGGCAAACGCATTTTATCCACCAACATATTATGCTGTCCCCGTTAAAACGGGGAGTGAAAAACAAAAACACATACACAAACAAACACAGCGGGTGAGAAAGCGTGGGGATGTGGAGATGAACCCTTATAAAGGGTGGAAAAGTTCGTCTTATCTTTGATCGATGCGGATCGCCCGGCCGGTGTTGTTTAGAGTGTAGTCCGTTTTTTTCTTCTCATCCATCATGCAGTGGCCAATGGAGAGAGCAACGGCGGACCGCACGCTGGCATCGTTTTACATTTTAATCGAAACAATCATGCAGCAGTGTTATGGCCGAATCGCTGACGTAATTCAATCCACTTTCAAGCAGGTTGTTCTAGTGGCCGCTCCGGTGTATGCCACTGATGAGATTCTAATTTTACCAGAGCCATTTCAATGTTGGTTCATTGTGTTGTTTAAATTCTGCCTCAAGTGTCTGTGAGAGACTACTTGCACCTACCGATGGTCAGTTAAAACTTAACGATATGTTTCTAAAAATGATAACGATACATCGTTCTTGCATATTTGCCCATTTTCAGATACCTAACGTGTTAGAATTTTGGAAAAAAATCATCAAAATCATGGCATATATTTTTTACACCATGCAAATCGGTTTCATTATTTTATTTGATCAATTTACGATGTATTGATAAAAGTACAAAAATATAAAAAGCTTCATTGGACTAAAGTGAAATGTAACAAGTATTTGTATTGATTGTAAGATAGAAAAGATATCAATGATAAACGCTCGAAAATTTCAGGTTGGACTTTTTCCATGCAAACTTCCTTTGAACAAAGCTTCAGCTTTGTTTCAGGACCTTTTTCAGATTCTCCAATCATTCTCCCTATAATAGAAAACTTTCTCTCTCTTGCTCGTCCTTATTTGGCAAAGCTCGATAAACCTAAAGCGACGGCTAGACACAGCGGTATTCGCACGAATATTCCCGCCGTCCAGCGGGAATCCCGCTGGACGACGGGAAACTCCATATGAAAAAAACGGATTTCGTTCCCGCTATGTTTAAAAAACGCGAAACTACGACCCGGCGGGAACGGACGCATTTGCTTAATTGAAACGTTTCATGAAAAGTTTCATTCGCTTGCTACAACAACGTCGGTATGGGCAACGTATATGGATGCGGCCGATGTTGTTGGAGAGAAACCAAAATGCGAGTAGTCTTCGACGCAAAATTTTGGAGGAGGAACTCAACAACACCATTCATAAACTTTATATTTGATAATGACTCACAATTCCACTTTTACCTGCCGCCAATTTAGATCACGTAAACAAACTAAAACGTAAACAAAGCTTCACTTTGACAGATCGGACGAATAAGCTCGTTCCCGCTGGATATTTTGTCGAATCTGGGCTACTTTTTCCCGTTCCCGCCACCGGGAATTCCAGGCAAGTTTAAACAGCAGTTAAGCTTGCAAGGTTTTCCCTTCGTAAGTTGGTGTCTCTCTCGTTCTGTTTTGCAAAGGACGGGAGAGAGTGTACTTCTGATCCTTTTTGGGGGCGGTTTGGAATGTTTATCAATCGTAAACAATTTCAGGCTCTCGTATGACGAACACTCTTTTCGTCTCACTCTTGAGGGTGCCGTGTTGCCCCCAAGCCCCACCGTAAAAGGATAGCGTGTTTTAGAGAGAGCTTCCGGTTGAGAAAAAGAAAAATAACGTAAGGGCGTGGCTTTTTGGCTCGACGCTTCCAAGTCACGAGGAGAAGAAAACGAAACAGTCGTGTTAATTTATGAAACACACCGTTTTTACCGACCATCGGTTCGGTGTTCGTGCGCCCATTGTGTCGCTAGCATGGACAATTTGTGCACTGTTGCATCGAATCATGCACCACGCCTTATTTTCGTGGCTAATTTGTGGAGTGAGAACATGCACCGTCTAATGACGCCTGGGGAAGACTTTTGCCTTTGCGAGGGGGCTTTTGTTCAAATCATGTGCAATGCATTTGTTTTTCTTTCTTAAACCCGAGGCACGCACCTGGCACCGCGGGTTGATTAAGGAGCGGAAAGCCTTTTGGTTTCGTGCCAAGATTTGCGCTCATTACATGCGAAAAGGACACGCCATTTATAGTTAATGAAGGACCGCTTTGGTTGGAAGGTTTTCAATTTGAATTTATAGTTACCAAAAACCACAGAATCGTGCCCCACGTCAATACCAATACATCATTGGGACGATATGTTGACTGATTTCAAAATGGCACACAATGGCGTATGTTTGGCATTTAATGAAGCGGATGTTAGAAATACTTGGAAAAATGGCTCATTAGCAGTACAGCAGGATCTCATCAGGAAGGGATTGCCAAAGAACTGTCCGATCATTTGTTATGGGTGAGTAGAGTAAAAAGGTGACTCGGTTGGGAAGTTCTTGACGATGGTGGAAATCAATGTTCTACATAAAGAAAACAAGAGTATTGCAGATTTGGCAAGAGTGATTGTTGCATACGTTTTAAGTGAAAGCCTAAATGTACATTTACCGTGCCTTTAGATTGTCTCTACTGGACTGTGGATATCATTTTATTATAAATTAGTTCGTTGTATACACCTATTGTGTAGTAACAAAGTAACGCGCCGAGTTAATTTATTTTCTTCAAAATTTGATTTTTTTTTTGTGAACTGGTTGACCGGTCTGATTTTGAAACAAATAATTATTTTAATTTACAACACTTTTCCTGTTTGATGATTTGTTATTTGTTACATGTTTCTTAGCTGTGCTGTAACTGAGCAAATAAGGAGCTCGGAACTCGGAACGAACCAGTATGAATTAATTTTGAATACTATCAAATTGATCCTCATACCTTAAATCAGCTTATTGCAGCTTATTTAATCTTAAGTAGTATTGCGTATAGCAATTACATTTAATATTGTTCATTGAAACATTTAACCTGCTTCCAGGATTGTTGCAGTAGTATACGATTCGATAATAATTTAAAACTTTGCATGCTTAAAACAGAGGCACTGTTTTACGATTTCCTTTAGAAAACTGCCGGACATTGCAACTCACAACCCGTTAAATAAATTTCCAATGAACTGAGCTTTAGGTTTTATGATTTTTTTGACTCAAAAACACGGCTACCACCGGCTTCAACATTATCCAGTTCCGTCGCTGGCGGAGAATTCGAAAAATCGAATCGACCTCATTCCGTTGCACAGAGTTGCATTTGGCGGGGGTATGTTTGTTTTCCTGTCCGGGACCTCTGGACACCGGACCGCTGACACGGGTAGTGCACTGCAGCCGGCGTCTAAATCGCGTCCGCCTGACGGGAGTGCTGAAGGCCGGTGTGGCCGGCAGTAGACCACCGAGCGGAAACCGAGCTCTGAATTTCAAATTCTACTCCTAGCGTGTGTGATTTCCCCCCTCCTTCGGCGTCGGGCGTCCAACCCCCGGGCTCGGCCAGGCAAACTGGTAATTTATACACCAGACGGAAGACATTAGTTTCCGCGAGGAGCCAGCGAAGGCGAAGAAGCGCGCGCGCGGGAATGGGAAGAACCGGCGTGCGCCGTATGTTGCCGACGCCACTGGAAACGCTTGCAAGTGCATTCGCACCGTTGCACCGTTCGATGCGGGAACAGAAGGTGGGTCACCAAAACTGGGGATGAAATAATTGATGGGGGACACTTTTCACGGTTTTCACGGGACCCGGCTGGCGTGCACACAAAATTAATTTTCAATCATTTGGGTATGCGTATGTTTCTACCGAAAATGAGCGACGCCGCAAATCTGCACGAACGATGGTCGTTGGCAAACGGAAAAGTTTCAACGGTTCGCGCATCTGTCCACGTCGGGCGGTGGCTTGCGCTGCGTGGAATGCTGTTCGGAAGCGTTTAACGACAATTATCGAATTCCTGGCCCTCGTCAAACATGTGCGCATGTGGTTCCATATCTTCAGCGGTTCGTTGCATTGCGCACTCGGAACAGATAGAGCGAAGCAAGTAAAGTCCGCAGCCGGTTAGTGCGGGACTGCAGCTGCTTCTGATGGCTTTTCCTAAGAAATCTGTTGCCCTACCCTCGTTGCCTATTCCCTTATCGACCATTCAACGCATCGCTCGTGCGAATCTCAATGCGACAAAGCAGACCAACAGGAAGGATAATTAATGGAGTATCGTACGGTACGGCCACTTCCGATTTCCGGTGGACAGAAAACGGTACTCGCAGACTGAGAAAACGCGATCAATCTGATCGTCCGTGTAGAAAACGCTTCCAACCACAGCCAACCGCACACGCGCCCATGCGAATGGAAGCAGGTCAGTTCGATCGAATGCTCTTCACGAGTGGGACCGGATTGGATCTTTCGCATTGCCTTCGCGTCCATCGATCCCTCTGAGCCTGGATCATTCAGAACCACATCAATCATACACAATTTTTCGATCGATTTCCTCTTCCACCTGGGGATGGTATTATGAGAAATCGATTGTCTGGCGGAAGAAGTGGATAAGAAAAACAATACATGCATCACAACAATGAAAGAGGGAGAGAAAATCTAGTGGCTCCATAGATTGAGGCATCCAAGGGGCAAACAATGCGGTTAAACGCAGCATCCTCGTTAAATTGCCGGATGCAAAGCTGCTCTCAGCTTGAGGAACTCAGCGGTGCGGACTAGCGTGGTTTGATGATTGTGACCGGGGAAAGATTGTCTCAGTACGGATTCGGTCAAACCGGGAATTGATTCGATCAGACTAATCGGAGGATGGCGCCTGGTAGTTGAAGGTTTATGGCATCATCCATGTAATTCTTCGATGTTCCGGTAACGTACGTTGTAGTAACGTTTTAACTCATGATGTTAAATAGAGTTTTAATATAATAGTATGGGTATATCATGCGCTGGATGCCGTCAAAATGTCGTATCGAACACAATGATTTATAATACTTTCTTTACATTTCTTGATTGAATATCAATTGATCGATTAATTTTATATTTTATTTGAATTTTTTTCTAAACAAAAATACAATAACTTTGTTTAAAAACTTCGATTCATTTGAAAGGTCTAGTTTCCTACTTTTGAAAACGAATGTATTAGATCCTATCTTTACGATATAAGCAACGAAAGTTTTTAATGACCTTGTACTCTAAAAAATACTGTATATTCGTTTTATTCTACATATTTTCTCTTATTGCATTTACAGTAGATATTCAATATTTTTATATTTTGGCATGACAAAATCATTCAATACTATAGAATGCGTAAATGATTTTATATTATCGCTCAAATTAATTCCCCGCTAATAAGTTTTCAATTTTTATTTCTTAGCAGCGAGTGGAAAATAAAGACAAAATTAAAAGAAAACAACTGTTAACTGCTAGGATTATCCTCACTGTGTGCGGCTTCATTCTCTTCCAAGAACACGCATCCTTCCGCTCCCGGCAACATTTGCATTCGACAACGTGAAACCAAACGAGCCCCGAACTCGGCCGGAAGTACGGTTATCAATATTCAATAAAATAAAATTCAAAATAATGAATGGCGGTGGCGCTGGCAGTGGCGAATTGGCATTGCTCTCTCCCGCTCTACGATCAACGTGGAAGGATGTGATGCTTGACATGGTACGATGTATCAATTGGCCGCTCGGAAGGAAACGATCGATGCCAACGGTGCGTAAGGCGGGGAACCCTTCGCATTCGGAACGAGGCCCATCGGCAGGAAAATCAGCCGAGCAGTAGAGAATGAGAGAACGGGGCGAAATTATCGATGGGATTGATTTTGCATTTTTCCTTCCTTCGCGCCCAGCAATGCCGGAAGAGCGCAAAACGCAAGGACGCTGCTACTGCCACTTTGCTTTGGCTGTTTGCTGCGAATGTCGACAAGTGCAGCAAAAGTGATTTCGCATCGTGTGGACCGTTCTGGCGCTGGGCTCTTCCCCGACGTCGACAACGTGTCATGGAAATTGCCAATTTATTGTAATTCGTATTTAAACCGTTCCTAACGATATGCAATTTGGGAACGTTGGGCAGCCGGGCGGGTGAAAAACCGCGCCCTAATGATCCCGCTGCGTGGAGGCTCCGGACCTCCGGAGGGTGGTTGTATGATGGGATCCCGATCAGCCCGCTCGGGAGGTCATCGTCGGAAACGGATCCCGTCAGGATGTCAGATCGTGCGTTGACTCAGGTGCATCCGATGGCGTCGCTTTGGCCACCCCGTCGGCGATGCCTTCCGATCGATGTCGTTATCGATGAAGTTGCTAACCCATCGGCCAGCGCAAGGGGACAGATGCGGTCGTGCAATTACGGATTGGCATGAAGATTTGTGGCATTTGACGGCCACCGGTGTGGTTGTGTGCTCTCCGGTCCCCGATGCAACGATGCCACTTACAACGTCTTATTTGTAGATGCACTTTTTGTTGCCTAACAAGCAGCGTTCCACGCTAGGTGGAGGCCAGCGTTCTGGTGTTCTTTTGGACGTTACTTTTTTTTTTTTTTAAGTTTGTACACCACCACCATTCTGCGATTGCTTTCGGTAGTTACTTTAACGTTGGCTGACAACAGTCCAACACTGAGAGCCATGTCGTTTCCCTACAGCTGCCATTGTTCCGACGTGCCGGGTTCGGTTGCGAAAAAGTGAGGCTGCAAATTTCCACCCGATGCGCAACGGGAAGATGGAGATTATGGCACGACCTTCGCATCCTACGGCCACCGATAGGATCTGTTCCATCGGTACCCCGTGGACGTTTTTCCTCCCAAACCGGCGATGGTTGGATTTTCTTTTCCGCAGCCGTGTTTATTTCACCACAGGCCACGGGTGGAGAAGGATATCGCAAAATAAAGCCACGCGATGAGCGCCAAGATAATGTTTGTTTCCGTCCCTCCACCCGGCCCCAGCTCAGACAGTTTTGTTTTGTTTCCTTCTTTTTTATTTGATTAATTGTCTTCGATGCTAATGATACGTCTTTGTTTGCTGTCGGGTTTCGCTTTCGATGGTGAAACAATTCCCGGGCCGGGCTGGGGACGAACCCTGGCCCGGGTGGTGGCTGATTTTGTTTTTCTCACAATCGAAGGGGCCAAAAAGGCAGGGGTGTGGAGGCACCTCCCACCACCACCCCGCGGCCTGTGAGAGGAGAGAAAACAAAGTCAAGTAATCTACCGTGATGCGTTTGATGGAGGTGCTTAAAGCTATCATCGGTTCGGTGAGTGATGTGCTGGTTTCGGTCGAGTTTTGCGACAGAAGACAATTTTTGGGCACGTTATTGTTGGTGGCAATTTTTCAAATGCAAGTTAGAATGTTTTAAGTTGGAGTTTTCTTACTTTGTGATTGACGAAAAAGCACTTATTAACCTGATTTTAGATTAATTTTGACTTCATCAGCTTAGGCAAGATTGACTTAATCGTGACATAGCATTATAAATCGTATTTTAAGAATTCATTTTTATAAATAAAGTCAGTGGCAGGAAATTTTTTTTTTCGTTTAATATTCAAATGAAGTTTTAATTTTCAAATGAATCAATCTAAAACATGTATTTGTTAACAGGGGTTCAGATGTTCAGCTCATTAAAACGGGACAAAGATATAGTTCATATCTTTTCCAAATTCGGCAGCAATGTCTGGGTTATTTATTCTCTCGTGGTTTATCCATTGCAGATACAAATTCACATCCAAAAGATGCTTCCTACGCGTGTCTTTAATATTTGATTAACGAACTTGGTGTGCATCGGAGAAGCGGAAAACCCTCGGATACGCCCACAACGGCTCGTCGGATTGAGTGAATGACGTTGACAATCCCGCGCTGGAAGCGTCTCAAATCGCCCTCGTGAACCCTCGTTCTTTGCATGGGTGCTTTGGTGGAGGGTGGAAGGACGAGAAAATGCCGTTCGCGTATTACGTAAAGTGCGATTGCGGGTTCTCGGGATCGGGCGTCTGCGGGAAGACAAGACAAATTTCCTACATCCCTGCAGCCTCTCTTCGTTCCCGCATGTCCCGATGTTAATCGATGACAGTTGCACGATGACGGATTTGGCGGAGGATTGCCACGACGAATGATATATTGGCCAGCGCCTCCCATTGCCGAGCCCGCCGGTCGTCATCCGGGTGACAGCTGAGCGTGAAGGACAAACGGTCCTTCGAAAGGAATCGCCTAGGAAGGGCCAACGGGGGCCCGACAATCCATCGGATCGAGCTCGCTTTGGCATAACGTACATCCTTAAAGTCGTCCACCTACGCGGATGATGGTAATGGAAATCAATTAATCAACACACCGCCACCACACAGCGAGGATAAGCACTTCAAGTCACGGGGATAAACGCAACGCTTCTAGTATCGAACGCCGCTAATCGATAGTTTTATAACGCTCTCGAATTAACCTCGGACTCTACGCCCAACCGTCACGACGATAATTATGATGGTAATGCTGATGGTACTGATCATGGTAATGATTGTTGTAATTAGCCCATACGGCTTATGGGCCAATACTGTTGCGGGAAGCACGAGGTCTCATTACATAGGCTCCATTTCGGCAGCACTTCTTCCCGTCCCCGGGACAAGCAGGTAAACGTGACCCGACCCGTGTTGAAGGAATTATGGTTCAATGTAAATTAACATAGCTTCAAGCAGCTTCATAGTCATCACTGTGAAAAACGGTCAACCGGTTAGTGCCTTTCATCAATCAATTCCGATAAACCGCGAGTAGACTCTCCATCTCAATTCGAAATAAATCACTCTTCACTCGAAATCAATACTTCGCGGCACATCGATTGTGAAGGAAAATGGAACAGGGTTGGTTTTAAATTGTCCATTATCACCACCACCAACAAGTGTTTTTGATTGCATTTGTCCTCGAAGGATAATGGTAGCACGATGCCGCATACCGGGGTCTTTAATACAACGCTCATAAAAGCGAAGAGTGTTTAAAATGCATCGCAAAATTATGCAAACGATTATGCGCAACTCAAGAAGATGATTGTGATTGTCAACGAAACGCGCTGCAACGGTCAGGAGGAACGACCGTAAACGGTTCGGTGTTTCGTTAATAGTAATGACCACGATAATTTTCGATTTTCTTATCAATTTATGTCTTAAAGTGATTTTGCTGATAACCCGTTTGTAAATGACATGTTATCGTAATTCGAGAACAAGCTTTTGATTGTTGTGTGTGTTTATTGATTTTCATTTAGTTATGCATTATGTTTCCACAGTATCACTAAGGCAACTTTAATCGTAGAGGAATTATTGCGTGTTGACTGTTATAAGCAAATTGTCTTTTTGAAACTGACAATTGAAGGATTCTTAACTGTTCAGGAAATTGAAGTAATCTCTTGAAGTGCATTGCCTTTTTATGTAAAATATTGTTTATTTGTAGTGTTTAAAGCACAGTTTCACAGAGTTTTACAATAACGAACACCAAAAATACAGCAGTCTTGGTAAGGTGATAGTAAGTGGCCTTTTATAAGGACAAGGCACATGCAAGGATAACTAAAAAAATGAAGAATAATTAATTGATAAAATGTATTTATCCATATCAAACGTTGTCAATACTTCCAAACAGGATTCATCGTTTCTTCTTGTTTTTACTGCACACAAATTTGACTTACTGCTTTTCTTTTGTTAATCAAATGCAGCTGAATACAGTGCTTAATTAAATTTGGAAAAAAAAGTATTGATATAAGTTGAACGCATTGTCTAAATATATGTTTAATCAAACATCAAATTATACCATAAAATAACTGTAATTGACAATTCTATCCAGAACCTTAATCCTAATTAACGGAATTATAGTTATTTGTAGCTTAAGGTTTTATCAGCTAGAAAATGTCCTAAACAACGAGGAGAGATGTAAAACGTAGATCTTACGATCCTCTAGCGGTTATATTATCAAAACTAGTTTATGCTGTATTTCACATATATTATTGTTGAGTTATGTCTCTAACATATGAAATTCGTAAATTCAGATAGAATTCAAGGAACAATTTCTTGTCTCAAATTGTGCTTCAAAATTTCAAAAATCCAATACACTTTTATGATGTTACCTTATGAACAAAACAGTTTCCCTTCAATTCATTAGTCAAATACCAAGCCACAAGCGTTTGTCCATTTTGGGTGCAAATTATTCCTCCAATCGGTTCTAATTGCTCTATTGCGAACCATTTACCCCGACAGCAAACCATTCGAAACATGCCCCAACGTTGATTGCCGACCTGCAATTGTTAACCACAAACGGACAACGGCCAATCGGTTGCCAAAAACGAGCTGTTAATTGTTTTCCAACCCGGGCGAAACGCTGCGCTAATGAGATGCTTCGGTCGCACTTTTCCTCGCACACACCGAGGAACGCCACCGGTGGGGGGAATGTGTAGAAGAATGTGCTGCCTAAGTAGCGAAATGTTTGCTCCTCCCCGCTCCAAGGGGCTTGCGAAAAACGTGGCCCGTCCTAATAGCCCTCCCGAAGGCCGCCATTTCGTTGGTTCCCACCGCGACACCGGGAGCCGTCCCGGCCAGGGAGTCCCTGGAGTCGGCTGATTGCTTGGGGGCTAATTAGGAGCAAAAATGCACGCTCGAGCCCGAAACAGCCGCCCGTACCGAATTCCCCACCGTCCCGCCGGGGGCCAGAGCGTGGTCGTGATTTGCACGCAATCGCACCCCGAAATAGCGACCATTTGTTTTTTTCATGCCCATGTTGCGCTGGCGAGCAATTGTTGCCCGGAGGTTCATCTTCACCATCGGTGGCGGCTCGAAGCCAAAGATGGAGGTCCTGCGGTCACGAGCCACCCAAGCTGTGTGTTTGTGTGTGTGTGTGTTTTCGGTTTCTTGAACATGATCGGCCTTCCCCCTGGCCCGGGCAGGATGTGGGCAGCAATCGGCAGCCGCTCCAAATAAGTATCGATCACAATTAACTCGCCGACCGAACAAGTGCTCGAGTGCGATTTGAACGATGCTGCCACCATTTCGCGCTCTAATTATTTTCCCATAATTGAGATTTGCGGAGGGCCGGCGGTCGGTCGGTTATTTATTTACGTGCCGCTCTTCTTTCTTTTTTTTTCTTCTTCTCTCTGGTCTTCGCCAGTTCACACCCTTCGACAATGGACACCCATCGGACATCAACTAGCCACGCCGTGGTGCAGCAATTATTCTCACTTTTTCTGCCTTCCTATCGATCTCGTTTGGTGCGCAAACCGACGCAATTGACACTTTTGCACACTGCGTTGATGGTAATTAAAATCAAATCATCCTGTGCCATCGACGGGGCGAGACAGAGCGAGAGAGAGGGAGGGATGGGTGGGAAAAGAGTGCAGCGCACTTTTGATGCACCCGCGCCTCCCTTTTCCGGTTCGCTGATGGCGATGATTAGCGGCAATTCGTGTACGCCGATGCCTTTTTGCCATTTTTGGGGAGTGCCCGCGATTTTAATTAATTGCCCTGGGGGTGTTGATGCACAAGGGGCGGGCGGGGAGAGTGGAAGGGTGTGTCTAACGGCACACGGGAAGGGGACACGTGCGTGTCAATTAATTGAACCAGCGCCCGTTTCGGTGGCAGCGCACGGGAGCAAGAACGGCGCGCTTTTCCAGCCGAGCAAAAGTAACGTCGGAAGCGGATCGTCACGATCGGGCGAGGAATTCCGGGCGAGTTTTTTTTCGTTTGTTTTGTATCATTCCAGACCGTAGTTTGTATCATTCCAGGAGTGTACATGACTCTCGTGTTTGTGTATGAGTGTGTGTTGTTTTACTTCGCCGTAATGCCGGAGAGTTTTCCACTCCCCCTAAGCCAGGAAAAAGGCCAAGGTGGTGTTGTTTTTGCGCGATAGGCGATCTCGTCTCGCGGCGGACGGTGTGCTAATGTCTGCATTTGGTGACACTGAAACGGTTTCCGAATCGGATCGGATCATTAGCTTGGCTCGAGGGATGACTTTGATTGGAACAATGTCCGAGAGCGAGCGCGCACGCTCGCTGCGTCCCAAAATGGGGGGTTTTTCTATCAGCGACAGTTGGATCTTTCTGCCCTCTCGAGAAGATCGACGCGGAGAGAGGGCGGCACGACGGTACCACACGCAGCGCTGTGGGGTTTTGTTTGATCGCGAACATGATCGCGCTCCACAAGGCGGGCTCGCTGTGGAAAACCCCAACCGGAGCGCGCGAGGGCCGGATCGCTGGTAAATGGCTGACTTTGTCCCGTCTTGGGCAGGCGTGCTGACCAAAAATCGATGCACCACCAGATCATTACGACGTAAATAGCTGCCGGTGCGAGGCCGGTGGGGCGGAGGGAAGAAACATCGATCCTCTCGCTTCGGGCGGACTCCGGGCCGTTTATGGGCACCGTGGATCGATTGAGACAGTTTTGATTAATTACTGCCGACTGCTGGAAATGAGGAGAAAAACATCGCACACTGTAACGAACCGATTGCAGAAGAATGCAGTCGTTAATTGGAAATGCATCAAAACAATCGTAATGCAGTTTGGAGGAATGACGATGCCGTGCTATGATATACTTGCCTGACTGTAAGTACTTTGCAAAGCAATTCTTTAAAATATGGTTTTAAAAAACAACTAATGCCCCTTGAAGTCAACATACCATTGCTGCAGAAGTGAGTGTTGGATTGTATAGAAAGCTCTCTTTCTATCTTCTTTGAATCTTTTGGCGAGATTTATTCATATCTATCTTTCTCCTAAGATTCATCCAGATGGAATTATTCGAATCTTCAAACGTTAATGAATCTTTCTAAACCTTAATGGATCTTTATGAATCTATCATGGATCTTTCACGAATCTCCATGATTGTTTCATTGGCGTGGATCATGCGACCAAAAACACGGGGTCCCTCGACCCATTTTGTTTTCATAACTTTTTCTCATTTGATGCATCTTGCAATCTATTAAATGCAAAGAACCATTTAGATTCATGGTACTGAACCTGCATCTGAATAACACTATTTCAATTTTGACGCTTTTTAGTTCTCGATATCTCAACTAAATCGTTCGTTAGTTTTTGTGGCATTAAAATAAACAAAATTCATGATAATCGTAAAACTCTACCTGGAAGATTTAAAAAAATAAATAAAAACAAAGAATTTATTGGTGTCCACGATGTATAACTCATATTAAAAAGTTCAATTGCCTAGCTACATCACTCAGATTTAGAACAACGTTTAAAATAATACTTAAATAATGTTAATAAAAATGCACAATCTAACCGGTTAATTAAATTTATTGTCGTGACATTCATACAGCTAAACTGTATTTATTTTTATTTTATCCTCATTATGGAAAGGAATGCTCTTATCTCTTGTGAAATTTAGTATCCTAATGTCTATAAAAATAAAACGATTTTAATATTATGATTCACTCTCTACGTAGGATATCAAATAAGCGTAGGATTTTTCAGGATATTGTATGGCACATGCTGTAAGCAAAGGTGGATTAAGTGTTCTAGAGGCCCCAAGCAGCTACAAGTTGATGGCCCCAAAACCACACATTGCATTCAACATTCAACTTTATATTTCAAAATTTAAAAAATTTCAACTGCATTAAAAACATAAATTTTCCTCAATAATATCCCTAGTTTTGAATGCCAAAAGCCTTATTTTCAAAACCATATTTCACGCGAAACCATCTTTGCGAACTTTCCAAGAGAATCATTTTTTACAAATGATATTTTTTATCAACAAAATTGGCGAATAATTTAATTTTTCTTTTATATTAATCTATCCAATTTATTGTGTGTTTTCAAAACCGAATAAAATCTGTTTAGCAAATTGTTCATAAAATAACAGCTTAGTGCAATGCAAAGCATTATAAATATGCTTCGAAATGTGCAGAGCATTACTTTTGCTAACCCATATTCATTATTCTCAATCTATTCTGAGAATTATTCTCCTCTGCAAAATAATCTTTACACTGTTCGCTTTTATATATGTTAGTTCATCAGTATTTTATATACTAACTTTAAAAATCACAAAGATGTGACGTTTACTCACCTTTCCCTAACAAAGCACAATTCATTAGCGAATTCATCATGCATTTGATATAACATCCAACTTTTTTGAAAAATAATAAAAATTATTCCAACATTAAAATTAAAAAAAAAATAAGGTTAAAAAGGATACTCCTTGATAACTAGGAGCCCCAAGCAGCGCTTACTGTGCTCACCCTATGATCCGCCTTTGGTTGTAAGCTTTTTTGTTTGCTTATTAACTAAATCGCAAGCAAGACAAATACAACAACCACATTACCGACCCGTAAAATAATAATCTATAAGATAAAACATCTTTTATTGTCATTCTTTCGTCGCCATTTTCAAACTCGTTTTTTTTCAAAAGCATCTAGCTCGTTACCGATAACGAGTGGAGGTTTGCGACATCTTGCAGATTCCACGAAATTGAGTCGTCTTCGAGAACGTGCCAACGTAACGATTTTTCACCATCATCAGAACCTTCGCCGCAATGCCCCATTTGCAGTCAAGTGTCGGAGGGGTCGTAAAAACAGCGGATGAGCGCGAATTACGTCACCGTTTAAGCGATCCACCCGCATCCCATGGTTCCCCTTTCCTTCTCTCCGATTCCGATGGTCGCTGCTGTACGTCGCTTAATGACGAATGTCATCAGCCGATGCAACTGCACCGTAACTGCTGCGCGGGCTATTACACGGGGGCTCCAATCATTCTCGCGCGCCCTCTCACAGCTCCCAATAACCGTCATTACCCACTCGATTACCAATCCGTGGAGCCATTTGGAACCATGCGCTTCTTCATTCCGGGTAAGAAGCGGGGTAAGAAGCTCAGGCAAAAGACACTGAAACTGCAGCTCATCAAAGCGCCTGATGCGTTTGATGTGCGTTGCACACATCTGCATCGGCATTATGCAATGTGCTGCATATGTGGATAGTTTTTCGAAAAGATCGTTGATTCATGTTCGATCTTACGATCCCATAAAGGAAGCTGAAAGTGATGGTGCCAGTTTATTTCTAGTTCATTTGCTGGATGAAAAACTTCCTTTTGGAAATAGGTTGCACGGCACTTAAGAAATGCATTCCGAAAAACGGTTAGACCTGTTTGAAAAAACTAATCCAGTGAAGATATAAATTTCTTACTAATTTTGCAAAAAATTTTGCAAAACATACAGATGTAATTTTTAGCTAAACGCAATGAATGAAGAGCGTTCACGTGTAATTTCGGCTTCCGATGGACACTTTTCCTCATCCCGCGCAGACCGGCACGCTCATTAATTTCTAACATATCATCAACACATTTACGGGCGACATGGTTGAGAAAATTTATTGCATCTGCTGGGCCCCCGACGTTCCCTGGTGGGCCGGTGGGAAATGAGTAAAAGGGCCCTTCGGGCGACTTTTAAGTGTGTGCCAAGCAGTGACGGAGTAAGCCAGCCGCCTTCCGTAAACCTTCGGGAGCAAATAGCGATACTGGGAAAACGTGCGACTAAGCGTAAGATCTACATCGGAGGTAAGAGAGGGAGAGATAGGGCGTTAGTAAAGGTCGGGAAAAGAAAAAAAAAAATGCTTAAACAATGATTTATGTGAGTTTATGCGCGCGCGAGTTTGTATGTAATTCTTACGAATCCGTTCGTTGTTCCTGGGTTCCGTGTTCTTGATACGGCGCCCGAGGGTGGAATGGCGAATGTTGGTTTTTTCTTCCGCCTTAGAATTATAACCGCGTTTTTTATTCTGGTTCTAACTATTCACTTCAAACCAGTGCATGGGTTGTGGGTTTCTTTCTCACAGGAGATTTTTCAGCTTTTCTCCCCCTAAACTTCACGCAGCACAGCTGATTCGCCACTTCCGGGTTTCGGTGACAAATGGTTTTACAAATTCTCGTCTCCATTCGACGTTCGAGTTTTGAAGAACGAGACCGGTTTTTTGTTTTCGCAAACACATTTATAGCTTCGTTTAAACTTCACCATACCGAGGCTGGCATATTTGTGACATCTTTATCATAAACCGATTTGTACGCACACCCTGTCAAGGCAGCCCTTTGGGATTTGGCACCGGAGGATCGTATTTTTTTATTTCCTTCGCGCGATCAGAAGGTGTCGCCGAGTTAACGTATGCCGGCGTGAGTTTATTTGCATAAAGTGTTTTTAATGGTTTTTCGAAAAGGCTGAATTCAGTGCATAAATCATTTCGCTTTAGTTTTTGGATCGAGTAGCGACAGAAAATTGGGAAAAGACGTTTTCTGCTATTTATTGGCATGGTTTTCCTAATTTCAAGTGCGATTAAAATATTTCTGAATAAAACTAACATTAAAATATGTATGGAAGAGTAGTGAATCTCTTTTTCTGTCGTTGTACAGTCCATTTTAGGAAAAAATATTTTTTCAAAGCAACTCATGTATGTCTCATTTAACTATTGAACGGCCTTTTCTTGTTGTACATTATTATTTCGTGACAAAATTTGCAACTTTTGTGTCAAATTAAATTAAACCGGAAGCATGACTTCTGAACAAACATAACACGATTACGCTGAGTGTGAACGCAACGAACGAAATAGAACTGCGAGATTAAATGAACCGTAAAATATCATTACCGGGCTGAACATAAATTGCTCATTCACACAGTTTGCTAACAAAACATAATTCTTATGATAAGCTGTCAAAAAAATGTGTACGATCGGCCCTCTTCAGTGGCGCAGCAAATCTTCCCCCGGAGCAACACGCACTCGACATTAGTTCACACTGTCGGTCTCGCCCTCTCGCACCCGCTTTCCGTTTCCGTTCCGTTCCGTTCCGTTCCGATGTGGCCGCAGGCACATTTGTCATTACAGCGTACCTGCCAACTATCTCATTAGACACCTTACGGGAGGCGTTTGAGGGCACCGGGTTCCCCGAGTCCGGCCGACATCAGAACCGCGCCGACGGCCGCTCGCCGCTAGTATTTACGCTCCGCCGACCAATTGATGGCAAATGACTGTTATTACACCCAGGTGAGCAGTTGCTGCAGGGTGAAGGATTAATTTGCGGAGAGACCGACCGTCATTTTGGTGGCGGTGCATTTCGGTAATCTTTTGCCAGGTAACGAAATGAACGAAAAATAAGCAGCAAAACAAACTGTTGTCACTTGTATGTGCGAAAGCTAGATTATCGCTATAAAGAACTCTTAAAACGTTTGGTACATTGTAAACAATCCGGTTCTTACACCTCTGAGCTTTTACATTTTATTATTTTCAGCTTTGGTAGATTCCTACTAAATCTCTAGGAAACACAATTTAATTTTGCCCATTGAGCTTTTTGACACTACGAAGCATTTCTAATCATCTGATCTAACCATCGAGTTTTACCATGTCTTATGTCACCTTTGAAACATTTGGTTTTTACTAAACCTGTAAACAAATAGTTGCAACTGCTTGAATTATTTTTTTGTTGCAAAAAGCTCGATCGTTCTCAATGATTTTACAAGCTATTTCTCATTTTAAAATATTTTATTCATTCGTCAAAATTATTCCAACACTTTTTGTTGTACAAAAATATATTATTTCCTTGTTTGCTATAAAACTAGGATTGAAAGAAATACTGGCAGCTCACTATTTATCGAGGTTTAGCCTTGTTACTATCTGTTAGAAATTTATTGTCCCTATTGATTCCGTTGATATACAAGATGATTCCGTAAAATAGAAAATAATTGCAAAATCATAGATACTGGAGCAAATTTTATTTATTAAGGTATGGCGGACGTTGCCGTATTGTTATACTGGACCAAATATTATTTATGTTTACTTTTAAGCCTGAGGTTTTCGAAAAGTTTTCCTTGGAACCAATCAATGTCAGCAATAGCGTATGATAACTAGCAATAAGTAATGCCTTAACGGTAAAAGAAGCCATCAGAATCACAGAGGAAAACAATTGGTAAACCCTGTAATATAAATGTAAAGTATACTATGTAATGAATTAAATTGTAGACCAATAAATCACAAATAATAATAATAATAATATTTATGTTTACTCGAAACTAATTTGAAGAGGTATAATTGCAACGTGATCGATATTGTTATATATACGGACAGACTTGGGCCGATGAGAAAAATTGAAAACAAATGTTCGTGATATGGTAGCAAATTTGATAAAGTGTGGCCAACTACATAAAAGCAGCACAAAATAAAGATGATGTTAAATAGTACGTCTTTTTGTGAAATTAATAAAATAAGCTGCATACACGTGAAAAGCGATCGAAACCCAAATTTAGAGAATTTCCTAAGCAGTGTTTTTTTTTGCAATTTTATATAAGCTACAAATTCAGAAAAAAAACGACACAAAGATCAACAAAGAAAAAAAAACTATTAACCGTAACCTTAATACCTTAAACCCTTCTGCGAATTACATGCAAGTAAATTTCAAAGTTTTGTTTAGATAAGATTTTACGTCGAAGTCTTATATCAACGTAGTATATTGGTACCAGTATCTCCAAATAGCTGCCCTACCAACTGCACACCCGAATGATCCATAAAAGTATTGTACATTCTTTTCCAGACCGCCACAGAAAATCACTTCATTTAAGAATCAGTTTCCTTCGCACCAGCGGCAGCACCTCCCGTGAACCGTTCGACTGCTGACGAATCCTGGCCGCCCTAGCGTGAACTGCGACAGGTATAAAATACGCAACCCCTTTGGGCCGGCGAATTCCGGACGCCACCGTTTCCGAGACGGGTTTCGAGATTGCCGGCGACGAAAGCCCCTCGAAAAAACGAATGGTCGCCAGCCGAACCGCCCCAAAAAAGGGGCTCCAAAGTGGTAGGCCTGCATTTGTATGCTGGTGCGGCCTCATGAATGCATAAAATGGGCAGGTGGCGAGGGCAGGACCATGACGGCTGGGTCCTCGCCTGGGTCGAGATCGAGCCGGCAAAAGCCTCCGAGCCTTCCTTTTGCGAGCCGCGCTGCAGCTTTCGAGCGAAAGGGGTTGCGCGAATGTGTAAAGTTGTAACTATTTAGTTTTGCCACAGAATTAACATATCCATTTGGCCGTCTTCTTGGGCCGCAATGTGTGGTCCAGTTTGTGCGCTGCATTTTCATGGTTTGGGCGTGTGTTGTCTTCATACAGAAAGCGTTTTCGGTCGAGCGAACCGACGCGAACCAGCGAACGGAAGACGCTGATTGTCATTCGTAGCATGTTCGAATCTGCGAGGGTCAAGCAGCCCGAACGAGGGCGAGTCTGAGCGAGTCCCTGCATTCGGCCCGTTTCGAGCCGGTGGAAATGCATTCGCACTGCCGTCTGAGCCCGCAGGGGGGGTACATAGTTTTTAGAAAGCTCCCCATCGATTTGTACCGACAAAATCAAGCCGTTCAAGCGGCTTCACCGGGAAGCCTTCAGCAAGTAGAACCCGGTGCGGCGGAAGATATGGGGTCGCTTTCTAGTGCGGTACGGAGCCGTGTAATCACTACCACGAGTCACTGCGGCGGTCATGTACACCGATGCAGGCAGCGATGTAGATCTTATCGGTCGATTGGTAAATCCTCGTTAGCGCTTCGTTTGTTCTCGGTTGTCCGGGCAGGATCGGGCCCTCGAGTGGCCGGGAAGGGCTCGGGTCGGGTCGTTACTTTTACGCAAACCGCAATGTCCTGTTTTGTTTGCCGTTTGCCGCCCGACATAAGTTGTATCGATAAGCGGGGACAGTTCTAGGGTTAGAGTGTATTTCCTCCGAGGAAGGGAGCTCAATAAACATGCCACAGACCACCATCGAGCAATTGACTACATAATTCTAATGAATTGTTTCGATTTCAAACAAGGACGAAAAATCATCGCTGTGCGTTTGGAAAATAAACTCTTAAATGAGTTCATTCTAACTCCAATAAAAGGATTTTCTAATTAACGTTTCCAACGAAGACTGAAAGACAAAAAAGCATGAAATTATGCAATACAAGAAACAAGTGCTAGTTTGAATACTTGAACGAATTGTAGTCCGTTCGTGTTATGTTATCAAACAAGTCGCATCATTCAAGTTCCTTCATTACTAACACATCCACCAATTTTTATGCGATCTTTTGTGTCAACCAATTATTATAAGATTGGTAACCTTTTCCACTTTTCTCTTCTCTTCTTTCTTTTTTTTGTCATTTTAGGCTTTATCCCGGGTTTAGTCACTTTTAAATATACTGACAGTTTACAGTTTTAAATTTACATTTCAATAATTAATTAAATTTTTGCTATCGTACAGACTAGTTATTTAAAAAAATTACGATTTAAAATAAAAGAACCTAACGAAAAAATGTTATAGCTACAACCATGTTTCAATTTAAAAAGCAATGCTATAATTATATTTTTGCCACTATAATAACATTTTTTCTATTATTAACTGAGGTTCTGCATTGAACCGTCTTTGTTATGTATTTTCAATCATTCCAAGCAATGTACTTTTTCCAAAGAATTGTAAAATCGGCACGTTTACTTCATGTGTGACTTGTTTTTGTGTTCTTCTGGTATTATTATCTTGCGTTACAGACCAATTAATGTTTTATGATTTTATGAGATATTTTATTATTTGATCACATAAAAATACATTTGCAATAAATGAATGATTGATATGTGAATATCAATTTTGAAAATTCCTTTAGACTGTAGTAGTTTATTCTATCACGTGATAAACTGGGATTGGGTTTCCTTCGACGTGCTCTCGATGGTAGGAAAATATTTTACCTTGATGCGAACAGAACAGGTAAAATAGAATCAAGACATAACCCATGGCCATGATGCATGTGCATACGATCTGCAAAAGGAGCGCCCCATGGAGGAACGTGCGTTTAACCATCGGCGTAGCGTTCGGCTACGCAAGTTCCCCAGCCAAATCGACGAGGTGTGATGATGGAAATAATTGACTTGATTGAATTAATAGCACCCGAAGGGTGGTGGATGGTGGCAGCCTGCGAAACCATACATTCGCTGCTAAATACGCTCGCTGACAGCTGAAGGCAAGTGTGTGCTTAATTTTGTATGCTGGACGCCCTAAAGCCCAACCCATTAAACGCGCTGTAGGGCCTTTTTTGCTCGTTGCATTCTGTCGGTGGTTAAGCTCACCGCAACAGTGTCCACTCTCCGGCGGGTAATTACCATACATCACGCTTTCAATATTTACGGAAAATAAAGTCCCTCCTCGCCGGTGAATGACAATCGGTTGCCAGCTTCCACTCGGACCCACTCTGACTCGTCGTTGGTTTTCCGTGATCGCTGATCGCCCATTTTCGACCTTCGACTATTGAGCGCGTTAACAAATGTAATTTTTATCTTTTCAAAAACGACCTACACAATCGACGGATTTCAGCAATTCTGTACTCAAACACCATTAGGCGCGCTTCACTTATGACACCTCTGAGTGGTGACTTCCGCTCTGGGCCGTGCAGCTCATTAAGCCCGAGGTGCTCCAGGGTCGATCTGCTTGGCCGGATATGCACGGTGCTCTACATATTTTCAACTTGGCCACAGTCCATCGATTTGAAAAGTTGTTGAAAAATAACCCTTGGTTTATTTTTTGTTTTGAAAAGTTTATATGTTGATCAGTTATTAAATAGACGTAGTTGAAAGATACAGACATTGTTTTCATCTCAAAGGTTGACAACAATTCATATTGATTCAATGATTACAAACTGAAAGGAAAGATATGTTTCAAAACAAATACCCGTTCAGCAGCATATGTCTTACATGTTAAAGAGTATTTAGTGAATGTGTAACACAATAACTCATTCCTGCGGGACGAGCGGATCAACCTTAACCATGTCCCGGATTTAGTGAGCCGTTCTCGGAGGAGCCAAACAACCATCGTTCCCGGCACTGGAATCATAATTGGTTGAAATTAAAAAAACAAGAGGGTTTCCTTAAAAGCCACTTTTCCCATCGCATGGTAAACGAACCCACCATTTGAACATTCCTGCTCGCCGTTAATCGCACCGCACTTAAAACCCTTTAATTGGATATTACTTGCGTAATGTGCTTTCGATGTGCGCGTATTCCTTGTTCATCTTCTGCTCAACCTTTTCCCCGGTGAGCGATCGGCTGCAAATCGCGCGTCTTATCGCCGCCTCTGGATTTAGTCCACGGCGGCGAAGCGGTTATTATCCAATTCGAAATGGGTTTGCAGTGCAACCCTCCGTGCATCGCTGGCAGAGGGTGCACTTGCGCACGGTAGCAAGGTTAAGCTAATGCACCGAAGGGTAATAATTTCCCATCCATAAGCCGCGAGCCTCTCCTCCGCCGCCGCCGCCGCCAGTGCCGGGTGGAAAATGGCAAAGCGCGAGTCAGGCTGGAACCGGCCTCGCAGAAACCAAACATCCGGCAAATGAGATCATCCGGCAACGCTTCGCCGATGGTCGACGGTGGCTGGTTTTGTACCGCCGGTCTGTGCATCGGGTGAGTTTTCCACTCGACCCTTGCCGGGGGGTTTGGGGAGAGGGTGTACGCTTCCACTGACACGCAGGCTCGCGTTTTTAATTCCCCACAATTATAGGCTTTTTATTAATCCTTTGGCACCGTCCCAACCGGACGCGGAGGTCCGCTGGGGTCATGGTTGATGACTAACCCGCTTAATAGCCCCGGCCGGTCCCGGTATCCTGGCCGTGGATGAGTGGGAAGGAAGTCACGGAAGGTCAGTGTTGTTTCGCTAAAAGGCAGCGTGTTGCTAATGAAGGACTGTTTCCTCGTCGGATCGGAAGCTCGAGAAAGATTCATCAACGAAAGACTATCAGAGGTGGATCGGCGATTTGGTAAACATCCTCCGGGCAGGTGGAACATTATTGCAGCCGCCGGTCATAATGGGTTCCTTGATCGGTGTAGGTTATACTTTGCCAAAATCAGCTGACGTCCCTTTCTGACAAAAATCATTTCTATTCTGTTTCGGTGATCACGCACACTTTTCCGCAACCATAAAGTTAAAGAGAATCATAACTCTTACCTTGTTCGGAAAATCGACGGCCAGCATACAATCGCTGTAGTTGTTCTCGGTCTTTATGGGCGTCGGTCCGGCCAGGGGACTGCAGAGTTGTCCTACGCTGAGCTGGGCTTCTCTATACCACGGATACATAGCTCACTGGCGCTGGCACTTGGCGGCATCGACGAAACAAGAACATTTTCCTCCTTATCCTTCTGGGAACCACACTGCAAACCACGTTACGGTGTACTTGCACAGCACTTTCACTTCCGTTTGTATCGATCGAGATATGGCAATCGAGGCAGAAGACACTTCGAAGGGATTAGGATCTTTCGCTGTATGTTATATTGCTCTTCTCAGTTGCAGTTCAGTTACTTGAAGCGATTCTCAATTTAGATCTGTACGGATAATCATTTATGATCACTTTTTATGTTGACTTATTACTCACGCTCACTACACCCGTTTGTACAGTTAACCGATTCACCTCGAGAGCACTGTTTTATTGTTTAGATCACTGACACTTTTCAAAACCTTGATTATGTTGGTGTAAACGGTTTAAAATTTCAAGGAGTTTCAAACTTTCTTATGTCAATTGAAAGTGAGTTTACTATTTTACTCTCTCGTGTGTGGATGTTTGAGTATAAACACCACTTTTAGTAAAACGATGCCTCCAAGGCAGACAATCAAACCCCTTTACAAATTCAATAAATCAAACACACGCACCAACGAGCAAACATTTCGAAACGAAATCCTACACAAACAAATGGCACACGCACCGTATTAAACATTGCTGCACGACATCGATTACCGGGTGGAAAATGCGGAGGAAAATGTGGCCCTGTTCGCTGCCGTTAGATCACGTTTCGGGCTGGTATCGTTTATCGCTTTCGCCGCTATCTTCATTAAAACACCAGGCGACCGGTTTTGCTCGGCGTCTCGCGATTGTCACCGCCGTATGTTCGCCGAAAGGGGTCTTAGTTAATTGTTACAAGTACGGAACATGGAATGCTATTGTGCACCGATTTCGTTTACGCACGCCAATCGATGTTGCAGTGGAGGTTCTGTTGATAACTGCGTTTGTATGGTGCTTCAGTTAGAAGGGGTGGGTTTCGATGCAGCACTTCTTGTGGGGGCTTCGCTTTGTCTCCTTCCGCGTGCAGAACAGGTTTTATTGGTTTTTCCTCATCGCAGCTAACACTTCACTCGATGAATCAGCCCGAACGAACGCGTTCACGTGGATAATGCTTGTTTTCTTTCCTTTCCGAGGTTGGAGCACATTGCATTCATGATTAATTTATTTCACCTTCACCACACGATTTGTTTGCACGAATCTTGCCCCGAAAACTTGCTCACTCACACCGCGCGGCACCGTTCGCCGGTGGAAAATCACAAAACATCCAAAAACTCGCACTGAATTCGTCCCCGGTTCCCGGCACGAAGAAAAAGCGTTTTTTTACCACGCGCTCCCCAGTGCGACTGGCGGTCTGTGTCGGTTTGACAACTGCTCCCAGCCGGCCCGTGGTGGATCCCATCCGAGGCGGCGGTCGGTCGCTCACGTGAGTCGGTGGGGCGCGCGCAAACTCACGACGAACGCCACTTCTGAGTACACGTGCGCAGATGCTGTCGTTTCGCTCGCACGCTTCGGGAAACCGCTAGCAGGCTGAAGCTGGGGACGCTGTGTCTCTGTCTTTCCGACCGACGGTGGTGGTTTTGTTTGGGAGATCTCTTGACTTGCTTAACTCAGGATAGCTTCGCCGTCCCCGCGGGCTGCTATCGTTATGGGTGCAGTTTCTTCGACTCTCACGAGGATCCATCCTCAGCATCCCCCAAAAGGTCCGTGGAAAAAAAAGGCGAGAGAGCACTCAACGATTGCCGATCGACGTCGCGACGTCGAAGGAAAGCAAAAATTGATTCCATTTTTATTTCTTTTAGACCCCCGACAAGTCAAGAACGGCCAGCATTAATCCCTCGGACACCGAGACGGTTCTCAGCCAGGCTCTAGATGTTTGAAACATACGGATAAGCAGATATGCCTGGAATTTGCGAACGCACATGCAATACATCAGCATACGCAATATGCTTCACACCTGGTCAATTGTTGCAGCAATTTCACGAATGCTACCGAATGAAGAATGTGTTGATTGTGCTTCGAATAGGATTAATTTCGTAGTGATTCAATAATTGCAACCGGGCTGCGGAAAATTCCTTCATTGTAGTGGAAAACGCACTCGATTACTATACGATACTCACTGGGCATAGGCTTTTTGATAAATTAAATCACCAGGCAATAATGTTTCCCTATCCAACGGCATCTCGGTCCATACAACGGTATTTAGCAGAGTGTTCGTTTGTTTTTCGTCTTCTATCTGTGACTTGAGACAAATTGTTCGTACAAATGTAAACAATTGTAGCTCATTAGCTCAGATGTTTACGAGCATCGTATGATGAATTATTCAGTAAAATTATGCATGTCAAGAGTAATTGCACTGAAAGCAGTCGGATCGTTAAGTGAGTCGCAGGTGTATAAGAGAGATGCGGCATGAACCATGCCGGCAGATGCAGTTCACTTGTTTTGAGATAACAGTGCCCTCATATGTTACGCAAAGTAGCAGATTTCACGTGCGTTTTCTCGGGCTGGGTTTCATTTTCTCACGACATATTTGGACGATCTGTTGTGATGCAGTTTCCCAGGAACCGCGGCATCCAAAAATGTGCTTCCGATGCGAAATCGGGCCAGCATCTGGAGAGCGTTATGCTCCGTCTATCTTTGTTAATGAGCCGGCGAAGGTTAGTCAGAATTAGCGGAAACATCGCAAAGAAGCAACCAAGAGTATCGTTTTAAACTAAGAACGGGCGGATGCATACGAGCCTCCGAAACGAGGGGTGGTTCAGAGTAGGATGCCTTTTTTCCGATGTTGGCAGATTTTTTATGCATGCGAAGTTGTCACTTTCGATGGGAGAATGTGCACGATGCAGATGTGCAAAGTTCAACGTCCGGGTGGGAATTGCTGGCAGCTTGTCATATGCACTTCAAACTGGAACACAATTTGCCAAACGATGCCACATTGCTGAGGATAACTCTGTCAACGATATGGAAACGAGAAAAATGAATGTGGAATATCTAAAGTGGCAGACATTGTGACGCGAATGTGAATATTATGCAAAACGGAAGGAAAATATTTATCAAATAAAAATGGTATGCTTTTCGTTCAAAATTTCATCGCAATTGTAAATGTGTTGTATTTGTAGTAGATGCTAATTACAAACAAGAATTGAGCATGTTTGCCAAAGCATCTAATAGATTCAGGTTTTACGAGAAACGTGGGAAAAGCGTACATAGACGATATTTGATGAAACAGGAAAGAAAAATTGCAGCAACTGTAATCCAGCGGTTTTAGGAAGAAGACAAATCGAAATGTTTCCCATTTTATTCGTCACTCGTGGCAAATTGAAAGGCTTTTTGCGACTTCTGCTTATTCAATGCAAATTTTGAATTTTTTTTCTCATTCTTTTGCTTCATTTGTGCATTAAAATACACTTGCAGATTGCTCCTCACCACTACCATGCAAGTACATGGACGGTCATGACCTATCCCTCATATGTGTATGTGGCCGCCAAGCTGCAGACAGTGGAGCACTTTTTTTGTTACCCGTCCCAAAAGATTTCCTCTTGACAAGCACTCTGTCTCGTGTTCTCAATTTCCCTGTCTTCGAATGGGCCAGATTCAGTACAGCGTTAAAGTGTATGCGGAAGCAGTTTTGCGTGTTTTTTTGCTGCTCTTTACTTCGGCCAACAAACTGTTCTAGACGGCAATAAACGCAATTTTGTGGCATTTTATTCAATGCGCACTGTTCGGTGGTTTGACATTGAGGGTGAGATTTTTTGCTGGCTTCCAGTTGACCTACAGAAAATGGTGTAACACGTTTCATTGACCGGCTTTTTGGCATTCAAATATTGCCTGTTATTATTACACTGAGAAGGAACCACAAAAACATGTTATTGGAGTTAAACAGTAAAAACATCAACCTTCAATCAACAATTTTGATTGTAATAATTGCGAAAATGTAAGTCGTATAGTATATGGTTTGGCAATGGAGAACGTTTAAAGTATCATTTTAAATAACTTTATACAGTTTGAATAAATTGTTTTAATCTGTCCTGCTCTGCATTGAGTGTCGATTAAGTATCTGCAAAAAACAAACAAGCTTAATTTCAGTAAAAACTATATTTCATGCATTCCAGTGCAGTGACGACGAGGATTGTGGTTTGAATAAAAACGCCGAGTACAGAATCAAGTTCAATGGAAGAGGTCCGTGAAGAGATACAAAAAAAAAAAATACAAACACAAAAACACAAAAACATGAAACAAGCTGCAAAACACGAGACCTCAACAGGCTCCATCAGTCATACGACAGTCATCATCGATTTTTTCCGCTCTTTAATGTGTTTTTGTTGCTTGTAATGGAGTTTGCTGCTAGTGGCACTATTAAAGTTATCGGACACTTTCATGCCCAGCGATTGCTCGAAGAAAAGCATTTCTTCTGACCTAATCACTTGCCCTTGCCGTTAAAGCTCATTATGATTGATAGGACATGATCTAAAGAAAAGAAATGGTATGAATTAGGATTAAAAAAACAAGTTTAGTCAAGCGTTATTCATTACGGATTAAAATATATTAAGTACAGGTTTCTATTCTAATCGTCGTTGAGTTCTTCAATTATTTTTAGTTTTCAAAGGTCTACAACTTATAGACCATTCTTCTTCATAGAAATTGTTTAAAGATTGAAAACTGTTACATATATTTGAGCCGAACTATTGATGTTTGGTAGTTGGAGTAAATAATTTTTTATTTCCTAAAATATGTCAAGTCAAAATTTGAAAAAATTCTTAAGACACTACAGTAGAAATGAAAATGAAACAGTAAATTATAGAAACCTAAACTAGCGTACAGTAAAATTTAAGTAACTTAAAACATTATTTATTCAATCAAAACAAAACAACATATTTCAATCGTTGATATGACCGCCTGATAATAACAAAATATGATTTTATTTTACGATTTTCATGTTTATTCAGCACTAGCTTGTCGCCCCGGCGTTGCTCGGCGAAGAAGGATTTGAGAAAAGAATTATAGTTTTTACCCTCCACTCGAAAGTTTTATTTTAATTTGATAGTTGCTATAACGTAATATTTAAAATTGTTGATATTTCATCAATACCCCGTGTTGAATAAACCTTTTTTGATGAATGTACCTTGGCATCTGGTACTGTCACTTTCATTACAGTAGTGGTCAGCGATGCATATACACTTTGGCTGATGTTTATTTTCATTACGGTACTAATGAGCCATAAATTAGAATAATGTTAATGAAAACCCTTAAATTCCTGCGATTAGTTATTGTTCTTTGTAAAAACTACCGAAAACTGTAGATAATGTTTGTTTTGTGCAACAAAAATACATATTTTGTGCATTTTTGCTATGTTTTGTTTTTATGTGAAGCAGTGTAGATTGCATACGTGTTTGTTTTGTTTGTGTTAGTAAAACTGAGTTTCAATTGTAAAATTTAGATGATTTTATCACATAAAAGTGATCAAACGAATCTTCAACAACATCTGCAGTGCTTAAACTATATGTGTGGAAAGTTTCATTGGCGACGGTTCAGTATTGGTCGAGTTTTTAGTGTACACAAAACTCCATACATAAAAAAAAGCTAAAATATGTAGTAGATATCTAGTACAGTTCAAGTAAATAGATATTTTAAAGTATTATATACAATGTATGTAATAATATTTTGAAAGCTTGAATATGTTATGACAATTTCTTTACAATTTAACCGAAAAAATACTCATCGTTAGTCGTAAACTATCGCAACCGTTGCTGAATCAAATGCCGTCGGGTTGACCGGTGTGGGGCGCAGTCGCAAAAAGTTACGTCACTCCGCCTCCGAAACCAAGCTTCGAGCTCCGCCGGACGCTTGCTATTGGTCGCTTTTTTACGCGCATCGTGTTTCTTGGTCAACCAGCGGGTTGGGTAAGGGAAGGTGCACGGGGCCGACAAGGCGGTAAACAAACATACTCGCGTGATGGTGCTATGGTCAGGCGAATGGAAAACCTGTTTCTGAGAAGCCGTTGGCGAGCGCAGGACTGAGACGGCGATAGCTCCACCGTTTTGGAGCACTGAAAAGCGGAGTGGAAAATGCGTCGCTTCGGTTGGAGGAGAAAAAGCGTCGCTACTCATTTTATCTACGCGACAACATCGTGTCGGCACACACGTGGAGAGATCTATTTTCTCTTGTGCTTCCACGGCGCAGGCAATACATTTCTGAGATATTAATTCCTCTCTGGCTAAAGGTTCGTCTTTCGGAGCTTCAACATTTGCGCACAGTTTAATACGAGAATCCTCAACGTCACAGAACGCTGGACGCGTTTGGACGCTCATCAGGAAAAACCTGGGATCTCCTAGGAAGCGCTCACCTGTCGCGCTCGGTTCGATCGATTCAATTGGCCTGTGGCGCCTTGGATGCGCCGGACCGGAAATGTGCATTCAATTCGAGGCTCACGCCAAGCAGATGATGGGGTTGCACAGGGGCAAGGAACAAGGGGCAAGAAAAATGTCCACACATCGGCTCATCAGCAAAGACGACGTGTCTGGAAATAAAGCTCTGGAAACTTTGCTAAGAAAAACGCTTCCCGACGACGACAGCAGCAGAACAGAATAAAGGCAAGCAATGAAGAAAAAAGTATAACAGACGGAGCAGCTTGAGCGAAACAAGCGACACTATCATCATAATGAGTAGAAAAGAATCGTATCGAGCGTGCAATTAAAGCAATTATTTAATTAAACATAAAAACAAACCTACTGGCCGCCGCCGAACAGCCACGGCACACCCGCCATCAGCATAAACACCAGTCGGATGCAGTGGAAAGCCAGCGCCATCACGGGACCGGCTTAGGAATGGCCGGACGGGAACGATCGTTGCATAATTAAATTAAGTGCTATCAGCGAATAAGATCTCAAAATAACAATTAATTCAATTCGATGCATCATTCATTAAACTACCATATCGAAGGGAGAGCTTTGGGAGAGGAAAACAATAATTGGCAACCCGACTCCGTCTGGTGAGAAATGGGCAAAGGCGGCTGACGGGCAGAATTGAACTCGTGGTGTTGGGATTGGTCATGTGGCTACCTGGTTTGGTGACGATCAAAAAAGTAAACATATTGTAGTCGATGTTGGACGTAATTAAATTAAAGAAACTATTCAGGCGTTCGAACTTCAATGCTCCACTTTTTTTAATTACTGTTTTTTGCTAAGTGTGTTAAAATATCTAAAATATTCCAGGTGTCACTGTCTCCACTTCCCATGAAAACACATCAAATTGACACTTGTTTTGGTCAGCGTGTCAATGATTCACCTGACCTATTTGACAGCATTTTCTTCACTTGCTTGTTGCCTTCATACAAACCGCACACTTTTGCTTTTGTTATTGAATGCTCTGATGCTTCAAACTTGTTTTAATCCCTTTTGTTTTTTTAAGGAGTTCATATAGTTTTTCCCGTTATTAAATTTATTAAATTATGTGTCTTTAATTAAACATTTTGAACGTGCTTTAGCTCGTTTTTTATATTTTTTGGTGCAAGGGCAGGTGTTCAAGCAGTTGGCATGTAAATGGTTCGATCAGTCAAAACTACGCTAACAAATTTCGATGTTTAAAAATAAATGTTTATACACTACAAAGCAAATTCATGATCCATGAAGGAAATTTAGTGATTCATAGTAAAACTTAGCTTCTACAGTGGTCAACATTATTTTACCTTTCAAAAATGTATTTCAGTGCTACGAATTTTTTGTTTGTGATTTAACTGTCAGCGATGTTCACTAGGCTCGTCAAAGCCTTGCTCAATCATAAATTTGACTTAATATAAAACTGCCTCCAGTACATGCTGCAATGTTTCGCAAATGCATCGCAAAACTATACATTCAAGAATAATGTAAGGAAAGCCGAAATTAAACACATTAAGGACCTTTTCGACTGCACCATCGTTTAGCGCAAGGTTCAATGGCACCTACGTCAATCGATGAACCGACCGACGAGCGCACAGACGGTGCACAAAAATGAATGAATCGACCGTGAGTCAGCCTATTCGCTGCACGGAGCGAACGTCTAACACGTGAATCGCATCAACACCCCGCCTCAGTGCCGAATATGAAGCTACCGCCAACGACGTTGTTAGTCGAGAAGATGATGATGATGATGATGTTAAAGAAGTTACTGATGAGGATATGACTACTTTTGGTGCTAAGTGTAACGATAACAAGTAGTGGACTTTTGGAGGCAGTATAAGTTGTAAAACTATTTCTAGTATTTAAGACTTGGGAAGATATCGTAAAGTGAAGTGCATTTGATTTGTTAAAAATTAGCGAATCTACAATGTAGCCAACAAAACCAACACGGCAAGATAATGAACGTCACTCAGGCGGTTCTGAACTACATATAGTGTTACATAATTAATGCTCCGTAGTTCAAATGCATTCGGGGGTCAATCGAGCAAGTCATCTGTCTCGGGCCGTCGAATGTCGCCCCTTTCACGTGTCCGTGCAAAGTGAAATGATGTGCGTGCGAGTAAGTCCATGCTCGTCATCGTAACATCATCATAAGACCGAACTGTTCATCAGAGAGCCGTTTCATTAGGCACATTAGCGCTTTTGTTTCGAACACTTTTCCCCGGGCGGTTCTGGGCTGAAAATGATGATGGGGTGGATTTACTAGCAGCACGAAACACATGATATTCAACTTTTCGTATCGACTGCACGTGAAACCGAGCAGTAGCAAGTGCCGAGGCGCAATGTTATGAAGCATCTGTGCGCAAAGGGGCGGCAAGTGAGTGGCGCGAAGGAAAAACATGAAGCCAACAAAAAACGAGACCATAATTTTCCAAATCAAACGATCCTCGCGAGCATATCGCGTACGATCGGTGGAAACGATGAATGAGGAATCACCGTCGATCGTCTTCATCACGAACCGTCGGTCGCGCGAGATTGAATGAATGACGACGACGCGAGTGCACACGCTGAATGAATTGCACAGTTAACGGTGTTAATACGTTTCGCAAGCGGGCCCCAAAGTGGCGGCTCCGAAAAGAACCAACCCGACAAAGTGGAGCGGATGTGTGGCCGGCACTAAAACGATCAATCCGGATCGATCTTCCCGCAACGGGGCGCGCGATTGATCAGCGCTACCGAAGTGGGGGAGAAGGGAAGATTTGGGTTCTCAAGTCAAAGGGGAAAGGGTCGACGTGGCCTGGGCGAACAGGGGAGGGCGCACGACGGTTCCATTATAAGGAAATTAAACATGAAATAGATTCGTCACAGTGGAAATTGTTATTCATTCATTGCCGCCCCGAATGCTGCTCGTGTCTGGCCCGATCGTGGAAGACTGTTCGCCTCAGCTGGCCTCAGGTGATTGCTACCGGGCTGAGTGGATGCTGCCAGTGCTGCCAAATGTTATTACTTTACTAGCAGAAAATTTCGACGAATCACGTTTCAAGAGCAATTTCTTCTAGTTGCATGACTTATGATTTTTTCGTAGTATGTTAAAAAGATAAAACAGAAAAATATGTGATAGTTTTGTTGTTTAAAAGTGTTGTAGCTATACTTGAAATTGACGAAAGTAGTTCTGTGAAATTTGCAAATAATAAAATACACTTTGAAATTCAATTGCCTTTTCTTTTTGTTAAAATAATTTGAATTTCCAATTTTTTTTAAGGCATTCATAAAATAAGACACACCTGAGATAGAAAAATATTTTCCTTCAAGAAATGAGCTTGTTGTTTAAAAATATGGGAAATCGTTGCAATATATCCGTTTGGTTAGATACTAAATTGAAATTTAATCGTGGAACTAAAATTTGAGCTCTTTGTGAAAAATGCATCTTGAATACTGTTTTATGGTTATTACAAATTTATTAGAATCGCTAATTGTTTGTCGAGTAAACACAACCTGTCAACTAAAACCTTAAATGAATCAAAACTTTGCAAACGAAGAACTCAACTGGGTCGCTAAACTCCGAATGCTAAAAGGGCATCTTTTTTGAACTCCCTGTCCATAGTGAAGCTTGAAATGCAAAGCCAACTAAAAACTTGGTCATTCTTGCCAACACTGTCCGGGAGTAGAATGCGATGGCACGGTGGTTGCTTCTGTTCTCGACGACATGGTAATAATCTGTAGCGGATTAGCTTCCCCAATCCCTAGCCCCGGCGTCTGCGAGGATGAGGGTGGATTTCGGTGCGGTCATTTTCAAAGGGCAGTTCCGTTCCGAGGGCGCAACATCAAAAGGCGCCCCGATTTCGCTCGCTCGCGGTCACTGTTTGCGTTGGGCTTAAAACTGCGATGGCCTCGGTCTCGGCGGCGGATGAGATGAAACCGGAACGGGATGAGCTTTTGTACGCGTTGATTAGTTCGCGCCCTGGCCACTATTCCAGCGAGATTATCCTGCAAGGTCCAAGGTGGACGTCGGCGCGTTCCTTCCCACTTTGTTTCTTTCCCCGCCGTACGTGCGGCGTTAATGCCGGCGAGCCCTTTAACCGTCGCGTCGTAATGCCGAGCGAGATTATGCTCATGCTCGCCCCCGGGAAAACCCGAAGAAGACCGGGGAAGGAAGGGGCGGGAAATATTCAACTATACAAACACCCAGCACAAACTACTGTCCTTGCAAAGCCCCGCACGCCACCCCAGCGCCAGCCAGTTTGGGGCGATTCCATAATCCATCAGCGGGAGCAATATTTGCCAAGGATTTTTGAAAGAAACAACACCAACTGATTGCCCTCATTTATCTCTCTTATCTCATTTTTCACCGGCGACGCGAACCTCGTGTGAGACGTGGTGAGAATGACCGCTCCTCCACCACCTCCCCATCGCACCGGAAGCCGCTCCCGATGGGTGCAAATTGCGGATTACCCACGCCCGGGAGCTTCTGTTTTCTCTCACTTTGTCCCGGGCGCGCGGAGACGGACACGGATTCGGATGAAAATACATCACGGGTCGGATTTCGTTCGCGGGAGGAAACGCTGTCGGGGGACACTAATGCACAGCCCGGTTTTGGCGTCGTTTGGGCATGAACCATGCAGCATCACGAACGATGTGGGAAATGATTTAAAGGCCCGCAAAAGGCTGTGGCGAATATTCCGCCAGCAGAAGCTGAAGACGCTTGCCAGCGAGTGATAAGCGTTTCAGTTTTTGAACCGAGCGCCGCGAATGTGTGCGAAGAGGCATCGATTGGTCCGAGAAAGAGAACAAGCGAGATGGAGAATAATAAATGATCTTCACACGGAGCCCAGGACCCTGGGCGGATTCCGACCAGAGACAAAAGTAATCAGCTAATGAGCGCCGGAATGACTGCTGTGGTGGAAATTTTTCGTTTGCTTGATTGATATGTTGTGGCAGCCGTGGAGCATATTCGGGAATTTGTCTCACGAAGATCCTGCCGGTGCCGGTTCAAACGGATTATTTGCCACAGTCGTGTCATGAAATCACCAGCGTGTTGAGCATGTTTAGCTGTTAGTTACTCCGTAAAAACATTGATTTACTTCCAAACTATTAATACCAGTACATCAAATTTAAGACGGAAAGGCGCATGCTCGAACCTCGCGTTAAACTCGTTTGATCATTTTTCAGGTAGGTCATTCACCTTACGCAGCTTAATTCTGGAAACATAAAATTGGATAACAAAAAAGAGTTATGTTTAAAAAAAAACAAAACGCTTCCGTAAATAGCAGTTAGTGCGGCACTCCCCGAAAACCATTTCAGTTTTTTCTGATTTTCTTTTGTGGAGAAAAATGCCACCGGGCTTGATTTTTGAAGCTGTAATTAACAAGCTATTTAGAAAAACATACAATCCCAAAACACAAACCGCAGTCAATAACGTATCTAAGGGTGTAACATCTTTTATGATTTACTTATTCTTCTTTTATGAATTTTAAACGGAAGATTACATGGCAGTACAATGTGCTGCTTCATCAGGTGTGGTCTATAGGAGTTGGAGTTTGAAGTGAGACCAAATTAGAAGATGGTAGAACACTATCTTTGGTAAAAGCAATCAGTAATAATAATAGTAAACACTTTAATTAAAAAAAACAAACAATTAAAAAACAGATCGAGAGTATTCATGTAACTTGTGTTTTCGTTACTGTTTATCAGACATTTTGTTCCAAGCCTGAGCAAATATTATACATAAGCCATCCAAGATTTGCCCCAACATATGGTTTGTTATGGCAGTGTGAGTAATGAAGACGAATAACCAATCCGTCCCAGCGTTGAAGTGGTCAGATTTTTACGATCCTCGATCTAAAGCCATCACCGAGACCCAGATGACCAGACGAATTTGCTCGCGAAGATACTCTTTCCGTCAATCGGACTCCCGTCCCAACGGTAGCCGTTTCCGGGGCCCCTGGGCAGCCCCCTGCCCCCGCCATCGTTCATTCAGACCAGCGGGCGTGCGTTTCATTAAAGGCGCACGGAGCGAAACATTTCATTAACTGTCGGAACTTTGCAGTGTTTTCACGCGCGCCTCTTCGAAACTCGCCACGGCTCGATCTTCGCGACGAGACAGACCAGACAGACGTACGTGCAATGTGCAGGCGGGAAAAGTGCTCCGGTTTCCAGCAACCCGGCTTCGGGCAGCAGGCAACCAGATCAACTCTCATCAATCCTTGCGCGGTGACGGCCGCCAAGGGGCATGGGCGGTGAGTTCTGCGCCACCGGCGGGGTTAATTGTTTTCCTTTTACTGCCGATCCTTAATTTGCTCCGCTCCCCGCGGTTCCCCCTCCTAGCACGAATCTTGCATCTTCATGCACTTTCTGTCCGAGTCTCGCAGCCCTCGCGACTTGCCCGGGATCAGCACGACGGCATGGTCACTTTCTTTGCGACGGTTCGTTGGTCGAAAGCCATAAACATGGAAGAATCGCAACCCGGCGATGAATGAGTTTGTTAGTAGGTTGATGTTTACTGTAGGTTGGGGTATCAGAACAGAGGGTGCAATAGGTAAAATCGGAGCACCATACTGTTTAGTATTTTCGTAAATGACAAGATCTAACAAAGGTATTATGTTATAGAAGGAGAATTAGATAAAAAAAATTACATTACTTTAAATTAAAATTACTAATGCATTTGGTGTTTCGTCAAAGTTAGTGTTGTTTTGTTATCGTTACTACAATAAAGTTTTAAATATCTTTATGTATATTTTCTTCATGTTTAATTTCCTACTCTGCCCAAAAACGCGACGATGTTTTGCGAAATCATGTTTCTTTTCCGATCGTTGACTTCTTCATATTACTATCATCTTAATGTGGAGTTCCTGGTTCCATTGCCTAACCCGTTCTTCTGCTCCTTAATTATATTGGAAGACTAGTGCGAGTGTTTATCCCCGCTCCTCTTCTTTGATGCCCCAACCTTCTGCTGGCCAATGTCCATTTGCTCCTTATATAATTATCAATATATTAAATAAAGATCCAACTTCGTCCACTTCGGTTCGATGATTCGGTTGGCACTAAGAGGTGCACCAAGGGGCCGTTTTGACTTGTGGTCAGCATAACTCATCGGTTCTGTCACCAACGCACCGCCACAGGGCGGTCTTTTCGAACTTTCAATGGGGAAGTTTGTGCTTGGTCATTATTCAACAACACAATCGTTGGCGAGGTTCGGATGGAGAGAGAGTTTTGGTTTGTAATCTTGGAAAATGAAAATTCATTCAGCGCCCAGCTTTGTTTCTTTTGTTCGGTGGTTGAAATTATTCTCAATGGTAAATGAGAGTGAAAATTCAATCAAAGAAATGTGGTAATCAAACAACAAATTTATCATTTGTTCAGCAGAAATGTGCAGAAACATAGAAAATTTTTTAAAATTGCCCATTAAAGAATGTAAAACATTAGAAAATTTTAAAAATATTGTGAATAAAAAACCTCTTCTCTGAATTTCCACTAACAAAGGATAACTTACACAATGTCCGAAAACTCTCATCCTCGTGGTACTGGGAAAAAGTTTTTGTAACAAATTTGCGTGACTAAACTAGGTACAGAATAGCGCGTGTTAGTTTGCTAGCACATAAGGAAAAACGGTATCATACTCTCGATGAATTGTCGTGGAAGTAAGTGGAAATAAAAACATCCACCAGCAAGACCGAACATGTCCCCAACGTTGCCACCGACTCGAGGTTTCTTTGCTCATGCAGAGAATTGTCGAATGCTTTCTCGTCCCAAATCCGTATCGCATGCAGCGCCGGACCGGATCGGTTTTAATTAAAATGTATCCGAATTAGCTATTCATGGCGTGTCCCTTCGACGGCAAACGGTTATGGATATCCTGTCCGATAGTGGTTTCCTTCGAAGGTTCTTTGTTAGCTTAGACACGTCCGTGGAGCTCCGTCTGGGCACATAGTAACAATTGAGAGATTGTGGAGCAGTTTAAGCGTTTGGTGACCTCGAAGGATTAGGCAAAGTATAAATTATCGGATTCACATATAACTAAATTATAAGGAAGGTTTTGTGAAAACCTTCTTATCGCTATTGGAATTCCTATGAACACTAGGTGTTCAATAAAATGAAAAATGAGACATCACCTTCTTACCACTGGACAGCTGATTGAATCCTATTTTCCCATCTTCCATCCGGTTCCTCCCGGAATGAGATCACATTCGGCAAAGTTTCCCATTTTCACCCCGAAAACGCATTTCACCAACCTATGCTCATTAGCCAACTCGCAGAGGAGGCTGCGCTCTAACTTAATTTTCCCCTCCGTACTCCGCGAACACGCCCCCGCACGGTACGCTACCGTTGGGAGAGCATGGAAACATGGAAAACTCCTAATGACAGACAGGCTATTAAATCGAAAAAATTCGCTTTGATAAATTACTTCACTGCCAACAATTAAACGCTACAGCTACGTTCCCCGTACGCTGATGTGGTTGGTGATGATGATAATGATGATGATGATGATAATGATAGAAGCTCTAAATGATCATGCTTGGGCGTACATGTTTGGTGATGGTTCTTCAAATACTTTGCGACGTGTAGGAGCCAGGATGTTAGAATTGAATGGAACCATATGGTATTCTTCATCGGCGAATTGACTGATTCGAATTAGAAGAGAACTTCTCTGCTAAGGTAATTAAAGTGTACTAATGATAACACACTCTCAAGAGCTCAAGAGAATTCTGAGTATTTCAACGAAAAACTATCGTAACCAACAAATTTCAAGTTTTTTTTCTATCCCATACGGGTTGTAATGAAACATGCGAAAAGACCGCTTGTCCAAAACAAAGAAAACGGTGCTCACTGAGTGTAAAATACAAGAATGTAGTCTGCTTTCATTCTTTTTCTACACAGTTGTTTGAAAAACAAAAACCGAAAAAGAAAAAAACACATTCGAAACATATTTCGCATTGATTTCATATCTTCTAGAAAATACAAATATGTCAGATATTTGTCGGCGGCCGCATTGAATCAACAATCAAAGCGAATATCCTTCGCGATCGAGCGACCAACACTCTGCGTCCTTCTGGCTTCGGTTGTAGCTCGGTTTTTCTTTCCTTCCTCGCGTTCCTCTTTTGCAGCCTGCCTGCACGCTTTACTTTTTATTGCCCTTAATTTTTGTGTGTCTTTCATATTTTGTGGCTTGTTTTTCGATTTCTCCCCCTCTTTGGCAGACGATATATTTTAGGTACGCGTTAAAGCTGCTGTTTGCTGGCACGGAATTAAAAAATTCTCCCTCCGCTTACCGTGGACTCCAGTGCACGTGGGTTTTCGGAAGCCCGTATCATCCAAAGCTCGCGCCAAAAAAGGGAAAATAAAGTAAAGGTAGACGGAGAAAAAATCTGAAAACGAAAAACAAAAACTGAAAACACCGTCCAACAAACCGAGACTCGATCCGATGAAATGCGTCGAGACTTTCGCTTTCCGGAGACGGATCATTCACTGTCAGTGTGGTTTTCGTTCCGCGGTAGAACATTCTTTCTTTCGCTCGAACAGAGTTTCTTTCTGATCGGTGCGATCTGGCCGATCGACAGGCCAAGCTTGCGTCTTCACGCCCTCGGATCGGCCGAGCTCCGGGTGGAAAACCCACCGACGTTGCTGGCGGAGGAAGCTGGAGCTGGATATTGTTGCCCCTTTAGCAGCACGGTTGACGTTCATTTATAGGGTTTTGACTAACGTTTTCGCCCTCGATCGGTCGATTATTCCGTTTGACTTGATTGACGTCGACATTTTTGTCCATCCATGTTCGCGGTTCGTCCAGGTTCGGGTCGGGCTGGTGAACAGTTTTACGGTACGCTGATGGACAAGTGAGTCAACCAGTTTTTCCATCACGGCAGCAGAAGATGCACAAAAAGGGATTATTACTTTTTTTTAAAGTGCTTTACCGTAAATATTTCTTCTCCTACCGATCAATTGTTTACCGCATGATCCTTTGGTAAAATTAAATTCGGGTGTTGGAAGTAAAGCGACATTTTTGCTTTGCTAGTTATTTTTTGTGCATTAGCACAAAAAAGGTTCATTTTGAGGTTCTGCTTAAAGACGGATCAATACCAGATTCTCTTAGGAATTGTTTGGTTTCGTTTTTGTTCTTGTCTGGAGATCAGATGTCTACTCGAACAACCCCGTTTCCGAGTGCCAATCCTGGCTTGTTCTGCCATTTGCCCCACGAAGCTTTTAGGCCGCTTGTTTTCATCCATATTTATAATCTCCACTCGTCTGAAATAAGAGTCGAACGTTTACTGCCGAATGTTCGACACAGTAAATGGCAACACGCAACGCTGCTCGGAGATACTCTAGAATGGTCGATGTGCCGCCGATTTTGAAGATGTCGTTACTGCCGCACTGACGACAAATCTTATCTCGGGATCAATTTTTTGCGTTTGCCCTCTCAAGGTTTTTCCAAGGCCCGACGAACCTAGACGGTGGGCCATGGGAGCCGCCTTGTGTGAGTTTAATTTTTCTGGTCTCATTGAATTTTAATTTGTACGGTTTTACAGCGGCCCTGCTGTTCCCTGCCGAGCGTGTGGAAGATCCATATATTGTAGATTTGTGCCTTGAAACTCCTGGGTAGAATGAGACGAGCGTCCTCATGGGAGCCTAGTAGAGGCTTTCGTCGAGGCGCGTTTAGTTTGTATCTGTCCTTGGACTAATTTATCGCCTCGCTATCGCCAACCAGAAGCAGGTTGTCTCCAGACAATCTCGGGAAGTCTTCGGTGGCCGGGAAAGCAGATCCTTAGTCGTGTTCGTGATTTCCAGCGAATAAAACAATAATAATAACAATTCATCAAATAAATTAAACGTTCCGCACATAAATAAAACTGTATCATAAATTTAATTAGTGAAGGAATTTTGCCATGCAGAAAACCGAAATACGCTTCGCGGGCGGCGATGACGGCGGTCGACCCTTTTCCTTACCTACACACGGTCATGGGGCTCGGGGTGTGCGTGATTTGTGCCGTGGGAGGACACGGAACCTAAGGTATTCGGAAGAATTATTACCAGGCGCTTTTCTCATCCGTCAATGCTGTACGTAGGCCGTTGATGGCAGGAAGGAGCAAAGAATTTCTAGTATTCGTTTGAAATAATATTTGTTTATTGTCGAGAAAATATTTCAGAATCAAACTTCATTAATTTATCGAGTTGTAATATTATTTTCTAAGAAACTGTCTCTTCAACAGGAATAATCATTTAACTACATTATCTGCTCGATTTAAAAATATTGAAATCCCTACGTAAAACCCCCGAAGTAATTCACTCCTGGTAGTGTAAATTTCAGGAAAAGTATGACACGAAGAGTTTCTTTAACATTTGTTTGTTTTCATTAAAGTTGTGTTTCCAGCAGCATATGTATGATCTATTACTGTTCTCCTGACCACATTCGGTTGTTTTTTCCTTTCTCTTTCCAATCTAGGTTGATTTGGAGGCCAATTTCGATTGCTCTTTGCCCATGAGCAGATGTGTGGCATGATGGCAGAAACACTTCCCTTACATTCTGCAACAGAAAAGAGCATGATATATTGCTTCGTATTAAAGACAAATTTTGGCGACCGGAAACATCGGATTCTGCATGAAGACGAAATGGATCTCCCCTTCTTTTCGGGCCCGCAAGACATGCGTTGGCTATGTAGGCGTGTAGCGAGACTTTCGTTGGCAGCAATGACATGAGCCAAAGCGACGCCAGAGAGATATGCTTGGCCGTTTCGTTATCTTTCCTGAGGCGTGGAGGGGGATCTTTCCTGATTTTCGGATAAAAGAAGCCCGCCCGAGGAATGAAAGAATCCCGACTGACACCTCGGCTGCTTTGCTGATTCTTTTGCCTCCGATACTGGACTTCATATATGTTTCCAAGCGAGCGGCAAAACAGGGCCCACGAGCGGAAGGCGTCGTAGGAAGGAGTCTTGGAGAAATCTTGGCTAGCATAAATGTTTATTTAAAGACCACATGCGGCGTGCTGAATTGTCTCTGGGCAGCGAAGCAGAAAGTCGCTGCCAATGGCTAGACTGCGCTAGTCAAGAAAGTTCCACGCGAAGATTGGCACCATAGTCCTGCCGAATCACCATCGGTACTACCAGCCGATGTCCTGCTGGTTGCCCGGTAAAGGGTTCTAGTGGTGGATTATACACGACAACAACGCAATAAATTTCTAAACCCTTTTCGCGGACCCACCATTCTTAGAAGGAAGGAACTCGTTAGATAAAATTATGAACCATCATTGGTGATAAATGAAGTCCTTGTAACGTAAATAAAATGGAATTAGGTTGAAAAAAAATATAGCAAATCGTTCGGGTTGAGAAACATAGTTTATAAAACATAGAAGAACATAGTTCCATTGTTACCATGGTATATTTTTCAGGGAATTTCTATAACAACTCAAGAAAAGTATAAAAAGCTTAACAAGCCTGTGCTTTAACATTTGAACTGACAATCAAAACTAACAACATGGTTTGTCTAGAAAACCAAAAACCTGTACCTGATAGAAGAGGAAATAATAAAAAAATATATGACTGTGTAGCACTTCTTTCAGTCTATTTATATTAACATTAAAATATGTTTCGACTGCAGTAAAGTGAAAAACGATTCTATTGAATAACATAAAAGTATCAGTGATAAATGTTAAAAATATTGTGTTAAAATTGTGCTAAATAATCAAAGTTTACAAATAAAAATACGAACGACGAAATCTCATTTCCAGTACATTATGGTATGTTTAGTCTAAAGCAAGCGATTTAAAGCAAGTATATCACACAGGACCATTTTTGGTTTCAGAAGTATCCATGTCAATATTGATGAAATTCAACCTTCTTCCTGGTCGCAATGTAACAATCCACCATTGTTTGGCCTCGATATGTGTTTATTACTCCTACCAGCGGGCAGCCAGTTCCAAGAAAATCGAACCGCTCGTATGCTCAAAATTCCCACCAGCTCATCGCGGCAGCTCCCCATGGGAACCGCTAGCAGATGAAGTTTTTCTCCGTCGTAAAGTGTGTGATTTATGCAGAAGTGTACAACTTTACAGCTGCTACCAGTTTGCCGAGCGAGAAGTTGAGCCATTCCCAGACGCTTCGCTGGGAGTTTCTTGGGTGGCAAACCGGGGTGGGAGCTATGAAAGAAAAGAAAAAGGAAGGAAAAGATCCCGAAATCATTCTTAACTTGCTTATTTTTTTGCTCCCACAAACCTTCGAGGAGAACTGTTCAATCGACCTCGATGCCCTTCGGACCGGAGCGAAGTGGTGTTGTTTTAGAGATGATCAACGCGATGGCCAAAAAATTAGAGGCAAAATATAACTGCTCGCCCATAAAGTCAATAAAGTGCATCTGGCAGCTCGGGCGCAAACGGAGGATGAAAACCAACGAACGAAACAAAAACGGCCAAGAAGTAAACCGGGGAGATATAACTTAAAAGCGCACCAGCCACAAATCATGTGCTAAGTTATCGGCAAACGTTCATCTGTTGATTGCCGGAGGCACCTTGCAGTTAAAACAAAATTATGGTCCACCTCGGCTCACGGCTGGCGCCAATGACTTGTGCCGTTCGGAGGACCCGTTCCCAGCCGGCTTACCGGCACGGGCTTTGGCAACTTTATCCTGGTGGTAAACCTTGCTGCCAGTAGATCGCGACCATCGATCGAGCTCCCGTCCTCGGAGTGCACTTTTATCTTCTGGCGAAACTTTGCTCCTTGCACGCCGGGGATGTGTTAGTCAGCGATAAATATTTACCTTTCAGCACTGTCTCCAACTGCGCGATTGGTGAAAAGGCGACGTTGTCCAAGAACAAACGGGAACCTTGCCTCGGAAGACCTTGGCAGACAGTTTGCGCATTGTCATTGAAGTGGAAAATGAATGTCCTACCCCAAGGGTTGGAGATTTTTCACGCAAGGGGAAACAGGACCGAGGGAAATATTCCTTTTCCCCAAACAAACACAAGGTTCACCACCAACAGCGTTGCAACCGGTGAAAGCTTACGACCTTAGCGAATGGGGATGTAAATCTCTTTCTTTTATGCTTGTGGAAGAAGATTTACCGACTTACCTGCTCCTTTGAAGGAGTCTTTTAGTCCGAAGAAGCCGCACTAGAGTGTGAGGTTTTCCAGGATGAAAATCTTCGGTTCCGAACATACGCACGTCCAAAGTGGCGTTTTCCGACATCGGTATACTCTCGCATATTTCACTCGGCAGCTCAACCGGTTTCCGGAACGGTTCATTTGCTTAATTTACTACCATAATAAACATGTTATCACATCGTCTTAGGACTTCACTGCGTTTCCCTTCGCCACGACAACCTGATACTCTTCTCACTTTTTCGGGGCATTGTTTTGAGCCTTTTTTATAACTCCCTCCAATTCCTTTCGGCCTTGGCATTCGTCTTCGTTTCCGCCATAGCCCACATTTTGGCTTTTTAATTCAGCTACTTTCCCCTTGCGGGTGCCGAAGGCGCTAGGGTTGACGGGGGTTTTATGTTTGCTTTCTTTGTTATGTGCGTGGAAGCAATTGCTCTTTCAAATGACCTGAACGGGCGAGGGTGGACCAACCAGCGGGAGGTGATGATATTTTCTTTAAATTGGATTAATCTTCCGAAGCCATGGTTCGGATGCTGTCGGCCTGCTCGCAAGACAAATGTTAAATCGACCACATAAAAAGACAAATTCAGCCGTACATCACCGGCAATGGTATGGCGAGGGTTTGTATGATTTTCTTGTGAAACTTTTCGAGCATTGCTAAGACGTGTTTTTGCTTGGGGATGAGTAGGGAGATTTGTAAGAGGATTTGTGTGACATATGAATAGACACATCTGATCAGTGATTTGTAAGAACCTCGATGTTTAAGGTGGTTTTGAATGTAATTAAAAATTGCTCATTATTTCAACGTAATACGTATATTTATGTTGCGATTTTTTCACATTCACATTCTAAAGAACCATAAATTCAGTTTTTTTTTCAAATCAAATACAAAGGAAACTTCGAAACATTTCTGGGTTATTCCATAAAAAAACATCCAAACATGATTTGTATCATTTTGTTCTTCATACTGTCAACTTCTTCTTTTCTTGCAGCACGGAGAAAAATAATCCTAGTTTTTCCTTTTTGTAGAGTCAACAAAATCTCTGCTCTACTTTTTTTTTCTCCCTATTTAAAGAGGAATTTTTAATACTTCCTGTTTTACATCTGAATGCATTTTGTGCCAAATTGTGTTGTTGTAACACAAGCAAAACTCGAACCAAAGTCAAAGTGGCACAAAAACTGGTTTGACAAAACTTTACACGAGCTTGGCCGGGTTCGAGGATCGGGTTCGAAGAAATTTAAAGTAGAAGGACTTGGAGGAAGAAAGAAAAACCTTCGGTTTTCACAAGGGTGAAGCAATAAATTTTAAAATTTTAAAAGAAATACTGTCCCAAGAAACTTGTCCACTGTGCAACAACTGCTGACACGAGCGAGAAAATGTTATTAGAATAATTGAGTAGGGCGATGCGGTGGTAAGGAGTAGTATAGTTTTTCTTGTTTTTCATCGTGGATTTTAGTTGCAGGAACCCACGTTAGGGGGAATGAAAAACACGTCTCACTTCGAATACTATTAAAAGTTTATGGAAGTAGATGAAAAGGTAAACATGTTGGTCTGCTTGTTTGAACTATTTTGCAACGCGTGCATTTATTTTGATGGTTTTATTTCCATCTAGCTTTTCAGAACATTAAACTGATTTAAAAAATTTAGAAGATTGTAGAGCGGGAAAAACGTTTTTGGGTAGGTTGGAACGGTTTAACCTACTCCCAACATTCAAATAGTCATAATGTCACCCTGGAAGTCACCTAGGTGGTTTAATTAGGTAATAAAAAATGTAATCATGAGAAAACACATCGTTTATTCATCATCCCCGCTCAATGGGATTATGCTTACGAATTAGCAGCAATTGCCTGCATTGGATCAACATTTGTGGGGATTGAAAAAGTAGAAAGTGCGCACCGCGCACCCATCGCCTTTCCGATAAGCAAAACAATGCGAACGCGGTGTCCCTTTCGGGTGAAAAACAGACCGAATGACCAGGCCACAGCGACCCTCTTCAGCACTTTTTGTGCCTCTCTCGGGACCGTTTATTGTCGCCCGTCCAGCGTACGCCGTCTGAAAGAAGCCAGAAGACATTAAAAATGATGTTTATAAATGATGATTATTAAAGTCAGGAGAGTCACCAGACCAACAAGGTCCGGCAGGCCTTCGGTTTTCCACGTTGAAGATGATTTAGGGGACGAAACTCCGACTGATGGCAGGCAGTCGGGTTGCCTCTTGGCGAAAGGATCTCCCAAAACACTTGCGAATAGGACATTCAGTTTTCTTTTCTTCTCAGCTTCTGGCCACTGGGAAGCTGTGGAAGTGGGAAAGCGTGGACCCAAGTAATGCTTGTATATCAGTGCAAACGACAGAAACCCGTCATGTCACGGTAAATTTTTCTTCCCGACAAAACTCACTGGGTTGATGAAATTTTCCTGGATCTTGAGGCTCACACCCGGCACACGGGCATTTTCTTTCGCTGCCACAGCATCCAGCAAACGGGAAAATGCACAACCTCATCTCATAGGCGAGGTGGCACATCCTACATCCGCCGCCACGTACGAGCTACCTTACATGTCACGGAGACACCCGGAATGTTATCTCATAAAACGTGGCGAGTGCAATAAATCACCCTCAGGATGATTGCGGGTCGTAGCGTTGCGTCGTGCACAGCTGGATGGCTTGCCCTCGCTTAGTCGGGAAAGTCCTGCCTGAGGTGGAGAGGGAAAGTCTTGGTACTATCTCACCCAGGAAAGCGGGAGAAAGTATTTTACACTTCGGGGCCCATCGGTTCTGGTCCTGCCGGGCCTTTCGGGAACTGCCAGAGTTTGTCAACTGACACCAGAAAACTATAAATTTCCCGTGCTTCGTAAAAGTGGGTGACTTTTGAACGCCGGAAACTAGGAAGTAGCAGCAACATACGGTGGATTAGACGACAGGCTGGTAACAACCCACAGGCATTTTGCGCTTTACCGGGGCACCTTGCATTTGGCGAATCTTTGCAGTGTGGGATATCTTCCGTGAACGACAGTTTTACGGACAACATGAAAATATGTTCCACTGGCTTTTGTCGGTAATGTTATGTCATGTTTTGGTTAGTCGCTTAAAATGTTATTTGTTGATGAAATATGTCTCATCGAAAACCACGTCGTCGGAAGTACTAGGAATATTTGAATTTAACCACAATAATTTATAATTTATAATAAAACGGTCGTTTGATTTTTATTATTGAGGTTCTTGTGTATTTCTCTTTGACTAGATTAATTTGATGAAAATTGGCAAATCATTAATGATATCATTTTGTGAGAACTAACGTGGAATTTGATCAACCTGTTTGATAAACTTGATTGGTAAGGTACATTTTTTATTTTAAATTTTTAGGAAATTCAAACTCTCCAAATCATTTTTACTTATGAAAATTTGATTAAGAAATATGTAATTGCAATGACGAGAGTAAAATTGAACAATTTGGTTCAATTATAGTTTTTCCTACAACCTCATTAGACCATTTTCATATTTTATTTAATGTTGTTTATTCTAAACCAACTTCAAAACAACTTTGTTCACATGTTCTTATATACATTTCACACAATTGTCTTATCCAATTTTTCTGCAGTAAAGTACCCTCCAATTGTTTATTTGTTCTCTTCCAATATTTAGACCTTCAATCAATCTGTTTTTAAGAGTATGTTCGCTTTGCCTTCATTATCATCAACAACCATTCGAGTGAATGTAGAAATAATATTTGAATACGTCGTTCGCGTCGTTTAGATTCGAAATCTTCCTCAAACGAAGTTCGTTTGAGTCTCGTTTTCCCATTCCCAATTGTATGTTAATTTGCATACCAACCATTTTCAACCTTCGTCAGTTGTTTGTGTTAGAGGTTTCCGTTCATTTCTAACGTAAACTGTGCGAATCTACCACACTGACCGATATCGTGTGGCCGCAATCTCCCATGACTGCGATTGTTTAAATTGTAAACATTCAAAAATGGATTGCCTTGAACCAAAAATCCCTTCCTCCTGCCTCATCTTTAAAAATGATAGAAAGTTACAAATCACTTACAATTAATTAAACTCCCGAGCCCGGTCCAGGGAGTGAAAAAAGTCGGTTACGCACTAAACCATTAAGCACTGTTTTCCGTTATCACAATCGATCTCCTCGCTTTCGGGGGAAAGGAATGCTGGTTCCTTTTCGGTGGATGACGATTTAATTTTCTTCCCAAACTCCCAACCGGCCGATGGGACGGACTGACCACTTGGCCTACGGTAGCTGCACATGACCGCACAAACATTTCCTAACGAACGAAGAAACCGATTACAAGTGGCCTTTCTCGGTTAAGTGGACAGTTCCTTGGAGAGAATGGAAGTGGATTGTGTTCTTCCACCCCCGGGATAACTTGAGGCAGTTTAAGGGATAGTTTCTGCCCTTCAACCCTTTTCTAAACCGAACTAGATGTCCAAAAGGGGGACTCGGACTTGGCGATAGTGCGTTACCACCTTCACTCTTCCAATGGCCTGTTCGCTAAGTGACTGGTGTGATAAATTTTCTTATCCCGCTGACACCCTCCTCCCCACCGGGGGTAACGGTCAGCATGTACGAGTACGTCCCGAAGCAGGAAAACTTGTCCCAAAAAAGTGGCATTCTCATCCTGGTGGGATTTTTCATCCCAGAAACCGCACCTCCAACGGGGGTTTAGGTCGCAGGGATTTTTGGTACTTATCACCCCTGTGGTGATCCATTAGGAAGGGCATGGGAACGACACGGGATAACATGCTTACGGAGCACAGGTCATTTGTCCCGAGTTAGGTAACCGTCCGGGCTACGGCGGACACGGCTTATCTTTCACCCCTTCACAGAGCGAGGCTCTACAAATTTGTTTAATTATTTATTTTTCCGGTGCTCTTGTGGAGGACTGCGAAATCCATGCTTCATTTCTAATCTGGTTCCATTTTTCATACACAATTTCTACAAACACCGTACCGGTTATGGTCGGGGAAATGTTGACTTTTCGCAAAGGAAACCTCCATCGCCCAAATGAATCATTCAAATCAATGCAAAGCGCTACCATTCTGCGGCGGTTCTGGTTGCGACTTCCGACTCTTCAGAAACTTTATTCCATCGCCTTTCGGAAGCTTCCAGGCGTAACAAAAGTATGAATGGGAATAAAAGTGAGTAAACAAATCAAACGATGTGAAACACTGTCACACGCGGCGGCCAAAACATGTAACGGGGCCTTTGCATTTATTCAGAGGAAACGGACCAGTCTCGGTTTCTGTCTACAGTCGCGGACATAAAAATATGTGTTAGGCAACTGAACAACACTGCTTTCGAATGATAAAATTACAAAATCAAGAAAGTAATAAATACAGAAACACATGACCATCACTGTGCGAACGCATTGCGAATAATGTTACACACAATTCAGCAAAAGCCAGGATAGACAGCCAATTGAATGGGGAATGAATTTGTCTCTGTCGCGTTCGTCGGCATCAAGACGCCATCGGTTTCCGAATCAAATGCCTACGAATGTGACGCAGTCCCCCGGCCTGGCCGCCCCGCCCGGATCTGGAAGAAAGGCGCAACACATTTCCTTTCGTGCGTTCGGGAGGCGCACTATCCATCAGCAGCTCCGCGCGATAGTTCCTAGTGGCCCGAATCTTCGAAGGTTCGAAGGATGCTGCTTTGGCCATTGCTAGTGACATCCTCGACGGTGACAGCGGAACGAAATGCGTGCAAATGCCGCACGTCGCGGCCGACTACGGGGGAGAAATAAATCAGTAATGCATAAAATATGCTGATACGCGTCCTGATCCACCCAGCGAAGGGCGGGCACGATGTGTTGCGTTGGCTGATTTTTCATCTACGGGAAAATGGATAGTTTCTTTTTTTTGCTTCCCCTGATTAAGCCTTGATCCCGTTTACAGCCGTCAAGCCGGGCACGGAGTGAGCAATGCGATTCGCGAACTGTCCGGGCAGGCTTTCATGAATATTAATGCTCGATGTGCTCGGCATAAGTGCTTGGTAGGCTCGAGCCAAATAAACGTAAACGTGAAACATTTCTATCAACAATTATCTGACGTATTGCGATTTCCAATCTATTATGCCGTTAGCGAATATCCTGCAGATCGGAAAGAAGCTATAGTGTGAAGGAAATGCTTCAAGAAAACACTGTTCATTTAACTCCGTATAAATAGTCCATAGACTTGAAAAATAAAATCTCTTGAGCCAGCATTCTTCTTTAGAGCAATAAGAAACAGTTAACTCCGTGGATAATGTTCGCATGACGACATAACTTGATACGACATAGTTGAATTGGTTTCGTAGGTATTTGGAAGGAATTCTCTAAATATGATCATTTATGTAAATATGTAACTTTTATAATGCCTAACCTACAATAAGTGTCTAGGGATTAAGGTTTTATTTACATTTTTAAGTTCAAACATTTCCACAAAATCTTTTTGGATTGTCACAATTTGTAAAAAGAGTCACAATCTGGACTTGTTTTACAACGTAACAAATATATATATGATCGAAATGAAACAAACTATAGATAAAAATTAAAAACAAAAATACTTCGAAGACTAAAACAAACAAATCGTATTTGTGTGAAGGGATCTAAACAAGAAAATTTTCGCTTTCGATAATCAACAATATCAACCTAGTTGCACCAGAGAAATATTCAACATAGCGAGGAAAACGTCTAAGACATTTGTCGGCTCTAAGAATTCCTTCCTTTCCTCAAAACCCATTGAAGATTAACTAAAAGAAAGGTTCCCAAACGTTCCCCCTTCAAATGTCGTCTTCCAGGGCGGGCTAATGGCGGGATGCTGAAAACACTTTTCATTGTCGTTAGCACTCTCGTAAACAATCTGTCGACAAGACTTTAAGGATTTGCTGTTATTAATTCAATCGTTATGGTAATGCGTCGGGGGTCCGCGACAGCCGAGCGGTAGCGCCGGTTAGAAAATCGGCCCATGAGCGCCGAGGCTCAGCACCTCGACGGCAAGGGTTCGAATCCCAACCGAGACCGGACCCTCCCCTGTACGAGAGGACTGACTATCCACGTACAACAGGGAAACAAGTCTCGTAAGCCCTTAACGGGCAGGCATGACCAAGAGGTCGTTACGCCAAGAAGAAGAAGGTAATGCGTCGCCGCGCGGCTCCCAGAGCGCATCCATCGTTCGCATCCTGGATCTTCCGTCCAGGTTTTCCGATCCCGGATATTACTGGCGGGCTGGGAATGGCTCCCCGATTTCCTGAAGGAAGAAAAATTCCCCGTGTCCAAACATGCTGACACGCAAACAGACTCGTTCCACCCTGCGTGCCGTGGAGACGGACTGGCCGGTTGAACGGTTGAACGAAGCCTGATAATGGAACAGCGGCCAACTTGTAATGAATTGATGGTATTAATTCCGGTCGATTGTCGGACCTGCTTCTGTTGCCCTTCCGAAGGATTCTCGTTTTCTCTTGCCCCGATCCGTTCGAAGTGTCAGGTGAGAGCCGGATGGAGTCCCTCGGGCTGCAGGGACCGGTTCAATACCGTTAGATTGCGTTTACGTTTCGGCGGAACGTGACGTGATTCGGCCATGGGGGCAAATTGGGCGAAGGGCAATTTGGAGAACTTGTTTGTTCATTCGTCAGTTGGCAAGTCATAATCATTTCCCCTGCAGAAGTCGGGATGATTCGTTGGCATCAGATGGTGGATGTTGAGCAAATTATTATCTTTATGTGTTATTCTAGGGTTTAGATAAGACGGTGTCTATGATTTTTTGAACGATTAGAAGCGGCTAAAGACAGTATGACTTAGAAAATAAAAATCAAAAATGGAAATAAAACCAGCAACTCTTAAGCAACCATTTAGGTAAATATGTTGTCTATCAAAAAACCACCAAATACGGTATTCAGAAAGTTCACTATCGTACATAATAATATGCGAATGCTTGGAGTTTCCCTCAAGACGGGCCTCTCCAAACACTTCTTTGAAGGGTTCCTTCCCCACCACCTCGCATAATCGTGTTAAGATTCGTTTAAACGATGCTCATCGTTGCCTGCAGACACGGGTATCTTCCTTCTTAACGCCGTTTTGTTTGACTTTGAGGGTTGAGCAACACAGGAAGGATACGCAAAAGCAAACAATCCCACACCTTCCCTGGGGAAGGATTTCCCTAAGAAACCTGGGATATTTTTCGGGAGGATGAACCTTTCCGGGCGGATCGCTTGCAAGATAAATGACACATATGTGTGCTGATAATGGCTTCATAAGAAGGCGTCGAGCCGTCTCGTCATTTGCATGCGAAAGGGGGACCAAACGAACCGACCGCTTCACCGGGTATATCCTCGGTACCGAGGACGTGCAAGACTGTGCCCCGGCAAACAGCGACCTGTTATTTTTCTGAGCCATATTTTCCGCTCCATCGAGCAACACCGTGCGAATGTTTCAAATTTCCCCGGAGCAAATTTAACAGTTGTAAAAGTGCACGTTCTTTGCACTAATTGATAATGTCGGGTCGGACGGGGCTTCTGTTTCTGCGTCCATAGAGGGAGGAGGGTTTTGGGGGCGCCGGGTTACTTGCCTTTATTAAGCGCAGCGCCCCTGTTTTGCAGCAGAAGTAAGTGTTTAATTTCACCTGACGTGGTCAGTTACCGAGTACAAGGATCCGCCGAACTGCGCCGACCGAAGTCTCTTCATTGTTTTTCTCCGCCTTTCCGGCGCTTTCTTTCCCCGTGCCCGTTTTCCATCGCAACATGGAGCGTCCAAAAACGGTTGCGTCACGTTTCTTCCTCCTGGTGGAAGAAGAAAAGATTCAAGTCACGTCCGCATCATTAAAAATTATTGATTGCCGAAAATGAACTATTTCGTACGGGGCACTAGTTTCGATCGAAAAAGGGACCCAGAACGGAACCAACAGATAGTGGCGGCATTGATGGTTGGTTAACACGACTCGGTAGACATGAGATCCCGGTTTTGCCTTATTTTAGCGAGCAGAAGGTCTTCTTCTTAGCTGGTTTCGAACAATTTTTCCCCTGCGTCAATTTAGTAATTCAATAATTTTATTTTAAACAAATTTTAGTTTCACATAATAAACACTGTAAATATATTTTAAATAATTTCTTTCGATATTTGATCGTGTCTCTATCGTGTTAATTTTATGATCATTCCATTATCACACAAGCTTCATAATTGACGCGTCTCTCGCAGTTTTTCTCTTTCACTTACATCCAACCCATAATCGAATCCTCAGTTCATAAACATCGATTTAGAAATTATTCCGTCTAAACAAATTAAACCACTTGTGAAGCATTCAAGTTGAATTTAAATTCTCATCGTCCATTCCTTCAAAAAAGAGTGAAAATCGATTCTGCAACGGCCTTAAATCTCATACCATGCCCGTCAATCGATAATTCTACAAACCTTTGGGCCTCTGGACTGGAATCACAAAAAATCAACACAAAAATCAAACCTTAAGCGATCGAAATGATAGAGAGTGGAAAGCGACCGCAGGCACGAAGCTTGCGTTTTGAGGATCAATCAAAATCACTACCGGGCTTACGCGACCAATCATCTGGACTTTTTCCCGGAAGGATCCCCAGCGGGCCCCGGAATGATAATTACGCGACCAGATTCGTCATTTGCAGTCATTATAAAGTCATTTGGGTGGGTTTTTATCGGTGATCGCTGATGCTGCTGCCGCTGCCGAACGGTAGCTTTGCTTTGGTGAAAGGGATAAGAGTGTCCACCTGGCCAGGAGTATGTCGGGTAAAGTTTTCTTTGTCTTCGTCTGGATAAATCACTATCAATTCACGGTGTTTTTCGCACCGCGGCGAATCTTAATTACCATCGACGGTATCGGCACAATATTTTGTACACTTTGTACCGCACTTTAGTCCGTGGCCTTGATGTCTCTTCCAAGCCGTGGCCACGATCGCGATATGTTCTCACAGCCCTCGGTCGCTGTCTTCTCGATTTGGTCGACCGATTTTATGCTCCACTTGGAAGGATTTGAGCGATCCGCAGACCGACCGCTGGAGCTTGCGCACCATTCCCAAAGATAGGACGAATTGCGCTGAACATTATGTTGTAATTATTTATGAATTCACTCGCCGGCGAAACTCGACGTCCATCGGTCCAGGCGACTCCCAGTCATCATCGGCACCGTCTGCCGGCGAAGCAGACGAGCGTGGAAAAGGGAAGACACCCCGACGCAAGATCCCCAAAGGAAAACCGACCCCGAAACGAACCCTGGGGTCCGTCTCGTGCGGTGTGTTCGCGGTTCAACATCAAAGGAATTAGTCACTGCATCCGCGGTTCGCGCGTTCCATCGGCCACGCCGGTGAGCAGACACACCATGGGGGAACGAGAGCATCGCGGCAGGCTTGGGAGACCGACCCTGAAAGTGGCTCGTCTGCCAGCCTTCAAACGGTGGCAGCCGAAGACATCCGCAGCCGTGACAGGGATGCGTCGTTGATGGACTTTCGGGTTTCAGAATTTAGAACCGCCAGCCGAACGAGCATTTGTGGCGAGATCACAACAACGAGCCATTCGTCTAATCGTGTCTAATCGATACAGCAATCACCTTGACATTCTTTTTATTACCTTTTTGGTGTCAGCGACTGGTGAAGAAATGGTTTGGAAACTGGGAATGATTCTGTTCTGCAAAATAGTCACTTTGATCAATAAAGACGTTTTAAATAAAAATACTATTTCCAATCGGTATTAAACGTTTTCGTCTAGCATATCCACATCAAAGAGAATATTTTCAGGCTCAACATGACCTTAAGTAATTTTCAAATGTTTGGAAATCGCATTTATTTAACATCTAAATATAAAAAATCTCCTTTTTTAAATCTAAACTCGCTTAAAAACTAGTTTTAGCAATTGAAAAAAGGATAAGATATAAAGCCTAGAACAGTAAAATTTAAAGTTTTTCTCTCATGTTTATATTTTACTCCATTGCAGCTTTATGGAAATCGTACACCAAATAATTTTACGAAATCTTTCAAACAACATTTATGCCGTTCGTAAATGTGTGCTTTGAATTTACATTACAATAGTTAAGTAAGCTTCATGCCTCCTTGAAGTAAGAATTTAAGATCAAACAGTTCAAATATGAGCAAAATGCTTGCCAACATTTATCGAACTATTCAACGAAAACACTCTAGGGGAGAACAACACAGCGCCCTATGTTGCTTGCCACAGGTGGAGAACCATCAAGGTAATGCGAAATAGAAACCGGTAGCATTTCTGGCCTGTCACTGTCGGCGGAATGTCTTTCAGCGTCCAAAATCGAGAGCATTCGGGGATACCCGAAAAATTAATCACGAATATTTGGCCCCGTTTCGCTTCGATACCGTAATCGGGCGATGTTGCTTTAATTTTATCGGCTCCGTTTGTAGCTCCGATCCCTTCTGGTGCACCGGGAAAATGATGGAAGATGAGTTGCGCAGCGAAACCGAGACCATCTATCAATCGAAATGTGTGCAAACTTTTCGGATTAGAAAACGATCGAAACGGGGAACCCGATAAGCCGTGCGCACACCTTTTGAAGCCAAATTCTTTTTGGCTACCGTTTTCGGAACGCCTTGGACGCGCCGCATCGTTCGGTTTTGTGGTGCCAGAGATTGATCGACCGCTTACCGAAACTGCTTCCCATGGCTGCACCACAATTTATGCCCTCCGAGCGATACTTTCTCATGTGCAGCGCTGCAGCAAAACTGCATCGCAGTGGCTCGGAGGCGATGCGCAAGGTTAAAAAAGCATAATGAGCAGCAACGTCGATGGACTGATGAGCTGATCGGCCGAACGGACCTGCTACCAGACACAATTAATGACCTCTTAAGTCGGTGGGCCCCGCGGGACCGATCGACTCCACCGGGGACCGGCCCAAATTAGGGACCAATCGGCGCTCTGAAGCCTCCCCGAGTGGCGAGTGCATTCTTGTACGACGGAACGGACAAGCGCCAGAACATGCAAAAACCAACGATGGTGGCACAAAAAGGGCCCCAAAGAAAATCCCGTTGCATTTCACCGCTATCTCAAATTACTACGCCAGCCAAATCTCTTCCATGTGCTAATCTCTGGCGGCCGTTAAAACTTTCCTCCTCCTATCTCTGTTTTATCGTTTTAGCCTCATCAACTAGCGATCATTATCCGTTTAGGTTGTCCCGAGCCCCCTGAAAGTCTGTGCGCCACTTCGAGCTGTGATAGCTGATTAGTCATAATTTTTGCTTTAATTCCCGAACTCGTTCGTGTCCAGAACTGTCCGCAATCGTCTGCCAGTCTGGAAAACGTAGCGGTTTCAAGTTATCACAGAATTTTCTTCAAGGCTCCCCAGTAGATGCATGAT